>NC_092498.1:14053596-14653596 GCF_047511675.1 Marmota flaviventris | reverse complement strand
ACAGCTGTATCACATGGATGGACCATTTTTTATGTAAAAAGTTTGAGGAGAGTTCTGAGCTAGAAGCTCAGCGGTATTTTCAGAGATTCTGTCAAGCAGTGGGGGTCCAGGAAAATGAGAGGCAGGAAGGCCAGTCAGACAGTGGATAGACAGATCCAGGTTGTGATAGACAGAACCAGATGCCTGGTTGTGAGGACGGCCTGAACTCCAGAGTGTTCAGGGACATGGTACCTGGGACCCCTCTCCTGCCACCACTCCCCCAGGGCTCATACCTTGGTGGGAGTGTCAGGTATGGAAGAGGTGGGAGAACCAGGAAAGGTCAAGACACATTTCTTGCCCAGGCAGCGGCCATGTAACTCGATGTCTTCATAAGGGTTTTCCTTCATTGGTGGATCTGTGGTCAAAGGCAATGGGTCAGGAACCTGGGAAGTTTTCCTCCTAAGAACACTGAGGCTAACGTCTTGGCCTCTCCTGCGCTAGCCCTTGTGGGATGTCTGTTGTTTTGCTGCCCATCACCCTTTCTCTCAGTGACAGACCCTGATTATCACTAGGGTAACAACCTGTCCCCTCCCTTATAGCTATGTAAGATTAATTCAACTCCCAGTTTCAGGACTTCAGCACTCTAGGGGCCTCAGACTGCTGCCTCAGTGATGAGTTCAGGTCAGGGTTCGCATCCCAGCCCAAGGCAAACACCACATGGCATTCCCAGACTCCAAAGTGAACAAGGGAGCCAAGCTGGTCTGGCCAGAGTGAACCTCAGGATTTTTGCAAAGACTTGCAAGACATAGGTACTCCTTCCCAGGGGAAGGTATGAACTCCAAGGAGCTGTTAGCCCTAATCCTGAGGATGATGGGAAGTCTGCTGAGAATGGAGCTTCTCTGGGAGGTAAGAAATGGAGGAGGAAAAATGCCAATTCTGGTCATGGGAGTCCATGACCTCCCTTTGTTGTTCAGTTGGTGTCCTTGTTCCCCATAACTGAAAGCAACCTCTCAGGCATACACTGCAGAAGTCCAGAGTTCATACCCTCCTTCGATTTGGGAAGCTTGCTGCTTTAGAAAACCCAGCCTACACAGCTCAGCTGACTGAGTGCATGCCCCGCCTCTCCTCGCATGATATTTTCTGGTACTGGAGACTCCATGCATGCAAGTCTGTGGGCATCCGCCCCACCTGCCTCTCACATGCACTCACCTATGGGTATCTCCCTCTTCCCAGCTCGCTTCCTCTCCCACGGTAAGCAGATACCAGTCTGAGCTCACACCACACTGAAACTGTGATCTTACAGAAGACTACTGAACTCCCCAAACAAACTTTGAATATGAGCCCCACTTTGGAATCTAAGAGGAGTCTTTGGGGCTAGGCCAAAGTTACTCTCCAACAACACATTCATTTAGTCTGTACTCTGATGCCCTGTTAGTGCCATACTCCTGAGTGTCTGAAAAAGCATGCTGGTCTTCAGTGTTTTCTTTCATTCAGTCATCCCTACAATTCAGGGAGCATCTGTAAGGAGCCAGGTCTTTTACATTCTCTCCAGTCCTTAAATAACCTGCAAGGGAGCCATTATCACCCTCACTATTGAGACAAGGGAGCTCAAGTTCAGAGAAATTACGGTATCACCAGCTCAATATCACACAGCTAACAAGGGGCAGAGCCAAGATTTCATTCCAGATGGTGACTCCAGGCCTTCTGTTTCTTGGTCCACACCCTGCCTCCTGCGCGGTTCATGACCAGCCCTTCTTCTCCCTTCCAGCCTCGTGTTCTCACTTATCTCACTGAGGCCCACCCACTCTCCCCTCCTGTCTACCTGCTCTCTCATTCATTTGACTACACCTCTGTCTTTGTGTGCACGTGTGTGTTTCAAGCAGCATCCCCATTTCCTCTCCCTCTTTCTTACATCCAGACTCACAGACATTTGGTCTCTTACCTAGAATGTCTTCATAGACGTTCTCCTCTGATAAAGTGCGTGTGAGCCCCAACTTAGTCTGTGCATACCAGTCCACCCTGTTGTTCTCGCAGGAAGACTGCAGTAAGTCTTCGAACTCATAGGACTTTCTGAATTGTGCAAATGGGAGGGAAAAACCAAGAACTTGAATCAATTTAGGCTTCTTCAGAGAATATACACTCCCTCTCTAAATTTGTTCTTAGAAAGCTTTCTATTATTGAGATCAACTGTTTTTACAAAAGTGAATATCCACAAATAAGAAAGGTGGCTTTTGCTTGCAAGAATATTTATGCTATTATGCTAAGTGAAAACAGAAAAAAATATATATACATGTATGTGTATATATACATACACATACACATATTATATACACATATATTTTCCCCAGATTGCAAATAAACATATCCACATACAATAAAAAGAAAAGACAGAAGTGAAATACAGAGGTGCCACCTCAGGACTGAGGGATGGCTAGTGACCTCTCTGATCTTTTACTTTCCCGGACTTGAATTTTCTAGTGTTTACGGACCATACATTACTTCAATTAACAGAGAAGCAGTGAGGGTGAGTTCAGAGTGGACCAGAGGCCTAGGCACTGGCTCTTTCCTCTAACCTAAGTGGCAATAGTCAGTATGGAACCCAAGGGCCCGCTGAGGCATCCTGTCTTGCCCCTCAGAGAGCTGATCAAAGGGACTGGCTCTCATTTGTGACCTGGCACATACATAGCTTTCTACCATAAAGCACTGATGATTTTTATAACTTTGAATATTTAGGAAAGGTCATATTATGTAGCATGAAAAACTTCAGGCATCTTAGGATCCACAATACCTCCCACCTTTTTCTTCTCTCTCCCACTGGTCTCCAAAGTAACCATAATGTCCCCTTCCTGACAGAACCACCCCCAAGCAGAAATACTGAGAATTTCTCCAGAACACACCTGGTCCTTCCTGAATAAAATTTTAGGTGAACACGCTGTCCACCCACTTTGAGCAGGGCACATCCCCCAAGCTAGCCTTGACTTGGTGGCTTTTGCTTGCAAGAATATTTATGCTATTATGCTAAGTGAAAAATAGTAAAAAAAAAAAAAAAATATATATATATATATATACACACACACACACACACATATACATAATACAAATATTTTTCCCATGTTGCAAATAAACATATCCACATAAAATAAAAAGACAGAAGTGAAATACAGAGGTGCCACCTCAGGACTGAGGGATAGCTAGTGACCTCTTTGCTCTTTTACTTTTCCAGACTTGAATTTTCCTCTTCTTCTTACATAGTCCATTTGGTCACAACCCTTCTGTGGCTCAGAAACCCAGCTCTTTTTATTTTATTCACAGTGTCCAGCAGAGTTCTGCACATGCTCCATGATAAATACTTGTAGCTGACTACCTAAATATTCATAGTGGCTTTGCTTGTTCACCTGCACTCCCAATTTTCTTCTAGCCCCTAGGGAAGATGTTTTTCTGGTGGCTTGGATTTATTTATTTATTTATTTTAGTTTTCGGCGGACACAACATCTTTGTATGTGGTGCTGAGGATCGAACCCGGGCCGCACGAATGCTAGGCGAGCACGCTACCGCTTGAGCCACATCCCCAGCCCCTGGCTTGGATTTTAAAATAAACCTGAACATGGCTTCCTCACAGGCCCTTTAATCCTAGGTGAACTACTTAAGTCAGATAAATTCAGTGTCCTCATTTGACAGTAATTATCTCATAGAACTATTGAGAGACAGAGAGAGAGAGAGATGTTTATAAAGTGTTCATCACTGTCCTTGGCACTTAATGAGCACTCAACAAACGTTAGCTATTAATTATGTAGCAACTGTTCTACACTGACATGTACTGTGTGGAGGCACTGTGCTCAGGAGTCAATAAATAAGGGGTGACTAAAACAGTCACTGTCCCTGCCTCATACAGCTTACCTTCTAGGGAGGAAAACATATTGAATCAGTGCATGCACAAATAAATACAGTGTAAACTGTGTTAAATTCAATGATGGGAAAGCAAAGTCTGCTATAAATGAGAGCATTAGGAGGACTGGATTTAGGGATACATCAGAGAAGGCCTTGGGATAATGTCACTGAGACCTCAAGGATGATAGGCCTCAGTGGGGAAGGGCTGCAGGACTACGGTGGGTGTGAAGGCTCTGAAGCTACAGAAAGTTTGTGCTTTCAAGGAAATAGTTGTCATAGAGCTGAACTGTGGGCAACAGGTGTGGCGAGTGATGTGCAACAAGACGACAGATCTGGGTGGAGATCATCAACTTCCTTCCAACCTCTGGGGAGTGTGTGCATAATTAAAATTTTCCTTATCTACTACCCTTCCCCCATAATGAGAATCTGTCATTTGATGCAGTAACCACTGTGGTTCTATAATTTCTCACGTTTCTCAACAAAATTTTTCAACTGGGCAGGTGAGGGTGGAGCTAAGTAGAGGGAAGAGGCGCTAAGACTTTGCATTCTAAATGACCCTTAGTTGCCTTCTTTCCTTTACCCTCCATCCATCCCTGTAGATATCCCATTTATGAAACTGCTCCCCAAGGTAACCAGCAAGCTTCTAATAGAACCCAACTACTTTCTCAGTCTCTCTCTTTACATGACACTGCTTGCTGCCATGTTCCCCTTGGGCCTCACACCTTTTCTAGAATGTGGGGTAGTGCTGCTCAAAGTGGCCATCATGGATGGGGTTGGTATGCGACTGTGTCACTGTTACTAAAGACATATGTATGGAAACTGAGCAACCATTTAGAAACTGTGTGTGTATGTGCGTATGTATATGTGTATATGTGTGTGTGTGTGTGTGTGTGTGTGTGTGTGTGTGTGTGTGGTACTAGGGATTGAACCTAGAGGCATGCTACTTCTGAGGTACATTCTCAGTCTTTTCAATTTTTTTATTTTATTTTGAAACAGGGTCTCACTAAGTTGAGTAGGTTGGCCTTGAACTTGTGCTCCTTCTGTCTCAGTCCCTTAATAGCAGGATCACAGGTGTGTACCACTGTGCCTGGCTTAGTTTAATGTTTTCTATGATCTTTCCACATTTCTAAGAACAAGATGCTAATATAAGAGTTCAGGCATACTTTGCATTTGATTCCTGACATATAAAAGACAAGAACAATCCAAATAGCATTAGAAAATCCACCTTGAACTGGGCATGGTGGCTCACGCCTGTAATCCTGTTATCATGATGTGTTGGTAACACGTGTGCAAGCAAAGGGTTTGGGAAGTTAGTTCTTCTAAAGCATTATTTCTATAATCTACACAAATGCCTTCAAGGAATTCTATCTTCACCTTTTGAGGTCCAGGTAGGTGAGTAGCTCCCTGAAGAGGAGAAACATGTTTAAGCCAATCAATCATTCAACCACTTAGCTAATTCTCTAAAAATATTTTTAAATTAGAAAAAAATTTTAGCATCTTTATTAACTTTGAGAGAGAAAGGAAATTTCCAAAGGCTAATGAATGATAACCACATTCAAATTGGCTTCTTTTTAGTTTAAACATTTTCAACATTCATTCCCCATGCCACCCACATTTTTAATAAGTTCCTTCTGTGGGTCACAGCATGCTCAAAGCTTGTAAGGCAAAGGCAAGAAATCCCCACGTGGGGATGCCTGCAGCCTGGGGAGGGTGTAACCTCTCAGCCTGTTGGCCTCCCAGGCCCTCCCATGATCATTTGGTAGTTGATACTCCAGTTTTAGAGGAGCTAGAATGACCTGACTTTTTTTTTTTTTTTTCTGTTTTCTTTTTTGAGATAGGAATTGCTGCGTTGCCCAAGCCAGTCTCTAACTTGCGATCTTCTTGCTTCAGCCTCCCAGGCAGCTGGGATTACAGGTGTGCACTACCACACCCACCTCCAATGAACTCTGCTAAAGGCAGTTATAACCTATATAATATCCAAATTTCAACAATCAACGACAAATACTGTGATTTTGAGTAGTATTTTGAATGTTACTGATGACTTTTCCATAGTTTTGTGAATGAAATGCTGACTGAAGAACGGGCAAGAACCACAAAAATTAAAAGTCCAAATTGGAACTCAGATGGGAATCTGCTTTTGCAGATGAGAACCTCCTCCTCTTCCAGAGCTGCATCTCAGGAAGGCCACCAAAATATTTAGGCCTCAACCTGGAAGGCATAGTCTAAACCTCCCTCTCTCTCACCACCCACATCTCAAACATTAACCAGAGTTCTACCTCCAAAGCATCCCTGGAACCCACCCACTTCTCTCAATCCTCACTGCAGTGACATTACAAGGTGACCACAAGCTCTTCCCCCACCTCTAACTTGGCAGCCCCTCGAGTCTCCAAGCTGTAGTCAGGAAGATGTCTTAAAGATGTAAATCTAATTCTTTCTACCTCTCTTAAAACCCTTCAGTGATTCCCACTGCCCTTAGGTAACAGGTCCCAATCCTTCCCCTGTCTACAGGGCTCTTCCAAAGCTGGCTCCAGGAGACCTCCAGGCCTCATCTCACACCCTTTAGTTCCTCCAACACACCCAAGGCTTTGTGCTGCAGGGCTTCCAACTATTTGTTCACTCAAACTGCACATCCATCTGTCATAATTCCCGTGGCACCTTAGGCTTCCTCAGAGGCCTAAGGATGGTTATACGTAACTAGTTGTGTACTTCTAACTATTACTAGTCTATAAGTTCCACGAGAACAGGGTCTTCCTCTATCTTGTTCATTACCATGTTTCCATGTCTAACACTAAACAGGTTCACAGAAAATATCTGTTAGCTGAATAAGTGAATGAATATTTTAAAAGCTGGCTTTAAGGGCACATTTACCACTTTTAATTTATCCCTACTTTGGGTTTAAAAAAAAAAAAAAAGCAGCTATGGTCTTGAGTTAGTCAAATTTTTGGAGCAAACTTCCCTCAGAATTCTTTTTAGTAATGGCTCAAGTAAGCTTGGATAGCCTATGGCCTAGCCACCACTTCAAACCATTCTGCTAGGGCAGAACCCACTTAAGCTGCCAGAATCTCTTTTTTTGCCTATCCATCCCAAGTGGCCATGGGCAGCTCTTCCCCAGGGCCCAGCTGACCTCCCAGAAGGCCATTCATCCCACCAGGTGGTTCCCAGTAGGAGGCTCTTAGTTTACATTCTGTTTCCAGTGTTTCCCTCTACTTATTCCCATTATCATTAAAGTTGAGTTTCTGCTTTTCTCTACCTTGGATCCAAAGTAGAACTGTTATAAGAAAAAAACCATCTCTGTCCACCATTGTGTCCACCCTCCAATGAGAAGTACACATGACAACTATTCTTATAATACATAATAGCAATCACGGTCTCTGTTTTCCAATGCAACTACTATTTAAATAAATGATTTTACTAAATCAAGTTTCTCAGCTTTCAGAGTAACTTTTGATTTGAACCTCAAATAAACAATTTGCTCCTTTGAAGATTTTAAACGTTTGGATTTTAGCCATGGTAATTCAGTTATCTCATGGACTGACATCCATGTTGCCAGAGACAAGCTCATAATGACAGAGACAGACTGCAGTGAGGCTGATAAGTTACCTTTAACTGTTAAACCAATGATAGCCGAGCACTACTGCCCAGCCAGGGAGCTATGGGGAAAACTCGGTCCTACGGAAGGTGAATGATGGGATCAATACTGCAAAATATGACTTGCAGAACACATGACCCAAAAAGTCCATATCCTCAAAAAGTTCTGAAGTCTTACATTAAAGCTCCAAGAAAAGGCTGAATCCATAGCCAAAGCAATCAGTTGATAAGTTGAAATCTTGGCCAATGTAGTTATTTGGTTTCATAAAAATCCAAACATTGTCATATGATCAAATTAAACTAAAATGCAACATTTTAAAATTTAATTTGTGTGTGTGTTGCTGGGGACTGAACCCACAGCCTTGCGCATACTAGGTGGGTATTCTTCACTGAGCCACATCCTCAGTTCTTAAGTTGAAATATTTTGAGTATGTAGATGCATGTGAATTCTGGATGTTGCTTATACTTAGAAATCTTTAAATAACTTTTCTTGTTAAATATTGGCCTAAGGCTTTTCTGCCAAAGTTATTAAAGGTATGCCATAAAGCATACATAACCAAGTTAATGTTGCTGTAGGAACCTTATCTTTGGAATTTCCTGACATTTGAGGATTTCTCATTTTCCATTTTAAGACTGAAAGCATGAATCCTTGCATTTAATTTCCTGAGGCTTTAGAGAAATGAAGAAAGAAGAGCAAAGAAAGGGAGAAAGAGGGAGGGAGAAAGGAAGAAGAGAGAAGAGTAGAAAGAAGGGGAAGAGAAAGAAAAGGCAAAGAAAAACACATTTTCTCAAACTGAGGATCTGAACCCACTAGTCTGGCTCTTGATGAGGTGTACTAATTGGCCAGCGAAAATAAGCTGGATACAATCTCTAAAGCTCACAGCTTAGCTGTGTAACTCTAAACCCTCAGAACCTCAAAATCCTTAATCATTTCTTTCTCCAGCCTTGGCTTGGCTTTCCTGCAACAGAGAAGGCAGCAAATCTGCCAAGTGCATGGTTGAGGCTTTTTTTTTTTTTTTTTTTAAGAGATAGGACCACAAAAAAGAGCATTCTTTACCCTCCTTTTTTAAAGAATAGAAAATGAACATCTTGCCCTAACCACCTCCATTATACTATGTTAAACAAAATGAAAAACCTACAGCCAAAATTCTTAAAACACAGCTGATGCAACCATATTCAAACTGGCCAAGAAAAATTTCATCTTTGGACTGAAACTAAGTAACTTTAGCTGGTTATAAAGAAAATGCTGAAAGACTGAAAACAGCAGATGGTAGCTGAGGGAGAAAAGATAGTGGGAATAACTATTTACCAGGACGATTTGTCTGCCCAAATGAAAGTTTCCAGTTTACCAGAACCAACCTGCCCCTGGGGAGTGAGGCCCCTTGGAGGAACAGCCCCCAAATGCCACAGAAGCACTACATGGGAAGTCACAGACCAGGAGCAAGAAAAGTCAGGACACTATCAAGGAAGCTGGGCTTTGGTGCTGGTTTGGGAAAGGATGTAGAACTGGGAGTTGGAGGGCTGGGGTGTAGCTCAGTCAAGCTTAACACATAGGAGCCCCTGGGTTCAATTTCTATCATCAAACCTAGTTCCCCTCCCGAAAAAAAAGAATTGCAGAAGGATTCCAAACATAAAGAAGGAAGCCTCTAAATTCTACATGTCATCAGGGGTAAACCTAAATAGACCCTCTAACTTTATTTGCTCTTAGTTGATTTAAAAATCACCAATTTCAGAGGTCAAAAGGTTGGGCAATAAATTATTAGTCTCCCAATAGCTTTTTTTTCCCCCCACACTCTGACCTGGGGTTATGATGATAATGGTTGCCAAGGTTACCCTTTAGGAATGAATGTGAAGGCCATTTGCTGAAAACAGTGACTCTTCACTTGGGTCCTCAGAGGTTCCACGGTGACTGGAACAGGATGAAAATGCTCGGCATCTGTCTTCATGTTGCACGTCTCCTTTGCTGCCCTAACCTTTGGGTCAGATTCTATTCAGTTCTGCATATGGACATGTGACCATCTGAGACATGTTTTATCCAGAGCTATAATGTAGGGTTAACTTGACCTAGACTTGCCCAGTCTCTCTCTTAACCTACTTCAAGGCTGACAACTCTTACCAGTCACCATGACTGGAAATGCCAGACCATGAAATGAGTAAAGAGATGGTACCTGAGTTCCTGAAGATCTCCAGCTATTCTGAGAAAAGACAAGAATTTTCCTCACCTTTATTAGCCTGTCCCTCTCCCTCATTTTTCCTATTCTATAACCGCCCAACCCTTGAAGAGAAGAAACCGATTTGTGAGCAAAGCTCCCTCTTCATTCTTTGGCCACTGAATCAACCTTTCTTTTTCCCCAACACTCATCTCTTGGACATTGGATATTTCATGGGATGAGTTTCTAAGTACAGACCTAACATATACTGGTACCAAAGCCTGATAAAGTAGTACAATAAAGGCCTTTATTGACCAGTCTCCAATATGGAATACTAGTACAAAAACCTTAGAATATCAGCAAATGGGCAGGGTGCAGTGGCACATTTCAAGGCCAACCTGGGAAACTTAGCAAGACTGTCTCAAAATAAAATTTTAAAAAGGGCTGGGATGTAGCTCAGTGACAGAGCAATTCCCTAGAATATGCAGGGCCTGGGTTCCAACCTGGTACCAAAAAATAAAAAATAAAAATAAAAATAAATAAAAGGTATTTCTTTAAAGTGTCTTTTAAAAATATAATATACATTATAAATAGTTTCCAGGCCCTCTAATGAGAAAAAAATTTCATTAATAATTGCAAGAAAAAGATAAAACATTTATGAATAAACTCAGCAAATGCACAGAACTGCAATTAAATACAAGCATATTTTTTGTGTTAAATTTGATAGTGATTTAGGGAATATTTTGATAAATACATGCAAGAACTGTCAAGACATTTTTGAAAAATAATAAGGAAATAAATAGGAGATTTATAATTATTAAAAAAACCCTATGAAGTGGATACTATAATTATCACCATTTTACAGATGAGCAAAATGAGACCAATGCAAATTCAGTGGTTTGTACAATGCCACCCAGCTAATAAGTAGCACAACTAGTAAGTACTCTGGTTTTAGAGTCCTCTCTAATACTACATGCTGCATAATACAGTATTATATGCCACCTGGGAACAACCTAAGTGTCCATCATTAGGGGAATGGATAAATAAAATAAGTTTATCAACATGCTAGAAAGAATGTGGTAGTTAAAAAAAGGAAAGTAGTGCTGGATGTGGTGGCACATGCCTGTAATCCCAGTAACTTAGGAGGCTGAGAAAGGGTCACAAGTTTGAGGCCAGCTTCAGCAAGACCCTGTCTCAAAATTATAAATAAAAAAGTCTGGGGATGTAGCTCAGTGGTAAAGCACCTCCGGGTTCAATCCCTGGTACACCTCCCACCCCCCAAAACAGAAAGGTGGTAACACTGAAAGAGCTCAATGATACACTAAATAAAAAATGATATATAGGGGCTCCGGTTATGGCTCAGTGGTAGAGCGCTCGTCTAGCATGTGTGAGGCCCTGGGTTCGATCCTCAGCACCAAATAAAAATCATTTTTTTTAATTTATAAAAATAAATAAATAAAAAATAAAGGTATTGTTCCAACTACAACTAAAAAATAAATACAAATATTTTAAAAAATGGTATATGCAGCATGATTTCATTTTTAAAAGGAAATAATTTATGTAAATATATAAAATTTTAGAATATGAAACTTATTTTTCCTTGGAAGAGAACATAAGAAGTTATATTATTTGAAGGTAAGAGACTCCTACCTGACAGACCACATTGAGTGGGGGAGTGACATGATCTATATATATTTTTTGGAAGACTCCTCTGACTGCTGAGGGAGGAATATCCTGGGGGTGGGCAGTGGATCCAAAGTTATTAAAGGGGTAGCAATGGAGGAGATGTAGTCAGATGCAAGTTAAAGTTCTAAAACCAGAACTGAAGGACTTGTTGATGAATTAGATAGGGTGTGTGAAAGAAAAGATCAAAGAAGACTCCTGGCTCTTTGGTCTAAGAATTAAATGAAAGGTAATGCCATTTAACAAGACGATGATTAGTTTGGGAGGTGGTCTGAATTGGAATATAGGATGGGACATGTTAAATCCCAACTATCACACAACCAAATGTAGACCCAAGCATAAGATGACTACACAAACCTGAAGCTGAGAGGAGTCAGGGCTTGAGATCTAAATTTGGGAATCGTAAGCATGTAATTGACATTAAAGTGATGGAATTGGATGAGATCACTTAAGGGTGGAGGGAGATGAAGGAGAGAAGTCTGATCCTAGTGTGCTCCTGGTTTGGAGTGTGGGGGCTTAAGAGAAGGAGTGCTATCCTGACTTGTAGAAGGAGAGAAGCCAGAGAAGAGGACTTCCCGGTCAGCAGGGAAGTGGCTGACTCAGAAGCCAAGTGAAGACAGTGATTCAAGATGGCGCAAGTCCTCAAATACCAAGAGGGGTCAATTAAGAAAAGATCAGAGAATTTGCAAATTGGACTTACCAAGATGGAAGTTGCCAGTGGCCTTGGGCAAAAACAGCTTCAGGATGAAGTGCCAAAGCCCAAGAGGAGCGGGTGAGGAAAAGGCAGAAGGCAAAGAAGCAAGGACAGTAAGTACAGATAACTGTTTTGAGAAGTTCTGCTCTAAACCTGATTTCTAGGTTAGTGGGTATCAAATCAATTAGAAATGGACCCAAAATTATGTTTCAAAGCAGGAAAGAAATTGTTTCCAAAGAACAGATTTTACTTTTAAGCATTAACATCCTTTATTATTTAATGTCATTTTCATATTATCATATGATGCATCTGTATATATAAATGAGGAAAATAAGGCTTCAAGAAGTAACTTGTTCAAGGTTTCAAAGGTAAACAAGAAGTCAAAGTAGCCCCAGACAATGTGCTTCCCAAGCCCACTCCAAGAAAAAACATGAAAGAGAGCTGGAAGATCCAAGTAGATACCAGGTACTACCAGTTAGAAGACTGCAAATTTCTAACAAATTCTTCACTTAACTCTTAGTCACTGACCAATTATAAGACTTTATCACATTTGAAAGGTAATTTTTAAAAGTAAATACTCTTTTTTTTAGGAGAGAGAAGAAATAGAATATGCATGGTAACCACATTTCCAGGTAAATCACCAAACTACCTTATGCTATAAACAGTCTCCAATAACTCCAAGTGAGATCCCTCAACTTAATGTGACAAATAATTAGGCTGAGAACAGGCAGCTGGGATGGGATCTAAGCTACAGCACAGTCACCAAAAGGGGCACCAGCCAGACAGCACCTACCTGTGGTCAGCACTGGGTCTCTGCCTTCCGGTCCAGAGCCTTCTGTTCACAGAGGCAGGAGGCGGGGACGAGGGCAGCGGTGGGGGAGGCAGGGAAGGCAGGGGTGGCAGGTTTCTTTTCTCTTTCCTGAAGCCAACACCTGGGTTCCCATCCTTGTCTCCCTCTCCGGCATGTTTGAACGTTCTCCGGGGTTTGGGCAGGGGGTTGATGAAGGGCTTTGTAGAGGACCCCTCTGTAGCCTCAGAGGTGGGCTCCCTGCCCTCTAGATCCAAGTGGTGGCCCCTGCGGCCAGCTTCTACGCCACTCCGGTGGTTCTCAGGAGGCTGGGGCTCCTCCTCTGCCTTGTGAGGCAGGCAGTGTGGGGAATAGCATGTCCCCGGCAACTGGGGATCCAAGCCCGCTGACCCGTCCTTCAATGCCTGCTCCAGTTTCTTGACCTGCTTCAGCACCGAGAGGTGGTCATTCTGGAAGTGTGGCTTCCAGAGCCTCGGCTCCCGGCCTCTGTTCCCACAGGCCTCTGGTTCCCCTTCGAGATGGCCAAGGTCTGGCCTCCTCTCTATGTCCGGACCCCCAACGTTCACTGCCCCTCTCCACCTCTCACTCTCCAGGCTCTCTGTTTCGGGCTTCATTCCATTCTTACCCTCTGCGACCCGAGTTCTCACGACCTCGCTGCTACCTCTCTCCAACATGCAGGATGGCCCGTAATCCTCTTGCTCATCCACTGGCCTGCTGGGTGCTGCAGTGGGCAACTCCTTTTTGCCTTCCCACTCAGATATCTTGTCCTTTATGCTAAAAGCCTTGTGCCGGGCTCCAGCTCGGGTGCAAGGGCGCAGGTTCTGGATACCACCTAGCTGCTTCCTCCCAGCCCTGCTGGCTTCGTTGGGGCCAAGGTCTACAGCTGGGCCACTGATGATCATGTTTGAGCTGAACATGTCCATTCTTGCCTCCAGCATGAGGTTATTTAGGCTTTCCAGGGGGTTCCTTCTGAAGGGCGACTCTCGATCAGTCTTGGGGGAAAGAATGTAGGACTGAAAGAGTTGCCTTAGAGGGGCTTCCCCAATTGTTGGACCTTCCACCTTGACCCTGAGTCAGAAAGACAAACACGGGGTGAGGGATTCTTAATTGTGCCTGGCTGATCATGGAGAGTGACTAGAACTTAGTTACATGCTAGTTTTAAACCATAAACGTTGAGGTCATCATTTAAAAAAAATTACTTTCATGTTCTCTTGGGCAGACAGCATGGTGGAATAAAAGGCAACAATTGGGTTCTGGAGTCGGACAGACTTGGATTTGAATCTTAATTCAACCACTAACCATGGGCAACTTAAATTTAAGTCTGCTAAACTTCAGTTTCCTCACCTGTAAAATGGAGACTATAATAACATGCATCTAATGATGTGGCTATAAACATTTAATGAGCCAGTCCACATAAAGTATCTATCGTGTTATGAGTATACAATAAATGGTGGGGCTGTTATTTTTTTTCCCTGACAAATAACAAGTAACTCTTTCTTTCTCTTTCTCTCTCCCTCCTTAATTCCCTCCCTCCCTCCTTTTCTTCCTTCCTTCTTTCCTTTCTCTTTCATTTACTTATTTTGTGATGTTGACGACTGAATCCAGGGTCTCACACAAACCAGGCAAGTGTTCTACCGCTGAGCCACTCCTAGCCCCTAGAGTAATTTCATGAGGAAAAGATTATATAGTTCAAGTTTTCCTTGCTTTTTTTTTAAATTTTTTTTTTAGTTGTTGATAGACATTTTAAAAATTTATTTATTTTTAATGTGGTGCTGAGGATCAAACCCAGTGCCTTGCACATGCTAGGCAAGCGCTCTACCACTGAGCCCCAGCCCATCCTTGCTTTCTTTCTTTTTTAAAAATTTTTAAAAAAAATTTATTTATTTTTAGTTTTCGGCGGACACAATATCTTTGTTTGTATGTGATGCTGAGGATCGAACTCTGCCACACACATGCCAGGCGAGCCACATCCCCAGCCCCATCCTTGCTTTCTTATTCTTATTTTTTACAATGACTATTTAAAAACTGAAAGAGGCCAGGTATAGTGGTGCACACCTTGTGATCACAGCACCACAGGAGTGTAAGGCAGGAGGATCACAAGTTCAAGGCCAGCCATAGCAACTTAGCAAGACCCTCAGCAACTTAGGGACCCACCTCTCCACCCCCTCACCCCCATCTCAAAATATAAAATAAAAGGACTGCCAGGCATGGTGGCACATGCCTGTAATACCAGTGGCTCGGGAGGCTGAGGCAGGAGGATAGCAAGTTCAAAGCCGGCCTCGGCAAAAGGCAAGGTGCTAAGAAACTCAGTGACCCTGTCTCTAAATAAAATATAAAACAAGGCTAGGGATGTGGCTCAGTGGTTGAGCGCGCCTGAGTTCAATCGATACCCCAAAAAATAGAAATAAAAATAAAATGACTGGGGATATGGCTCAGTGGTTAAATGCCCCTGTTCCATTCCCAAGTACCCAAAAATTGAACAATAAGTCACAAAGCTTTGCTAATTCTGGGCTTGATACTATCCTGAGTTGAGTGGGTAAAGCCATGATGAGTTGGGTGTACTTGGAATGAGCCTCCTATGGACTGTGAGCACTACTGGGGTGAACTTTCACCAAGGGCAGTGAAAATGCTTTGTTGTTTAGGCCTATTTTTGCTACTGCTGCTCCCCTGGTACCTAAAACAACACTGGCACAGCAGGTAGCCAATAAATATCTGCTACATAAACGAATGTCTGCATAAATAGGCAGATCTGAATTTTACACATGGCCTAGAAATGCACTGTCCAGTATACTCGCCACTAGCCACATGTGGATATTTAAACTTAAATCCAATTAAATTAAATTCTGTCCCTTAGTTGCATCAGCCACAAGTCAAGTACTCTCAGTAGCCCCGTGTAGCTAATGGCTCTGTAGTGGGCAGAGCACAAGAATGAACATCTCCACAATGGCAGACATTGACTATCCCCTAGTCATACACGTGGGGATATAAACCTCCAAGTGTGATCTGAGGAGATTAGTTAATGCCATGAAGATGCTAGAAAATACTTTGAAAGAAAAACATTTTTAAGCTCATCTCAGAATATATGTGTTTTGAAATACAAAACATTCTTCCACCAGCAAAGGTTACAAAACCAAACACAGTGATCTTAGAGGTGCTGAAATTAGTGAACATTCATGGACCAGCCTCATGGGCACATTTTCTAAATATTCATAAATCTGACTGTATAGGGATCCTGAGACTCCATGAAGGTTCACAGTAAGGGATGAATAATCAGCAGTTTCATGCATGCTGTTACTATAACTGTTCATTCCAAAGACTAACAGTTGTTCATGTAAAAACTTGTCCCTCAATGGAGACACTGGCATACAAATTATGCTGGTGTTCTTGGTTACACAGCATAAATTAGAAACTTGTGAAAATGCAAACACATTTTCCATGGATATGAAAGCAGAATTCCTTATTTAAATAAACAATTAGTATTCATAACAGAGTGCTTACAAAAGAGAAAAACATTTTAAATTGTTCTGTCAACACTAATGACATTAACATGAATTCAGATTTTAGAATCACAATCAGACCATTGCTATTTTACTGAGGGCTCAAAAGGCAGAATCCCTGCTCTTATGATGCCAGAAGCAAGATGTAATGAGAGGACAGACACACAAAAACACAATTAGGGTTAGTGCATGCTTGGCAACAAGTGATGATAGAATATATAACCATCATGTGCTACTGAGCAATACTGAACAGCAGATAAATACATGGGTTTTACAGTCAGTAGAATTTAGGTTTCAGTCTTGCTCCATTTTTTTTTTTTTTTTTTAATTCTTAAAATAGAGTTCTGCAGGGCATAGTGGTACAAGCCTGTAATCCTAGCACCTTGGGAGGCAGGAGGATTAAAAGTTCAAAACCTTGGGCTGGGGTTGTAGCTCAGGGGTAATATGCTTGCCTAGCACATGTGAGCACTGGGTTCAATCCTCAGCACCACATAAAAATAAATAAATAAAGGAAAGGTAATGTGTACATCTACAACTAGAAAACATTTTTTAAAATTATAAAAAAAAAAAAAAAAAAAAGAAAGAAAAGTTCAAAGACTGCCCCAGCAACCTAACGAGACCCTAAGCAACTTAGTGAAACCCTGTCTCAAAATAAAATATAAAAAGGACCAGGGATGTGGCTCAGTGGTTAAGTGCCCCTGGGTTCAACACCCAGAGTACCAAAAAAAAAAAAAAAAAAAAAGAATCCTATCTCCTTTCTCTAGATTGGAACTTTCTGACTGCAGAGGCCAAACTGATCTTGTTTACTGTTCCTGGTACATAGCAGGCAATCAGTAAATATGTATTCAGTCAATGAATGAATAAATGAATGGCTAAGTTAATATACACAATGTTCCCAGAGTACAGCAGACATTATAAATCTTGATATCAATAGGGGCAACTGTGTCATTATAATCATTCCATTTGTTATATAAGATCCCAAACACCCGGAGTGACTTGACAGTCACTGAGGCCCTAGCTGGACTCTGAGAAGGAACACAGCATGGTTTGTCAGAAGCGCTCCTTGAATTTATTAAGCTCAAGCAAAGCAGGCAAAGGTGGTGAAACCATTTCAAGTATCCCTAAAGACAGTGCCTTTTTCATGTGGTTGTTACACTCAAGAGTTTCTAGAGTTCCTGTTTTCAGGATTCTGCCATCCCAAAATGAGCTTGGGTCTGTGGTGCAAGCTGTGACCAGCTCAGTGATTGCCAAATGCTTTGCAGAATGTGCCAGAGTATCAGAGAAAAAGCTCTGGGAGTAGGAAACCAATATGCTGATATAAGATGGGGAAGACACAGCTGCAAAGATTTAGGGTTCAAAGATAAGTGAAATACTTCCACATCCTAGTACTCAGAAAAATAACCCTTGGCCTGAAGTGCATAATGGTGTCATGTTCTGAAGTCACCACAACATACCGGGCACCAGTCAGACTTCTCCTGACCACTTGGCTTGGGTCTGAGTCTTATTTATTTATTTATTTGTATGTGGTGCTGAGAATCGAACCCAGTGCCTCATGCATGCTAGGCAAGCGCTCTACCCTTGAGCCATAATCCCAGCCCCTGCTCTGAGTCTTGAGTACAGTGCAGGGAGATGATTTATGGGAGGCTCACCTGGAGTGACTTGTCAGTCACTGAGGCCCTAGCTGGACTCTGAGAAGGAACACAGCATGGTTTGTCAGAAGCGCTCTTTGGATTTAACTGAACCTACTCAGCTCAAGGAAGCGGTGTCAGTGAGGAGGAAAGGTGGTGGAAAAAGGAAGGAGATCAAGAGCAAGCTCTCAGTTGGGGGAGTGTGAGATGGTGGTTCTTACTTGTCAGCCAATCTGTAGCTCAGGTTTGCAGTCTGGCTCTGGCTGCCCTTGGCTGGCCTGCACACTGTCATCATGTCAGCAATGAGAGGAACTCCAGGTGGCCTGGGGGGACAGGTATGCACACTCAGTGAGCCCTGCCAGCCAGGCCACCCTCCCAGGGAAGCAGATCTCTGGCCCACACTCCACACTATTTATCCCTGACAGATTCCACCCAGGAGTGGGGACAAGAGGAATGTGCCGTTCAAAATTCCCACCCCAGGAGAAACAATGTTGAGACTACCCAGTCTCAGATCCCCTACCAACCTCCTTATATGCATCTTTTAGCCAATGTCATCAACAAATTTAGGAAAACATATAGTAGCCTCCCCATATCCAAGGGGGATATGTTCCAAAACCCCC
Organism: Marmota flaviventris; assembly: GCF_047511675.1. Taxonomy (NCBI): domain Eukaryota; kingdom Metazoa; phylum Chordata; class Mammalia; order Rodentia; family Sciuridae; genus Marmota; species Marmota flaviventris. The sequence goes on along the minus strand of NC_092498.1, from coordinate 14,635,061 downwards.
AGTTGATGCCTAAAACTACAGTTACTATGGAACCCTATGTAAACAGTTTTTTCTTTTACCTACATACCTATGATAAAGTTTAATTTAAAATTAGGCACAGTGAGATATTACAAACAATAACTAATAATAAAAGAGAACAATATGTTGTAATAAAATTTATATGAATATCATCTCTCTCTCAAAATATCTCACTGCACTTACTAGATTTTGGGACCATGGTTGACCAGGTGGGTGACTAAAACCATGGAAAGTAAAACCTGTGGGATGACTGGAACCTTAGAAAGCCAAATTTGAATATAATACAACTGGGTGCTAAGAACCACTGTGATGAGCTAACAGTCCCCAAAGAAGAGTATAAATAAAGCCCACACCAAAATGGAAATCTCTCCACTGGGCTACTCTACTCTTCTGGCCTGATGGTTCATGTAAACCCACACAAGCCTTGTCCATGGAGTCCCACCAGGAGAGTGTCTCCCAGCTGTCTCAACCAAGGAGGAGAAACCCCTGGTCACTAGTCATCTGTCTTGTCCAAGGAAAACTAGGAGGTCATCTTAGCAATCCTAAAAATAAAAAAAAGATCAAGTGGAAGCCAAAGAAGAGGTGTCTTACACTAAATAAACTCAAGTAACTGACTTGCTGATTTCTACAGCAAGTCTCTTGACTCCAACACAGGTAGACATTACTCCGGTAGAGGTGGCGAGAAAGATGACATCCACCAGAGAAAGGCAGTAAGATGAGTTATGAGTTTCTGGAAAGCACAAACACCTCAGAGCCAGTCTCTCCTGATGGACAGGAGCTACCTTCTTGACTACAGTCCAAGGAGCACTGAGAGACTGGGGATTCATGTTCCTTTTCCAGGGAACTTCCAGGGAATCCCTCTCCCAACTTCTTCTCAAGTTTCCAAGACTTCTACCCTCTCCCATGCTGGCATACATGTCAGGTGACAAGGTAGCTGCCCAATGTTCTGGCCTGGCCACCTCTGCCTCCAAGAAATCAAAGGGCGGAGCTTTAAGACCTGCACATAACTCTTGGGAAGGTCAGAGAGGAAAAGACAAAGAAATAAGTGAACATGGGCTGTACACTAGAAAACAGGATGCAGGGAGCCCTGAGCTGAACAACTAGGACTGGGACAGTCAGCTTTACCAAATTGGATGGGTTTGGAGAGGGGATGAAGCTATGGCCTGCCCATGAGTTCAGATGTCCCCTTACTCAGAAACTCTGGAGCACCGTACATTCTGGAATACATCTGTGTTGTAACTAAGCCCAGTTCTTGGAAGAAGCCAGGCTCTCGGGCTCACCCATCCTATGATGCAGGAGAGCCCTGAAAGGCCTTTCAGGGACAGGAAGGAACTCACTGTCCCTCTCATAATGCTTGGCACAGATGAGACTTCTGGAGCCTCCCAATGTAGTGGGCCCACAGACAGTGCCCTTCTGTCCTCTTCTGGCAGAGGGCCACATGGGACAGCAAGGGAGCAGCCACTCTACACCCCTGCTCCTTGCTCTCCATGGGCTGCACTCTGGCTCCACACAGACCAAGTTCTGTTCCATGTGAGTGAGGACTTTCCACCTACCCTCTTCCTTCAAGCTGAACCCTCATCACCAGCACCATGACTAGGGCCAGGCTATGTGTAAGTCTGGGAACTCAAAGATGAGTAAGGCTGAGCCTCTGTTCTCTGGGAGAGTACCAGGACTGTGCTTGGGTCACCATCAGGCTGTAACCAGGTTCTCATCTCCCTCCAAGGGAACAGTTTCCCTACTCATCTCAGGAAGCAGAGCTTTTCCAAAAGAAAAGCCCACTGTCTAATGCACAGAGAACCACATATGAACTTCAAGATTAAGACCACAAGAAGCACTTAACCGCCAAACACATGGTGCTGAATGAACTAGCTTCCCATCAGGTAGTAATAACTTCTAGTACTAAAACCACAGGCTCCTGACAAACAACTGATGCTATTTTCTGAGAGCAAGTTCAAGTGGATTTCAGAGGCTGGAAGTCAGGAGGGCACAGAAGCCCTTGCACACTCAGCAATCAGTATACCAACACCTATGAATCCAGAGCTATGGAAGAAGCTGCTTCCATTAAAATTTGACTTTTCCTTTTTTGCCTCTGATGATTGATAATCATTAATTAGGTGACAAACCTAGCCTAATTTGCTGAGAGTACTCTGTGACTTAAACTACTGCCACAAACATTACTATCATTTATAGTCTAGATGATGGAGCCATTTCTCAAAGTAGGGTCCACTAGGGATCTGTTCCGTTAACCTGGAAACCCTGGCAGACATGAAAATTCTTAGGCACTTCTTTTATGTACCAAAACGAATTGTCTGGAGGCTGGTCTGGAATCTTAAATATGGTAAATCAAAAGTCTTAGCCAGGCGCAGTGACACAGGCCTGTAATCCCAGAGATTCAGAAGGCAGGAGGGTTACAAATTCAAGACCAGCCTCAGCAACTTAGGAAGACCCTGCCTCAAAGTAGAAAAAGAAAAATAGTCGGGCATGGTGGCGCCCACCTGTAATCCCAGTCGCTCAGGAGGCTGAGGCAGGAAGATCGCGAGTTCAAAGCCAGCCTCAGCAACAGCGAGGCGCTAAGCAACTCGGTAAGACCCTGTCTCTAAATTAAAAAAATACAAGGGGCTGGGGTTGTGGCTCAGTGGTAGAGCGCTTGCCTTGAATGTGTGAGGCACTGGGTTCGATTCTCAGTACCACAAATAAATAAAAAATAAAGGCCCATCAACAACTAAAATGAATAAAATAAGTAATTTTTTAAAAAAATAGGGCTGGGGATGTGGCTCAGTGGCCCAGTGCCCTGAATTCAATCTCTGGCACCGCCCCCACCCAAAAATAAATAAATAAATAAAATAAAAAAGGGCTGGGGATATGTCTCAGTGGTAAAGCACCTTTGGGTTCAATTCCCAGTTAAACAAAAAAAAAAAAAAAAAAAAAAGTTTTAGAAGATGTTTGCACTACCCAGCATTCTTTATTTATTCCTAGACAATCTGGCTTTGTGATTCAGAATGCTTACCAATTTATTTATTCCTAGACAATCTGGCTTTGTGATTCAGAATGCTTACCAAGGGGGAGAATGAATGAATGAATGGTAATCACATATTTTCCCACTCAATCGATTTCTATAAAAACAGAACTTCCTGTTAACCAGATGGGCTTAATTATTACTAATAATTTTAATTAGACTTAAAATGTTACAAAAAACTTTGAAGTTAGAGGATGGGTATATAAGAGCTCATATATTTTTGTATGTTTGAACATTTCTTTAAAACTGTCTTAAAAACTGGAGAAAAATATGTTAAATATCTTAAAAATTCTAACATTTATAGCCTATTTATTAGTCAAGTCCTAATCTAATCCTATATCTTCTTGCTAAAGTAAGCAAAGTAAAGATTTTACTTTAGCAAGTACTGTAAAATCTTTTCTTGACTCAAAGGTTCTTTTTGGGCCTTGACATCACATTTATTAGAGGGCTTAGGTAAAGTTTAGAAGCCGGGGGAGAGCCTTCCCATAATTACCTTTAACACTGATGGAGAAAAAGAGGGAGATGGAAATCTCATATGAAATGCTTCTGTCCCTGTTTCAAAAGCTCATGGAAAACTTAATTGCTACAGACTGGCACTGTTAGATTTAAAGAGAAAAAAAATTATTATTTTATAGTTCCTTAAAGTGTTACCCACTTGGCTTAAAGTTCCAGTCTGATCTCTCAATATGCAATTTTCTTTCTTTCCTTATTTATTTATTTTAGTTTTCGGCGGACACAACATCTTTGTACGTGATGCTGAGGATCGAACCCGGGCCGCACGCATGCCAGGTGAGCGTGCTACCGCTTGAGCCACATCCCCAGCCCCGCTTTCCTTTTTTTTTTTTTAATATTTATTTTTTAGTTGTAGTTGGACACAATACCTTTATTTTTTTAATGTGGTGCTGAGAGGATCGAACCCAGGGCCTCGCATATGCTAAGCGAGCATTCTACCTCTGAGCCATAACCCTAGCCCCTGCTATTTTTCTTTCTAAAAGTGACTTCAAGTACTAAAATGTCAAATACTTCTCTGAAATAGGTGAAGTTTTGTTTTGAATTTTTGTACCAGGGATTGAACTCAGGGCACTTAATCACTGGACGACATCCCCAGACCTTTTTAAATTTTGAGACAGGGTCTCACTAAGTAGATTCAGGGCCTCACTAAATTGTTGAGGCTGGCCTCAAATTTGCAACTCTCCTGCCTCAGCCTCCTGAGTCGCTGGGATTACAGGTGTCCAATGATGAAGATTTTTGAACAGATATAAAGAGCTTCCCTACATATAGCAAGTGACTGATACCAGATCTTTTCCTGAGAGCAGTTCTCACCAAGGGGCTGCAGACCCGCAGGTATCTGAAGGAGAGAAAATCAAGCAGCATCTGGGGAAGGGTGCTGCCCCAGCCTGCTTGCCTGCCTGCCACTTTTCTCCACTGCCATTGGAGGAATCCAGCATAGACACTGTGGAAACAGCAGGTTGTTGAAGCCAACGTGGCCTACAGTGCAAGCAGACCAGAGGGGTGGCTACTCTAGGTCCAAAGCTTAGCCTCGCCCAGTGAGTCTACTTACAATACAGCATTGTTCATATTTATTCTGGCTTTAATTATTCATTATGAATTAAATAGGATGCCTCTAAGATCACACCAACAGTAAGAACATTCTCTGATGGGGTTTAATGGTGACTACCATAAAGGAGTTCATGTATGCTGTACACGGTTTACAGAAGTTTTGCTGTTCAAGTCATCTACAAAAAGAAGTTTGGACATCACTGGACTAGAAACTAGAAAAAGTAAATCTGGACATGTTTAAGCCACAGGGGAAGAAAATAACGAGAAAAATTTTCCAAATCCTAAAACAAAAAGTGATTTAAATAAAAAATGAAATGAGGAAATGTTGACCAATTGACCAATGGATAAACAATAGTGATCTATCCACACAATGGAATCAGCCCTGAAAACAGATAGAAGTACTATTTCACACAACAATACAGAGGAACCATACGAAGCCAAGGTAGCAGACACAAAAGACCATGCTATGGTTCCACTTCTATGAAATGTCCAGAGGCAAACTCAGAGACAGAAGGTAGTGAGGTTTCCAGGGGAAAGGGAGGCAGAGAGACCTTGAATGCTAACAGGTAAGGGTTGCTTTGGAGGATGCTCAAGTTAGATACTGTTGACAGTTGCACAATACAGTAAATACACTACAAACCACTGGACTTCTACACTTTAAAATGGAGAATTTTAGCTGTAATCCCAGCGGCTCAGGAGGCTAAGGCAGGAGGATGGCGAGTTCAAAGCCAGCCTCAGCAAAAGTAAGGCGCTAAGCAACTCAGTGAGACCCTGTCTCTAAAAAAAAATACAAAATATGGCTGGGGATATGGATCAGTGATCCAGTCCCCCTGAATTCAATCCCTGGTACCAAAAAAAAAAAAAAAAGAAGAAGAATTTTATGTGCATTATATCTCAATTAAAATTTTAACTTTATTCAATAGGAAAAAAAAAAAAGAAATCTGGGCAGGGGAGAGGTGGAGTGAGGAGTAAAATACATGCAATTAAAAATTTCTAGTGCCCTTTCCTGCTGGAATCTTGGTTTATTAGTTCTGAAGCATAATGTATATTAAGGGTAACTTGATTAAAAAATATAGTTGCTGGGGATGTAGCTCAGTGGTAGAGCAACTGCCTAGCATGTGTGAAATCCTCAATACTCCCAAGACACACACACACACACACTTATTTATTTTTTAGTTCATAAAAGATTATACACCAATAAAATAAGTTTTAAATAGTTTTTGCATTACAAATAAAGCTAAAAGGGTGTTCAGCTTTAAACAGTCTAATATCTGTTTTCCCAGCTTATGAAAATAAGGCAAAAAATAGAGAAGACACTATAACGATTACAAAACACAATTGTCTTCTGAATTGAGCAGTTTTCTTAGCAAACATACCCAAAAGCTATTTGTATCCCCCAAAATAAATTGGGGCTGAAGTTGTGGCTCAGTGGTAGAGCATTCACCTAGCATGTGCGAGGCCCTGGGTTCAATCCTCAGCACCATATATAAATAGAGGTATTGTGTGCAACCACAACTAAAAAATAAATATTTTTAAAAAAAATAAGTTGAGCCAGGTGCAGTGGTGCACACCTGTAGTCCCAGTAGCTCAGGAGGCTGAGGCAGGAGGATGTCAAGTACAAAGCCAGGCAACTTGTTGAGGCCCTAAGCAACTTGATGAGACCCTGTCTCAAAAAAGGGCTGAGAATGTGGCTCAGTGGTGAAGTGCTGCTGGGTTCAATCCCCAGCACACACACACAAAATAAATAAATAAATAAATAATTGAGAAAAAGAAGCACAAAAACTTGTAGCCACATAGTAAGATTGCCACTACATCTAACGGCACAGTGAAGTTCACTGCTGAACCTCTTGATGCTTTATTTTCTTTCTTTCCTTCTTCCCCCCCTCCCTTTTTTTCATACTAGGGATTGAACCCAGGAGTGCTTAACCACCGAGTCACATCCTCAGCCCTTTTTTATATTTCATTTAGAGACAGGGCCTCGCTGAGTTATTTAGAGCCTCGCTAAATTGCTGAGGCTGGATTTGAACTCTCGATCCTCCTGCCTCACACCCCTGAGTAGCTAGGATTACAGGCATGTACCTCTGTGACTGTTTTTTTTTTCATAATCTTCCTTCAACAAAAAGATTTGAAAAAAAATTAGCATGGGTTGCAGTTTATTTATTTATTCATTCGTTTATTTGTATTTTCAAGAACAAACCAATATTTTCACATCTGGAATAAGACAGAGAACTCTGAAACAGGTGAGGAATCTGTGGTTGTGGGACGCCACATGACACCTGGTGGACATGCAGGCAGCTCTCCGTATCTGAAGTAAACACATCTGCAGTTCTAACCAACCATGGATCAAAATATTTGGGGGAAAACTGCATTTGTACTGAACATGTACAGAATTTTTTCTTATTACTATTCTCTAAAAAATACAGCATAACACCTATTTACATGTTCCTTGTATTGTATTAGTTATTATGAGTAATCTAGAGATGACTTAAAGCTTATGGGTGTACACAGGTTATATCATGCACTATGCCATTTAGTAAGAGGATTTCAACATCCTTGGATTTTGGTATCCCAGTAGGGTCCTGGAATCAATCCCCTTGGATACTAAGGATTGTATTTTAAGAAGGAAAAAAAAGAAAGACAGAAAAAGAAAAGTACTAGGAGTGCATGCCTGTAATCCCAGCTACTCAGTGGTCTGAGTCAGGAGGATGGATAGTTCCAGGGCAGCCTGGAAACATACCAAGACTCTATCCCAAAAATAAAGTAAAATGGACTGTAACTCAGTGATAGAGCACTTGCCTAGTGTGCACCAGGCCCTGGGATCAATCACCAATTAAAAAAAAAAAAACGCAAACCAAACCAAAAACAAAACAACAACAACAAAAACTCAGCAGGGAGGGGCTGAGATTATAACTCAGCAAAAGAGTGCTTGCCTTGCACATGTGAGGCACTGGGTTTGATCCTCAGCACCACATAAAAATAAATAAATAAAGATATTGTGTCCATCTTATCTTTCATTTATTTATTTATTTTAGTTTTCGGCGGACACAACATCTTTTGTTTGTATGTGGTGCTGAGGATCGAACCCGGGCCGCACGCATGCCAGGCGAGCACGCTACCGCTTGAGCCACATCCCCAGCCCCTTGTGTCCATCTTAAAAAAAAAACAAAAAAAAAAACTCAGCAGAGACAACTTCTGAAAGTGAGGAATCATGGCCCCATCCTAGACAAAATGAATCAAGTCACCAAAGTAGGACACAGGAATCTGCATTCAGAAGTTCCCCAGGGAATTCAAAGGCATAGGAGTTGTTGATATAGAGCTGAACCATGAGGTTTATTTTCATGTCATTTAAAATATCAACCAGCATAGAAATATTTGATTTTGCCCGCTCTTTTGTAAAGTTGTATTTCACTCTAGCATCCAATTCTTCCTATTTCAGAGTATCCCAGGAAGCTGATGCAGGTGTTATCAGCACAAAGCAAGTTGGTCTTCTTCCTTGAACCAGGATACAGATACTCCTAGATGCTATTCCACTGATTCTTTCTGCTATAGTTTGGATCTTAAGTGTCCCCAAAAGGCCGATGTGTTAAAAGTTTGATTCCCAGCTTGGTATTATTGAGAGGTGGTAGAACCTAGGGCTGGGATTGTAGCTCAATGGTAGAGCACTTGCCTAGCAAGTGTGAGGCACTGGGTTTGATCCTCAGCACCAAATAAAAATAAATAAAGTCATTCATTGTGTCCATCTACAACTAAAGAAAAATATTTTTGAAAAGAGGTGGGGCCTAGTGGGAGGTCTTTAGGTCATTGGGGGTGTGCTTTTGAAGAGGATAATGGGACCCTGGCCCACTCCTTGCTCTCTTTGACTTCCAATGACCATGAGGTGAGTGATTTTCCTATACCATATGTTCCTGTCATGATGTGCTACCTGACCAAAAACAACAGAACCAATCAATCATGGACTATAACCACTAAATTCTATTCTGGTTCCAAAGTAAACCTTTTTTCTTTATAAGATGATTATCACTTCCCTACACTGGCTTTAATATCAAGGCTCCTTTGCACTCTAAAAGAGGCCTCAAGATCAAGAACACAATCTGAGTAATGTCAAGACTTCCTTTGGTAGTGAATATTTGGCGACTTTTAACCACCTGGTCAGTATTTTCCTGACCTGCACCTGTCAGTCTGACAAATGAAGCCCCTGGGACCTGTAGCCAGAGCAGTCTAAGAATACAAACTGGACCACACTTGGTGATGTCCTGAGGCCAGAGGCAGCTCAAGAGGTCTTGTTCTCACTTTTGTAAACCCAGAAAGAATTTTCTCACATCTGTAGAACATCCTTACATATAGATGAATTTGGCCACCTTGGTAGCTAGAAACACATTTTCTACTTGACAACATTTGCAAATCCTGTTTTCCCCCTTGATCATTGGCAATGTGGAAATATTTCCATATGTTGCCTTTGGGTTTACCATTCTATAGAGGGTAAAGACAGAGAATGTATAATATATGGCTTTCTTGCAAGTGTACACTACTACAGTGTGGAAGGCTTAGGGAGTTGGTCAGTCCTCCCCAGTTAATGCTGGTGTTATTTCTCTGATAGAGGTTACAAAAGGCCAGGTGTGGTAGCCCACACCCGTAATCCCAGCAATTGGGGAGGCTAAGGCAGGAAGATCACAAATTTGAGGCCAGCTTCAGCCATTTTGTAAGAATCTGTCTCAAAATAAAAAATAAAAAGAACTGTGGCTATAGCTCAGTAGTTAAGTGCCCTGGGTTCAATCCCCTGTACCAAAAAAAAAAAAGGTTACAAAGTTATGAAATATGCTAATGCTGCTAAAATATGGCTAAATAGTCTGAATTCAGATAAATCATTTCTTTTTCTTTTTTTACACTGTGGATTGAACCCAGGGCCTCATGCACGCCAAGCATATGCTCTATCATTGAGCTTCACTCCCAGCCCCTACATATTTTATTTATTTATTTGTTTGTTTATTTATTTTTGGTACCAGGGATTGAATTTAGGTACACTTAATCACCAAGCCACATTCCTGTAATCCCAGTGAATTGAGAGGTTAAGACATGAGGATTGCAAGTTCAAAGCCAACATCAGTAACTTAACAAGACCCTGAGCAATTTAGTGAGACTGTCTCAAAATAAAAACTAAAAAAGGGCTGAGGTACTGGGGATGATGGTGCATGCCTATAATCCCAGCAATTCGGGAAGCTAAGACTGGAGGATCACAAGTTCAAAGCCAACCTCAGCAACTTAGCGAGGTCCTCTCTCAAAATAAAAAATAATAATAAAAAAAGGGCTGGGGATGAAGCTCATTGGTTAAGTGCTTCTGAGTTCAATTCCCAGTAACCCCGCCCCCCCCCCCAAAAAAAAAAGTAGATTGGTGATTGCTGAGTTCAGGAATGGGGGTGGAAGAATGGGGAGTGATTGCTCATCGGTATGGAGTTTCTTCCTGAGGTGATGAAAATGCCCTAAAATCTGTTGTGAGGGCTAGGGATACAGCACAATGGTAGAGCTCTTATCTAGCACATACAAGGACCTGGGTTCAGTCTCCAGCACTGCCTAAAAAGAAAGAATTTTAAAAATACAGTGGATTGTGATGGTGGTTACACAACTCCATGAATATTATAAACCATTAAACTATACTTCGTGTGTGTATACGCGTGCGTGCATGTGGTGCTGAAGACTGAACCCAGAGCTTCATACATGCTCAGCAAGCCCTCTAACCTGTGGCACCCTCAGCAAGGCCCCCAGTTGCCACCACAGCTGCAAGGCACTCAGCTCTCTGAGTTCTTTGCTCCACAACTATTTTGCTTTGCCACAGTACTTCCTGAAAGGAGGAACAGGTAAAGTTTATTCTCATGACCTCTTCTCCATTAGTGACCACCAACACTTAGATCCTGGTCCACAGTAATCATTTCCCAGTATTGATATATCAATGGGTCCAAAATTGAGATTATACAGGGATCGACAGCTAACAGGGAAAGAGTTATCTAATTCATACCTCCAACTAATAGTTGTGTCTACTTTGCACAGGGAAAGGAGCAAAGCCTAGGAGAAATGCAAAATAGATTTATTTGTCCTTCCAAGAGTTTTCATTCTCAAACACAAGATGCACATGAATGTCTATAATACAAAACACAATATGATAAGTAGAACAGGTGAAGGTGAGGGCCCTTTGTGGAAGAGCAGCCCCTGAGCTGGGCTGGAGGATGGACCAAATCTCCTTTGGGCTGTATGGGTAAATAGCACAAATGTCTGCATAATCTCAGGATGATCAGCACTTAAGGAAGCATGAAAAGCAACAATGATCCTGCCTAACCGCAGATTCTGTCTACCTGATTTGTGGGCTTTCTTTGTAGGGTCAATCAACATGTGAACCAAGGCAGGATCTATGAACATAACTTGTGTAGACTTTCTGAAAGCTTTTGTCAAGATGATATCAGAAGCATAATGACCTTAACCATTTTTATTCCGAAATAATTTCAAGCTTACAGAACAGTTGCAAGAAGAGTACAGAAAACTTTCATATGCCCTTTATCCAAATCTATTAAAGACTATTTTGCTGGGTAGAGGTGCTCCCCTGTAATCCTAGCTTCTTAGGAGGCTGAGGCAAGAGGATCGCAAGTTTGATGAGCTGTCTCAAAATAAAAAATTAAAACAGGGTGTAATTCAGTGGTAAGCACTGATTTTTATGTCTAGTACTGCCAAAACAAAACAGTCTTACATGATTTTTTGGAGGTTCAGGAAAAATGAGAGCTATCCAGTCCCTAGAAGCTTCCAGTGACCATGAATAAAAAAGAAAACAGAATGTAATGGGGGTGGGGGCATGGGAAAAATGGAGGAACTGTGATTAGGCAAAGGGGAGGGAGCATGGGGGCAGGAAAGGTGGTGGCATGAGATAGACATCATTACCCTAGGTATATGTATGACTGCACATAGGTGTGACACTACAATGTGAAATGAAAAGTTGTGCTGCAATTGTGTACAATGAATCAAAATGCATTCTGCTGTCATATATACCTAATTAGAAATAATTAACTAATTAAAAAATGTTTAAAAAGAAAACAGAATGTAACAAAATCAGTTTACCAAAGTAAGCCCATCCAGGTCCAAGAGACAACTCAACCCTTATTCTACCCCTGCCATCCATCAGGCCCCTCCAGGTGGACACTGAATACCTTAGGACAAGATTACCAAACATGCAAAAAGAGCTAGAAAAACATTAAAACAAACAGAGATGGGAGGAAGTTGTGGGGAAGACTTTCCAACCTCATATGAAACACACTATAAAGCTTCTATAATTAAAACAGTGTGGGATAGCCACAAGAATAAACAGACCAGTGGTATAGAACAAAAAGTCAAGACATACAGAACTTATTATGTACGACAAAGGTAACATCTTAAATCACTAGGGAAAAGATGGACCTTCCTTCTTCTTATTTTTTTTTTGGCAGTCTGGGGGACTGAACCCAGGATCTCACACATGCTAGGAAAGCACTCTACCACTGAGTTCCACCTTCAAATCTGGACTTTTTAATAAATGGTGCTGAAATAACTGAAGAGCCCAAATGAATAGCATCCATTTACGATCACCCTTGAAAATCTGGATGTGCCTGAAGACCTTGTGAACTTCTGAGATGGGCCTAGCTCTTCCTCAGAGCAAGAAAGCCAGCTGCAGGCAAGAACTAGATTCACAAATGGGCTACAGTCTGAGGAGTTTACAGCCACCACTTCAATTTTCCCATTATCCTCACTTTGAAAATGAAAAGATCAAAGGTCAGACTTGCCTATTATCATAGTACTTAAATAGGAGAATTGGGAATCTAATCGTTATCTTTCTATTCCAAATTCTGTTTCACCCCTCAAAACTTGATATTTGCTCTTTCAATACCTTTGATTAGACTCAGCTGGGATCATCACCCTCTCATGTCTGATGCAAGAATCTTCTATTCAGTGATGCTGGGGACAGTAACCTCAGAATGTGACCCTAAGGGTCAGGCTTTTGGGGGCAGCCTGACTTTCTTCTAAGGGCAGCAAGCAGGAAATAACTTTCATTCATAACCTTCTGGAAAGGTCAGGGTAAAGAAATTAACACTGTTAAAATCTGTCAGGCACTGTATTAAGCACAAACATAGTTACTCATAGAAATAATGCAGCTCCCAAGAGAAATAAAAACACATATGTTCTACAGGAATGTTCACAGTAGCATTATACATAATGACCAGAAAGCAGAAATAACCCAGAAGGCTAAATAAATAAAGGGTGGTATATCCATACAAGGGATGTTATTCAGTCATAAAGAAATAAAGTTTATACACATGCCACAACATGGATGAACCTTAAAAACATCATGCTAAGCAAATAGAAACCAGTTTAAAAAATCCACATCACACATGCCTGTAATCCTAGTTCTCCTGAGATTAAAGCAGGAGGATCGCAAATTTCAAGACAGCCTGGATAATTTGGCAAGATCCTTTCTCAAAATAAAAATAAAAAAGGGCTGGGTGTGTAGTACAGTAGTAGAATGCTCCTGTATTCAATCGCCAGTACTGGAGTGGGGAAAAAAGTATATCTATTATGTAATTCCATTATATGAAATGTTCCAAATAGGCCGATTCATAGATAAAATAGCTTGGTGGTTGCTTGGGATTTAAAGGAACTGGGGGGTGGGGTAGCTAAGGGGTATAAAGTGTTCCACAATTGTGATGATGATTGCTCAACTTTACACATACAAAAAAATTAAATTGCACACCTGATGAATTTTTATTGTATGTGAATTATAGCTCAAAATAAAATGGTCAGAAAGAGGAAGGAAGAAAAAGAAGGCACGTGGGCAAGCGGAGACTGAAGCACACAGCTGACAAATACCATCACTGCGCTTTAAAAGCTGGGTCTAGGGGCTGGGGTCGTGGCTGGCATGTATGAGGCTCTGGGTCCATTCTCAGCACCGCATATAAATAAATGAATAAAGTAAAGGTCCATCAACAACTAAAATATTATTTAAGAAAAAAAGAAAAAAAAAAGCTGGGTCTAGCCCCGAAGCCCTTCCTGTACTGCACCATTATGTCCTTCGAGAGCAACTTCCAGTTTTGTTAAAGTACTTAGCGCGAACTTTAGGACTAGAGTTCCTGTGAACACAGACATTAAGACATGAGAGCAAAATGGTCGAGGAAACAAAGCACAGGCAGTGAATACGGCAGGCATGAGGCACAGCCGCCTACCTCACAAGGAGTCCTCGTTTCCGTCAAGCTCCCATTCCCTCCACCACGGGACACAAGGCCGCTGGCAGCCATATTTGAGCAATGGACCCACCCCCTGGTCACAGATGATTGGCTGCAAAGGAGGCCTGAGTCGAATCCAGCCAATCAGAGTCCGCTCCTGGAGAGCGGCATCCATCTCTGCGTTCCTGGAACCGGAAGCGCTCTGCACCCTTGGCCCTGGTGGGAGCCGTGAGTGGGGCAGTGGAAACGGACCCACGATGGTGGGAAGGTGGCTTTCCACCGCCTCGATCCAGCCCACTCCTGGCCGGGCCACCGCGGTTCCCACGGTTCCACAAGGTACCCTGTGCCCTCCTTTTTCTTAAACAACCCAAGGATACTACACTAACCCATAGCATCAAGTTCAATCTGCGTTCAGTTACTTTACCAAAGTGAGGAAAAAAGGAAAGAAAAAGCAACCGCTGTGTGCGTGCCCCTGTTTTAAAGATGAATCTGCTTCCAGATGGCTGAAACTGAGCAAACTTCAGCTAAAGAAACTGAAGCCCCAGTTTTCCTCCAGCCTGCACAGAGGGTTGGGTGTAGGCCACCATTTTCTACACTACAGAGGTCACTAGAGCAGCTCTCAAGAAGTCCCCTTTTGGCCCTCTTCATGACACTGGCGATGCTAGGGACATATCTGAAGTCAGTATGGCCCATGTCAAGAGACCTAACCTTTTGAGGACCTGGGAAGTTATTACAAAACTTAGATGTACCGAACGCTCAGACCGTCGGATGAAATTAACTAGGCCACAGTATCAGAAGGTGTACACTTTCCTTCCTTTCTTCCCAATAAAACCCCACTGCTAAAACTCTGGTGTATTTGAAATGGCCTGATGAGAAGTTACTGTGGATAATAAATGCATGTATGCCTTCTTGCTTTGGATCTACAATGTTTGCTAAAGCAGATCTCACATCCCCATCCCCCACTGGCAGGGAACACATGAATGAAAAACATTTACAAGAGGCGGCCTAGTCTGGCCACCAGAAGGAAGAGCTGAGTTGACAGGAGGAAAAGGGATGACTGAATCCTTTTCCCATCCCTCTATTTATGGTAGTCATTTGGCTCCAGGAAATGCTGAGCCCCTTCTCCCAGGACCCTGTTGGGAGTGACGCCTGCACTGGCTGACCCAGCCTGCCACATCCTCCTCCTGGCCTCAACAGCTCTCTCCTCATGACCCAGTGGGTCACTGGGAATCCAGCCTGTAAATGACAGTGCTTCTTAGAGGTCCCAGTCCAGTAAGGAAATTCAAAAAGGGAATGCAAAAAGCGATATATAATGAAGCTAGAAAAGCCCTTGTCATGAAGATGTTCCCGAACAGGAACATAGGATGGTGACAGGCAAGAAATCAGGGCTGGAATGAACACACTGGCCCAGGAGGTTGTGGCTTGCCTAGCTTAGGCTGCATAGCCAACAAAGGCAGAAGCAGAATCCAAGGTTCTGTTGCCCTATCCAGGGCTCATTCACCTCTTCCACACTCCAACCCAGTAACTCACATTTCTGTAGAGAAGTTTCCTTAGGAGGACTGGGTTACATATTCTTGTTGTAGATATTTGCTATGGTTTCCATGTGAGATATCCCCCCAAAGCTCATGTGTGAGACAGTGTATGCTTAGAAGTGAGATGATTGGGTTATGAGAGCTTTAACCTAATAAGTGCATTTATCCAGATAGGAATTATCTGGATGGTAACTGTAAACAGGTAGGGTATGGCTGGGAGAGGTGGGTCATTGGAAGTGTGCCTTTGGGGTATATATTTTGTCTCAACAGCAGAAGTGTCTCTGCTTCTTGGTGGCCATGTCCAGATCTGCTTTCCTCCACCAACTCTTCTGCCATGATGTTCTGCCTCATGTTGGGCCCAGAGCAATGGACTTGGCCATCTATAAACTTTTCCTCCTCTAAAATTGTTCTTGTCAGATCTTTTCATCACTGCAGTAAAAAATCTGATCAAATCTATGTTTCTTTTTTATTTTCCTTTTCCTTTGTTCTTCCTACCCCCAAAGCTTCTCTTTGTCAGCTGAGAAGCCAGGCTCTTCACAACCCAGACAGATTTCTGGAGTTAGTGTGTTTTTGTTTTTTAATTGAGAAATGTTCTTTGTTACTAGGATGCTGAGGGTTTTTGTTGTTGTTGTTTGTTTTGTTTTAAGCAAGAAAAACCCAAGGGCTGGTGAGTGTAATTCAGTGGTAGAGTGCTTATTGTCTAAAATGTATTAGTCTCTAGGTTTGAGTCCCAGAAACATAAAAAAATAAAAAGCCCAGTTATCGAGTTATCAGGTAATACTAACTATGAGCTCCTATTAAATGTTTTTCCACAAAGAAACAGAGAATAGACCAAAGCAGTCATAACAGAAATCCACGTATGCCAGACTGAGTAGGAGGCTATATTATTTCACATTCAAAGTCCTCTCCATTTGACATAGCACCTGGTGATCAACGCTTTTAAGCTGACATGTACATACAAAATACCATGACCAAGTTCATTTCATGCAAAAGAGAATAGATAGAGTGTCCTATTGGCAAAGTTACTCCTGGGGTTTGGGGAGTTAAAATTTCCTCATTCCCACACTATGTTTGTAATCTTGCTTGGGTACTTCCCCACCTTCTGTGTTATTACATTCCCCACCAAGTCTAGCTGAAATCCCAACTTTTTCCATAAAAGCTATCCTGACTACCCCAAGCTAAAGTTCTTCCTCCCTCCTCTGAATTTCTATTAACTTATCTACACTTGATTAAATATATGTGCCTTGTGTTCTCTTGTTGTTGGCTTCAAATATTATTTAAATATTTTTTAATATTTATTTTTTAGTTTTAGGTGGACACAATATCTTTATTTTATTTTTATGTGGTGCTGAGAATCTAACCCACTGCCTCACATATGCTAGGTGAGCGCTCTACTGTTGGAGCCACATCCCCAGCCCCCAAATATTATTTAAATATTTTTATTTAAGGTTTCACATGTTTATGTTTTGACATCTCAGATGAGACTGCAATCATGAATGAATGTCTAACATTATTGGTTGGACACAAGCTGTTTCATTTTTATTTTTTTGCACCAGGGATTGAACCCTGGGGCGCTTGACCACTGAGCCACATACCCAGCCCTTTTTTATTTTGAGATAGGGTCTCACTAAATTCCTTAGGACTTGCTAAGCTTCTGAGGCCGACTTTGAATTTGTGATCCTCCTGCCTCAGCCTCCTGAGCCAATGGGATTACAGGCTTGTGCCACTGCACCTAGCTCACTGCATCTTTATGCTAGTCCCACTATTTCCCCCTTTATAGAAACCAGTGTCTGGAGGGATGAACTTTTCCTATGGCTACAGGGTTGCTGAATGAATACTATCGATTAGAGTTCAGATGCCTAACGTGTGTGTGCCTAAGAGGCAGGGTACAGTCTTCCATTCCTGGATCCAGAAGAAGGACTCTGTGAATTGTTAAGAGCTGATTTTATTCCAAGCAGCCAGCAGCCAGTCCCTCTCTAGCCCTCCTCTACCTCCCTGCCCACCGTGCATGCCCTGGCACCAAGACACTGCCTGGCTGGCTTGCTGCACTCCCAGCAGCAGCCCTCTCAGTTACCATCTTGTGACTTCTTTTCCCCCTGCAGGCTTTTCTGATGTTCATTTTAACTCGACCTCATCAAACAGTACTACTGAGAAGGGAAGAAGGGCCACTCTGCTTGACTGTCCTGGCCTCTGGGCACCCAGACAGCCCCAGGGCCTACTCCAGCCAGGGCTGAAGGCTCACATCGCATCGCCAAATAGCTCCTTGAAATGGAATGCACCTGAAGGTCACGTTCACTTGCTTCCTGGCAGCCACCTCTCTCCAGCTGTGCTGCCTGAACACTCCTTGCTTCCCTACCCCCCTCTTTCCCTCTCTCCTTCCTGTCCTCCTCTTCCTTTCCTCCCCCTCAGACTCCTTCCCACCCTCTTTTGCTGGCTTCTGTTCTTTCTTTCCATGAGCAGAGAGTTTCCAGGCCTGGCCCTCCGCCAGCACATTTGGACAAAAGGCAGCAATCTTAGAGGGAGACGTCATCTCCCATCCCCATCCATGGGGCCAGCACAAGAGAGTTGAGCGGAGGCTGCTCCCCTAGCTGCTCCCAGGTTCTGGGAAAGGAGCAGGAGAGATGGAATATCATAGGGGCTAAAGCAAAGGATTTGGAACCAGACAGATCCAGGTTCCAACTCCAGTGAACTCTAAGAGCTGCAGGACCTTGGGCAAGTTACTTTCCTAAGCCTCAGTCCTCTCAGTACTGAGAGCAGGACCTGCTTTGAAAGGCTGGAAAAGATGAAGTGAGAGAGCTCCCTCCCACAAAGCCCCGGCACAGGGCATGTCCTGTGAAAAGCAACCAACAAATGTATTCCTGGTTACAAAGTACACCGAACCCTGCGGAATAATACCAACATGAATGATGACACAGAACCATGTGTTAAAAAATAACAATAATACCATCTCTTCAACTCATCCAGAGGGCTGCTTACCCAGCCTTGTTTATCTGCAAGTGTGGTAAAACTCTAAAACACTCTTCAACAGGGCTGGGAATGTAGCTCCATGAATGTAGCTCAATGATGGAGCACTTGCCTAGCATACACAAGGCTATATGGGTTCGATCCCTGGCACTGCAAACAACTCTCAAATGTATGACACTGTAACAATGTAATCATGCAAAAACTGGTTTTGAAATTTTTAGAGGAAGTCAGGAATGGTGGCACACGCCTGTAATCCCAGCGCTTCAGGAGGCTGAGGCAGGAGATTCATGAGTTCAAAACCAGTCAGCCTCAGCAAATTAGCGAGGCCCTCAGCCAACTAAGGAGGCCCTGTCTCTAAATAAAATATAAAAAAAGGGTTGGGGGAGTTGCTCAGTGGTTAAGGCCCCGGGGTTCAGTCCTCGGTACCAAAAAAAAAAAAAATTATTAGGGGACCTGACCCCATTTCCTTTACAGGAGAAGCATGCACCCCAAGCAGTGGCCAGCATTCAGCCTCACAGGTTACAAGGCCAGCCTGAGAGTGAGGAGGAGGCCACCCTGAAAACACAGCAGCCTGTCCTGGCCGCCTCCTTCCCATGCTCTTTTCCAGCTCTCTAAGAGCTGAGGCCCCTAGTTCTGTTTGTTTACTCTCTGTGCCTGGCATTTTATAGTCAGAAGTTGTGCAGTGCCTGGAAATATGCTCATTTTTATTTAGCTAAATTTCAATATATGGAAAATTATCTTTTGCCTGTGATTTCATTTAGGTAATCTGAGCCAGCATGAATGGATCTGAAACTAATCAATAAGATTAATCAACATGCTGCACACAGTATCTATAGGAGGTGCTGAAGGAATGGTCCTATCTCAATCAAGATAACACATAAACCCAGTCAACCAAATGGCAATAAGAGATTGTAATCATTAAGACAAAAAGACAAGATGAGTCAAGGGAATGCCTGATAGCATATTTAATAAAAATCACAATGTGACATTGGTTAAAGATTAAATTTAAACTACAGTGGCTAGTGTTACGAAACAAATACAAACTGGAGGAATTTAGAGGACAATGAAAGAGGAGTCACAGACTGCTTCAAAAAAGGAGGTGAATTTGGCCCTTCAATACTTAGGTGTGATACAGTTTGAGTGTGGTCTGTCCCCTCTGAAACTCATGTGGAAATTTAATCCCCCTAATGAGATATTAAGAGGTGAGATCAGGTAGGACCCTTAAAGGTGATTAGGACTCTGTCCTCCTGAGTGGGGCAATCCATGTATACAGTTAGTGGGGTATCTAGAGAGTGGGTCTGCTAAAAAAACCAGTTTGGTTTGGTCTCAGTTTCCCGTTTCTCATCATATAATGCTGGGCACCATCTCAGGACTTTGCCAACAAGAAGGGTCTCACCAGATGCAGCTCCTGGACCTTGGACCAGAACCATGAGCCAAAATAAACATCTTTCATTATAACGTACCCAGTCTCTAATACTGTACAACAGAAAACAGACCACAACA
The DNA here is from genome assembly GCF_047511675.1 of Marmota flaviventris. NCBI lineage: Eukaryota > Metazoa > Chordata > Mammalia > Rodentia > Sciuridae > Marmota > Marmota flaviventris. Next base: position 14,615,238 of record NC_092498.1, on the reverse strand, counting down.
GCTGTGTTCCAATAGTTGGAAAAAGAAAAGTATTCAAGGCAAGGTGAGAGCATAAAGAAAAGGAGAAGGTGTACTCTGGCCACTGTGATGACTGACCTAGTGGTGCTGGAGCGAAGGACGTGGGTAGGGAATGGGAGAAGATGGAACACTCAGGTAGGCTAGATGTCAAGACGCTCTGAAAGTAAGAAGGAAGGTAAGGCTTCCTCCCCTAGAAAATGAAAAGGGCCTGATGGAGATGTGTTTTCTTTTGCCCATGTTAGGGGGAGAGTGCCACACTCAGGAGACACGTGTAGAGCAGGCAGTTGGAGGGGATGAACTAGATATCTGGTGGAAGAACAGTTCCGCAGGGGTGAAGCTGGAAGGGTTCTTGTGAGCATGAATGAGCTGTCTGGGGAAGGAAGTGCAGAAAAGGCAGAGTGAAGGACTGAGGCATGGGTGCTCCTTCCTATCACTTCACTCTTGACTGGCTTTTTCACCTGGACCTTCCAGCTAGAAGGTGCGATCTGATGGCATGTCCAATCCAACACATGCATTAGACTTTTTTTTCTTTTCTTTTTTTTTAAAGACAGAACTTGCTGTGTTTTCCAGACTGGCCTGGTACTCTTGGGCTCAAGCAATCCTTCTGCCTCAGCCTCCAGACTACAGGCACATGCCACCACGCCCGGCTTCTGGACTTCTCTACTAATGTCTAGTCCAGATCATGGGCTACAGGGAGTGATGCATAAATGTTTGTTGAATGCAAAACAACTGGTGAAGATCTCTGTTTTGAAAGACAATTAGGAAAACCAAAACGTATGGTGTCTAAGGTGAGGAAGATTTAAAATATGCAATTAAAATGTGACATGGGCTGGGCAGAGTGGCACACACCTGTACTCCCAATTACTCAGGAGGCTGAGGCAGGAGGATTGCAAGTTTGAGTCTAGCCTCGGCAATTTAGCAAGGCCCTGTCTCAAAATAAAAAATGTAAAAAAAGGCTGGGAGGGTGGTGGTGGTGCTGGGAATAAGGCTCAGTGGTAGAGCACTTGCCTAGCATTCACCAGGCCCTGGGTTCAATTCCCAGTGTGTGGTGGGGGGGTGGCAGAATATTTACCAACTAGTACAGCAGCATCTCAGTATTTTGACAACTGGCCCAAATATATCAGGGCATAGCAGTTTTTTTATATTTATTTTTTAGTTTTTATTTTTACACAATATCTTTATTTTACATTTATATGGTGCTAAGGATCAAACTCAGTGCCTCAAGCATGCTAGGCGAGCATTCTACCACTGAGCCACAACCCCAGCCCCAGCATAGCAGTTTTATACTAACCTTATTGGGTTTCAAGAAAGGAAGAGTCAGGAACATACAGTACATTAGCAAAATCAAGAACCAAGAGAACAGTGAACTGGCCGTTGATTTCCCTATTAGTAACCTGGGATAAAATTTCAGCAGATGGTTAGGAACCTAAGCCAGATTTCAGGGGTGTGGGGAGGACTTGAAGACCTGCCCCAGGGGACTCTTCCAGTTCTTTGCTTCTCTCACCACCCTGCAAATAACATCCTCCTTCTTTCTTCCTCCAATAAATAAGCAGCCTGAATCCCAAGCTGCATGTATACCTAGAAGCAGCCACTTTACCCGCTTTCCCCACTCTTTGCCCCTGTCCCAGGCATGGAATCTTGGCTGTCCTGTGTTCAGGGAGGAAAGCTGGGGTAAGAGGCTCCCTTGGCCCTGACTCCACGGAGCTGGACTCTCCAAGTGTGGTTGTTTTGAGAGGCATTAAGCAGCGCTCTTCTCTGACATTTTGTTTTCCCACCCCATTAGTCACTGTAGTTCACTGAGGGGTAAACAGAGTTCATTGGTCTCCCTTTGATGTCCTGGGAGCTTGTGGATGTTTGCTGATTGACACAAATACAAATGATGAAATGGACCAGATACAAAGGATGTCAGTTGTTACAGATGCCCGGAAGTTATCTTTGGGGTTAGATGACCACTGCTTCATTCCAAGTTGGAATGAATCTCACCTGCAGCTCAGAGTGTCGGGTGGAGGACTCCTCTGAGTACCATGAGAGCCAGAGACAATGCCCTGGCAGGGAAGCCCAGAGCACAAGCCAGTGCTTCAAGAAGCTCCTTTCTGTCTTACTACCAGCCACCTTGACCGAGTCTGTGGCTGAGAGATTAGCCTTACTACAACCACAGCGGGTGCAAGTTCTGTGTCTCAGGCTGCCCTCTCACTCCTGTGCAGGAACCAAACCAGGGCATCCAGCATCTTCCCCAGCTGACTTCTCTGACTAAGTGCGTTCAGCTTTTGCAGTGATTTGGGGCATAATCCCATAAAACACTTTTGCTGGATCTTCTGGGGAGGTCCAGCCTATATTGCCCAGGACTTGAGAACCAGAAATAAAAAGGCTGTTATGTCCTGCTCTGGCGCTTCCAGTTTGCTGGGGCAAGGCAGTCAGTTATGACTTTTCCAAGGGCAGTAGTACCCATCTCCTCTAACTCATTCAAAAGGAACAAGAAAGTCACATGTAGCCTCAGCTGGGGCAGCTATCCACCTGCCCCCTCCCCTTCCCTGGACTCAGGCTCCAACTCTAGGGGGATAAGAAAGACCAGAGGACAGAGGGATGAGATCAAGTCATCTCTACCTGGGGACAGTACACCTACGCCAGCAAGGATGCGTCCAACCCTCAGCCTTTGCCACAAGATGCAGTTATAGGACGGTCCAGGTTCATTCAGCCTGTTGTACATCAATTGACAACTCATTTTTTATGCTAGGCACAGGGGCACGTGCCTATAGTCCCAGTTACTCAGGAGGCAGAGACAGGAAGATCATTTAGAAATTTGGGACCAGCCTGGGCAATGTAAACCCATCCCTTCTGTTAAAACTTTTTTTTTTTTTTTTTTAGTGCACATTTCTGTTTTTATTGTTTGTTATTATTTATTTGAACTCTGGGTTTTCATTTCCCAGAAGAAAAGAGTGGGAGAGAGGAGGAGGAGAGAGAGAACTCCCTTTTTGCTTTAGAAACTGACCCAGTTTGTGATTTTTAAAAAATATTTTTCTAATTGTCGATGGACCTTTATTTTATTTATTTATATGTTATGCTGAGAATCAAACCCAGTGCCTCGCACATGTTAGGCAAGTGCTCTACCACTGAGCTACAGTTCAAGCCCTTAGTTTTTGATTTTTTTCTTCTTTTTGGTAGACCAGGAATGGAACCCCAGGCTTTGGATAAGCTAGGCAAATGTGGTACCACTGAGCTATACCCCAGCCCTGATACCTATTTTAATGTAGCAATTCCACTTCTAGGGTTGGATTGTTTTTAGATTTTTTTTTTGTGTGTGTGTGTGTGTGTGTGTGTGTTACTAGGGATTGAACCCAGGGCCTTGTGCATGCGAGGCAAGCACTCTACCAACTAGCTATATCCCCAGCCTAGGATTGTATCTTATGGAATACCGGGACAAGGGCTGGAGAGGGCTTGTGACAACATCACTTATAATAGCTAAAATTGAAAACAACCAATTGCCCATAAACCAGTTTTGTTAAACAAATTAAATCAATCCATATAAAGGAAACCTGGGAAGCTGTTACAAAGAAGGCTGTGTAAGCACTACACAAAAATTGCCCTCACAAAATGTTTCTACATTATGATAACATGTTGCAGACCAATAAGTAGCACTTGCCTCTATTTCTGTAAATAAAAATATCATATGCCAAGAAAAAATGTCTAGGAGGATTCATGATATATACCAAACAGTGCCGGCCTTTCAGGCAGGGGATAGTATAGAATAAACTTTCATTTCTCATCTTATTCTTTTCATGTATTGCTTAAGTTTCACAGCAAATATGATTTTCAGATTTTACATATGTATACATAGAAAATTTATATATATAAGGAAAATTAAAACTGTAAAGTACACTTTTTTAAAGACCAAAATAACAGAAGGAAACACATTTAACACTCTGCTTAAACTGCTCTGACAAGCTCTTGGGGTGAGACCTGCAGCCTATGGAAGGCCTAGTCATGATAGAGTACAGCCTTGGTCACGGTCACAGTCACGTCCACAGCTCCCCATCCCAGTCCCTTCCCAGCTCAATCTGTACCACTGAGGGACTCGGTGTTTTCCCTAAACTTGCTACAGAGTGATTCACCCCTGCCTTCCCTGAGGCCAGGAGAAAAACCCATAACTTGGTTTTCCACAGTTCAGCCAGTTAGAAAGGGGTCTCAGGCTTACCTCTCTTTTAGCCCCACTGAACCACAGCCAAGGACCAAGCAACAGCTCTAGGCCCCAGCTGGTAAAGAGCCTAATATTTAGGCAAACTGAGAGCTAACAGGATAGATTTTTGCCCAAATCAGGCACTGATTTTTAACACCAGCCATAAAAGACAATCTGACCATCGTTTTCCATGTGGAGAATTGAGTTAATCACTCACCTTCTGTTATTAAAGGGGTCCAGTGGCCTGGCAGCTTTTCCGCTGGGTGAAGTACAAAGAGTTTTAAGAGAGCTGGGGTAACCTTGAATTGTGAGGAGGTCAGCTGGTTCTAGTGAAGGAAAAGGGGTTCAGGCCCGGATACACAGGATGACAGGTGGGCCCAGGGCTCGGTCCCCAGAGCCACAGAAGACCAGGGGTGCATGCTAAGAAGCACAGCTGAGGACAGCAAGCTGCCACAGCTTACAAGGGTCTGCACAACCAACCTATGAGAAAGCAGTTTCAGTAGACTCTCTCCAAGAAACACCACTCAGGCACAGCACCAGGGAAGGAACTGCTGAACCCTAGCTTCAGCAAGAATACAGGAGGACCTGGCAAGACCTCAGGGTAAGGCAGTGAGACCAGCAGGACACAGGCCCAAGCAGGGTGGGCCTTGGCCACTTACTACCCATGCATCCCCCCAATCCCACCCCACCCTGCATCTTTTGCAATCTGAGGTTTCTATCCCTCCTGTGATGTTAAAGCAACTGGCTGTACCTTAAAATCATCTGGAGACTTTAACAAATGCTGATACCCAAAGCCCACTCTCAGAGACTTTGCTTTAATTGATCTAGGGTGGGACCCAGGCATCAATTATTTTGAAAATCCTCCTTCCTGGGATTGAGAGTATACTCTACCTCAGTGGTAGAGCCCAGCCTGGGAGGCCCTGGGTTCAATTCCCAGTACCACAGAACAGAACAGAACAATCCCCCTCTCTTGCATTTCAATGTATAACCTCAAGGTACTCCAAGTTAAAAAAAATTAAGAAACTTGATGTGGGGACAGAATTCTAGACCTATTCACTGTTAATTTAAGACAACTAAAGTTGACTAGAAAAAATAGTGTAAATTTTAGAAGGCACCTGAGCAAGGCATGAATCTAGATTCTGCAGGTTTCCTGCCTTCTGTGGACACCAAAGGGAAGGGCTGGCCAGGAGATCTCCTCACTTTCCTCCTTTCTCCACAACTTCCTGGTGTTGCAGCCAACAAGATTCTCACACTCCCGTCCTCCCCTGGGAGGGGATCTTTGGTCTTCAAAATCCCGCTCCCTTAAATGCAGGCTAAATGTCAGGTCTGGGTGCAGAAAGACCTGGACCACCCTGGGAAGTGGATTAGCAGCCCTAAATGCTGCTCCCACCCTCACTTGCCTGTTGCCCTGTTGGTCAGGATTCCTGGGTGTTAGCTCTGCCAACGCCAGAGGCCCTGCCTGGCCCCTTCTCCAGGAGTCTCAGCCCACCCACCTATGACCACGCAGGATGTGTCTTCTTCCCTTGTGGTTGGGCATCCTGGGGGGTTTTGCTTTCTATATTCACGGAAGTAGATGTCACTTCTTCCCTTGAGTGACCACTGTCTGTTCTCTACCGGGTTCTCTGGCTCTAGCAGTTCTGTGTCATGACTGTCCACACCCAAAGCTGACAGCCCTAAGTACGCTCCTCTAGTCCTAAGAGGCAGATGGCATCGGAAGCAAGTCATGTGCAGTTCTATCTTGCTATCTTTTGTAACACCAATAATGATTTTTTTTCCTTTTTATTGTATTATCCATATTTTTGTTTTGTTTATACAATGAAGACTTTTTTTCTATGTCACTCTCTTAGTTTTTACATAAAGTTCCCTTGATAAACTCCCAGCTGAGTTCAATTCCAGGAAAAAATCTTGTTCTGAAAATTAATTTGTATGCTTTCTGTTGTCCCAAATCCAAAACTATGCAATCCAGTGTATTTTTGTTTGTTCCTAAGTTGCCAGAAAACTTAGAGCCAAATTCATTGTCCAAGTATTGTGATCTGCTCAATTTGGGCCATTCAAAATGTCCACTCCTTTTGCTTTGCTTTTTCTCCTGGGCATTTTTGTACTTGATTTTAGTCTAAGTTACCTCACCCTGCGCCCAAAACAGTCCACAGCAGTGCCTACCTCTTGACCTTGGGAATCCTTTTGTCCTCTCCTGCCCCACCACTGCTGTCACCCTGCTCAGTAAGAATCCGGGTCTGGATGTTGCAAAGATTTGGTCTCATCCTCCTCCAGGTCTCCACCCAACAATGAGTGAGCTTTCTAAGACACAGATCTGACCCCTGGGGAACTCCTCCTCCTGAAGAGCCTTCCTTGCCCTGCCTTCCCCCAAGCCCTCCCAACACACACACACACACACACACACACACACACTCTTCCACACTGCAGGCTTGCCAAATCTCAGTGACTTTACATTCACTGTTCAACAAAGCTGAAACAACCTTGACTGCTTTGTTTTCTCTGTAGAGAAGTTTCCAGGGTTCGGCCCAAGCATCAGCTCTCTGTGGGCCTTCCCTGAGCTGGGGGTCCCTCCTCTGGTCTTTCTCACTCTGTGGCTGGATTACTCGCAGCCAGGTCAGACCAAGTTTTAATTTTGCTTCACTACTCAGTCAGGATGATGAGTTCCTGGAAAGATGGAAGAGGTATTCTTCATCCCTGTGTTGAAGACATGGCTCAGACAGGGTTCAATTATCCCAGAATAAAGGACAGGACACCAGCCCCTCTGCCAGCCTTTTCGTTGTCCTGCCTCAAAACACGGTCTCTAGCCAGCACACCTGAATCCCAGGGGCTCAGGAGGCTGAGGCAGGAGGATGGAGAAAGTTCAAGGCCAGCCTCAGCAACTTAGGGAGGCCCTGTCTCAAAATAAAAAATAAAAGGGGCTGTAAAAGTGTCTCCGTTTACCCTGGACTTCCTCTCAGAATTCCATTCTATGCCTCCCACCCCCAAAACTTTCTACTCCACTCTGGATGTTTCATATTGCAAGGAGAAATGATTTTTTTTTTTAATTTTATGTAGTAACCACAGAGAGTATAAGCATTCAATAACAAATTACTATAGAGTGTCTATTGTAACCCTATCACCCCGCCCCATTATTACCCAACCTCATCTGGGGTGTTTAAGTCATCCCTTGAAGCCCTCTGAGCACAAGCCAGAAGTCTGCCTGCTCCTTCCCCAGCACCAGCGGGTGAAAGCTGGATCTCTGCTCTTCCCCTGCTCCAATCCACGGCCCTACTGCGCACTCTCAGCTTCCTGTCCTGGCTGCTCACAACAGGATTCCACAGGTCTTGGTTCTGCTCGGTGGTCAGAATCCAGATCCCTGTGACCCTCGTAAACTTGATTATATCCTGTGTTGTTAAGAGACTTCCCCTAGACTTCATCTGTTCCCAACTCCATCCTTAGGGAAAAAGAGGGAGAAGTAAGATTCAATCATCTTTACCTTCCAGCTTCCCCAAGACTGCAAATTCCGACCACAGCGAGGGGGTGGGGGCTGGCTGCTCAGGCGCCCCGATCTTACCCCCGCGAGCGCACCCGCGCGCACTCACACTCACGCGCACTCACACTCACGTCCCCTGTGGCCCAGCACCGCGTAGTGCGAGGACCCCGCCCAGTTCTGCAGGTCTCCGGGCGAGGGACGGCGGCTTCCCGACCCGGGAGGAGGTCTGGATCGCACTTTGCTGAAGTCCGCGGGCGGGCTGAAGCGCCCCGCAGGACCGCGCCTCTGCGTCCCCACCGCCGGCCGCCAGAGCCCAGCGTCCGCGGTCTGCAGAGAACCACTTCCCAACTCCGGGTTCGGGCAACTCGAGCCGTTTCCTGCCTCCAGCCTCCAGTGCCCTGCTAGGTCCCCCAGCTCACCCCGCTCCCCCGGCCCCGCCCTACCTCCCCGCGGGCGGCGGCTCCGCGGGCTTCGGGGTGCATCTCGGGGACGTCCGGGCGCGCCGGGGCGGAGGGCGGCTCCGCGCGGGACCGGGCGGTGGCGGGAGCCCAGGGCGCCATGGCCCGCAGCCCTCCGCGCCTTTGTCCGCGCGGCCTCGCACGGCCGCCGGCGAGCCCCTGGGGTCCCCGCCGCGCGCTCTCGTCGGGTCCCCACCGCCCCAGGCCTCGGCGGCGCGCTCCTCTGGGCCGCCCGGCGCCCCTCCCGCCAGCCGAGAACTGACTCGTTGGGCTGCCCCTTCCTCTTCCTCTCGCGGCGCGGCGACGATCTGCCGTGACGCGCGCCCCCTCCTCCCGACCCATCCCGCCCCGGCTCCAGTGAGCTAATCCGCAGCTGGCGGGCGCCCGGCCGGTTGCCACGGCAACCCCTCTCCCAGGGCCCGCCGCCGAGGGGAGCCACGGTAAACAGGACCTTCTGCCGGACTCGCCCCCTCGCCTTTCGGGGGTGGGAGAGAGATGGTGGCTTAACCCCTTCTATGCTGAAGACCACCACGTGGCAATCTCCATTCCACCTGGGCCAGAGAGCCATTGGCACGATGCGCTCAGCTGGGAACCAGACCTGGACTTAGATGCCACCGAAGGGTCACTCCCAGGTCCTCGCATTGCTCCGACCGGTTAACACAATTATGGGACTGGACTGGGCCTGGGACACCCCAGGCAGAGTCGGGCACCACACTTGCCCCAAGCTGCTTGCAATCAGGCGGGAGTAATGACTGTCTGTCATAAGACAGGCAAAGAGGGTTTGGATAGAAGAGCTCCCGAACCCTCGAGGAGCAGGGCTTTTGTCTGGAAATGCTCCCAGAGGAGAAATGACTTTTAAGTGTCCACTGCCCTAACATAGGACACACATTCGAGGCACAGGGTTGCAGGCTTTGGGATCGCCAAATAAACGTGTACACACACGTGAAAATGCTGTGGGCTTCCGGAAGGGAGACCCGAATACAAACTGGGGCATTTGAGGAAGTTCCCTGGGGCTTTGATTGGCGGAGGATCTTGAATGATGAATTGGGGTAAGTGGAGGGGAAATGGAGGAAAAGAAAGACAGTCTAGATGGAGAGAAGAGCAGGAGCAGAGGCAGAGGGGAGGTTGGACACACAGAATCTATGTCACAGATGAACAGTGTGAACCGTGTGAACGGTGAATAAGGTCAGATAGGTGGGCCTGGCCAGATTTCAAAAGGCCTGGATAGAATTTGGATTTTATGCTGCAAGCAATGGGGAGCCATGGGAAGTTTTCGAGCAGAGGAGCGCCCAGATGAAAGGGAGATTTTGAGCCTGGCAGTGGCTCTATACTGAAGGAAAACCATTCTTGCCTTTAGCTCAGGTACCTTCAGAAGGGTTTAGCTGCCAGAGGCCTAAAGTTTAGGCAAGGGGAAAAAAGAAGAGAGACTTAGCCTTACACATCCACAAAGAGGTGCTCAGGAGAGAGAAAATAAATAAAGGACTTTGTATGACAAAGCAATGTCTGGGAACCTGAGATTTGAGGTACTTGTTCAAAGTCATAGGAGAGTCTGGATGTGGTGGCACATGTCTGTAATCACAGAGACTCCAGAGGCTAAAGGAGGAGGATACAAGTTAGAGGCCATCATGGGCAACTTAGGGAGACCCTATCTCAAAAAAAAAGAAAAAAAAAAAAAAAAAGGCTGGTGCTGAGGATATAGCTCAGTGGCAAAGCACCACTGGTTCAGTCCCTAGCAACTCCCCCCCCCCAACACCAAAAGTCACAGTCACAGCTAAAGGTTTTGATCATATTACGAGCTCTCTGAAGCTTTTCTAGTCCTTCACGCAACACTCATTTCAACTAAGCACAGTGAACTTTCAGAATACAAATTTGCAAAGTGGAAGCATTAGGAAAAAAAAAAGTAAGCATTTAAATTATTATTTTGTTTTCAGAAGCATCATTCCATACGTTTGTTTTCACTTTCTAAATAAAGATCAGAGGTGTGACTTTTTGACTGGTTAATCACTGTCCAAGCCCTCAGTGTATGGCAACAAGCTGCAAAGTCCAAGAACTACTGAGTGGAGAGTGCAGCTGGTCCCTCCCCTGCAAAAAGAATCCAGGGGCCTTTGAGTGTGTGGCCCCCCCCAATTGCTATTTCAATGCATCTTAGGTGTGCATGACAAACAGTAGACCAGAAGGCTAGGGAGTTTCTTAGTGACAACTCCCAAGCCCTGCTGTTACTCCTTCATCTTTGAGTTCTGGGCACTAATTTGTTTTTGAAAAATGTCTCTGCCTCTGTTCTCTGCGCATATTCTTTACTGCCCAGTTGTGCTATGACAGTGGGACAGGTTGCAAAGAGACCAAGGAAGACCCTGGAGATGGGATATGAGATGTAGTTTATTGAGAAATGCTCACGAGGAGGATACAGTCGTGTTGGGCTGGACAGATGTACCTCTGCTCCAAGCAGTGCCTTTGGCACCTCACCAAAAACTCCAGTGGTGATGGGCTGGACAGGAATAGCTCTGCTCCATGCAGTACCCTGGGTATCTCACTAGAAAGTAGCATCTCTTCCTGCTCACAGTGCTTTGCCCAGGGGCAGCAGCCTGGATGAGCACTTCCCTCTCCACAGTGCCCTGGTCCACCTGAGTTTCTGCAAGGAGGGAGGTTTATAGGTTAGGTTACAGAGGCAGCATCAGTTTAGCTTGTTTTGTCCCATTGCATGATCAGCACCTTAAGGGGCACTTGTCTTGGCATGCATTCAAGAAAGCCGTTTTCTACAGATAACATTAACTTGCCCTAATTCTCAGAATACGTGAGAGAAAATCAGTGTCCTTCAAGATAATATGTATCCAGATATTCTAGCCCAGACCTGCTTTCATTGTTCCCTTTATTTGACTAGGTTTTAGGGAACAGAAGGGGGTATTCAGGGACATGGTGTTTTATTTTCTCTGTTTTCTTTAAGGATCACACATTGGACCAGAGTCTGATGAGGGATGACAGGTGGGGTCTCTGCTTTTCTAGTTTCTATCTCTGACTGCATCTCCTAGTCTCAGACTCCCAGCTACTTCCATTGCACAGTCATCACATGACTCTGTCACCATGAAAGGGGTCCCCCACCAGGTGCGATGGTGCATGCCTGTAATCTCAGAGACATTGGAGACTGAGGCAGGAGGAACACAAGTTCAAGGCCAACCTGGGCAGTTTTAGCAAGGTCCTCAGCAATTTCATAAGATGCTGTCTCAAAAATTAAATAAGGCTGGGGGTCCAGCTTGGTGATAAAGTATCCCTGGATTCAATCCATAGTACCAAAAGATAGATAGATAAATAAATAAAAGGGATCTCACACATTGCTCACTCCCCTCATTTCCTATGTGGCCCTGCCCCTCATGGCTTCCTGAGGATGGAACCAGTGCCTGACATGTGCTAGGTGAGTGCTGTACCACTGAGCTAGAACCCTAGCCCCTCCAGGAATTTTTCCAGCTGATAATACCCTGGTCTCTCCCAAGCCCTGGTTTTCCAGTTCTGGAAGGCAGGGTAGCCTTTCAAGGTGGGTGCTGTGTGCCAGAGTCTAGAAGACCTTGCAGGAGTTCTCTCTTCTCCCAACTCATGACCCCCATTACTCCCACAGTACATTCATGGCCCGCCCACTCTGCCTCTCCTTGGCTTCTCTTCACGTTGGAAAATAAGGCCTGGTGTGGGAGGTATGGTTATCCCTCTCTATTTACAGGGGATTGGTTCCAGGACCCCCTGAGGATACCAAAATCTTTGGATGTTCAAGCCCCTCCTATAAAATGGCACAGTGTTTGCATATAATCTACATACATCCTCCCATATACTACAAATCATCTCTAGATTACTCTGGATTACTTATATTAGTTAAGTCAATTTAATTACTGTTTTGGGGGGAGTATTGGCGATTGAACTCAGGGGCACTCGACCACTGAGCTACATCCCCAGCCCTATTTTGTACTTTATTTAGAGACAGGATCTCACTAAGTTGCTTAGTGCCTTGCCTTTTGCTGAGACTGGCTTTGAACTCGTGATCCTCCTGCCTCAGCCTCCTGAGCCACTGGGGTTACAGGTATAAATATTATTTTCAGTAGTTGTTAGGCTGTATTGTTTAGGGAATCGTGACAAGGATGACAAATCATGATAAAAAGGCTGTCCATGTTCAATTGTATATGTATGTTCAACTATTTTCCACCTGTAACTGGTTGACTCTGTTGATGTGGAACCCACAGATATGGAGGGCTGAGGTGAGATGAAGAAGGCAGAATTGATTTTTTTCTGGACCTTTAATCCTACTTCCTGCATGCAGTGAGGCCTGGACCACTACAGAACATCTGTTACTTCCTCTCCTTCTTCTTCCTTCCAGTGTCCCATTGAAGAACACAGGCTTGGGACTGGATGGCCAAATCCAGCTCTTGAGTAGGTTGCCTGGCCTCTGAGTCCCAGCGTCATCACATACAAGATGGAAATAGCACAGTTGCATTCTGAGGCCCAAGTCAGATCATCAAGAAGAGACCTTCTGTCAGGTTTGTGACAAGTGTCAGGCAGCAGGGGCCTTACTTCATCTCAGGCATCAGGGAAGTGAAAGGGCCTGCAGGGGTCCATGAAGACCAGCCCAATCAAAATGGGACAGAGTTTCAGAAAGGGCCTATGGACATCTCCCTCAATTTGTTATGTTTCTGCTGGGCATGGTGGCGCACGCCTGCAATCTAAGGCAGGTGGATCTCGACTTCAAAGCCAGCCTCAGCAACGGCAAGGTGCTAAGCAACTCAGTGAGACCCTGTCTCTAAGTGATAGACAAAGTAGGGCCAGGCGCAATGGCACATGCCTGTAATCCTAGAGGTTCGGAGGCTGAGACAGGTGGATCACGAGATCAAAGCCAGCCTCAGCACTGAGGCGCTAAATAACTCAGTGTAGACTCTGTCTCTAAATAAAATACAAAAAATAGGGCTGGGGGTGTGGCTCAGTGGTCGAGTGCCCCTGAGTTCAATCCGGAGTACACCCTCCCACCCCTGCCAAAAAAAAAAAAAAATTGTCACATTTCCACTGAGATTCCTTCTGGAAGCTAAAGGTTTCTTGAGCCTCTTTTTTGTCTCAGGCACTTTTACACGTCATGTCACTAAGTCCTCCCCACAACCCTAAGCAATTAAAAATCAATCCCCACCATTTTGTGGATGGAAAAGCCAACTCCATAAGGTTATCTGAGGTCACACAACCCAGGCCCCGTGTGGCTCAACCCATGTCCTTTGAGTTTTACCAAACAGCTCTCCCCAGCACCACCCACTTTATTTGCGGGGGTACTGGGGATTGAACTCAGGGACATTCAACCTCTGAGCCACATCCCCAGCCCTATTTTGTATTTTATGTAAAGAGAGGGTCTCACTGAGTTACTTGTGCCTCGCTGTTGCTGAGGCTGGCTTTGAACTCACGATCCTCCTGCTTCAGCCTCCTGAGCTGGTGGGATTACAGGCATGGGCTGCTGCACTTAGCAGCACCACTCACTTTGAAAGGAGATTGCTGGGTCAGTGTCCAATTCATATCCTTGCTATGTCTCAGCCCTCGAAGGGACAGGAAGTACCGTTTCTCAGGACATCCCTTGCTGGACTCATCCTTTTGAGACCTGGTTCTCCAGCTTGGGTCACTGGGACCCTCTGGTGCTCACATTTCTTGGGTGGCAGAATCCCTCTTCTATCTCATTACCTGCCTTACCAGGCACAGTGGAAGGCACACACAAGGTAGTTGATTGGCAAGAGGTTTGGTTACTTATTTATTAGCTGGCACAGGAGGAAGAGCTCCTATCTGTTCTTAGGTCCACAGCATTTGGATGAAGTGGAGCCAAAAGGGAACTTACCTAGGATCAGGGAAAAGCTTAGACTCATCTCCACACACCCTTGTAGGAGCTCCTTCACACCCTGCCCCAAGCCCATGGCAGCCTCGCAGCTAGAGGAGCCAGCTGGAGAGCAGCGCCAGCTCCCTTCAAGTCTTCCACAGGCAGCTACTACTTTCCTCCTCATCCCACCTCAGCCACCAGCCTGCCCCCCACCCCCACCCCCAGGAATCAAAACCAAGTCAAGCATCCACCCAAACCTCCTCCCCAGGCTGGTGTGTTCTTGGTCCCTATCAGATGCAATCCAGGAGGGTGGGAGGGTGGGAAGGAGAGGCACAACAGAGGCCAAAGTGTGAAGAGCCCAGACTGAGGCCCCAGGGCTCCTTTGTCCTCCTCTGGTGCGAGGGGCCCAGTCTTTGGTAGAGATAGCTTTGTCCTCTCTTCCAGGATGCACTGGTGCCTCTTGTGTGAGGACTGGAAGATGGGCAGCTGTGGGGGGCTGATGAAGGGGGTGCTGTAGAGCAAATGGCCTTTGTTTATTACCCCAGGTCACTGACACTTGTCAGGAAATCTCAGAGAATTTCTGAATTGGCCAATGACACAGTAATATATAACTCTTGGCTAAGAACCATTACTATTTCACGTCCACCCCTGCCCCCCCCCAGCTTACTTTGGAGGATGTTTGCTTTTCTTTTTTTTAAGAAGAATTAAAGTGTTCAGGGGTGGGTAGCAGGACTTTGCTCAGTGTCAGAGTGTGTGACCAGCACACATTAAGCCTGGGTTCTATCCCCTATGCCAAGGGGGAAAAAAAAGCGGGATGGCACACACCTGTAATCCCAGCAGCTGAGAAGGCTGAGGCAGGAGGATCACAAGTCTGAGGCTAGCCTTACCAACTTAGTGAGACCCTAAGCAATTTAGGGAGACCCTGTCTCAAAAAAATTGAAAGGGCTGGGGATGTAGCTCAGTGACAAAGTGCTTCTGGGTTCAATTTCCACTACCTCTCCCTCCAAAAAAGAATTAAAGTATTCATAACATCAAAAGGATTAGCGTGTTGGGGTTGTGGCTCAGCGGTATAGCGCTCGCTAAGTGCCTGCAAGGCACTGGTTTCGATCCTCAGCACCACATAAAAATAATAATAATAATAAAAAAATAAAGGTATTGTGTCCATCTACAACTAAAAAAATTCAAAAAAAAAAAAAAAAGGATTAGTGTTTTTAGGATGAAAAAGAACTAAGTCATGGACTAGACTTGCCATGTCATTTACCATTAAGCAAAGTCTCAAATATCAACCCTGCAATGCTTAATAACTTTTATACTTACCTTTTTTTTTTTTGGCTTCCAGTTGAACATTGAGGAAAGGAACAAGAATGAGAACACCCGGATGCCTTTTAGAGGCATGCACTTCTTTGGGGAAGTGGTTGTCATTCTTTGTGTCCACTGTGATTCTAGAAGACAATAGGTTGTCAGGACAGCCAAGTCCTCTTCTGCATGCTGTCCATACTCAGGGCACAGAGATTCTACATCCTGCTTCTAGACATCTTCCATCATCTGGTCCAACCAGCCAATCTCTCCAGATTCAGGAGCAGGGAAGAATCCCCACAGAAGTGTTTAATCACACAAGGTCATGAGCTGGCACTGTACCCGCTGGCTCGAGCCCTGCCAGCTCACTTTTCCCCTACTAAAACCCTCCTTAGGCTGTGATCTCAGTCTTTAGACCACCAAATGGCTGTAAATTACCACACTGCCCCTCAGAGGCCACACACCTTGCTTGGAGAACGTTTTTCCAGAAAGCCCTAATATCTGACCACTTCCTACAATTCAGATCAAATCAAATTAAATCAAAATAAAAAAAATTTGCCAGTCAGATGTGGTAGCCCATGCCTGTAATCCCAGCTACTCAGGAAGCTAAGGCAGGAGGATCACAAGTTTGAGGCCAGCCTGGGCAATTTAGTGTGACCCTTAGAAACTTAGCAAGACCCTGTCTAAAAAAAAAAAAAGAAGAAAGAAAAGAAAAATAAAAAAGGGTTGGGGCTGGGGCTCAGTGGTAGAGCACCCCTAGTCCTGGGGGAACAAAAACTGGCCAAAGGCAAGACAGGTGATGTCTGACTGCCCAAGCTGGCACGTGACCTCAGGAAAGTCATTTCCTTTCTCTATGGTGGCAGTTGCTAGGGAGATGAGGCTAGGCAGGCTTTCAGATCCCCCCAACTCCAGCTTCTCAGATAGGCAAAGGGCAAAAGCTGCTGCCTGTTCACATCTTCACTCTAGTTTTTTCTGAGTAGGCACCTGGTAGTATTAATGCTTCTCAGAGACTGCCTAAGACATAAGACCCAATACTAGCTTCTTTAACAGATGAAGAAACAACCCACCCATGCTGGTACCTTGATCTTGGACTTGCCAGCCTCCAGACCTGTGAGAAGTAAATGTTTCCTTTTTATAAACCAGCCAGTTTGTGGTGTTTTGGTATAGCAACCTGAACAGAATAAGACAGGGGATGTTGCTGGTGTCAAGTGAGGAGAGGTCACAGATGCTGCTAAGCATCCTCCCCAGGAAAGCCCCCTTCCACACACAACAAAGAACAATCCTGCCCGGAATGTCGGAAGTACAGAGGCTGAGAACTGGACCAGCCAATTCCCTCCTTTGCCAGGACTCAGTACTTGCTGCGTGTCACATCTGCCATATAACAACGTTATATGGGACACGCTGAAATCACAATCATTAGGTTTATATGAAAAGAGAATCAGGACAGACTGGCTTTTGCATGGCTTTCCTGGTCTCTTCCCTTCCCAGCGGGGTCTGGAAGCGGAGGAGCACGGCCGCACTTCATAGAGGAAGAGTGCCACCTAGTGGGACTAGAGTGAACAGAGGCAGGGACCTTTCCAAGAATTGGAGACTAATAATAATTGCCTGGCTTTCTATGGTTGAGACGAGTCTGTAATGCCAATGATTGTGATTTCAGCATGTTCCATATACCCAAATGAGGAAAAATAGGTCACTTACTGAGCGCTTCCTATGTCAAGGAAGTCAGCTGCCATCACATTTGACAAGAGACTCAAATACAAGTGGAGACTCAAATGCTAGTGGGAAAGGGTCCCAGAGACAAAAAGAGGTTCCAGTGCGCTGGTGTAAGAAGTTGTTGGCACGGGAAAGCTGCAAGTGAGGGTATCTTATGATTGATTTGAAGAGGACATTTGGCTCTCCAGGGTTGGTTCTGAATTGGAAGTGGAGTTAAAATTAGGGCAGGTGGCTGTCATTGACCAAGTAAGTCCTAATGTTCTGGGCATATGGTGGCAGAAGTCATGGGTCAGAGTTCTACTATCAGAGGTGGTTTGGCTCTTGTCTCTTTGTATAGTCAATCTCTTAATTCATTAATCACTTTATTTATTTATTTTCATCTTTTTTAGTTTAGATGAACAGCATGCCTTTATTTTATTGATTTATTTTTAGATGGTGCTGAGTATTGAACCCAGTGCCTCACACATGCTAGGCAAGTGCTCTGCAACTGAGTGACAACCCCAGCCTCTCATGAATCACTTTAATATGTACATTCCTGCTGTTGCTAATCCTGAAACAGATCACATAAAGTTATCCACATGAGAAGTGGCTCCACTTCAAGACAAAGCCTGTGATTTTTAAAGGCTGCCCTTACACATTTTGACTGAGGTTCATATTTGATTTTCCTGGGCTGGGGTGTGGCTCAGTGCTCAGTGTGGCATGTTATGAGGACCTGGGTTCCATCCACAGCACTGAATAACAACAACCACTCAACCAACCAACCAACCACCCAAAAAACACCCTACATATTTGATATAACTGGTTGCTTTTGCTGTCCGTGATGTCTTAAAATGTATGACATCATTCTCTGAACTAACATAGGCTCCAGTAATCCTCTTTATGGCACTACTCCTTCACCATCACGACCACTGCCATCACTACCACCACTATCTCACTCTTTAGGGATGGAGCCCAGGGGCCCTTAAACACTGTCAAATTCACCACCATGACAAGGTCAGAGGTTTTCAAACTGTGTTCCCAGGACCAAAAGCATCCGCCTTACATGGAAACTTGCTGGAGATGCAAATTCTCAGGCCTCATTCTGAACCTACAGAATCAGAAACTGGGGGTGGGGTCAGCCCTCCAGGTTGTTATGATAGATGTTAAAGTTTAAAAGCCTCTGTTCTAGGTGAATTTGTAGGATGCCACAAAGGCTTTATTTTAAATGAGATCTTCCACAATGCATCCTCCAAATTTGTGAGAACCTGCCTGTCATATGAAGAAGGAGAACAACTTTTACTTATCTAGATAACAAAAATGACAATATTTGATAGCATTAAGTGAAACATGGTGCTAAGCACACCATAGACATCTTCTGGTTTGCTCCTTGTGGGGTAGGTACTATTCTTAACCTGCACTTTGTAAATGAGGAGTGGAGACTCAGAGAGTTAAGTAATTTGCCCAAGGGATAAGGTAACCCAGACTCAGGACTGAAACCAGGTTTATTGAGCTCCAGAATTTTTATTTGTAACTACTGATAAATATACCAACTTCTAGAATCATAAATGTATGTATAGAGGACTTGTAGAATTTTTAGTTGAGCTAATTAAACTTCCCCATTTTGCTTCATAAGAAGCAACGGTCCAGAGAGAATTGCCTGGAGTCACATTGTTAGAGGCCAGTGGTTTCAAATGAAGTCTTCAAGTAGGTATGGTGGCCCATGCCTATAATTCCAATGACTCAGGAGGCTAAGGCAGGAGGATCACAAGTTCAAGGCAGTCTTGGCAACTTAATGAGATCCTGTCTCTAAATAAAAAAAGGCTGGGGGTGTAGTTCAGTGGTAGAGCACTCTGGATTCAATTCCCAGTATCATAAAAATAACAAAAGTGAAGTTCTTTATAAACATTTTGGCAAATCAGACACACACGAGACTTCTGTGCACCTTTTTTTGCCGGGTTTCTCGCAACTAAAACACTCAGGCGTAACTCCAGGGGAACTGGGCTAATTGGGCTGCATAAAATAACCACAAAAGAGACAGAAATACCTTTTTCTTTGGGGTGATGGCTCCTTTGACCTTAAGGGTCGAGAGAGGGAGAGAGAGAGAGAGAGGGAGAGAGAGAGAGAGAGAGAGAGAGAGAGAGAGAGAGAGAGAGAGCGCTAGTGGACCAGCACACGTGAGAGAGCTGACCCCTTTTATTGAGGAGAAGCTATTCAAATAAGGCAAGGGGTCAGGTTTTCAGGGGGCTGAGTCTTGATGTCTGCTGTCAGCAGGTTGACTGACTCTAGGTAGGCCACACCCAAAGGCACAGTAAGATAAGGGGACACACAAAAGGTGTTTCCATGGAACATTCTATCCCAAACAGGGCAAGGGGTAATATTACAAAGGAACAGGTGAGCATAGCTCCACCAATGGGGCTCTAGGAAGAAACGCCCATGCACGAAGATACCGTCCCTAGAACAGAGAAGGGCGAGGCAGTCTGGCATGGCTGCTGCAGGATACCTCAATCACCCAGCTGGGCAGTCTCCCACATTTCTTCTTATTTTTTTGTGGTATTGAGGATTAAAGTCAAGGCCTTGCATATGCTAGGCAAGCACTCTACCACTGAACTACATTCCCAGCCCTCTGTGCACAGCGTTGGGATAAAGCAGGTAAATGATTCAGGAGAAAGAAGATATTAATGGCCAACTGTATTTCCTTTCTTCTTCTTTTTTTATTTCTAATTTTTCTGGTACTAGGGATTGAACCCAGGGGTGCTTAACCACTGAGCAACATCCCCAGCACTTTTTTATATTTTATTTTGAGACAAAGTCTCACTAAGATGCTCAGGGCCTCAGTAAGTTGTTGAGGCTGGCTTTGAACTTGTGATTCTCCTGTCTCAGCCTCCCAATCCACTGGGATTAAGGCATGTGCCATGGTGCCTGGCTTGACTGGCCATATTTCAACAGTGTTAGGTATATTACACTGCCAGCAGTGTACATGGGACATGGGTCATTTCCTGGGGGCCCTTCCACTTGTGATGCTCTCAACCCTTGACCACCCTTGACTAGATTTTTGAAAGTCTCTCACCATGTGGAGATAAAGGGTATTGATTAGAGACAGCTATGGAAGCACAAGGCAGGCAGACTCTTGAATGCCAAATGGCAGAGAAGATGGCTGTAGGCTTGAATTACCAGCCCCATCAGTGACCGTAGGGCTGATTCCCAAGCTCCATTGCCCTCTCCCTTGGTCAACAGGGTCATCTGACCTCCCTTTGGTTCTTCAAGGTCACACACACACACACACACACACTTCAAAATCTTACATCAGAGATTGGGCATGCAGCTCAGTGGCAGAGTACCTGCTTAGTATTCAAAAGGCTCTAGGTTACATTCCTACCACCTCAACAAAATAAAACCAAACCCATTCTAAATTCCTTTCTATTCTAGGCTGTTTTGTTTTTGTAGTAGTGGAGATTGAACCTAGGCCCTTGCACACATTAGGTAAGCTCTTTGTCACTGAACTATGCCCCCAGCCCTTTGTATTTTTTAAATTTTATTTTGAGACTGGGAATTGCTAAATTGCCCAGGTGGCCTTCAACTTGCTGGGATTGCAGCCCAAGCCACCTTGTCCTGCTAGGACTTTATTCTTCTGGCTCCTTCCAGGAAGCACCCCCATCCAAAGCTGCTCCTTCCAATGTGTGTCTCCTAGTCTTCATTGCTCTGGTGGATCTTGTCACACTTTGAAATTGCACATTTAGGACCTTTCCTTAAGTGATTAGTCTTTGAATGCTGGACATAAGTATCCACTACCTCAAGCGGAGGGCAATACCTAGCTCAATACATATTATTGAGATTCAACATGAATGTCAAGGAGGATTTGTTGAGCTTAGAAAGTATTAGTTGCATGAATGAACATGGCCTTCATGGAGCCACCCCTCCATGTCCAAATGCCATCGCCAAATCACTGCAGTCTGGCACTCCCAACCATCCAAGACACCTCCCACCTTTCTATCCCGGACCCCACTCCCCACCGGGGGTCTAGCAAGGTTGAAAAGCAGACCTGTGCTCAGAACCTGCCTTCAATTCGTGATGAAAGAGAAGAAGCTGTCAGAGGTGAGAGTCACAGGAGAAGTTGGGGAAGGTGCTTCTGTTTTGCGTTAAATTTCTTTCTGGAAGCTGGGTGTGGTGGCGCAGTCCCGTAATCCCAGAGACTGGGGAAGCTGATGTAGGAGGATCCCAAGTTCCCGGTCATTGGGTTTAATCCCCAGTACCGCAAAAATAAATAAATAAAATTTCACTAATAATAACAAGAGCTGCAGCAATAGTAATAATTCTGTTTCTGAGACTCAGGAAACCTCCGCCCGTGTTCGCGCTGCGTCCACTTTAAGGGGCGGCTCCGGGGCGGGGCGGCAGGGCTGCGGGAGCTCCCGGAAGCCCTGGGCCGCGGCACCCTTCCCGCCCGGGCGCCCAGGCCCTGGTCCCCCTTCAGCTCGCTCCCCTGCTAGCCGGCTCCCCTGCCCACCGCCCTGCTCCGTCCCTCGCTCTCCTGAGCCGGTCCTCTCCGCACACCCTCCCGGCCCGGCTCTCGGCGCCCCGCGCTCTGCACCCCGCCTGGCCCTCGGCGCCCCGCCCCTGCCCGCCCCTCGCGGGCCCGCACCTACGCGATCTCGCCGGCCGGCCCCAGCCTGTGGTGACCCTGCGTCCGCCCCGCCCTGCCCGCGGTCCCCTCTGCAGGTCCCTTGCGGCCCCGGGCCTGACCGTCCGTCTGTCTGTCCCGGCTCCCGCCGCTCTACAGTCGCTTCATCTCGGGCAGCCCCCACTGGGCGCCGGGGGTCGGACGTCGGCCGGTCTCGGGCCTTAGGCCTAGGCGAGGAGCTCAGTGTGGAGCGTGGCCGCTTGGGCAGCCCCTGGGGCGGCCTGGGGGTGACGTGGGTGGCCCTGCGGGGGCAGGACAAGGGGCAGGGCTGAGCTTGGGCTGCTCCCCGGAGGCGGGGTCGCAGCATCGTCGCACCACGGACTCCCCTCTGCCTTGCTCACAGCGTCCCCACAGATGCCTGCCCCTTGAGTGGAGAGCAGACCGACTAGGCTGTGGGCCTCGGGGAAGATGGTGACCCCCTGGCGCATCTCTGTTAGGTTCTGTTGGTCGCATCTAAGGTGTTTTGAGCTCCGAAAGGAATTTGGTCTTCTCCGACCCTTGGGGTGTTATCGCAATACCAGATTCTGTTGGCTTCTCCTGGGCACTTTGCCCAAACTCATCTCAGCTTATGGGGACGTTGGTGAGGGGCCCGCTGACAGCTTGTGTCAGCGAAGGGCTCACTGGAGTGACTTGGCTGAAAATGGGCCAATGGAGAGGGTCTCCCAAGCTGGCCCGCTCAGCTCTGTCTTCCTGCATCTCCGTATCTGGCTTCGGGCTGGTGCTCTCTTGGCAAAATTCTTTCCCCTCCTCCTCCTCTACCCTCTCACTTACCTGGCTCCCAGCCTTTCCACACTCTGGCTCCACCTACTTCTGAAAGCCACAGAGACCTCGGGCCCAACATATATTAAACTGGGTCAGTGGGCCAGCACTCGGCGCGATCTCTTTTCCGAGGCTTTCTGTGCCCTGTTCTCCAAGCTGCATGTCCGAGTGACTCCTCACCCTTGGACCCATACGGAACAGTTCCTCCGGCAGGCGTTTGGGGAGGACTGGGGGAATGTCTTGTCTTTTGAGACCCAGGAACCTGTGGGTTCAGGCTGCGTGGCCCAGGTGTACAAGGCGTTCGCCAGCACTGCCTTCCTGGAGAAGGATCAGAGACTTGGTCAGGCCGCCTGCCTGCAACTTTCCTCAGGAGCTAGGGCGGTTGGTGGCCTCAGGGAGCTCTTAGGACACCTTGAGAAGGAGCAGAAGTCTCCAGGAAATCTTGCTGACCAGTCATTTCTAGAAAGGCTGCTTCTGCCTAAAGCTGAACTGGTTGGATCAAATGCAGTCGTGTCTCAGGCCTCTGGCCACCCGGATCACCTCATCCCAGTGGCAGTGAAAGTAAGTGCTTCAGCCAGGCCCTTTCCATCTCTGATAAACAGTTCATTTCTTGCCTACCCACCGAGCTCTCCCAATTAGAAACATGCCTTCATGCAAGTCGCCCCCACATTTTATCCATTCACAGGTTAAGTATCCCTTACCCTAAATGCTTGGGGCCAGAAGTGCTTTGGATGTTTTTTTAATTTTTAAATATTTGCATATTCAAAATGTTTATAGCAGCAAAATTCACAATAGCCAAACTATGGAACTAGCCTAGGTATCCATCAGTGGATGAATGGATTTTCTCTAAAATGTGTGCTATATACACAATGGAGTTTTATTCAGCCATAAGGAAAAATGAAATTATATCATTTGCAGGAAAATGGATGAAACTAAAGACAGATGTGTTAAGCAAAATAGTCAAACTCAGAAGGTCAAAGATGGTATGTTTTCTCTCATATGCAGAAGCTAGAGAGGAAAAAGGAAAAAGAAAAGTGTGGCAGAGGAAGCTCATGAAAATCAAAGGGGGATCAGTAGAGGAAAGAGACCAGAAGGTGGGAGACACAGAGGGAGGGGGGCATGCTGGGGAGTGATTTGGCCAAATTATATAAGTGTGTGCAAGAATGAATATGTAACTACAAATCTCATTTTATTATGTATAACTATAATGTACCAATAAAAATGTGGGAAAAAACCCAAATGAGATATCTTGGGAATGGGACCTAAGTCTAAACATGAAATTCATTTATGTTTCATATTGCCTTATACATAGAGCCTGAAGGTAATTTTACATAGTATTTTTAGTGTACCAGGGTTATGACTTCCACTCATTACATGAGGTCAAGTGTGTAATTTTCCACTTGTGGCATCATATCGCTGCTTAAAAAGTTTTGGATCTTAGAGCATTTTAGGTTTTGAGTTTTTGGATTGGGGATGCTCAACCTTTGTTTCTTTTAGCTTAACCAATATTTGAATACCTGTAATGTGCAAGCTATTTTATTTCTGGACTTCAGAAGCAGTGGTACAAATAGTCTGATGGAGGAAAATTAGGAGGATTTGGAGTTTGCTATCTCTGGGATGAAGGAACCACCATCCTGGGGCATAGTGGGGATTGGGGCCACTTCTTTGCTCTGTGAAGAAGCCATTTGGCTCTTTTTAAGGTGGGACCCTACGTTGGCTAGGTAAATGTGTCCTCCTGATTCCTCCTCCTGTCTCACTATTCCTCTTTCTGGCAGGTATTGCACCCTGGCCTGCTCGCTCAGGTGCATATGGACCTGCTGCTGATGAAGATTGGGAGTCGAGTCCTTGGACTTCTGCCAGGAATCAAGTGGCTTAGCTTGCCTGAGATTGTGGAGGAATTTGAGAAGCTTATGGTTCAACAGGTGAATTCTTCCATCAATTGTAAATAACAGCTAACATTGTTCTTGCCATCAGCAGCTGCTTAGGGAATTCTGAATGAATAATTTCCCAGTATGTGGTGAGCATGATATATTTAGTCAGTGTGGGTAACACTAGCTGACAAAACAAAGAACACCCAAATTTCAGAGGCTTCATGCAACAAGGCTATTTCTTGCTTTTATACAGTTAAACTGAGGGAAAATAGGGTGCTGTTCCATAGTTATTCAGGGATCAAATTTCCCAAATTTCCTCCCAAGCTTTGCACTACATCTTCAGCATGTTTCAGGGGAAATGGGAGGCCTTGGCGGATCATGGAAGAGATTTTGTAACTAGGCCTGGAAGTGGGGAACATCACTTCTTCCCAGTATAGATCAGGGCTTTGATCTCATGGAATTGTGGGGAGCTTAGGAAATAATGTTCCTTTGTGACTGGGAGAAAATTGAAATGAATCTGAAGGAATATATAGCATTAGCTCTGTTACCATCAGAGACTGAACTCCAGAGTGAGAAGAGTAATTAGCCAAGTTGCACTTTTGTCTTTTTTGACTTTGTTTCCAGGGATTGGTGAGAAGATAAGGATTTCTTCCCTGTTTAGGACTCTTGGGACATTTTTATAAACCAGACTTCATAAACACACCATGGGGCTAGTCTGAGTCCAGTAGACATCTGCACCCAATCTGATGGTGCAGGACTTGGTAGATTTTCAGAAGAGTAATTAGCCAAGTTGCACTTTTGTCTTTTTTGACTTTGTTTCCAGGGATTGGTGAGAAGATAAGGATTTTTAAGTATATATAGTTTAACAAATATATACTAAGTCTTCCTTTGTATCGTCTGATTTAAGATTTTAAGTCCCAGGGATTCATGTTAGTCCATTTGGGCTGTTATGATATGGGGAGCTTAAAAGCAACAACAGTTTATTTCTCACAGTTCTGGAGGCCAAGTTCAAAATCAAGGTGCTGGCAGATTCAGTATCTGGTGTCTTTTAGCTTTCTGGCTCATAGGTGGTGCCTTTCCACTGTGTTTTTGCATGGTGGAAGGGGGTGAGGGTTTCTCTCAGGCCTCTTTTATAAGTAGACTAAACCATTCAGAAGGGCTTCATCTCCAAGACCTACTCACCTCTCAAAACCCCCTGATACCATCACCTTGGGGGTTGATGGCACTGGATCACCTTAGGTATGGAGGGAGGGGAGATGATATGGTCTAGTGATTGATAGGTGACTGAGAACAAAAGGACTGGACAAAGTAAATTCAGTTTAGCCATAGTGTTCAAAGGTCTCTGGGCCTCCACAGAGTGATGTCCAGATGTAGTTGAATTTGACAGTCTGGAGGCTGGTATTCTTGTCTGGCCCTGAGAACAGGATGCTGTCATCAGGGGAGCTGCTTGGGGCATGTCCAGGCAGCATGGTAGCCAGATGTCAGGAGACATGGGCACTGATCTGGCCAAAATGGACAGTTAGAAAGGCAAAGGGGGCCCACAAAGAGGGAACGGCAGTGACTGGAAGAAGAGAAGTTTGGAAGGAATGGGCATCAGTAGCACCATAGTGGAGCCCAGAGAGGATTATTAAGATAAAAATGGGAGCCAGCTGGGCATGGTGGCCCATATCTGTAATCCCAGCAGCTCTGGAGGCTGAGGCAGGAGAATTGCAAGTTTTAATCCAGGCTCAGCAACTTAGTGAAAGCAACACAACGAAATTCTATCTCAAAATAAAACATAAAAAGTGTTGGGGAGCTGGGTGCCATGGTGCTCACCTGTAATCTCAGTAGCTTGGGAGACTGAGGCAGGAGGATCGAAAGTTCAAAGCCAGTCTTGACAACTTAGCAAGGCACTCAGCAACTCAGCAAGACTCTGTCTCTAAAATATAAAAAAGGGCTGGGGATGTGGCTCAGTGGTTCAGCACCCCTGGGTGGTTCAATCCCTGATGCAAAAAACAGGGGGTGGGTGGGTATGGTTTGTGCATGCCTGTAATACCAGCTACTTGGGAGGTTGAGGCCGGAGGATGGCAAATTTGAGGACAGCCTCAGCAAATTAGTGAGGCCCTAAACAATATGGAAACCCTGTCTTAAAATAAAAAGGGCTGAGATAAATAGCACCCTTGGGTTCAATCCCCAGTATCCTCCCCAAAAAAGATAAAAATGGGAGGCTGGTAATTCCAGTGACTCAGGAGGCTGAGGCAGGAAGAGCCTAAGTTTAAGGCCAGCTTCGGCAACTTAGTGAAACCATGTCTCAAACTAAAAATTAAAAACAACTGGAGGTATAGCTTAAAGGCAAAGCACCACTGGGTTCAGTCCCCAGTATTGTTAAAAAAAAAAAAAAAGTGGGGCTAGTTCTTTGAGTCTGGCAAACACAAGCTACTGGAGTTTAGTGGTGGCAGTGTTATTGCAGTGGGTAGAGGGCAGGGCTGACCTTCAGATGGAAGACTTGGGCTGCGTGGAGGTAGCCCCAGTAGAAGAAGAGGGCTGTAGGACTGGCCAGTTGAATGTCACTGGACTGCCCGAGAGGGCAGTGAAGCCAAACTCTTGGGAGATGGGGCAGGGGATCCATTGGCTGGTATAAAGGGGATGGGTGGGCAGGAAGGTGATAGCACAGAAGCAGAGTGGCTCAAATCCTTCTGGGGTATCTGCTGTCTGCAGCAGCTTAGAGTTCATGTGGAGATTTGGGACTTCTGGGCAGCTGGGGAAAATTATTTTTTGAAGTGAAGCTGAGGATCAAACCCAGGCCAGGGCCTTGTGTATGCCAGCCAAGCACTCTACCAACTGAGCTATATCCCCAGCTCTTCCTGGGGAGTTGTGCAAGAAAAACTGGTAGAAAAGTCAGGGTGAGTCTCATGGCTTGCCCCTTCTGGCATTTCACATGTGACTGTTGCATGCTCAGACTAGCCCTCATCTTTTCTCTCTATTTCTCTAGATTGACCTACGTTATGAAGCTAGGAATCTAGAACATTTCCAGTGTAACTTCCGGGATGTGACATCTGTCAAATTTCCCACCCCTCTGCGCCCCTTCGTCACTAGGGATGTGTTGGTGGAAACATATGAAGTGAGACTCTGTGGTGCCTTTCACTCCAGCAGCTGGCTGCCCCTGTGAAGGCTTTAATTGGGAGAGGATGTGATCCTTGCCTGTAAAATCAGGAGGAGATGGGAGATTGACAGGAGGGAAGGCAGTGGCGAGTTGGCTGAGAACTTGCCCACAGCCTCAGACTTCTTAGATTTAAAAACCTACCATATTATTTGCTGGTGACCTAGAAAGTAGAGCAACAGTTCCTGCCCCACAAGGTCGTCTCTGGAGAGAGTGACACGTTGAGTGCAAACCATTCACCACGGAGAAGGTGCTCTGTGTCATCATTTGCCTTAACTCTCCTTTGGTCCTGCTTCCTCTGTAGAGATGGTAATATGAGATCCAGGGTCTGAGGGGAACCTTCATCCACTGTTCCTAGCTGTGTGACCTGAGCAAGGCACATGAACTCTGGACTTTTATTCTTTTATTTAATTAGGGATAACAAGATCTATCTCAATAGTTGCTTTGACCATGAATTAAACAAAGCCATCTAAAATGCTTATTTATCAGTTCCCCATTCTTCTGGCTTCCCTTTCTTTCCCCTTTTACCAGTTGAGGTCCCAGAGCTCCTTTGTGGCTCTATTGGCCGATCCTTGACTGGAAGCTAGCTTTCTCCATACTTGGTTCCGTCTCTTTCCAGGGCACCAAACATCTCTTCCCTATCAGTGGCACAGCTGATGGGTTTCCTTTCCAATAAATCTGAAACTTGTCCTTTGAAAAGTGTCAGAAGAGAAATGTAAGCAGGTTAAAATTAACGTGTGGATGACTGATTCCAAAGGGCTCTGAGAAAGATCAGACTGTTTGGGTCACCCCTGTCAGTGAGAGGCAGCACTAATGTGGCATGGGTGGGTGGAGCAGCAGGAATGGGGTGGGCTGGCTAGGGTAAAAAACTATTTTCTCTTGGGGCTTTCTCCAAGGAGAGCGTGCCTGTGTCCAGTTACCAGCAGGCAGGAATTCCCATTGATTTGAAGAGGAAGATTGCGAAGCTGGGGATCAACATGCTCCTGAAGATGGTGAGCTCTTGGACTGGCTTGGGTGCTCAGGCCCAGCGCAATGGTCAAATTGGTATCAGAGATGCTGGGTCTCTGCTCAGCATCTGGGAAGGAGGGTGGGCCAAGCAGGGAGCCACATGTTGAGGAAGTGTACTCTAGAAGGTAGCTGAGCCCACCAAATGCTCATAGGAACCACAGCTTCTGCTGAGCACTTTCTCTCTAGTGTGCATCTGTGTGCTGTGGAAACTGTGGTGAGCAAGACCTGCCTAGGTTGCCTAGAGTTCAGACAAAGAGCCTCGATAGTAAATTTTTTTTTTTGGGGGGGTTCTGGAAACTGAACCCAGGGTTTCTTGTATGCTAGGTAAGCTCTCCACCACTATTCTAAACCCCCAGTCCTTTTATCTTATTTTGAGACAGGACCAAGTTGTCTGGGCTGATCTTAAATTTGCAATTCTGCCTCAGCCTCATGAGTAGCTGGGATTATGGGTGTATGCCACCAACACCTGGCTGTATAAAAAAAATTTTTCCCCGTAATATTGGGGATTGAACTTTGCTCTACCACTGAGCTACATCCTCACTCATTTTTCTTTTTTATTTTAAGACAGAGTCTCCCTGAATTGCTGAGGCTGTCCTCAAATTTGTGATCCTCTTGCTTCAGCCTCCTAAATTGCTGGGATTACAGGTGTTTGCCACCCTGCCTGGCTTGTATGAACTTTTTTTTTTTTTGGTGGTGCTAGGGATTGAAGAACCCAGGGTCTCATTCATGCTAGGCAAGCATGCTACCACTGACTATATACCTAATCTTCAGCCCCTTATTTATTTATCTATCTACCCATTTATTTATTTTTGGTACTGGGGATTAAACCCAGAGATGCTTTACCACTGAGCAACATCCCTAGCCCTTTTTATTTTTTTATTTTAGGGCAGGATCTCATTAAGTTGTTAGGACCTCACTTAGTTGCTAATACTGGCCTTGAACTTGCAATCCTCCTGCCTCAGTCTCCTGAGTTGCTGGGATTACAGGTGTGTGCAATTGTGCCTGGTCCTCAACCATATTTATTTTATTTTGTAGTTGTCGGTGAACCTTTATTTTATTTATTTATATGCAGTGCTGAGAATTGAACCCAATGCCTTACACATGCTAGGCAAGTGCTCTACCACTGAGCCACAACCCCAGTCCTCTCAGCCCCATTTTTAAAGAAATACAGTTCTATGAATTTTAGGAACATAGAGCTTTGAGAGAAACAATGAATAATAATAATAATAATTAGTATTATTATTTAATTTTTTTTAGTTGTAGTTGGAGACAATATCTTTATTTATTTATTTTTATGTGGTGCTGAGGATCAAACCCAGGGCCTTGCACATGCTAGGTAAACGCTCTATCGCTAAGCCACAATCCCAGCCCAGAATAATTATTTTTTAATTAGAACATCAGTGAATCAAGTCACAATGTAAAAATAAAAATAAGTCTTTTGAAAGGTAGTCTGGTCTGCTTTACTTTGAAAATAATTTTTCTCTTGAAAACTTTGACTTAGCTTGTCCCTGCACACATTCTGAACTGATGACATCCCCAGGCTTTGTGAAACAGGACACCTCTTTACCATGTCACCCTGAAGCCTTTTCTGCATGTAGCTTGGTGGTGCTGGGTGGTAAGGGTTGACTCAGCCTTGAATGGTGTCATCTCTTTCCAGATATTTGTAGATAACTTTGTGCATGCGGACCTTCATCCTGGGAACATCCTGGTCCAGGGTGCTGATGGACCTTCCTTGAGCCACGAGGCACAGCTGCAGCAGGTGGATGTCTGTGACACATTGGTGGTGGCCATGGTGCCAGCCTTGTGCCCCCTGCGCTTGGTACTGCTGGATGCTGGCATTGTGGCTGAGCTGCAGGCTGCAGATCTGAGAAATTTCCGGGCAGTTTTCCTTGCTGTGGCCATGGGGCAGGTGAGATCTGCTGGGGTGGGATCTGGGATCTTTCAGGCTCTGGGGAGCTGTGTCTGTCTTAATGCAGGGCTCCTCAATGTACTCATTCTTCTAAGTGCCCTTGTTTGCCAGGGTGCTGCCGCTAGACATAGTGGAGTGGAAAGGAGCAGATGACCCTAAGCTGTGTTATGGGTCTTCGTTACTGGCACCCAGGTCAGGCCAGTTCTGAGCAGTTTATGGTTGGTAACCATGGTGTTATGGCGAGATTGCAATAAATCACCAAGTCAATTTTGGAGCAGGAGGTGGAATTTATTCACCAGCTGTCTGGCCTAGAGGTTGGCTGCAAGTCTGTACTCTTTGACCCCCTTTAGGGATTATTGCAAGTCTTTCATAGTTCAAAACCACAAATAAAGATAGCTGTTGCTATGATTTAAAACAACAAAGATATGGGCT
The DNA here is from genome assembly GCF_047511675.1 of Marmota flaviventris. Lineage (NCBI taxonomy): Eukaryota > Metazoa > Chordata > Mammalia > Rodentia > Sciuridae > Marmota > Marmota flaviventris. The sequence goes on along the minus strand of NC_092498.1, from coordinate 14,584,520 downwards.
GGGGTTGTGGCTCAGTGGTAGAGCACTTGCCTCGAAAAATAAAGATATTAAAAAAATAAAAAATAAATAAAACCACAAAGATCATGAGATCTAGAATCATAAGCAGAAGGGGAAGTGGGTCAAAACGACCTTAATTGAGTACAATTAAAAAATGGTTACTAATTTCTAGACAAACATTCTCTGACATTTTATATGATTAGGGTACATTGCATAAGTACAGTATATAAAAATTGCCATTTAGTGTTGCCAAATATGTTATGCTAAGCAACTGTTGGCAGGATTTTCCCAAGAGAGAAGCATTTCTTACATGACATGGAGTCTCAAAGTAAAATGGATTCTACTTGATCATTGCCCGTATAGCCTGGCCCATAACATTTGGAAGGAATTTCTCCTTTTCAAACACTTTGTATTCTAGTAGTTTCTCTTCCTTCTTCAGCAAATGCACAGGTGGGCAGTAGGAACACCAGGCTCTTGACCAAATAATGGCTGTCCCGGTCTGTGCCTTTGGGTACAAGACAGCCAGTTGGGAGAAGCCACCTTATAGAGAAGGTGGGTCAAGACACACTGGGATCTTTGGTGTGGGGAATGTGAGTTGTTTCCCTATGACTCGGAGGGGCTCCAAGGGTTGGGAATTATTACTAGAGAAGAGGCATTCAGGAACTTACTGTTGAATCCACGTCAAGGGTGACTGTGAAGACATTCTCTGGCTGTCTGTTGAAGAATTCTCTTTTTCCCTGGGTGAAAGAGAACTGGTTTAAAAAGAATAAAATAAAAAAAGCAACTGGACACAGTAGCTCACACCTGGAATCCCAGTGACTTGGGAGGCTGAGGCAGGAGGACGGCAAGTTCTGGGCCAGCCTCAGTAAGTTAGGGAGATCCTTCTCAAAATAAAAAATGAAAAGGCCTGAGGATGTGGTACAGTTCCTTTGGGTTCAATCCTTGGCATCCCCTCTCCTGTCAAAAAGATGCAAAATTAAGTTGAGTTGCTGCCTAGCAGGGTTCTGAGGAGAACAACTGAGAGTGGAGGCTGAAATCACTTTGAAAGTGTGTCCTGAGGTGCAGTAAAGGTGGGGCCAGGGTAGTCCTCGGTACAGATTTGGGTGAAGGACAAATGTCTCAGCCCAAGGAGGAAGAGCAGCATTCCTGGAGCTGTGCTGTGGGAGGTGATGGGCATTCTTCATGATCACTGGGGATGGGCTAAATGTCCCAAGAGACTGTGGGGGTTTTGATCAGCATGGTCCCAAGGGAGCAGGGAGAAGGCCCAGGAGCCTTCAAGGGGAGGCAGCTCTATTTGGGCAGGAAGAACCCATTAAGAGAGCCTGGCTGCTCCAGTGCAGCAGGAAGGACCTCGTGGCTCAGTGCTGGGCCACATGGTTGGCAGCAGAGAATAAGCAGCAATCTCAGTGGAACAAGTCGCGGACACCCACCACCACAAGTCAATATTTGGCAGATGAGAGTTGGTAGGAAGGGATCAGCTTTATTCAAGGACTGGCTCTGAAAGAGAAAGAGGGGCTATCATCCTCCAAGCTCCATCTTGGGAATGTGGTTCAGGGTGCAAAAGGTTTTTACATGGAGGAAAAGAGAAGTCAGGCAGAAAGACTACGTGCTGAGCAGGGTCTTCCTCACCTAGGGTGTGCGTCTCTTTTTTCTTATTCCCAGGGGAATGGATCCCAACCTCCTGGGCAAAAGGGTGGACTATAGGGATTTAGGAGAGGTAACAACCTTGCAGAAGGGCAGAGGGAGGGATTCTGCCCTCCCTTCTAAATCAGCAGCCCTATTACAGCAGGACTCAGGTTCTGGCCCCATGTATGCCCCATGTGGCCCAGGAAGGCAAAGAAGTGTGTACACCTTTGCCTTGACTGTGCCAAGCAGGGCCCGCTGCCTAACAGAGGCTTTGAAAGACTGTGGCCAGTTCCCAGGTCTAGGTTTGTATACTCTACCAGGCTGCTTTTCTTTTCTTTTGCATCTTTAGGGTCATAAAGTGGCTGAACTCATCCTTCATCACGCCCGGGCCAGTGAGTGCAGGGATGTGGAGGGGTTCAAGGCTGAGATGGCTGCACTGGTGACCCAGGCCAGGAAGAATACCATCACTCTGGAGAAGGTGGGCAGGTCCAGTGGGTGCTCATTGCTCTTATCTATGGACAGAACCAGTCCCAGGTCTAGGGAAGGCTTCTTTGCTGGCAGAACGAATGTGAGTGTCTAGGCAGGAAAAGACAACAGAGCTTTTCCTCTCCCCATTCTTCCAGGAGGCACAAGGAGGCCCACTGCAATCTCTGACTCCTTGGCTTGGGTACTCCAGGTGGCTACTGTGGCAGAGACCCCTCCTTTATGGGGTGTGGTTGCTCCAGAGATTGCTGAGCTTGTAGGGAGGGAGTTTCCCAAGGATATGCCCAGAGCCTGCCCTGTATATTACACACATTCCTAAAAACCTGCCTGTGTCCTCCCCAAGGTCATGACCCACATTGGCAGGAGCAGGTCAGCACAAGAAATGGCCAGTAGCACTTTGTTGATGTCATTTCAGTTGTGATTTTTGTGTGTGCACTGAGGGATGGCTTGGCTGGCCTCCAAAGCTTGTCCTGAAGGCACCTGTGACAAGGTGGGGATCATGGGGTGGTGTCCTTCCTGGAGTCGGTTGGATAGTCCTATTCCTGCCCACTGGTGTGTGTGAGTGAGCATGGTGGGAAGAGGGGTAGGATGGGGTCCTGGAAGGGGGAGAAGTGGTTCTGGAGTTCTCTGCGTCTGTACTGGCTCCTTCTCTTTTCCAGCTTCACGTTTCCAGCCTTCTCTCCAGTGTCTTTAAGTTGCTGATGGCTCACAAGGTGAGGCCTAGTCTGAGGGGACATCACTGGGGAAGCCAGGGTGGGCAGGGTTCTTTGGAGAGCACTTTCACCACCATCCATTTGCAAGGAGAAGCTGCATGTCTCCCCCCGCGGGCTCAGCAGGGCCTTTCCTTCAACACAGGGTTAGTCTGTATCTGTCACGTCTGTGCCTCAGTCTAAGTATCTGTGATATTTAGATGTAGAAAAGCGAGTTTAACAATAACGGCCCAACTCAGGCATTCCATGCTTCTCCCTCCTTGTTACCATACTTTCCCCCCAGCTGGGTCTGTCCTCCCTCAGAATCTTGGACCTAACAGAGACCAAACTCCAACTGTGAAGGAGACTTTGTTTTTTGCCAAGAAAAGGAGAAGCTGGAGATAGACTCACAAATCAACTTCTCCACTTGTTGGGATGCAGGAGGTTACAGCTATTGGGTTAAAAAAAAAAAAAAAGAGAGGGAAGGATAGGCTAAAAAAGGGAAGGAATATTCATGTGTTTTCTGAGAACAGGGAGAGGTGTTTCTGGCAATTGGGGCACCACCTCTTTTTCCTCCTTTCATGGTTCTCTCTGGTTGTAGTCATGGCAATTGTCAGCTGTCATGGTGCTGGAGGTGTGTCATTTAGCATTAACTTCCAGGTTACGTGGGGTCACTCTGGAAGCCACCTTAGATCAAGATAGTTTTCGCTAGTCCACCTAAAGAGAGACTCTGGCCTTCAGGCAGTCTTCCATCAAAGGTAAACAAGATTAGAAAGGCTGGGGACATAGCCCTTTGGTAGAGTGCTTTCCTCACATGCTCAAGGTCCTGGGTTTAATCCCCAGAATTCCAAAAAACCCAAAACTAATAACAACAAACAAATACCCCCTGCCAAGATTAGGGTAGGTGACACCTTGGCTCACATTAACGAGGCTTGGAATTCATCTGAGTCACACTTAGCTCTTTCCTGAGTGGGTTAAAGCTCTACCCAGGAAGCAGGTGCTTCTTGTCGTGATGCCCTAGTGGACTGACTGGATCTGTCCGGCTGCTCTGATTCCTGGGAGAAGGAAGGCAGGATTGAGGAGTGACAGGGTATTGGGAAGAATGTTAGATAGATGGTAAAAGTCATGTGGGCCAGGTACAAGAGTGACTGAGGGGGGACAATAACATGATTATCCAGGATACCCATCTTTATCAGGCGGTTTCAGGAAGAACTGCTATTTTTCTGTTTCAGGTAAAGCTTGAGAGCAACTTTGCCTCAATTGTGTTTGCCATTATGGTGTTGGAGGGGCTTGGCCGCTCACTGGACCCCAAGCTGGACATCCTGGAGGCAGCAAAGCCCTTCCTTCTCAAAGGGCCAGCATCCTGTTCCTGACCATGGCAGTGGGCACGCAGTGAAGGCTGCTCCCAAGGGCCTCTCCTCTGGCAGCTGGAACTTTTAAAATTGGGGTGTGTGGAGGGCACACCATTGCTTTCCCTGTGACTTGGTTTTGGGGTCTATTTAGAAAGTTTTGGGTTATTTGGGGAGTCAAGGGAGGGAAGGGTCCATTCAGTTGTGGAAGCGGGGCCTTGTGCCAGGGATACTATTTTATGAATAATGGTCAGCAGAGAAGGACAAATATGCTCAGTTATTTTATTTTCCTGTTTTTTTTTTCTTTTCTTTTCTTAACCTTCTATAGTCCCTGGTCAGGTGGGTCCTGATGATATTTAGGTTAGAAAATGCCCTAAAAGCCCTGCCTGTGGTGCATGCCTGTAATCCAGCAACTTAGGAGGCAGAGATAGGAGGATTCTAATTCAAGGCCAGCCTCAGCAATTTAGCAAGGCCTTAAGCAACTTAGGAGATCCTGTCTCAAAATAAAAAATAAAAAGGGCTGAGGATGTGGCTCAGTTTTAGAGCACCTCTGTGTTCAATCCTTAGTCCAAAAAAAAAAAAAAAAAAAAAAAAAAAAAAAAGTGATAAAAATCCTATAGCCTCAATACTTTTTTTGATCACATAATCTTTTTTTTGTGTGTGGTTCTGGGGATCAAACCCAGTGCCTTGTGCATGCAAGGCAAGCAGTCTACCAACTGAGCTATATCCCCAGCCCTGATTATATAATCTTATTGGTAAAAATTTGAAAGTACGCCATGCATACACACACACACAAAATTATAAATTTTATATACACCTTAAGTTCTCAACCACTGAGCTACATCCCCAGTCTCCCAGTCCATTGCTAAACTTTTTTCTTTTTATAAGGTAAAACAAAACAGTGGGGCTGGAGACATAGCTAAGTAAGTGGTAGAGTGCTGGTCTAGCATCCAGTGCCCCGGGTTCCATCCCTAGCACCACACCAAAAATTAATGTGGCTGACAACTAGGGACAGGAGCCAAAACATCTTGCCATTTTTCCTTCTCTTTTTTTTGTGGTTCTAGGGATTGCACCTAGGGCTTTATACATGTTCGGCTAGCATTCTACCATGGAGCACATCCCCAGCCAGTTTATTTTTAAATTTTGAGACAGGGTCTTGCTAGGTTGCTTAGAGCCTCACTAAGCTGCTGAGGCTGGCTTTGAATTTGCAATCCTCCTGCCTCAGCCTCCTAGCTGCTGGGATTACAGGCATGTGCCACGGCACCCAGTCCTGCCATTTTCTTTCTTTCTTTTTTTTTAAAAAAAATTTTATTTTTTATTTGTAGTTGAACATAATACCTTTATTTTGTTTATTTATTTTTATGTGGTGCTGAAAATTGAACCCAAGGCCTTGCACATGCTAGGCAAGTGCACTACCGCTGAGCCACCACCCCAGCCCTGCCTGTTTCTTAATAGTTCCTGGCTTGGGCATTCTTGTTGAGTCTGAGGTTGCTCTGCAGTGGTGTTTTGCCCCTCTCCATGTGTGAAGGTTACTTTTGGTTCATCTCCATATATAGTTACCATAACTAGTATGTCCTCTTCACCAAGGTTTTAAAGTCTGCAGTGGCACCCAATTTCACTCAAAGTGAACTAAGAGGTGGCAGTTACTGCATGCTCCTCTACACTGTTTCCTCCCATGGGCTGTCCTCTCAGAGCCAGTATGACGTGGTCAGTTGACATGAATGATGAAGACTGGGGTCAGCCTGTAGAGAGAATGTTAGTAAAGCTTATGTAATTCTTTAGGCTTTTTTCTTTTTTTCTGGTATCAGGGATTGAACTCAAGGGCACTGGACCACGGAGCCACATCCTGAGCCCTATTTTGTATTTTATTTATAGACAGAGTCTCACTAAGTTGCTTAGCACATCATTTTTGCAAAAGCTGGCTTTTTTTTTTTTTTTTAAAGAGAGAGAGAGAGAATGAATTTTTTAGTATTTATTTTTTAGTTTTCTGCGGACACAACATTTTTGTTTGTATGTGGTGCTGGTGCTGAGGATCGAACCCGGGCCGCACGCATGCCAGGCAAGCGTGCTACCGCTTGAGCCACATCCCCAGTCCCAAAAGCTGGCTTTTTAAAAATTTATTTAACTTATAGACAGGGTCTCACTGAGTTGCTTTGCACTTCGCCGTCGTTGAAGCTGGCTTTGAACTTGCAAAACTCCTGTCTCAGCCTCCTGAGCCACTGGGATTATGGCATGCGCTACTGTGCCCAGCTCTTTACACTTAAATAGCATTTAAGTGTATTTTATCCCTGTACTCCACCAGAGTATGTTGCTCACCTTGGAGACAGTGGGTAGAAAGTCTGCTTCTGCTCTAAGTTCTGCTCTGAATGCAGGACTGGATCCCTCCATGTTTTCTTTCACCAGGATACATTTCCTCATTTCTCTCTTGTAGGGAACAAGTAGTTTATTAGGACAGAAATTCCCTTGGTGCCTTTTTCCCCAGAGGGGTACATGCTATTTGTTTCCCAAGTTTTGAGGTGGGCAGGCAGTGAGAAGTCAGGGTGGTACTAGATGGCTGGGGAGGGGCACAGCCTGACACATGGCCCCTTGTGCCAAGTACACATTCACTTACTCCTGTGGGTGAGAGGAGGTCACAAATAGAGCAGGCATCTCTCCGAGCCTCCCTTTCCTTAAGCCAGTGGATTTTTTGTTGTTGTGGTCTTGGTACTAGGAACTGAACCCATGGTGCTTTACCACCTAGCTACATCCCTGGTCGTTTTCTTTCTTTCTTTTTTTTTTTTTTGAGACAGGATCTTATTAAATTGCTAAGGCTGGCTTGAATTTGTGATCTTCCTGACTCACCCTCCTGAGTCACTAGTTATAGGTGTATGCCACCATGCCTGGCTACATCAGTGGATTTAATCAAGCCATTTGTGGGATGTTGTAGTTTTCTGTCACTGAGTACAAACCATCTTTAAACATTGTGACTAAAAACAACATTTATTGTCTCTCAATTTCTTTGGGTCAGAAATCTGGGTGCAGTCTTACTGGGTCCTCTGGCTCAAGATATCCCCTGAGCAGTCTCACTGGGCCCATCTGTTACAGCAGCAAGAAAACATGGAATTGAGACTCCAAAGGGGAGAAAAATAGTAACAAATGTACCTTAACAGTAATTTTCCAATTTAAAAAATAAGAATATTAAGAGGAATATCTTCAAAGTTAGAGTAAGTATCTTAATAACTATGTTTGATATATAAAGTCATCTTTTAAGGAGAAAAGGCTACTTCCCTGGGTATGAGGTGGTAACACAGCAGCATGGCATCTCTTCCTGAAGAGACATCTCAACTGAATCTCACAGTGTTGCTAACGCTACTGGAGGAAGGACTTCCTTTCTTCTTTCCAAGCCTCTCCCTACCCCCAGGGAGATTAGTAAGCCTTTAGATAATTCGATAAGCATCAGTTAAAAAAATTAATTTATTTGTTCTAATTTGTTATACATGACAGCAGAATGTATTTCAATTCATAGTACATAGACCTCAATTTTTCATTTCTTTGGTTGTACACATAGAGTCACACCATTAGTATCTTCATACATGTACCAAGGGTAATGATGTCCATCTCATTCCACCATCTTTCCTATCCCCATACCCGCTCCCTTCCTCTCCCCTCCCCTTTGCCCTGTCCAAAGTTCCTCTATTCCTCCCATGCTCTGCCCCTGCCCCCCATTTTGGATCAGTATCCACTTATCAGAGAAAAGATTCTGCCTTTGTTTTTTGGGGATTGGCTTACTTCACTTAGCATGATATTCTTCAGCTCCATCCATTTACCTGCAAATGCCATGATTTTATTCTCTTTTAATGCTGAGTAATAGTCCATTGTGTATATATGCCACAGTTTCTTTATCCATTCATATATTGAAGGACATCTAGGTTGGTCCCCAATTTAGCTATTGTGAATTGAGCTGCTATAAACATTGATGTGGCTGTGTTACTATAGTATACTGTTTGTAAGTGCTTTGTGTAGAAACCAAGGAGTGGGATAGCTGGGTCAAATGGTAGTTCCATTCCAAGTTTTCCTCCATACTGCTTTCCAGATTGGCTGCACCAATTTGCAGTCCCACGGGCTTTTCCCCCACATCCTCACCAACATTCATTGTTGTCTGTATTCTTGATAGCTGCCATTCTTTTTTTTTAGCTTTTTTTTTAAAAAAAAATATTTAACTTTTTTAGTTGTACACAATACCTTTATTTTGTTTATTTATTTTTATGTGGTGTTGAGGATTGAACCCAGGGCCTCAAATGCATTAGGCAAGCACTCTACCACTGAGTCACAACCCCAGCCCTGATAGCTGCCATTCTGACTGGAGTGAGATGGAATCTCAGGATAGTTTTGACTTGCATTTCTCTAATTGCTAGAGATGTTGAACATTTTTTCATGTATTTGTTGATTGATTGTATATCATCTTCTGAGAAATATTTGTTCAGCTCCTTAGCCCACTTATTGATTGGGTTATTTGATTTTTTTAGTGTTTTTTGAGTTCTTTATATATCCTGGAGATTAGTGCTCTGATGTGTGAGGTAAAAATTTGCTCCCATTCTGTAGGCTCTCTCTTCACCTCACCGATTGTTTCTCATGCTGAGAAGCAGTTTTTCAATTTGAAATCATCCCATTTATTGATTCTTGATTTTATTTCTTGTGCTTTAGGGGCCTTGTTAAGGAAGTAGGGGCCCAATCCCACATGATGAAGATTAGAGCCTACTTTTTCTTCTATTGGGTGCAGGGTCTCTGCTTTAATTCCTAGGTCCTTTATTCACTTTGAGTTGAGTTTTGTACATGATGAGAGGGGTTTAATTTCATTTTGCTACATATGGATTTAACAGTTATCCCAGAACCATTTGTTGAAGGAGGTTATCTTTTCTCCAAAATATGTTTTTGGCGCCTTTGTCTAATGAGATAACTATACTTATGTGGGTTTGTCTCTGTGTCCTCTATTCTGTACCAGTGGTTTACCAGTCTATTTTGGTGCCACTACCATGCCGTTTTTGTTACTATTGCTCTGTACTATAGTTTAAGGTCTGGTATTGTGACAGCATCAAGTTTTGTCAACATTTTTTTTTTTTTTCTTTTCATCCCTTCTCATCTCAGACCAAGGCTGGGGTTAGGTGCTGTATGGTTAGGTGTCTGTTCTCCTAGTGTGTTACACTGGAGTTTGATCTGCTTTTAGAAGCTGAAAGCTCTGTGCCGGGGTGTGACATCCCTTCTCTTAGCTTCTGAAATGTGGCTATCAAGTACTATGCTTATCTGACAACCAAAACAGGGGGTTCTCCTGTACCCTGTAAGGCAGGAAGGGATATTTGCCCTAGGAGTTTTTAAAGCATGTCTGGAAAACAAATATGCTTCATTGTTTCATGGTTAAGATAGTTTATTGACTGGGATCATAAACTTTTTCTTTTTTTCCAGGACTAGGGATTAAACCAGGGCCTCATGTTTGCTTTACCCTTGAGCTACACCCCTAGCCCTTATTTATGATCCTTTCAACCTTAGCCTCCTGAGTTTCTGGGATTACAGTTGTTGACCACATCTGGCTAAGACCATAAAATCTTTATATTAAAAAAACAGAAAGTGATGCAAAAAAGTACCCACCTATCTATAGACCATTGGTGGATCCTGAACTATATATTGCTTTAAGTACAGCAAGCATTAAACTCTAAAGAGTTTTTTTTTTTTTTTAAATTTAGTAAGAAAGATGAAGAGGGTGAATGAATTTGAGTTCTACTGAATTACTTTAGTACTCGGAAAGGAAGACATAACAAAGGAATGAAAATTTTTGATGTGCTTGAGCCAGGTAGTAGCTTAAATAACTCACTTGCAGATGAGGGGCATTGACACCCAGAGAGGAAAAGTGACGTGTCCAAATTCATAGAATTAATTGCAGAGCTGAGGTTTGCACTCCAGATGTTCGGGCTCCCAGTTGCTATGATATGTTTTAAAATTTAGCTGTGTTTGTTTTGTGGCCTTGGAAACACAGCATTGCTCTTTGCTGGGAGCCAAGCAGCCATGTAGCTTTCTCCCAATTCATGGACTATTTCAGAGGTTTGCATGTCATTAGTGAAAGGCCAAGGTTCGTCGTCGGAGATTAAAATGCACACACACAGATAGCAGTGACAAAGATGAAGCATTTTACTGCAAGCTGGTGCTAGCTTATATAGAAAGTGAGAGTCAGTTATCTTAAACCAGGAAGCTCCCTGGGCCAATCATAGTAAAGGTCAGGTCATCACCTACGGTGCACGCACGTCCGCCCTGCATAAGATTCATGGGGGGCACGAACTGTCCACGTGTACAGAAGACAGGAGGGCCAATTAGAAGGTTTTCAAAACAACTTGTTATCCGCCCACTGGCAACTTGCCTGCCGCCATGTTTGAAAGGCCTGGGGAGTTCTCAGGGAGACTCCCAACATTCCCCCTTTTTTGTTATTATATGGAAAGGGACATCGATTCGTTCTGGCTACTTCCTGCTGAGTGGGGGCATCGCCAGGGAAGGGGTCTGAAGGAGGGAAGTTAGAAGTCTCCACAAGAGAGCTGCAAAGATTGGTATAAGGTCAGATGTGACATCACAAAGTATTCCCTGTAGCCAAAGGTCAATTATCACTTCAGTCCAGTCGGTATAAGTCTCTACGGCAGGTACAAGCCAGGCATCATCAGATATCGCTCTCAAGAAGGTATCCCAGGAACCTTTGAAGGGTTTTTCAGCATTGAGAGGGATGTTCTCTGGAGAAGGCGGTTGATTCTCTGTGGCCAGAAGCTGATAATTTCTAAGTAGAAACTGGTTAAAAGTTTGGTTAGAGATTTTACCTACTTGAGTTTGAATAAACTTTATAATACATGGTAAAAATAGACACATTAAAAAGATTACACATAATGGTCCAAGGATAGGCCATACCCATGCCAGAAGGGGAGTGGACATTAAGGAAGAGAAAAGGTTTTGACTTGTTGGGGTCCTTAAGGTGGCTGCCAGGTCAGTGAGCTTAACAACATTGTCTTCTACAAGACCCGATTCGTTGATATAATAACAGCATTCTTCCCTAAGGAAAAGACAGTTTCCACCCTTTTTGGTGGTGAGTAAATCTAGGGCCCTGCGATTCTGAAGGGTGACTTGTGCCAATGAGGTGACCTGTTTTTGTAAGGATGTTAGAGATTCTGCTGTGGAAAAAAGTGCTCCTTTAAGTTTTGAATTAATGTCCTTGACAGCCCATAGGGAATGACCTAAGGCTCTTCCCGATAACCCTGCGCTTGCTGCTGAGGCCGTTAATGAAATGCCTATCACTAACGGAAGGAATGCAACCTGTTTTCCATGTTTTAGAGGGTTAAGGATGAATTTTACTTCAGAGTTGCTATAGAGAGTGAGCTGTGGAACTATGGTGACTAATAAACATGGGCTAGGCATGTTGGAGAGTATAATGGTGGTGAGAGTGCCATTGCACCAGAAAAGAGACCTGGTGGGGAGTAAGTGCTGTGGTTGATGGTTAGGTTATGGTGGCAAAAAAACCTGCCAGAAGGGAATTGGGAGTTGCGGATCCCAGAAGGCAAACCCGAGGAATTATGGTGTGGTTATTTTCCTCAGGTTCCCATAAAGGAACATTCTGCAGGGGTTTAATAGGATCCTTTTTGTAGGATGAGTTGGACAAGCTGGAATCATCCGCGCTGGAAACTTTTATTGGAACTGTGGCAAGTAAGAGCCGTGCTAGGGAAGCGCACAGAAAGCAATTTGCTGGACTTGCAGCGGGGAAAGTTTGGTTTAGGTAGGACAACGTGTCAGTGATGATCTGTAACCTGGCACAGATCAGTGAAGCCTGAGAGTCAGAAGTGCATTGGCTTTCTAGGGATGCGAGCAGCCGTTGTTCTGAGTGTTTTGTGTTGGTTGAGACAAGAGAGACTGGGGACTCTATGGAAACATATTCCAGGTAACAGATAAGGAACCACAGGGAGTGGAGGCATACCCACCGCAATAAAAGGAAGCTTTTACTCCTGCTGCCCAGGGTGGGTTCCCAGGGTCTGGGATGGTCAGCTTGTATTGGTGGGAGGCAGACTCAAGTTTAAATCTTCCTACATTTAATTGCCCTGAATATGCATCATGAATTCTGCATGACCAATAGGGGCAGCCTCTGTAGGTTTCCGGCCACTATTAGCAGTAATCCTTATTTTGGTCATATAAAAAAAACATAAGTAAGGGCGGCTGGCTTGCTTAATGAGCTCAGAGGAAGAGGAAGAGAGTACAATATAGATGGCCGAGGAGCACCCTGTTAGGGGACAGTCAGAACTGGTAGCCAAGTGGGTGGTCCGGGTTTTTTTGTTTGTATGTTTTTTCACCTTGAATCTCCAGACATATGATGGTGAAGGCATTACCCTTGGGGTTAGGATGAGGATGAGGATCAGAAAGTTAAGGTACATTTTCGGATATGTTCTCAGCTCTGGGTGTAAGGGCAGAAACATGAGAAGGACGAATTTTTAAAGGGTCAGTAGGGTGGGGAGAGCAAGAGTATGTAGGTGTGGATTCTTGCGAGTCCTCTGGTCCGATGTTGTCAGAATCAGTTTCCTGGATGCATGGTTTGAGCCTGGAAATGTGAATCCATGGAGTTAATTGATTATTTGTGAGTCTGAGTTTTGCTGCCGAGGGAGTGCACATGATAACCGAGGCGGGGCCCTCCCATTGGGGTGCAGTTGGGGTCTTTCTCCTGGGGGGGCAGTAATATATCTGTTGGCCAGGTGTTAGGGTGAGGGGGTTTTGAGTAATGGTTGGGTCAGGTAAAAGCCAGTCCTGGTATTTCCAAAGTTCAGAGCGTAGATGGAAAAGGAGAGGTAGAGCGTAGGAATCAGGTATAGGTAATTGTTCAGTCTGTATTCCGGGGGGGGGGGGGGGGGGGGGAAGGTTGGATGGTTTCTTTGGTAAAGCCCTGAGATGCAACAGGGCCAAGGGGAGGACCTTAGTCCAGTCTAAGCTTAGTTCCATGGTGAACTTGGTGAGGGTTTTTTGAGAGACCGATTAGTTCTTTCAACTTTCCTGGAAGTTTGGGGATGGTAAGGGCAACGGCAATGCCAAGGGAGTGATAATGCGCTAGCTAGCCCCTGAGTTATCTGCGAGGTAAATTCTGGACCATTATCTGATTGGATGGAAGTGGGCATCCCCGAAACGAGGGATTATGTCAGATATCAACTGGTCCACAACCGTGGATGCCTGCTTATTGGATGTGGGAAATGCCTCTATCCACCCTGAGAATGTGTCCACCAGTACTAAGAGATATTTGATGTTTTTTACCTTGGGCATGTTTGTGAAATCAATTTGCCAATCAGCTCCTGGGGTGTAACCACAGGCCTGATGAGAAGGATACGGTCTGGATTTTAAGGGGGTGTTGGTATTGGTCCTCTGGCAGATCTGGCATGTGGATGTAACCTGTTGCAGAAAGGTCCGATCGTCGGAGGAAAGAGGGAAAAAAGATTGAAGGAAAGTCGATAAGCTCTGGGGGCTAGAATGGAACAGTGAATTGGGAAATCTAATGAGCTGGTGAGGGTCAGAAAGTCGCTCCTCAGAGGAAAGATGGAGTAATGAGGAAGAGGATGGGGCCTGTAGGGCAGCCGACCTGGTCAGCTTTAGAGTTGCCCACTGTGGCAGGAGAAGAGTTGGTCTGATGGGCTTTACAGTGGACTATTCTCAGCTGTAAAGGCAGCGTGGAAGCTCGTAGCAGATTAGAAATAAGGCTGGCATTTATAATAGCAGTTCCTTTAGTAGTTAGGAGTCACCCAGTTGAAGAGGGTCCAATTCAGTTTGTGGTTGTGCTGGGATTGAGGCAATGAATGGCGCAGGAAGGCACCGGTCTGTGTGTTCCCTTAGGAGTTTGCGTAGAAGTGTGAGATAGGGCAGGTGGGACACAAGGGGAGGAGGAGTGATTGAAAAGATTTGGGTGATTAAGAAAGGGCACCCATAGAGTTGCTCAAAGGGGCTAAGGCCTGAGTGAGCCCTTGGGGCTGCCTGAATTCAGGTGAGGGCCAACAGCAGGAGATTGGGCAGAAGAGCCTAAGTTCGATAGCATGTTTAGTGAGATGATCCTTGAGAATGCCGTTAGGCCTTTTAACTTTACCCAATGATTGGGGTTGGTAGGAGATATGGAGCCTCCAAGTGATGTTGAGGCCTTTGGAGACTAGTTAAACAACCTGAGAAGTGAAGGCCAGACTGTTGTCTGACTGGATGGAGGCAGGAAGTCCAAACCAGGGAATGATCCGCTCAATGAGGATGGAGGCAACAGTGTCAGCAGTTTCCCTGGATGTAGGGAAGGCTTCTATTCAACCTGAAAAAGTATCAACCAAAGTAAGTAGGTAGTGAAGCTTTTTGTGCCTAGGCATGTGGGTGGAGTTGATCTGCCAGTCTTTGCCTGGATAGTGGCTCCTCATCTGAGGTGTGGGGAGTTTAGGTTTGATGCTTCCTCGTGGGGATGCTGTAGAGCAGACAGAATAAGCAGAGTGACCTGCTGGAGAGTAGTTCTCATTCCTATGAAGTAAAAGAGGGGTTGTGAAAATTGGAAAAAGGGGTTAGAGAGGGTTTTAGATGTGCACAGAGTCTCTGGAGCCAGAGGAGTTGGTCATGAGTCATAGGTCTCCATCTTGGGCACCAGGGCTGGTAGTCTTAAAGAAGTAGTTAATTGACTGACTGGTTGGTGAATCTATATATCTGATCTTGCAGGAGCTTCTGTAGGCAGTTTAACAGACATGGTCCTATTAGTGGTCCTATTAGGAGAAACCTAAAGAGGACTAATAGGGGTCCTGTGAGGGGGAGGAGCCAAGGCCATACTTGACTGAACATTCCCCATGGAGCCTGTTGGCCTAGTTGCTGTCTCCTCTTTTTTAGCTATTTTTGTCTTTCATTACTCCTAGGAATGATTTTTTGGCTTAACTGTTTCTATCTATTGTTAAGAGTCAGCCGAGTTCCCATAGGGGTCGCTCGTGGGGGAACTTGAGAGCAGCTTCTTAGTTCTGTTAGTGCCATTTGCGCTAGGATGGGTCCAGGTCTTGCTTGACCATGTGGCTTCCCTTGGAAACATCAGGGAATGTCTCCCTTCTCTGGTGACCCTCCTATTCACAGCAAATGCACGGATTGGCTTTTCATTCTCCAGTGGTCTCAATAATCTCCCTGATCAGGAGGTTATGTGGCCCAGAGTTGCAAAGCTCTTTAGAGAAGTTCCCTGTTCCCTGGATTCAGACTGACTCAGAGGGCAAGAGCCAAACATTGGTTTTCTTGGCCCTTTTAATTTAACTTTAAATTGTGATCATAAACATCTAGCAAAGTCAGTTTCACTTTAAAATAAGAGTACTGGGCTTTACCTGAAGTCTGGCCTGCTTTGGAGTCATTCTTACATGTAGTAAGATGGGAGGCACAACTTTATCTCAGGTAAGGTGGGGTTCTTCTTCATAAATCTTTTTTTTTTTTTTTTTTTTAAAGAGAAACATTTATTTTTAGTTTTCGGCGGACACAACATCTTTGTGTGTATATGGTGCTGAGGATTGAACCCGGGCCGCACGCATGCCAGGCGAGCGCACTACTGCTTGAGCCACATCCCCAGCCCCATCTTCATAAATCTTAAGTGCTATAGTTCTGAAGCTGATCTTCGCTTTTTAAATATCATTTTACAAAGTTAAATAAATTGTTGCTGAAGTTCACATGAATATTAGCTAACACAATATAATATCACATCTAAAATATGAATTAAAGAAAGGCTGAAAGCTTTTAACCTTTTGTAGAAAAGTAGCAAAGTACTTTTGTGTTTTGCAGTACACAATTAATCACATCTGTTGACCATTTCATGAAAACATAAACAATGTTTAAATATATGGAATTATACTGTTGTAGGGACGGACAAAGCAAGGCACCTAAGATAGCACTGAAGATAGGGAAACAGTCCTATTTGGTTGCAACCGGATTCAGAAGGCACTGCTTCTGTTGTAATCAATTAATCCCCTGAGCCCCAAGTTTAGGTAGTTTCAGAATTTTGCATCCAGCATGTAAGGGGAGGGGCTCAGAAGTTCACAGTCTGCAGAAGTTCACAAAAAGCAGTTTTTTTTTTTTTTTCTCTGTTCTGGGCAAGTTAACTTTTCAAGGACACCTGGGAGGGGGAGAACTTTTTCTTTTCTTTTTTTCCTCCCCCTGCCAGCTGTTCCCATGGAGCCCAGTTGGTAACTTCCTTATCTTAGAAATGTAGCCATCTCTGTGAAGCCCAGCTCAAGGCCAGAGGCCTTGTTCACATATTTTGTGAAAAACGAGTAAGGGGGTGTCTAGCTTTTGGAGTGCTGATTTTTCCAGCCAGTGGCCAAGTAAAACAGGACAACATGAAAAGAGAAAGTTTATCTACACTGAACTCTTTTATAGGGACTCTTTTGCTGAAAGTCCTAAAGTCAGCCATGGTGAAGACTTCTGGAGAAGGTCAGTTAAGACTTTTCTGTGGGCCTGGTAGGGAGTGGGAAGACGGGAAGGTGGGGCTGAGACCAGCTCTGGTGGATCTGAGAATGAGGAAGGAGAGATAAAAGAATAATGGAAAAGGGGTTTGGGATTTTCCTAGCAACAAAAACTTGAGCAGTAGAACAGGTAGAGCAGAGGGGAAGATGGGAGCGAGTATCCCAAAAAGCCTGTGAGGGACATTAAATTTTTAGTAACCTGTTTTCAGTGATGACAAAGCAACTTTAAAGGTCATTTTCACCAGATCTCTGATACGGGTCTGAGGGCTCTCCTCAGCTGGTTTGAGCTTTGGGTTAGCTGGTAAAAGGACCTGGTGGGACCCGGTGTGGGCACTGACAGGAGAAGAGAGGAGTGAGTGGGTAGAGGGGTACCTCAGTACCTGCTACCTCAGCAAGGGGGCAATGGTCTGAGAACCGGCGGAGGTTTGGTTTTTTGATCCAGTAATTAGAGGTGAGAAATCAGGTTGCTGAGGTGAGGGTGACAGCAGAGAGTCTGGGGCAGAAGGCTGAGGGTGAGGATCTATTGGAGAAGCATAGTTCAGAGTGGGAGCGAAGGAGGGAAAAGGCCTCCATATAGGGGGATCTCCTTCCACCCTTTTGAGCACTTGCAGAAGTTAAAAAGGTCACACAGAATTTGAGGATCTAGAGACCCCTCTGGGGGCCATCAGTTTTGGTTGTCTAATTGGTAATATGGCCAATTCTGTGTACTGAATTTGATGAGGAGTGAGGGTTTGATGTCCGGAGTGAGGGACAACCGGTTGAGGTTAGCCAGACGGCATTTGAGAAGGGAATCAGCGGGGAGGGAAGAAGAGGCTCCCATGATGACTCTCGGCAGGAAGAGAAGAGGTGAATGGCCTGGACTGGAACAGAATTTGGTTGAGTTTCCTTCAGGCGTCCCCAAAAGGAGAAGTCAACCAAAGACACTCGGGAGAGCCGGGGCCGGGAGGGCAAATGAGTCGTCACCCAAGAGCCCAACCAGCGAGACCTTAAGGCCGGGAGTCACAGGCCACCTGACGTCAGGGTTTTTCCAAGAGAGGAGAAGGAGATAAAGAGAGTCAGGGAGTGCCTATTCTTCTGTCCCTTATAGCTCATGAACCATGAGATGGGCATCCAGAGAGTCCACCATAACTATGAAAGTTGTGGTGGGGTGCGTTCTCTCCTCCAAACTAGGCGTCAAGGGCCTGCTGGACGTTCACAGTCAAGGCCTTTTGCATATAGCCGTTTGGAGATGGATTCCCAAAGACGGGGAGGAGGACTCACCGGTTGTCGATCAGAAGTAGTTACCTATTGGAGAGCCGGTGTTGGGTGGAATGTAGCAGCGCTCAAAAAGGTGAACGAGGATGGCAAACCTTGAGAGAGGGGGTCCTCAGAATAAGGAATTTCCCCTCCTGGGTTTCGGCACCAATGAAAGGCCAAGGTTCGTCGTCTGAGATTAAAATGCACACACACAGATAACAGTGACAAAGATGAAGCACTTTACTGCAAGCTGGTGCTAGCTTATATAGAAAGTGAGAGTCAGTTATCTTAAACCAGGAAGCTCCCTGGGCCAATCATAGTAAAGGTCAGGTCATCACCTACAGTCCACACACGTCCGCCCTGCATAAGATTCATTGGGGGCACGAATTATAAAGAGTAACCGGTGAATGTTGTAGCCCAGAGAAAGCCATTCTATTGCAATAAACCAGAAAACCAAGTTTCATCCAGAAAATAGTGGATACCTTTCTCTAATTAATGCACCTGTAAAAGTAAGACGTGGAGTGTGGAGCGTGGTGGTGTGTACCTGCCATCCCAGTGATTTAGGAGGCTGAGGCAGGAGAACTGCAAGTTTAAGACTCTGTCTCAAAATAAATAAGTAAATAAAAATAAAAAAGGGTCAAACCAAGGTTGTTCACAAGGGCCTGAGGCAGTTCAGCAATAAGTTTTATGTGACCTTACCTCCTGGGACACAGATTTTAAAGGCACACATGAGTCCCCTCTCTGGGCACAGAAGAAATGGTATCATATTCAATGCAGTCACATCCACAAATTCAAGTCCATACTTCGCTTCAAAGGCATCCTATTTCTCATATTTGTGACTATATGAAGTTTTCATTGTGAAATACTGTGGAACTTAGCAAGATCATTTCAAAATGAAATCTCTGAAGTGTGAGGTTGAGAGCTTTTTATAATTTAGGCAAGCCTGGAGGTTCCGAGATAAATTACAACCCATCTGGGGAGACCTTAAGAATTTAGGGGTGGGAGGAGTCCAGAGAGGCTTGGGGTCCATCCACGATTGACTAGAAGATAATATTAAGAGACAGAAACACACGCGGTGGGTGGGGCGGTGGGGGGTGCGGATTTTTAATCCCAGCGACTCTAGAGGCTGAAGCAGTTTGAGGCCAGAATAGATCCTGTCTCAAAAAATAAATAACAAAAAGGCCAGGGGTGTAGCTCAGTGATAGAGCTCTCCAGGGTTTACTCCCCCCACCCCAATATATTAATGTCAATGGATTCATCCTAAGGACTAAAGAATTAGGAGCCTTCTTGATGTAGATTCCTTGGCCCTACTCATAATCCTGAGTATCTGGGACTGGGCGTCTCAGGGATTCTGATCCCGCCAGTCTAAGTACTCATACTTTGGAAGAACCACTGGATCCGCAAGGATGCGGCACTAGACGTCCTATGGATAGGAGTCCGGAGAACAGTGCAGCGGGAGCAGGAGAGTGGCAAGGGCACGGGGACCCAGCTCAGAGTGAGTGTGGAGTTTCTCTGGCTAGGGAGAGTGGACAACGCTCCTCGCCCAGCGGGAGTCCCAGGTCTCCAGGCTCCGCCCAGCCCACGCCCGGGCGGGCCAGAACAGCTCGCCTGCAGCCTCCCTACGCCGGCGCCGATAGGAGCTCTTTGAACCGTACCTTGCTGACGCCTGGATCTGGCCTCCCCGCACTCCGTCTCCCTCGGCGGACTAGGACGGCCCGTGACGCCACGGGGCGGGGAATCTGGGGAAGTGACGCAAGCAGGGCAGGCGGCCTGGGACGGCTGTCGGGACGCTGGGAGCATGTCGGCTCTGGCCCGACTGGCGCCTTTCGCTCGCGGAGGAGGCCGCCTCTTCAGAGCTTGCTGCGCACGGACGGGTGGAAGCAGCGGAGTGCGCCAGTGAGTGTGGGGCGCGGGGCGAGCGCTCCGCCGGCACTGACGGCCCGCGCCGAGTCTGGACGCCCTCACCTTGAGGCGGGAGGTTGGGCGGTGCGCGCGCACGCGGCTCCGCGCGGGGCACGCTGGGTCTTGTGGTCCGTCCGGGTGGCCGAGTTCGTGGGGCGGGGCGCGTGCGGTAAAGAACGGGGGCTGGGGCGGGACAGCCCGAGAGTCCGGCGGGAGGCGACGGAGCCCTGGAGGGAATCCTGGGCAGCCGCAGGTCTTAAGGTCGGAAAACAGTAGGGCTTGATGGATGGATGTCCCTAAAACGTGAATCTCACGACTACAGGGCGTTTTTGCTTTTTAAATTTGACGTTTAGAAATCCTAGGTTGGAACGATTCTATTTTGCTTCTTTTTTTTTTTTTTTTGGTACTGGGGATTCAACGGAGGGGCGCTTTACACTGAGCCACATCCCCAGCCCTTTGTTTTTTAAATGTTTATTTTTTAGTTGTAGGTGAGGATAATATCTTTATTTCATTTTTATGTGGTGCTGAGGTTTGAACCCAGTGCTTCACGTCTGCTAGGTGAGCTCTACCCCTGAGCCACAACCCCAGCCCCAGCTCCGGCTCCGGCTCTTTTTATTTTTTATTTTGAGACAGGGTCTAGCTAAGCGGATGAGGCTGGACTTGAACTTGCGGTTCTCCTGCTTCAGTCTCCGGAGTTGCTGGGATTACAGGCGTGAGTCTTCAGCTCGATCTGTTATTTTTGGGGGTGGTATTTCTTCCCAATTTATTTCCTTCCTACAGGACTCACTCATAGTATCTTACTTTGATGTATTTTTTGGTTGTGAGCATGTTTTCCTTGGACATGCTCATTTATTTGAATTCTTTGAGGTCTTGCTTCTGGTAGCCTCTTGAGGACACCGCCAATCCAAGATTACTTTAAATTTTCGGCTTGGGTTATGGGACCACAGGCCAACCCTGGTAGTGTGAATTCAGATGCAAATCTACCTAAGGACTGGCTTCTCCATGGTTTATTTTTCATTCACCCTTTTGCCATGGGGCCTAATAATTAGACTGCTGGTCTTGGTTGGTCTCACTCAGTCTGCCTCTTTTGTCCTGTAGCTGTCAGGGTGGAAGTTCTAGGACAGTTGGTAAATGACAGCACTTGACTAGTTTCCAGGCTTTGTTTTTACTTGGATTGCTCTTGAATTTTGTGCCTGGTCAGTGATATTGGTGGGGGGTGGGAATATATATGAATTTTATATATTATTTATACCTTATATATTTAATTTCATCTGTGATAGTTTTCGATTTGGAAGGTTGCTCAGAGTGTCTTATCTAGTTTGTTTCAGTGTAGTAGTTAATCTAGTGTGGAACATAACAGTCATAGTGTGCTATGCACATTTAAAGCAAGCTAAATGAAAGGGATTACAAACCTTTATCATTTTGTCTGTACTTTGGTGGAGGGGATAAGAAATGTTAGCTTTAATTTCTAGGATGTAACTCAGGGTTTTGGATGGCTTACTTCTTTGAAAATATAGCCGGGTGCAGTGGTGCCCACTTGGAATCCCAAAGATTTAGGAGGCTGAGGCAGGAGAATTTGCAAGTTTGAGGCCATCCTTGGCAATTTAGCAAGACTGTCTCAAAATAAAAAATAAAAAGGGCTGGGATGTGGCTCAGTGGTAGAGTCCCGCTGGGTTCAATTTCCAGTAAGTATCAAGAAAACATAGCAAATCATTTCCCATTTGGTTTTGTCTGCTAGTGCTGGTGGTGGTGTGCATATTGAGCCTCGGTATAGGCAGTTTCCCCAGCTGACCAGATACCAGGTGATCCTGGGTGAGTTCTTCAGTGCGACCATGTGGTTCTGGATTCTCTGGCGCTTTTGGCATGATTCAGATGCTGTGCTGGTAAGTACAGAGACTTCAGTTTCTTGTCCTTTATTGAGTAGGGGAAGGGAAGGTAGGATAACAGCGTAGTTTGTTTTTCTGTTTCTAGACCATTATTTCCTGTGTGAATATATTCCCTTCACTACTGTGTTGTCCATATGTGTGCAGGAATCCCATTGGTAATGAAACTTGCACTGGGCCGCTGAAACACATCCACAGCCCTGTTTTGTATTTTATTTAGAGACAGGGTCTCACCGAGTTGCTTAGCAACTTGCCATTGCTGAGGCTGGCTTTGAACTCATGGTCTTCCTGCCTCAGCCTCTTGAGCCGCTGGGATTATTGGTGGGGGGTGGGAATATATATGATACTTTTTTAAAAATATTTTTTAGATGTCAGTGGACCTTTATTTTATTTATTTATATATGGTGCTGAGAATTGAACCCACTGCCTGACACATGCTAGGCAAGTGCTTTTCCACTGAGCTACAGTCCCAGCCTGAAACTTATTACCTTTTGACCTCACCTGATCGTGTACATTTTGGTAGTCCACATCTTATGGTTTTTGTTAGGTTTTCATATTTGGAAGGGAGATGAGAAATTAATTCTCTTACCATCTAAACTGCGGATTCATTGGTGGATTAAATACTTAAATGATTATTAGTGTTCTCCAGTCTCTCCAGAGGCAAGTTAGAATGGCTTGGATATGAGTTAATTTTTCTGAAATCTGTGCTTGTGGGTCCAGAGTACTTTGGCTTTTAGTACATTTGAGTTTGTTTTCAAGATAGGAAAAAACCTTAAATGGTATACAAATTTGGAAACATCAAGTTGCTTTATATCCCATTTCTCTTAAAAATAATTCTTTGAAAGAGCTGGTTAGGTGAACTGGCAGCACATTTCCTGTTTAAAACACCCGTTTCATTGTAGGTCAGTTGTCAGTAGTATACTTGGCTACTACCATGAGATGATACAGACAGATTTGTTTCTAGGTGAGGATTGACGATGCTGACATCAACCTGAGGCTCCCAGATCTCATAGTAGGAATGACAGGAGTTGGAAACATTTATATTTAAGACATTGTCCAGATATGCAGTATCTTTGAAATGTGTTGCCTCCACTTCCTCCTATATTCTATCACAAATTGGTTTAGGCTGGTGCCTCCATAATGGGGAGACTTAAAAATTCAGGCCACTGTGCATGATGAACAGATTAAACAATAGTTGGGCCAACAGTTAATTAAGGGAGAATTTGTTCCTGTGGTACTTAAGGGCTGTATATATGGCAGTAAGCCTTACTCCTTTTTTTTTTTTCCTTCCAAGATTTCTTTTGAAATTTAATTAGTTATATTTAGCTTAGATGCCTGACTTCTTTTTCTTTTGAATGGTGTGACTAGGGTCATTTTACATATCCAGATCCTTCCCAGTGGACAGATGAGGAATTAGGTATCCCTCCTGATGATGAAGACTGAAAGTGTACACTCAGCTCTTTCCAAGTAAGTATTCCCTAAGTTCCTATTTCTAAGTTATTCTTTACCTTTTTGTCATGAATATTTGTTTTTATTTTGTACCTTTGACAGTCTTGAAGGAACTGCATATTCTAGCAGCATGAAGCACAGTTAATCATGTCATGTATCTAATTTTTGCTTTAATTATTTTCACCTGTGCTCCTTCTGCCCTTTTGGTCTTATTTTCCTTTTTATTATATATTTTAAAAAATTAGTTTTCCTTAAGGTTACAGTGTTAGGGTCCCATTTATCTATCCATTTGATCAAAGGCATATTAGTTCTGCTTGTGTGAGGCCTTGGATTCAATCCCCAACACAGAATCACAACAGAAAGACCAATTCTGTGCCAGGTCCAGGAATACAGTGGTGAGTAAACAAGACAGGGAGTTTATGGTATGTAGTAACAAAAACAGTGTCCTCCCTTTTCTCACCATTTAAATGGAAAGATCCAGCATATGGGTCTGTAACTGTGGAATTTAAGTATATGGAAATTGTTTGAACTACAAAGGGTTAAGGCCTTTCATTTTTTTTTCGATGCTGGGGATTGAAGCTTGGCCCTCAATTCGCAAGTGGTAGGTGAATGCTCTACCACAGAGCCACCCCCATCCTGAACCATTTTCCATTCTTTACTGAAAGAAGGGAAGTATTAGGAGAATCCCATTTCCCTTCCAAACCCTCAGGCATTGACATTCTCATTTACCATTTTTTTTTTGATACTGGGGATTGAGCCCTGGGGCACTTAACCACTGAGCCACATCCCTAGCACTTTTTATTTTTTAATTTTTTAGTTGAGATGACACAATACCTTTACTTTTATTTATCTTTATGTGGTGTTGAGGATCGAATCCAGTGCCTTACACATGGTAGGCAAGTGCTCTACCACTGAGCTACAACCCCAGCCCCTTTTTATTTTGAGACAGGATCTCCCTAAGTTGCTGAGGCTGGTTTTGAACTTAAGATCCTCCTGCCTCAGCCTCCAAGTCTCAGAGATTCAGTTGTGTAACCTATGTGCCTGTGCCCAGCTAACACTAATCTCCGTGTTCTCCCAAGTGTTCTAGTATTCCTATACACACCTGCATTAACACTTTGTGTTGATGACTGGACGTAAACCCTTTGAAAGACCGTGATTTTGCTTCTTCCTCTATAGGCTACTCACATGGTCAGAGCTCAATAAATGCTTGAATAATGTGGATTTTGATTAGTAAGTATAAAAGTACTTAAAACTTTCCATTTTTGTTTTCCTGCAGGAGCAAGGTGAGAATTTCAAGAAATTATGGACTTCATAGAGTACATTAAAAGTTGTATATTAAAGTGATTTGGAAAAACAATAAACAAAAAAATAAAGTGATTTAGCCAAGAACGAAGAACTGAGTTATCGTGTCTCTGGTAGTGACAACTACCTTTTATTTCCTGGGCCCCATCTGTTGTGCTAAGTGGTTTGCCTGTCCTTTCAGCTCATTCCCTTGGGTGTTCTGTGATGTAGGACATTAAGGAACAGGGAGATGAAGTTACTTGCTGAGCATCGCACCCTGGTAAAGGGTGAGGTAAGGTCTGACTCCATAGCTCATGCATAACTGCAGGGCAGAACTGCCTCCTCCTTAGCTAACGTCTTCTTCACATGCATGTGGACAGGTAATGTGGCCACTCTCACCATTTCTCTACTGCGGGTGGATTCTTGTGCTGAGAGTAGAGGTTAGGGGTCAGTATAGACCATTTATTGCCTGTGTATCTCCTATGGGCTGGGCATTGTGTTGAGTGGCCTTTTGTAGGACTCTTAAATCTCTTCTTTTAATTCTTAGGACCAGAAGAGTGGGAGACAAGATGAAATAGGATTTGCTAAAATGTGTTTCAAAGTACTTTCCAACTTTCTATAGCATTGCAGCATTCTGAGAATAGATGGGACAGACTTTTCCTTCATTCACAGATAAAAAGTTTTCAATATAGGGTAGCTTGTTGACTTGCCCAGAAGCACTACTATTTCTTTTTTAAAAGTTTTTGACTATTTAGGCATTGGGGATTCAGTGCTATAAGACAACTAAGATTCCATTCTCAGAAAACTTAAATTTTAGGAAGGGAAGACAAGCAGTGAATCAGTAACTGCATGAGATTTACTAAGTGCTTTGAAGGAAATATCACTGGGTAATGCTAGAAGTGGGTGAGGTAGGTGTACTGCTCTTGTGGGTGGTCAGGGAAGATGTTTGAGCTGAAAAATTAGCGCCTGAAGGAAAGGTGTGTTAGGGACAAGGAGCAGCAGAAGCAAGATCTAGGGTGAAATGGTGGCAGCTGTGTTTGAGACAAACTCCAGTGTGGTTTCAGCAAGTGAGGAGAATGTGGCAGTAGATGATATTAGTAGGACATGATGATGAGTTCAGATTTTATGTTAAATGCTGTGAGCAACCTCCGGCAGGCCTTAAGCAGGGTTAGTACCAGGGACTGAACGGGGAGCGGGGGGGATGCTTAACCACTGCGCCTCATCCCAGCCCTTTTTCATATTTTATTTAGAGACAAGGTCTCACTGAGTTGCTTAGGGCCTTGTTAAGTTGCTGAGGCTGGCTTTGAAGTCACGATCTTTCTGCCTCAGCCTCCTGAGCTGCTAGGATTACAGGCATGTGCCACCATGCCTGGCGCTTTCTTTTTGTTTTTTTCACCTTGGGATTGAACCCAGGGTGTTTTACCACAGAGCTACATCCTTAGTCCTTTTTATTTTTTAATTTTTTTAAGCATCTGCTAAATTGCTGAGGTTGGCCTCAGATTTATAATCCTCCAGGGATTACACGCGTGCACCATCACGTTCAGCTTGATTTTATAGTACTTGGGTTTCCTCTTCTCCTTTGCTTCTCTACACTTGTTACAGAGAGGGCACATTAACAGCATGGGACAGTGACCCCTTCCCCATTGGTGGTTCCAACAGTCCTAGGCCTGTTGCAAGGGGTGCTGCAGACAACCTGTGTAGGGGCGACTGTCTCAGCTCACAAAAGTGTTTAGGTCTTTACTTTTAAAAGACCATCAGGTTGCGCTGTACTTTAAAAATCTATTTTTCAGTGGAACCCAGGTGTTCCAGAGCTACACCCCCAGTCCTTTATTTATCAAGACAGGGTCTTGCTAAGTTGCCCAGGTTGGCCTTGAACTTGGATCTTCCTGCCTCAGCTTTAGGAGTTGCTGAGATTACAGGTGTGCACCATCATGTCTGGACTTTGTACATTTTAGGTCTCACTGTTGTCTTCCCCTTAATAAAGTTCTTTTGGAGAAAGAATATAATCTATAACAGTGAACTCAATAGATAATCTCATTAGTTCTTTTCCTTAGAAATCAGAATTGCTTGGGGCTGGGGTTGTGGCTCAGTGGTAGAGTGCTCACCAAGCATGCACGAGGCACTGGGTTGGATCCTCAGCACCACATAAATGTAAAATAAAGATGTTGTATCCACCTAAAACTTAAGAATAAATATTTTTTTTAAAAAATCCTATTTGCTTGACTTGAACTAAAAGATAACTTTTAAAATATAATTCTTTTGTTGAAAAGAATACTGGAGATGGGCTGGGGTTGTGGCTCAGTATTAAAGTGCTTGCCCAACGTGTGAGGCACTAGGTTTGATTCTCAGCATATAAATAAAATATATAAATAATCTCAGCACATAAATATGCATATAAATAAATGAAGAAAATAAAGCCCACCAACAACTAAAATATACATATAAAAGAATTAAAAAAATGAATATTGGAGGGCTGGGGTTGTGGCTCAGTGGTAGAGCACTTGCCTAGCATGTGTGAGGCACTGGGTTTTGAGTCTCCGCACTACATAAAAAAATAGCAATATTATGTCCATCTACAGTTAAAATACTAAAAAAAAAAAATACTGGAATTCTAATTTACCAGGCTTGGGCTATGAAATCAATTTGAGTTGATATTAAAAAATTGTTCCTGCCTTTTCAGAGGAGTGTGCCTCTATCTTGCTGTATAGCATATGGGAAAATACTTAAATGTGTGAGGGTCCAAAAGAGATGTTAAGCACATTATTTTTTAAAAAATATTTTTATTTGTAGATGTTCATTACTTAGTTTTTTTATGTAGTGCTTGGGTTTGAACCCAGTGCCCCACACGTGCCAGGCAAGTGCTCTACCACTGAGCCCCAACCCCACCCTCAACCCTGAGTACATTATTTTGATGGCAGTATATAAAGGAAATAACTGAAGACTTACTGTGGGCCAGACACTCTTGCAAACACTTTATGTTAGTTTATTAAATCCTCACATTATTATTTCTATTTTACAAGATGAAGAAATTGAGCTATGGGGTGGATGGGTTAGGTAATTTGCCAAATCACACAGCAGTTAGAGGGAGAGCTGAGGTTCAAATCCTGGCTGGCTGGCTCTAGGTGGAGCTGGATTATCTGAGTCAGCACAACATGGTATAAAACTTTATTATATCTAACAGTTAATTTTATGTTACCTTATGTATTAATATGCTTATAAATTTAAATTTCTCAAAAGTTTTACGAAACAATACTTACCTACGATGCACACTTAATTTTGCTTTATTCTCTTCTACCTACTTAAAAGAATGGCTGGTTGAGACCTCCTAAACTGATTATACTACTCACTAGTGGGCCTCAACTTAGTTTGAAAAGCTGGCATAATGCTTTTGAGAACCCAGTCTCTGGAGTTAAACTTGCTGGATCTGACTCCTAGGTCTACCATTTATTTGCTGTGAGTTTGGGCAAATTACTTACCTTGTCTGAATCTCCTTTGTAAAATGGATTCAATGAGTACGTAAAGCTCTTAGAACTACACCTGGCATGAAAGAAGTACTCTTAAATGGAAGTAATTATTTCTAGACCCCTGGGTCTAAGCTAAGTTTATGTGACAACCCAAAGAAATGTTTGATTTTTTAGGAAACCCTCCATTATGAAAACAGACTTAAATAATAAATATTCAACAGATGTAATACCACTCCTCGCTTGCCAAAAACAAACCAAAGCAAAACAAACAGAATTAAGAGTGGTTTCTCTCTTCTTGATGAGTAGCTAAAAGTACACTGTAAGTTTCAGGGTGGGCTTGGTAGATGGAGAGATGTGCATAAATTGAAAGTTTGCTGGTGAAAGCATTACTGATAGCAGCTGAGGATCAAGTGTCAAATTTTAGTAACTGTTTGCCTATGGAAACTTTATGAATAACACAGGCATCTGAGATGAGGTGCTGTATAAGGAACACCTGTCATGTGCATGTTATCAGAAGGTAACAGTGGTCAACTTGGTTCCGCTTGCCCTTAGCATTATTCTATAGAAAGGAGCACCTGTTGCCCCCACCACCTCATCAGGAGCACCATGGTCCACAGGCCAGCAGTGTCAAGGAAGCAGGAGCCACCCAAGCCACATGTGACCTGCCTCAGCATCAGTGGCTTTACCTTATTGAGGATGGCAGGGGCTAGTGAGTACATCTAGCACTTCCAGCTCATAACTTAGTTCCTGGAGTCAACACCCATTTCTATCCAAAGTTCCCATTGCCATCATGATCATAACAAAACAATATATGTTGATCTTGTGTCCTGGCTACACAAGCTTGGGCAAGGCGTATCCTTCAGCACTTCATATGGTTCCTAATATGAGAGGACATGGGCCAGATTATCTTTAATAACTCTGCATTAACATTTTGAGTTGGGGAGACTACATAACCCAGATAATAGATGGAATAATCATAGCCCCTGACAAAATTTCAGAAGTGCTCATGTAGCAGTTCTTTGTAATGGCATCTAAAAAATGTTTATTATTATTATTATTTTTTTTTTAATATGGTGCTGAGGATTGAATCCAGTGCCTCACATGTGCAAGGCAAGTGCTCTATCACTGAGCTACAGCCCCAGCTCCTGTAACAGCATCTTATAATTACTAAAGAATTTACTATTCTGGAACATTTTATGGAAATTTCTAATACATATTTATAAAAAAGGCCAAAATTACTGTCATAATCACGAATGAAGTTCTTTTCGAAAATTAGTTTCTCTAACATTTGGATTAAAGATTTGCATTTTTCATATGAGAAAACTAGTTCAGAGAAAATAATGTCTTGATAGCATTCTTAGAATTGGAGGGGCATGAAGGGTATGAAAATCTGAAACCAGATTCTTAGACCTGTGCCCCTTTGGGGAATTATCTGTCTTTCATACTGTTCTCAGGATTTCCAGGTGAAGTTTTAAAACTGTTGACTTCTCTTTTGGAAACCTCTGGTGATTTTATATATTTTTGTCTAAAGATATTTTAGGTGTTTTTCAAAATTCAGGTCATGAAATCAAATGCATAAAATCAACTTATTAAAATGATTTAAAAGAATGAAGTTGAAAACATGAGTGCATGTTTGTGTGCATATTTTGTTAATGTAGAAAGTGCAAGTTGTGTCAAAACATTTGGAAAAAAATATGAAGGTGAATTTCTACAGATTTATATATATTTTTTCTTTTTTTGTTCTAGTGATTGAAAGCAGTGATGCTTTACCATTGAGCTACATCCCCAGCCCTTGTTTTGAATTTTTTAAGACAGGGCCTGACTTGCCAAATTGCTGAGGATGGCCTTGAACTTGTTGTTCTTCTGCCTCAGCCCTGGAATCACTGGGATTGTGTGCCATTGTGCCTGGCCACACACTAATTTTTAAATTTACCAAATTAAAGCACACACTTGAACTGTGTGATTACACAGAGTGCTTATTTTAAACTAAAGAAACATAAGGTTACAAAACTGTCAAATTGAGGGTCATCACTAGCACCTGATAAAAGACTGGTTACCACTGTAAGACATGTAAGTTGGACAGCATGTAGAGTGTAGCATGCAGGAAGCTTGACAACTTTAGCTTCTATTCACGAAGCAGTAATGACACTATATATGAAACAAAATCTGTATTTCTCAGTCTCCACTGCCTGCAAGAACTACCTGTCAAAACCATTGACTAATTTTGTTATTCAATGTAAGTGCTAGAAAAATAATCTTGAAAAAGACTTCTCCATGCAGTCAATCTTTATTATAGCAGTATTCGCATATTCACATCAAATACATAGAACTTTTTTTGCCTTTTATATAATACAGAGTTTTTTAAATAACTTTACACAGAAATAAATTTCTTCAATCTGATTTTCAGCTATCTTTTTAAAAATTCTCCATGCTTTCTATCCAAACTGAACAATATGTTCCATTATACAAATTTACATGAGAAAAACTCCAAAGTACAAATGAAGGGACCTGAGCAGGTAAGAGAACCAAAGTATCAGGAAGTGGGTATGGAGGAGAATTAAAAAAAAAAAAAAAAGTTCAAGCAAACATTGAGGGTTAAGGATAAGAGGGAAACATCATCCATTTGACTGAAAATAAATGTCTTTCTTATGAATTGAAAAATAAGCTTTAAAAATAGTTACTCCATTGTAATTTTTGCAAAGCAGGTATAGAGAAGTCTGAGGACAATGAAAAAGTCCCCACCTTTTTACTGGGCCACCCTAGACTCCATGAGAGCCTTTTTATAATGCTTAAGCAGAACCGAAGTGAACTAAACCCAAACCTCTGGCAATTACAGAAAGGAATGTGTGAGCCGCCATAAGGTTTGGGGTGGTGAAACAGGAGTCGTTAATTCACTGCAGTTTACACACAAAGCATTTCCCTTTCTTCTCCCTTACAGGAGACTTGTCCTCAAACCAAGAAGTACATGAAAAGGGGGGGATTTCCTTTTCCTTAGTCTAAACCAAAGAGTAATCACAACTACCAAAGAAAATGCATGATGAATGGACAAATCAATCCCCTGATCAGCTGTATGATCCCATCTTAAGAGAAGCAGCAACTGCTGAATGAGCAAAGGATCAGATGTATACCCAACAAATGGGGTTACCACAAATATCACTGTGATAAGTCTTTCAAATCAGGCAACATCAAGAAGGCCAAACAAGGCTATACCATATGGTATGGCCAAAGGAAACAGGACCCAATGAATTCATTTTCAAATGAAGAAAGGAAAAGGGTACAGTGCACACATGCGTGCACAGGACACACACATAAACACACACACACACACACACACACACACACCCTGGCATGTAAACTAATATAAGATGAAGATAAATAAGACATAAAGGTTAGCCACTTATGTTGATAATTAACATGAATAAAAAGGCATTATATGTTTACATAGCCGGTTTTAATCAGCTATGGAACATATGTGAATGTATTAGGAATGATTTTTTTAAAAAACCGTTCACAGCTTAGAATAAAAAGCACATTTATTGCACTCTTACATTTTATTTCTGGCAATTATAGTTTATTTCTTACCCTCACATTATTTTTCCCTATTCCCCAGACTGAACTGCCACCCCACCCCATTTTGGTCCCTTTTCTCTCCATCTGTGCCTAGTCTGGTAACCCTGTTGCTTAGGCTACACTCTGCAGTTTCTTATGTAACTCACATCCCACCAAGACACACGGGATCAAAAGCTTAACACAAATGCAAGAGAGCGATTTTCAAAGCAAAACATGACAAAGCCCCTCAACTCATAACCCCATTCCAGCCTGTCAAGACCCTTTCCTTATGCACCTCTTCATGCGTTTCTTGCCCGACTCCCCTGCATCTACAGTATCAATGGGAACCAGTGGTTGTGGGTGCTGGATCATGTACTCAGCCTGCCAGGAGAAGGAAATGGTTTGCACAAAAAATTTTTTGATACTAACATGAATAAATATATTTTAGTTCTGTTTTCAAAGAGTACTTCAATCTATAGAATTCCTTACCAAAAAATGCACCACAAAAAATGATACACTGGCTGCGTCCTCATGCACAACTGGTTATATCATTACAATTAGTCAAAACGGCTAAATGTTTTTTGAAAGTGATTTAGTAATTAATGAAACTAAATTAGTTGAAATTGTGGGTGCTGAAATAAAGGATCTACTTTGATTATTTTGTTGAGGTGGTGACTAAATGTCCTCATGTATTTTTTTTTTTTACCTGTTACCTTAAGATTTTAGGACTTCAGATGCTGTCCTTTTCTACTTCAAAAATACCCAATAGGAACTGTTAAATATCCTTCTCACAATGAACAACAATTAGGACTGAATTTTAATTTAAATGTCTAAACAAAAGTGAAATTAAGTTACTTAAAAAAAAGCTTATGGTCAAGTGTACTGATATAACAAACATCTTACCAGTATTTAACTTTACCAGAGCTAAAAACATGTACCACAAATGCACTGGTCACCTTACTCTCCTCTGGTCAGTTACAAATCATTGCCTCTGCAGGCAGAGGTGCTACTGCCCTCCTTGGGCATTAGTAATTCATTTCAGTATTTCAGCCAAACAGCTAAAGGATGTTCTGGGGACAATACATTGGCTTTCTTGGGGGTGGTGAGGAATGAAACAAGATACAAGAACCACACCATGAAGTACGTCCAGTTTTACACATACCTGCTAGGTCATTCACAATTCCAATGGCCCTTCACAAAGGAGGTCTCCAGAGATGGCCCTCCTTGGCTCCCCACCATGCACTACAGCAGGATTAGTAGCACAGTTCAGCTTCATTTTGCAGACAAGTCTGGGAGGTGAGTTACATTTCAAACTCTGAAAATTCAGTGTCTAAGTTGGCAGCAGTACTCTGGAAACTAATTAAATCAAATTCTTTATTTTAATTTCTCCTTTCTCATTAGGTTAATACATGATTGCTGCCCAGCATTACAGTACTTCAACACTAAACTACAGCAGTTTCTTAAAATGTCTGTCAAACATTTCTGTTGTATAAAAGTTCCATGCTTTGAAGAACTGATGGGAGTAGAAAAAAGTTTCTCTAGAAATGTCACTGAATTGTATTTTCAACCTAGTTGCTCTATGTGATAAATATATCTGACTATACTAGGGATTATGTGCTTTAAAAAAATAATTTTGTTCACTGAAAATTTACTTGTGTTTTCTCATTTTTTAAATGTGATTTTGGCTATAAACTCTTTAGTGCATTTATCTTTGCAGTCTAAATTGCACTCTAAAAAATATTAACACAGCTGAGTTAAACCAGAGTGGCTGCTCTCTTCATAAATCACTGATTTCTGCTAAAATTTTAGCTTTTTTTTTTATTGCATCATGAAGGCACAGTAAGATCATTTGGCAAATTGTCAAGGTATTTTTCTAGAGCCTCACCTACACCATTTCCTGTATGACCTGTAAGCTACTTGCTATTCCTACTCACAGTAAACCTTCCGTCCTGGCTGTGGTTTATGGCCTAACAGTTGACATCTGATATTCTAGCATTAAAAACTCCAACTGGGACAAAAAGGAGAATCTTGCATAAAGGGCAGTCACTCTACCCTCTTGGCTGGGCAGTCTCTCATGAGTATCTGTGCAAATGACAAAGCTGTGGCTAACTCATTATGAAGATGTGCTACCTTGCTGAGCCTACTGAAAACTAAGATCATATCACTGGTAGTGAAGCGATACCCTAACTATTTAACTCCATGCAACTGACTTCAGGTTAAGATTCTGAAACGTACCCCTAAACAGATTCTGGCACCACTTCCAACAACATTCAGATACTCAAACTACATTTTTTTTTTTTTTTTTTACAGTATCACTGCTTAAATGTATAATGCCCTTTAGGACAAAATGAGAGTGCTCAAATAGAAGTACACATAAAAGTTAAAATCTTAAATCATCTTCATGTTCTAAAGCTCCTGACTTTTCATATTTTAAGATAAATAACTATTCATTACCTCATCCTGAGGAGGTAGTTTTTTTGAAGAGGTCACCTGAACCCTGCAATGTGTTTCAAACTACAGCTAGAAGAGATTTGCAAAAGCCTGGCGAGGTGGGTATGCGGGTGGGGACAGGTGAGTCTGAGGAGGGGTGTGCAGCAGCTCCAGCGGTGCCTGATGGATACAAGATAGCGCGCTGTGATACAAGAGCTGTGACACACCACACAAGAATGAGGGTGTTTACAAAGTCTTGGGCTGACAGTGCTGAAGGCTGGAATTATTTCTTTTTAATGTTCTTCCTCTCTAATACCAACATAAACATAACTTATATGAAATTTCAGCTTCTAGGATGCCTCAGTATGACCTACTAAACCTCAAATACAATCAGGGATGGGATGTTCAGGAACCAGAATTTGATAGCTTGACAAAGTCTTTTAAAGTGCATGTAAGTACAAATGATCACATTGGATTTTTTTATTCACAAACCCCTTCTATAAAACATGTTTTTTTTGGGGGAGGGTCAATAGTATTTCAGTGGCAATTTTCAGGGTCCTAGACCCTAGTTTAATAATAAAGAAAAAAAAACATAAGAAATATTATATTATTTAAAAACAATCTTTTATAGTTGCTTTCAAATTTTTTAGAAGGCTTCATTCTTTCAACCAAAAATGAAACACCCGCAGAAGGCACTGCAACCACTTTATGGACAAGACTGACAGCTATAGCCTTATAAGATGATGGGTGAAGCAGCCGCACACTGTCTCCACAAATTACTCATAAAGTGCTTTGCACAAACAAGGGTTTCTTCCTTCTATTTTCTTAGGCGCCCAACAAGTCTTTCTGCAGTGTAAGCATAAAAAACTAAACAAAAAACCCCAAAAGAAACTCTTTTTTTCGCCATTTGTAAACTAAAGTGAAAAACTATGATTTGATGGGAATAAAGAAAAGGAAGGTTTAAACATTTTATTTATTTCTAAAGTTCTCTATAAAAAAATCTCTCAAAACCCTGAGCCTGACTTCTGGGCACAGCTTCATTTATCAGCTTTTCAGATGAAACAGCAATCTACTTTAAAATGAAAGGAGGATAAAAAGTATTACCCTGTATTTCATTCAGAAAACTGGAATGCTAAGCTTCCTCCCTAAGTATGCTGGAGTTGTCCCAGATGCTGAGGTGGCCCCGCTTGCAGGCCCAGCACACAGAGCAGGCTCTGCTCCTCAGCAGGACCCACATACATATCTATGATTCAAGCCCTGCTCTCTCCAGAGAGGATCTAAGCTCTGAGCCAATCTTTGTAAAGGGAATACAGCCATATTTACAACCATCTATAGAGATATATTTAAAAAGGACAAATAAACAATGCTTTTCAGAAAGAGGCAGCATCATATGCACAGAAGACACCTTTTGATTTCTAAATTTTCTCTGCTCATGTAAGACTTAAAAACATTTCACCGACTGGGGATGTGGCTCAGTGGTAGAGCATTTGCTTGGGTTCCATCCCCAGCACTGCAAAACAAAACAAAACAAACAAACAAACAAAAAAACCCCAAAACCAATAAAAAAAAAATAAAAATAAAAATAAAAACAACCAGTAAAAACACATCGTTAAAACTGTTAATAACTTAGGATATATTTCATTTTACTGGAACAACCTTTGTTAAATCCATGAAATTTTCAATAGGCCTTCTTCTGATTAAGATATTTTAGTAAAATTCATCTAATGAAATGTAGTATAGTGGGAGAGGAATTATAATCTGAAAAATTTAACTAACTTCTGGTTCCCTGATGTAAGTCCTGTTGAATTTCCTTCAGGTCCTTGGCTATGACTCATCTGGACTAAGTACATCTCATTTAATTTGGATTCCTCAATCCTGATAAATGATTCTAAGGAGATTATTTGCTATTAATACATCTGGTCACTTTCTTTGCTACTTTGGTGATTTATAATCTGCCCTTTAATAAAGGTCAAGGGAAGCTATGACTAGGTTATATTTTCCATTTGTGAAAAGACAAGACAGATTTAGGTTCTCAATACCTCAGCAGCTCTTTCTATAAAAACAACTGATGGTAGGCTTCACACACCCTACCTCAGTCTTGACATCCCTAAGATTTTCCTATTCTCTGCTTGGGGAACTCAGCTGCAAAATTATCCAACCTTTTGAAGACCAGGCTTGGGAAAAAAGGAAGGAGGAGAATGAATAGAGATACCACCATTTTTATTTCAGGTTGCATATTCTAGGTAAAAGACTAGAAAGTGGATGTAGGATGTAGTGTTGGAATCAATTGGAAGAAACAATGAGATTATTAGCCAAGATGTTAGTGTGGATCCAGCAAGTACCATTAATTTAAAAATTATAAATATTTGTCATTATGCTAAGACTCCCCATATTTAGGTAGAGAAAAGGATAATGATCTTTCTTTAAAAGTTGTTTATGTAACAAAAATACAGTTTTCAGGCTATATAATTCTGGTGGGAACTATAATTTCACTCCAATTCAATTACAGCTGAAAATTATTTTCTTTTTAATAAAAATATAATAGAAGAAACTCAGAAATTAAAACCTGTACCTTACATTTAATTACATAAATTTCTCACATTCAAAACTGTTATTAAGCAGTTTTGCAGGCTTTTAATCAGATACTGTCCATGGCATTTTGGCCCTGGACAAAGTAGCCACATAAGTACTTAGTGACTGGAAGAGCTTAGAGGAAGATATAGACTGTATTTTCCTGAGAATTTGCTACATTGTGGAGGAAACAAGTCCCCAACTCTCATCTTCATTGCTGGACCCAATGAGAAAAGAAGGCGGTATGTGCCAGCACTGTCCAGCCTGCATGGTTAGGCAGAGCCCCAGGGAGCAAGGCAACCAGAGGCTAGAGACCTGGGAGGTCCGGAAGAAGATGCAGCATTCCCTTTTCCTCTGCTCCCAGACTCCTCCTTACTGCTCAACCTCCAATCAAATAAATAGAGCTTCACTGTGATAGAATTTGTCAAGGACTGAACATATACCACACAGGAAGGGGATGCTGCATTTTTGTTCCATTCCTCAGAAATTAACTGATGGTAGCCAGGGGAAAGAGCTCCATAACAAAATCCCAGAACAGGAAAGAGAACGATGCTTGGTGATTGAAACTGCCCCATCAGATGATCAGCCACAAACTGATCTGGTGGTTAGAAGGGCAAAGTTGACTGGCAGACCTTCCATAGCAAATCTCCCAAGCTGTAGCAGCAGTTTCTTTCCATCATGCCTGACCATCAAAAGGTCAGAATTCAGGGTCTCTCCTCTTTCTTCCTGGGAGTGGGCAGACGTGTGCACGTGGTATTTGTGGTGAAGAAGAAACACTGGCAGCAGAGAATTCGGTTCCTAAAACATTCTTCCCTCTTTTGTTGGAAAGGAGACTCCATTCTGTTCCATACCAGCTTATGCATTGAAAATTTTATATCTTTAAAAAAAAGGTTTGAGGAACAGAATTGTGTTTTGATGTTAACAAACTGTACGAACACAAGACTTAAATAAAGAGTAGATGCTGCCATGATGGTGTGACTACTTGAAGGCTGCAAATTCTCCTGTAAGGGAGGACAAGAGCTAATTTTAAAATAGTTATCTAAAAATAACCTCAAGGTAGTAAAACTTCATTTAAATCTCATTGAAAGGTGACCAGTTATATACTACAAACCTGGTATCATCATCATTAGTTTAAAACCCCAAATGGCTGAAATATATGAAAGAATCCAAATATGTATATATGATAGATAAGTATGGTTCAGCTATATCAATAAAATATCAAGTCTGCAGATAGTTTCACAGCTGGGTTTGATATGTTATGGTTTAGATCAAGCTAAAAATAGTTTCAAAACAAAATTTCAAAAGAAATTGGTTGCACAATTGCAATGTCAATTTGCATAATACTTCTCTAAATTATCAACTCATTTTCATCTATCATATTACATATATAATGAAAGTCACTATAATAAGGAAGAAGAAAGAAATTATCCTTGTTTTTATAAAAATAATTTTTAGTTGTTGGGCTGAGCTGTGGCTCAGTGGCAGAGCCTAGCACATGTGAGGCACCTGGGTTCAATCCTCAGCATCGCATACAAAAATAAGCAAATAAAATAAAGGCATGCTGTCCATCTACAACTACAAAAATTTAATTTTTTTAAAAATTTGTTGATGGACCTTTATTTTATTTATTTGTATGTGGTGCTGAGAATCAAAACCAGTGCCTCACGCATGCTAGGCAAGTGTGCTACCACCGAGCCACAATCCAGCCCTTATCTTCATTTTGTACAAACCAACTGAAAGGTCTAATGATCTGTCCACATCACACATTTGACAGGAGAGGAAGTCCAGACCTCCCACTTTCTAGTTAATTTTACTTTTTCCAACTATAAAAAATTAAACCCAGGCACTTTTCACTGAACTTAATTCTCTGCATAAAGAGTTCTTTAAATCATAAAGTCCCTTTGAGGTACTATATTTCTTCAAGCTTGACAAATTTGGAAGCTTCCTGGAATTATTAATATTTTTTGTACTGGGTATTGAATCAGGGCTCTTTACCACTAAACTAACATCACTAGTCTTTTTTTAAAAGAAATTTCAGATTCTTTATTTTTTAGAGAGAGAGAGAGAGAGAGAGAGAGAGAGAGAGAGAGAGATTTTTTTTTTTAATATTTATTTTTTGGCGGACACAACATCTTTGTATGTGGTGCTGAGGATCGAACCCAGGCTGCACGCATGCCAGGCGAGCGCACTACCGCTTGAGCCACATCCCCAGCCCATAATTTCAGATTCTTTTAAAAAACTTTTCTTTTAGTTGTAGATGGGCACAACAAATTTATTTATTTATTTTTATGTGATGCTGAGGACGAACCTAGAGCCTCACATATATTAGGCATGGGCTTTACCACTGAGGCACAATCACAGCCCTCCCTAGTCCTTTTTATTTTATTTTGGGTCTGAGTTGCCAAGACTGGCCTTGAGCTTGTGATCCTCCTGCTTCAGCCTCCCAAGTAGCTGGGATTACAGGTGTGTGCCACTGTGATAGTTTCATGGCATTATTTTTCATCTAACATTCTGTCTACAGCTGGTACTTGTAAACTCAAGGCCAGTTCTCGTTACTATATAATACTAAAGTTAATTTCTGGGAGTTGGTTAATAATTGACAATTATTAGAATTTAGTCTGCTATAACATCATTTTTTTGCATAGCACTGTCTGAGGAGGATCTAAGCAATCACTTATATGAATACACTATCAATCTAGGAAGAACCTATCCATTTTTTCGTGGCTGTTAGATTCTACTTGGTTGCCAGAGAATGTCAGCATGTCCTAATGCAGAGCATATTACCTAGTACCCTGGTGACTGGTTGAACCCTGGGATTTGTATGCTGATGATATTAGCAACTGTTTTGAGTGCCAGACATGCCAGATGCCTCAACTTAACATTTTATACACATTTACATCTGACACTCATAATAATCCTATGAAGTAGACCCTATTATTATCTTCATTTTATAGATGAGCAAGTTGAGGTTTAGAGTGGTCAAGCAACTTATCCACCAAGATCACTCTGTGGAACAAAAGCTAATTTTAAAATAGTTATCTAAAATAACCTCAAGACAGTAAAATTTCATTTAAATCTCATTGAATGGTGACTAGTTATATACTACAAAACTAGCAACATCATCACTAGTTTAAAACCCCAAATGGATGAAGTGTATGAAAGAACCCAAATATGTATATATGATAGATAAATATGGTGGAATGCTTGTGGAATGCTAACCTAGGTGCTGCCTCTAAAGCCCAGGTTCTCAACAATTAACAAGCCCCTGAACAATTTTATTAAAAATTAAAATTTGTATTCCCACACTGATTTCAACTAGTTATTGAACAGCAGATAGTCCTTACTTCTATTCAGGGATTCCTTTTATTAAACAATTAACCATGGTGTTGCAAAAATGAAGATGGGGAAGGGTAAAAGAATTATTACCTTAAAGTTAAAAGGATTAAGGAATTTGGCACTGATTAAAATGAAGAGCCGAATTACTAAGACCTTGGAGAGTGAAGGATTTCAAGCACAATCACAGGAAGCTATTATATTAACAGAAACTTGAAATACACAAACATACTCACCATCATTGCTCACTTTTGGGTACATTATAGTTTTAAGATTATTTTCAGTATTTTAATCAATTTCTTTAAAATGACTTGCAATATTCCTATAAGTACTAACTGCATCCATCACGATTCAATGTGAAAATAAGATTTAGGTCATATTTTGTTGAGCACTGTCCTATTCCACAAACTTAAAATATTAGCCTTAAAAATAATGAACAAAACAACCCCCAAAGAATAACATCTTATCAACAAACTCCAAATCTCATGCGAGTAAAACAAACACTAAAGATATCCTACCAAGTCTACTACTTCTAATCAAATGAAGTTTTTTCATAATCAGATTCTGGGTGAGCGGGTAGAGGAGACAAAAAGAACTTACAGTTTAGGAAGCAATAAAATAACTCTATGAATATCCATGCAATCACAAATAATTTTAAAGGAAAGATGGAAATAACAGGTGATGAATCTGCTTTTGAAAAATAAATCTACTCTAATTCCTTTTTGCCTATCTGGGAATCTCTAGATTCCATCTCCTACTCAATTACTTGAATTCAGGGGCAACTTTGCTTGTGTGAAGTAATTTGAAGTGAAACATCTGCTACTTTTTGAAAATCTTGGTATATCAACTGAACTTATCAAAAAAATTAAAGACAAACAACATTTTCTTTCTCCTTCTTTCTGGTTGAGGATAACCTAAGCTTAATTTTCTATTTGATGAAAATGGGAACAGGGCAGAGAATTACTTGAAAGACTTTTAAGAAAACAAGACCTTGTGCTTTTAGATACCTCAAATAACATGATTTATTTGAAAGGTAAGGACTTTGTTAACTAATTTAAAAATATAAACAATTATTCTCTGTTCTAGAATTGAATGTATTGCAATGGTCATTATACACACAATTTAACAAAGTTCCTTGAAGATAAAATATGCTATGAAAAATCTAAAAGGTTGTTCCTTATACAAATCAATCACTGCTTTAGATGTAGGAGACAACTGAAACCAGAGTAAACTTTTTGTGATGATCTTTCAGGCAGTTTCAAAAGGATAAGAAACATTCTGGCACAGATACCCTGGGCTGCCTGAATTCATAGAGAAACAGCACAAGTGAGGTGGAATACACGGTATAATGAAAAGTGCTATAGAAATGCTTAATACTTCAGTAATTCTCAATCAAAAAAGGACTATAACTGGTAGTATTCATTTCATAGTATTTTAAAAAGGCAGACTATATTCTTGAGAATGACACATTTGAGAGAAAGGACATTTAAGCTAGTATGTTAAATAATACATTTTAGGATGATTTTAACTGGTTTATAATTTAAATGACTAATATTATAATACCTGAAAATAAACTAACCTGAATGAAGCATTTAATTAAATTCTGTGGTCTTTTTTTTTTTGGTGGTGTTGGGGCTACTAGAGATAGAATTCAGGGGCACTTAACCACTGAGCCACATCCCCAGCCCTATTTTGTATTTTATTTAGAGACAGGGTCTCACTAAGTTGCTTAGAGCCTCACTAAGTTGCTGAGGCTGGCTTCAAACTCTTGTTCCTCCTGCCTCAGCCTCCCAAACTGCCAGGATTATGGGTGTGAGCCACCGTGCCTGGCCAAATTCTATGGTCTTTAAACTACTTACCTCAAAACAAATCTTATTTCTTATCACTGACTCTTAAAACTTTTAAAAGGTAAAGCAAATATTATAACAAGGTTGCCTTCTGAAGAAGGAAATCAATTTTACTGAAAAAATATCTGAGGGCAAGGCCTTAGCAAAGAAGTAATCAATCACAAGAAAACAAACATCCTGTTTCAATTACCTAATGAAAGAGTAGCTCTACATATGCTTAGAAAAAATTATGTTTTTCCTTTTTTTAAAAAAATATTTATTATTTAGTATTAGTTGGACACAACATGTTTATTTTATTTATTTACTTTTATGGAGGTGCTGAGGATTGAACCCAGGGCCTCGCGTGTGTTAGGTGAGTGCTCTACTGCTGAGCCACAACCTCGGCCCCTATGTTTTTCCTTTTTTGGAGACTGTATCTAAAACTCAGCATAAAACAAACAAATAACAACAAACAGAAACAGAAGCTGATTTAATTCTAAAGATTCCTATTCTCTGATCTAAACATCTCACTTGCCATATTTCCATGTTTTTCAGGTTCTTCTACTAATCTAGTGGGCCAAACTTGGAAGGGATATTAAATTACTATGCAACTCTGGAGGGATGCTCCACTGTCTATGGGCATGAGTTCCTAAGCAGCTCAACAGGGCTTAGCAATGCTCACTGGCAAAAAAAAAAAGACATAAATGAAAGAAGTCAAATGCAGATGGCGGGGATTGGGATGGTGGGAGTGTTTTCTGGGCTGGATAGTGTTGGGGAGAAAGAAAGAAATCAATTTTACTGAAAAAATAAGTAAGGCAGGTATATTGGAAGATGATACAAAGAGTTCTATCAATAAAAAGATCCTTTAAATGCATAAGGGCCTGGGTCGATCTCCAGCACTGAAAAACAAAAAACAAAAACACAAAACCCTCCGATCTTTATTTCAAAATTCCCAAAACTTTTTTGAGCACTCCAAGACTAAGTCAATTTTGTGAAAATTTTGTTAGCCAGGTGCCTGCTATTCTTTTTGTGAATACATACAACTTTACTAACTACTACCCCTCCTATCTTTAGAGACACTGGAGGTTTTAGAAATCATTAACTTTGATGTTTTGCAACATGTTACATTCTTTTATCCCTTAATTTTTTTAAATATGAAAAAATGTCCTTTTTTACTATCTTGAAAGGCACTAATCAATCTATAAAGTCATAATGTCAATGCCTTTTATTCTTTTTTCTTTTTAGTACCAGGGATTGAACCCAGGGGGTGCTTAATCACTAAGCCACATCCCTAGCCCTTATTTTTCATTTTGAGAAAGGGTCTCACTAAGTCGCTTAGGGCTTTGCTAAATTGCTGAGATTGGCTTTGAACTTATGATTCTCCTGCCTGAGTCTCCTGAGCCTCTGGGATTACAGGCTTGGCACAATGCCTATCTTAAGTTAAATGAGGGCCAAAAGGTATGTCACAGTTATTTTTCGTTGTTGATGGACATTTATTTTATTCATTTATTTATATGTGGTGCTGAGAATCAAACCCAGTGCCTTACACATGTGAGGCAAGCACTCTACCACTGAGCCACAACCCCAGCCGCCATAGTTATTAATGAGTTGTTTTCCTGAATGAAATCTAA
This sequence comes from Marmota flaviventris, assembly GCF_047511675.1. Taxonomy (NCBI): domain Eukaryota; kingdom Metazoa; phylum Chordata; class Mammalia; order Rodentia; family Sciuridae; genus Marmota; species Marmota flaviventris. The sequence goes on along the minus strand of NC_092498.1, from coordinate 14,541,345 downwards.
CTATGCAAGTAGTATTTCAGAAGTTTGTCTCTGGTATTTAAAAACTAAATTATAATTAAGTTACAATTTTCCTAGTTTTTTTCTTTATTGACTTTGAAGAAGGATATGCAGATGTCTGTCTGCTGAAATAACTTTCAGTTGCTGGCTGTATTTAAAAATTAGCACAAATCTAAAATGAGTAAGTAAAGATGTAGTTAAGAGTCCAGCTTTTGTTCAGAGGACTATAAGTAGAGTTGGCAGTATCTTTGATAAGAACACAACACTGCCTCCCTACTTTTTGATTCCCTTTGAATCATAGAAGAGTACTGTATGAATGCCACATTATAGTAATTTTCTACACAAGAATATTTAAGTATTAGAAGAATTTCATATTGTGGAATGCAAAAAAGAAGAGCAAGCATTCATCAAGAGCAGAATCTTGCTGGACAAAGGATATAAAGGGGACAGAAATTTATGAGACACAATGATAAAGTGATTGCTATAATATATATCACAAGAGATAAGTATATTCTAAAGTAGCAACTTTAAGAAGAAATCATTACGTGATTATGTGGCAACCAGAATTACCTAAAGTTAGAAAATTCTGTGAAGTTATTTTTGGGAAAAGGAGATGAGAATAAGAATAAGGGGGCAATGCATTTTTATTGTAAGGAAATTTGACTTCTATTCATGTAAGATATCCTTAATATATACAGAAAACTAATCTAAAAGGAATTCCAATTTATAACCCGTTCCCACTAAAATTCCAAAATTAAACCATTTTACTCATGTCAAACATGCCACTCAGTAATATCGTTGGTCATTTACACCCACAATTTATTTTAAAAAATTTAGTCATTTGCTTTAAGGAGATAAACATCCAAATTTTCTACAAAGTAGTAAAAAGAAATAGTTATAGAAAAAATATTAAGTAGAATAAGAACAGGATTATTCAATTCTAGTGACTTCCTAAATTAGATCTGCTTTGGTTTGCCCTATTTGACACAGGCTAACTTATTGTCAACTTCCCCTCTGTGAATATGTATCTCCTCTGGCATCCCTAATGATGATTGACAGTTAATAACAAAAGCTGCATGAGAAAACTGAAGTTTAATAATTAGAATGACCAACGGAATAAAACAAATTCACAACAGGAAATCAAGCCTCTGGAAGAGGCACTGCCAGTTTTTAGTAATGTTTGTGTGCTTTTACACACAAACACATGGTTAAATCCAATATTAGGGTATGGATTTTAGATTGGGAAAAAATTTTACTAGTGTTTAAACACTCAAGTGTTCTTTGGCTCATCTTAAAAAAGAAAAGAAAAGAATATCCTGTTCAATATAACATATAAGCAAACACATGTCCATTTATTTCTTTTTGTTGCTACCCTCCTTTAATTTCTCACTCATTTAATCTGTTTCAGTGGACAGGAAACGCACCATATCCCCCTGCCTGGATGGGTGTTTTTGGAGAAGCACAAGCATAGAGACTAAAATCCTCTGTTTGGAAACCAGCCCGATTCAAGGAGGGTTCTGATGCACTGCGGTGAATTTTTGGCAATGAGCGGGCCAGCAGCTCAATAGAGGCGAGAATCTATGGAAAAAGAAAACAAACAAATAAAAAGAAAACAGAATGAAAACCTGGGTGGCATAAATCTTTAAGAGACTCATCATACAAGAAAGCATCTGAAATCTTACATTGTTTTTAGTATTATAAATGCCTAGAAAAACAGAAGCTGGTATTTTTCCCTAAAAGCAATTAACAAAAAACAAAACAAACCACCCGATACTACAACTTTTATTTCTGTAAACTGAATGGACAAAGTAACTCCATTAAGAGCTTTTCTTTATGTTTTAGATCATTTGCCAAACTTGGAACAGTAAATAATAAAAAAATTTAAAACCAATTATATTTGTTTGGCACAGACCACAAGTTCCTTTTGGAAAGAAGATAGAGTATAAGTAAGTATAAGTAAGTACTACATGGCTAGCTCTAAACAGAACAGAGCAACTTATCCTTTAAAGAAACTCAGCAATGGGAAATGGTTCACACACATATAAATAAGACCCCACTGACTTAGACTGCTAGTGGTATGTCTCATAAATGAGAAGTGACAAATGAATGGTGAAGACAGGGAAAGCCTACAAATAAATAACAATATACAAAAGCAGAGAAATTCACATATTTTAAGGTACAAAAGAAACATGATATAAAAGTATACAGCATGATAATGCATGTTCATAATCATGAGACGTGTACAAAGGGCTTTGCACAATGCCAGGCATAAAGTAAGTACTCAATGAAATTTTAGCAGAAATTATCATTAATACTATTATTACTGTTCTGAACTATCAATATTATTTTTAAGTCAAACTATAATCTTTATAGTGACTAGTAAAAGAGGAAAATAAATACGCAATGTTACAAAAATTTTTGAATTCTAAAACAAGTAAATAAAATTTAAGCTGGGTACATTAGTGCACACCTGTAATTCCAGCTACTCAGGAGGATTTAAAGTTCAAGGCCAGACTCAGCAACTGTGAGACCGAGTGACAAAATAAAAAAAATAAAAAAGGAGCTAGGGTTATAGCTCAGTGGTAAATGTGCCTCTAGGCTCAATCACTAGTATCTTAGTGAATGAATTAATGAAAACAAACATAAAAAGTAAAAAGAATAAGGTTCTTTAAATCCCATTCTCCAGGGATAATCATACTTTCTTCTGGATCTTTCCTATACATAAATATATACATATAAAAACAGAGCCCATCTTCACCACCTTTTATACTACACTTTTTTCCTCATTGTTTTCTTTTTACCCTCATTAATATCCATGCCATCTATAAAGTTACCTTCATTTTTATGTCTTCAAATTTAATCTATTATAGTAAACTTTTTTTTTATATACCCAAGTACTTATGGAAGTAGGTTTGATAGCACAGGGTTTTAAGAGTATTTTAAATTTATGGATTCTACACCAAATACTTCCCACAAGCTGAACAATTTACTTTCTCACTACACAGTTACCACCCCCCCCCCCCCAAAAAAAAAATTCTTAAAAGAATAATTCCTACCTCCCAACATTGTTCCCAGTGTTGGATACCAACAATTTTGACAGGCAAAATCAAAGGGTATCCCATTTTGGCATTTTACTAACTGCCATAGAAATTTTTGTCTTTTTCTAAGTTCATTCACCATTTGTATTTCTTTTACGCATCACCTGTTCATATTCTTTGCCCTCTTTCTACTGACTTGTCTTTGTGTGTGTGTGTGTGTGTGTGTGTGTTACTAGGGATGAAACTCAGGGGCACTCTACTACTTGTGATCCTCCTGGCTCAGCCTCTTGAGTTGCTGGGATTACATGTGTGTCCCACCATGGCCAGATCTTTTGACTGTCTTACTTACTGATTTTGTAAAATGTTCACCTTTGTTATATATGCTAAAAAATTAGCCAGGTGCAGTGGCATATACCTGTAATCCCAGTGGCTTGGAGGATTGCCTCAAGGCTAGCATCAGCAACTTAGTGAGGCCATATCTCAAAGTGAAAAACAAAAACAAAACCAAAAAAGGGCTGGGCATGTAGCTCCTGGGTTAAATCTATCAAAAAATATATCTTTCTCTTTAAATTTTAATATTATTTTTTACTAATGTAGAAATTTAAAAAATTTAATGCAGGCATATATACTATATTAAACTTTATAATTTCCGAACTTTGCCTCTTGTTTAGGAAAGCCTTTCCTTCTTCAACACTGTAGAAATGATTTCATATTTTATAGTTGTTTTACATATAGATCTTTAGCCATTTAGGATTTATGTGGCGAAAAATTGTATGGTGTAGAAAGATAACCTCTGGGGCTGGGGATATAGCTCAGTTGGTAGAGTGCTTGCCTTGCATGCGCAAGGCCGTGGGTTCAATCCCCCATCACCTCAAAAAGAAAAGAAAAGAAAAGAACCTCTAACAAGCTGTGTGTGGCAGCACATGCCTGTAATCCCAGCTTCTTGGGAAGCTGAGGCAGGAGTATCACCAAGTTCATGGTCAGCCTCTGCAACCTGGGGAAACCCTGACTCAAAAAACAAACAAAAGAAATAACAGGGTTGAGGATATTGATCAGTTATCTGTCAGCAATTATGATAACAGATTAACAGAATGCCCCGAGTTAATTCCCAGTAAAACATACACACACACGCACACACACACACACACAGAAAAACAACAAACTAAACAAAAACAAACTGTAATGAAAATTTAAATATAATACTTAAAGGAGTAGCCTCCACTAATCTAGAAAATTCATATTCATATGCACATTTCAATTTTTGATACCACTAAATGAATGAAATGATATATTTAGAAGTATGAACAATTCTGTCCCTTTAAGTAAGAAATGTTAGCACCTGGGATGTGAAAAGAGATCATGGTACTGGCCCAGCTGCTGATGTTCAACAACACTGGTCTTTCATCCAGATGTTTTCTGAGTTAAAAACCAAGCCAAAGCAAAGCAAAGCAAAGCAAAGCAAAGCAAAGCAAAGCAAAATATCCCAAAACTCTTTCTTAAAGTAACGGCAACGTAGGGTCATAGAACATAAAAACATTTATCTATCCATTTAACCATTTAGCCTCCCCTTTCTTTTCTGGGGCAGCCCTTGACACTTGCTATAACCATCAATTCTACCTTCTTTAATTTTTTTTCTCTTTTAAACATTTATTTTTTAGTTGTAGTTGGATACAATACCTTTATTTTTATGTGGTGCTGAGGATCGAACCCAGGGCCTCGCACATGCTAAGCGAGCGCTCTACCGCTGAGCCACAACCCCAGCCCCTTCTTTAATTCTTTAGAAAAGAAAAATTTTGGGATAAAAAATGAAGGATGAGTGAATCTCATTTCTGTAATGGTGACTTATCTAAGTACTCTAGTTAGGACTGACATTCAAAGGCATAAGAACCACAAAGAAATGTCCCAGCAATTATGATAACAGATTAACTATGGAAGTCTGTACTTCCCACTTTTATTAGTTGTTCAAAACATTACATAGCTCTTGACAAGTACTTCCCACTTTAAACAACTGATTTGTCATGGGGTATATTTAGACAGCGTTATCATGAAGTTCCCAAGCATAAGAAAATGCTGCATTTATATTATAATATCTGTTATAGTTAAATGCTTTAAGCTTGTTACCTTAGTTTCAGTTCTTTGTGATGTTTCTTTCTTTTTTCCTTTCTTTTTTAAAAAAATATTTATTTTTTAGTTATAGTTGGACACAATACCTTTATTTCACTTATTTATTTTTATGTGGTACTGAGGATCGAACCCAGGGCCTCGTGCGTGCAAGGCAAGCACTCTACCGCTGAGCCACAACCCCAGCCCCTTTTTTTCTTTCTTAATTTTTTGTGAGGTGGAGTCTAGACATGTTGCCCAGGCTGGCCTCAGACTCTAGGCTAAAGCGATCTCTTCTACCTCAGCCTCCCAAGTAAGCGACACCACATTGGCTCTTTGTGTGGTTTATTAAAGATTATTAACTTTAGCCTCACAACATGAAAAGATTAAAAAAAAGCAATGAAGAGTTATAAAGAATCATGAAAAGAAGACTGCATTCATTGCCTTTTCTTTGTGCGCCTGGTGGGCATGTCCCTTAAAAAGACCTCGTATGAAAGGGAAACTTGGAACCTCTTTACCATCAAGAAGAATAAGCATCAGTTCACAAAGTATGAGTTGTAGGCCTCTAAAAGGTCCATGGGTCAAAACTATTTTCATAACAATATTAAGATATTATTTGCCTTTTTACTGTCATTTTACAAGTCAAGTTTTCAGAGGCAACAATATAATGTAAGATACTACAACATAATGCAAGAGCAAAAAATCCAATTATTTTCTTTTTTTAAAGACATTTGAAAAAGAATGTAAAATGTAAATACCATTATTCTTTCAATAATGGTTTTGGTTTGGAAAACAGTAATTATTACTTATATAAGCAAAAATTCTTTGGGGTCTTTCATAATTTCTAAATGTATAAAAGAATCTGTAACCAAAAAGTTTGAGAAATGCTGGATAAATGCAAAGACCTTCTGAAAGTTTGTGTTGGGAGCCCAAACTTATGCTCAATTTTCACAAACCCATCTTCGTGTTTTTACCTGTCTGGAGGCTGCACATAATCACATGGAATCTAAACCTTTGAAACAAACAGTGTGCTCCATGGAGTGCTTGAAAATCTGCCTCTGAATGTTAGGCTATTCTTTTAGTTAGCACAAAGTTTTTTCTTACTTGGGGAAAGAGTGGTCTTTCATCTCTTTTCTTTTTGAGGCACTCTGCCATTAATCTCTTCATGGCTTTTGGACAGTTACTCCGTACCTTACTGAGATCTGGGGATAGGTATCCTCGTCCCACCATGAAAATTATCTGGAGAAAAATAAAGGTAAATCACATATCTTTTACATAAGTTAAAATATATAAACAATGAAAAATCAATAAGCTCTACACTTAAGACATTTGTACTTTTCTAAATACATCTTATGCTTTGATAAAACCAACAATGCTAGTATATGGGTTCCTATATATCAGAGATTGTGGAATACCCATCCCCAAAGGGCTGCAATCTGAAATTTTCATGACCTGGGGCTGTCCAAAGGGCTCTTAACTCCTGTGCTGCTAGTTTCTCCTTATGTAGTCTATGTTCCCGCTGACAGTAACTGTTATGAAACACACAGATCCAATAGTGTTTCTTCTTTCCTTAAAAAAAAAATGGTTACTGAGCCAGGTGCAGCTATGCATGCCTGTAATCCTAGTGGCTCGGGAGGCTGAGACAGAAGGGATTGTGAGTTCAAAGCCAGCTTCAGCAACTGCAAGGTGCTAAGCAATTCAGTGAGACCCTGTCTCTAAATAAAATACAAAATAGGGCTGGGGAATGTGGCTCAGTGGTCAGGTGCCCCTGAGTTCAATCCCCAGTACTAAAACAACAACAACATTAACAACAACAAAAGCAAAACAAAAAACAAAACAAAACAAAAAAGTGTTATTGAGTACTTTTAATTGTTGGGTATTAGGCTAACTCCTTTGCATATGTGTAGCAAGAACCAAAAAGCTAACCTTTTTAGCAATCATTTGCCCTAGTGCTATGGAAACTCTAATGGGGCATTTGATTATAGGACCTCAGAATCACAGCCTCTTCCATCCCAATAGAAATCTTTTAACCATGTTTATATGGTCTCAGCTCCTTCCCATGAGAAGAGAAGGTGAAGCCTTTCAGCTCTTTTGAGGGTAGATGAAAACAGATGTTAGGAGTCTTGGGAATCTGGGAAGAGAGGATCTGAAGAGAGGGAGTTTTCATCTTAGAAGGAACAGGTCCCAGAGGGCTGGAATAGATGCTAGGGTGGAGGAAACTAGTAAGAAAGCCCCCATTCTGGGCAGAGCTGATGGAATTTTAGATATATTCAAGGTTAATGTTTGGTGTCAAATGACCCTTGTTTATGAGTCTGAAGTAAAGTTTTAATTGCAATGTGATCTCTATGGTACAGTTAAAAGGATGAAGCTTGGGAAGAGATATTGAGGGGACACAGATTTCTTCCATCTTGCCCTCTTCTGAATCCAGGATGTATAATCACTTTAATGGAGGAAAGAGACTCAGAATCCTAGCAGGAACTTGGAATAATACCTTGAAGCAACAGGTGACTACAAGCAACAACCAGGAAAAAGTAAAGCACTTAACAAGGGGGTCTTCAAAGTTGAGAAACAGTCTGGACTGTCTACATTCACAGAGGACAGCAGTTCAGATATGCCGACTTGGCTATCAATGGAAAAAGTAGCCATGAAAGGCCAAAAAAACTTTGGTACACTTGAATTATAGATGTCATCTAATTTAACACTCAAAATAATTCTAACAAGGTAGGTATTAACCCTATTTTACAAATTAGGAACCCAAAGTTCAAACAAATCTAAGAACTTGTCCAAGATAATGCAGCTATATAAGAATTTGGAACTGGGCATGGCCCACAAACTCAAGATCAGTCTGGGCAATTTAGCAAGACCTTGTCTCAAAAATAAAAAGGGTTGGGGATGTAGCTCAGTAGTAAAGTGCCCTTGGGTTCAATCTCCAGCACCAAATAAACAAACAAACAAACAAACTAGATAAGACCATCCCAATAGAAATCTTTTAACCATGTTTTATATGGCCTCAGCTCCTTCCCAGGTTCCTGTAAAATTCTGGTGAATTGAAGGCCTAACTAAAATTGAATCTTGCTCATCATACCTTTCCTTTCACACCAAGAAATGATAATGCCCTCCTTTCCACCAATAGCTGTTATGACTATTTACTGCATCCGATGGTTATTAATCTTCTTGTGATTATGTAAATTCCCCAATGAAACTATAGGTCCTTATAGGCAGGGATTGTGTCTCATATATATGCATATCTTCTTCTGTATTTGTATTTATTTATTTATTTGGCAATGAGTATTGAACCCTGGGGTGCTTTATCACTAAGCTACATCCCTAGTCTTATTTATTTTTTATTTTTGAGACAGGTCTTATGAAGTTGTTGAGGGTCTAGCTAAATTGCTGAGGCTGTCCTCAAGCTAGTGATCCTGCTGCCTAAGCCTCCTGAGCTCCGGGGGTTACAGGCATGTGCCACTATGCCCCACTCTCTTCTTTTTAAAAATCTATACTACCTCAGCCTCTAACATTTAACACAATCTTCTGGACACAACAGGTTTTTTTTTTTTAATATTTATTTTTTAGTTTTTGGCGGACACAACATCTTTGTTTGTATGTGGTGCTGAGGATCGAACCCAGGCCGCACGCACGCCAGGCCAGCGCGCTACCGCTTGAGCCACATCCCCAGCCCGACACAACAGGTTTTGAATGTGTAAGTTAACAACTCCTTAAGGTGAATGACAAATTTGTGCTAACTGATTAGCCATGTCATAATTTGTAGTCTTCAAATAGGGTTAAAGATCTCTGGGGCTACATGAAGATTCTACCAGAATTAAACACACATGGTAGTTTTAAGGGAATTAATTTCTACCTCATCAACTTACTTATGTCCCTTTCAAATAACTGACTTGCCCAAGAACTATTAATTCAGGTAAAAGTGTAAATCTTATCCTTTTTCCCCTTTCTCCTCTGTCATAACCGTCCTTCTACTTTACAAAAAGGCTTACTTTTTACCCATATGGAATCTAACTATATATATAGTACGCATTATTCCAGATTGTGAAAACTATGGAGGAATGAAAGGGATATTTCCAAAAATTATTATCTAACTTAGCTCTAATGATTATCTAACTTTTTATCTAATTATTATCTAACTTTGCACCAAAGTTGGTTTCCAATTCTTTGTTTCCAACAAAACTGTCAAGTGATCATTAAAATAGTTTTTAAGAAGTTACTATATAATATCTGGGTGTGGTAGTGTAATACCAGGGGCTCAGGAGACTGAGGTAGGAGGATTGCAAGTTCAAAGCCAGCCTTAGCAACTTGGCAAGGCACTAAACAATTCAGTGAGACTCTGTCTTTAATAAAAACATGAAAAAGGGCTGGGGATGTGGCTCAGTGGTTAAGCACCACTGGGTTCAATCCCCAGTACCCTCCCACCCCCCAAAAATTACTATATAATTTTTGGCATAATCTAGGAATGAATTCAAGTAATTGAGTGATATGGTGTACTCAGAGAGAGAGGACTGGTCTTTGTGTTTTGCTCCTGGGAAATAATCACTAAGCCCAGGGGGATGTCTTGTCCTGTTTCTCTGGGGACTCTGGGCCATGTCAGATGTCTATGCTAACAATGTGACTTACAGAGGGGTCTTTGGATCATTTAGTATCAGCATGACCCTTGAAGGAGCTGGAAACTGAGGTCAACTACACAAGAGTCAGCTACACACCTATAAAACCAAGTCCTAATAAAACCTCCAGACTCCAAGGCCCAGGAAGTTTCCCTGGTTGGCAATATACAATGTGTATTGTCACATACCACTACCAGGAAATTTAGTACTGTCCACAACTCCATGGGAAGAAGATAACTGGAAGTTTCACTTGAGACATGTTTTTGGACTCTGTTCCATGTATTTTTTCCCTTCTGATTTTAATCTGCATTCCTTCACTGGAATAAACTGTAACTGTGAGTACAACAGACTTCAGAGAATTTTCAGTGAGTCCTTTTGGTCTTGGGACTATGAAACTTTGCATATGGCTATATAAAACTCCTACCTTTTCTGTCTTAATAAGATTTCTCAATATTTACCTCTTTAAAAATACAATAAGGAAAAAAGATCAATATTAAGCCTTGGCTCATCTACCAAAAAATCGTATTTACCTACAGATATATAAATCAACTGAAGGATAAACAAAAGCCCAGTGTTATTTATTAATATACACATTTCAATAAAATTTTATACTGTCTCTTCTCTATTAATCAAAACTTACATTATTTTTATCAGTTACATATTAAAAATTGAAACAATGGCATAATTCAGAATTTTTAAGAAATCAACAACCCAAAACAGAAAAAATTTTAAACATTCTAAGTTTAAACTTATAGCCATATTTTTTATTGTAAATATGTAACTTGAATAATCACTAAAAAGCTTTAAAGCATAGAAATGTGTTACATTAGGACAGAATTATGTGGAGAGTGAAACAGAATACTACAAATAGTTCGGGGGAAAAAATAGGAATCATGTCCTACCTCAAAAATTAACATAGAGCTATCATATTTTTTAAAATAAGTGATAGTATATCAAATTATTATGGTTTTTAGATTTTACTAGATATTTTTATTTTTGGGGGGTGCTGGGGATCAAATCCAGGGCCTCAGCATGCTGGGCAAGTGTTCTACCACTGATACATTCTACCCTAGATACATTTTTAAAAGCATTGTAGATAGGTATGGTGGCTCATGCCTGTAATCCTAGCAACTCAGGATGTTGAGATAGAAGAATCACAAGTTTGAGGCCAGCTTCAGCAATTTGGTGAGGTCCTAAGCAACTTAGTGAGACCCTGTCGCAAATTAAAAAAGAAAAAAGAAAAAAGGGCTGGGGATGTAGCTCAGTGGTAAAGTGTCCCTGGGTTTAATCCCCAGTACAACAACAAAACAAAAAACTTTAAAAAGAGGGAGTTAGTTATACCAGCCTTATTTTAAATGTTAACTGAATAGAAAATTATATTCTTAGCAATTACTCAAGCTTAAGGTAAAACTTCTTAGATGCTAATTTATTTATTTTTTTGGTGCTGAGGATTGAACCCAGGGCCTTGGGCTTGAGAGACAAGCACTCTTCCAACTGAGCTATACCCCCAGCCCCTTAGATGCTAATTTAAAAGCATTCACAGAGATGCAAAATTTTTCAAAAACCTGACTTTCAGAAAGAATGTGAGAAAGAAATCAAAGACAACTCTTACATTTTTACATGCCTCACTGTTTTAGTTTCTGTGGAGTACAGGGCAGGTGACCTTTACTGCTGGGGTTGGGGAGCTCAGTGATGATGAAAGAGCAGGAAAGCGAAAGGACAAGTCTTTCCCGGGATATAATTTGAGAAAATTCGTGGGGTACACATGCACAAAATCTATACATTAGCTTGAAATCTGGGACTGGTTCTTATTTGGAATACACATTCAGCACTCTGACACCCTCCCCTTCATCCCCTCATTTTCAACATCACCCCATATATTGCCTCAATAGAACTCTACATTCCATTGGTAGCTCAGACTGTGCTTTATTCATCTTTGAATGTCTCTATATTCCACAGTGCTTTATATGTAGTAGATGTTAAAAAACCTTTTCTGTTAAAATAATTTGTGTATTAATTAAGATACTGGAACTTATCATTTCTTGTTTCTTGAGAGCCTATGCTTAGAACCCAGGCAATCTGCTGTGAGAAAGAACAAGCAGCCTGAAGAAGTCCTATGGAAAGGACTATGGAAAGTCCTATGTGAAGAATTGGGTTCCCTAGTCCATGGCCCTGACTGAGTTCCCAGCTGACAGCTACTGCCAACTTGTCAGGTATGTGAATGAGCCAATTTGGAAGCAGATCTTCTTAACATCCAGTCACACTGTTCTAGCCGATACCACGTTAAACAGATAAATCTTCCTTACTGGGAGCAGCCCGATTGTAGATTCATTTGAGACACTACATTCTGGATGGTTTGTTATACACCAATAACTGGAATATACTTAAAATAACTAACATATGTTATCTATTATTTTCTTCTAAAAATACACAATATTTCTGTTCCAAGAAAAGAAAGCTATGAGGATATAGTCAATATTCTTAGCTTAGATAAGCCCATTATTATTAATCCCTATTTAGTAGAGGATTAAAGAGGGAAGAAGAGGGAGATTAGAGAGGAAAATGAAATGATAGAATAAAACCAATGAGAGAAAAAGTGATTTCTCAGAAAAGTAAAGGAGAAATGGTATACTACTTTGCAAAGTAACATAAATGGTCATCTCTCAGAGAGCTAAAAGACTTACTTTCGTAAATAATCTGATTTTTAGATCTGATTTTCATAACTGGAAAAAAAAAGACACATAGAGAGGTAAGATGACCAGGTAACACAGGTCTTGAGGCCATGCCTGCCAATGTATCACACTGCTTTACCCCACCCCCTGCTCTCAGTTTAAAGAAACAACCTGTCACCTCAGACTATGGGGTGAAAGTGTAGAGGAATGGTACCTACACTGCATAGTAAAGAAACAGCTATTCCATCTCCTAAGAAAAAGAAAGAATATTATTCCTGGATTCTCAAACAGAATTCTAATCTGAGAGCCATGGAACTCAAGAGAAAGTGAAAGAAAATTCAAAACAAGAAGATGAATGGAGCAATCTGGGGTTACTTCACTGAGAATGACGAGAATTATTCTTTCAAAATGGGGAGTTCCATGGAAAGTACCATTTGAAGAAAGTAGGCTACAGGATAATGAAGTAGAATGGGGGTAGTGGGAAGAGTATGTCATTCTTTTACCTCTACCTCCTTTAGCAAATACTTAACTTGGTTTCTGGCTGGCAAATTCCAGGGGCTCTAACTATAGTACTAAAAGAATTAACTAGTAAAGGCCTTACCCTTCTGCTGGTCACTCACTCACTTCTCTCATGGAGAGTAAGCCCTTGCCACATCATTTATTATACTCCCATGGAGGACAAAGCACCTAAAATGCCAAGAAGTGGATGAGTGCAGAACTCTGGGATGCTTTTATCCATATTTTGGAGATAGTAATATTTGTTTCCATATTATAATTATATTAAAATAAACTGACAGATCTTAAGTTCACAAATTTTTATTAATTTGTAGTCTATATGATCAATCAGCTAAAACTAAACTAAAAATCCTTAGTAACTCCTTTGGAATAATAATACCCATAGGAAAAGTGAACATGGCACAGAGTGTTATGCTGTTGTATGCTTGAATTACATTTGTAAAAGACAGAGCACATGATGCTTCCAAATTTTGCTAATCAGACTGCCATCATCCAATCAATCATCTCAGTGATCTATATCTGTCATAAGTACAGTTAAGTATAGTGTTTCAATTGTGTTCTTTAGCTAGTATTTTGCACCCCCTCCCATCTAAGTTTCATGCAGGCTTGACATAAGATCATCAAAACAGAAGTTCTGTTTAACACTCAAAACTAAGACTCAACATTCTAAAGCTAATGAAATGATTAGAAAGACAAAACAGCAATTACAAATTCAGCTTTATGATGAACTGGATAGAAATGCAATCATTTTTTTAAATGCTCAAAGCAAGAATCAAGACCCCCACTGGCTACAGAAGATACAGTGATTCAATAGGAAGGCCTAAAGTTCAGGATAAGTTGGATTACTTCTATGTTACCACATGATAGTTAAATGAAAAAGCTATCATCAAAAAGAGAGTTGAGCTACTGACCAAAATAAATATATCACTTATATATCACTTTTATATATAAAATCTATCATTTCATTAGGTTGGGAAGTCATGATAAAATATGTAAAAAGTTTATACTTTTTTGTTTTCATTCTCTGGTTGGGGATTCTCAACATTGGTATGAGTCAGAATCACCTGGGAAGCATAAAAACGGGTACTTAAACCATCCACCAAGCACTCAGAATCTGCTCTGGTGTCTCCACTTATAAGCAATTTCTCAGGTAATTCTGATGAAAACCATAGCAAAAAGTCTAAATATTTTCAAATTACAGTTTACACTGTCAACTCTTATTTTCTAATATATTAACAGTTAATGCTGGAATCTCTGTCTCCTTACACATACTATTTAAATGCTAAGGTATCCAAGACAGTTTCAGTAAAGACAATTCACTTTTCTTGCTTAGTTTTAAAAGCCTACATGAATTTATTGTGAAAAGACAGAAAATGCAAAGAGCTACATGAACTACAATGTATTGGTACTTTTCAGAAGGTAAGGGATAGAGAACAGTAACTTAGGAAGAAAAAAAAATCCCCTCTTACTAGATTTCTCATTATAGAAAACTCAAAGCATGATTTAACATTGCTTCCATGATTTTAAAAATTAAAAAAATCTTAATTTAAAAAAAATTCAATACAAAGACATTCATGGCCAAGCACCTACTCCGATGGCACAATCCTCAAAGAGTAAAAGGCTTAACACCTAAGTATTATAGCTGCAGAGCTCATTCTTCTACTTGAGCTCTGGTTAAGAAACATTAAGTAAGTATTATTTACTGTTGTGTCTCTAGTTTTCAGTTACAAAATCAGGAATTTCACTCCACTGTACCAGCATTTCAGAGAAAAAGTCTTAGTACAAGCTGCTATTATGCCAAAAGTGCACAGAAGATTTCTAAAACTGGTCACCAAGATCAAGAGAGCTATCCTTCAGGCTTACCCAGAACTCAATACTTCCTTTCTATAGCTAACCTGAGCTTTTACACAAAAACTGAAATAAATCCCCAAGAGATGGTAAATATTTACCTGGTCCCTGTTGTTGATGTTTGAATAAGGTAACTGTCCAGTCATCAATTCATACAGAACAATCCCAAATGCATATACATCTGACTGAAAGCTGTACGGATTTTTATCTTGCATTCTGATTACTTCTGGTGCCTGTTAGAACATAAGAAGAAAAATATTGTAGTTTATTCTTCACTTCAAGTGAATAAAGACTGAAATAAAAACTGTAATTGCCAGAGCAGTGTTTTATCATAAAAAAACTCATCTCTTATTAATAGTCAAAGAACTGAAACCAATTAAGAAAGAGGAAGAAAAAAAACTCCTGCTCTATAGATTCTGAAAGAAGCAGTTCTAGGTAAGATTCTATAATGCATTACTAAGACTAAGACTTTATAATTTTATCAGCTAATTTTCTTTCTGAACAAAATACCATCACTGCCATTTGACTTCTTCCTAAGACTTACCCTATCAGAATCAGTTTCCACTTCTCATTCCTGATTGAGCAAAAAAACAATAACAACAACAACAACAACAAACTAGACCTGTAGCTATAAGATGCTCGAGAGTAGGCACAACTACTACAGTAATTGTCTCAGAACTTAAGTTTTTCCATTGGTACAAAAGGTTTTCCTCATCTCAGGGCACCTTAGAAAATAATGGTAGAATTTAAGGCTGATAAACTCGAATTCCCTGTTAAGCCATGGAATAAACACGTAGTATAAACATGTCACGGAAACTTTATTAACAAAAGCTACAGACAGCAGGTAGATTTAGGGAAAAAATGGTATAAAAAATCTTTTGGCTGCTGGTCCTTGGCAAAGTAATAGACCAAATCACTATCTGCCACATTTTTACATATTTCAGTCATTTGTATTGCACAACTATATTTCTAATTTACATGAAATACAATGATTGACTGGTTAACAATTAGCTTAAAAGATTTCTTCCTTCGCAAATTATCTCCTGTTTTGTTTCATTTGGAAAGAATTAAGAAGTAGCAAGAATATTAATGAAAACATCAATTTGATAGTAAAAGCTGTACTAACTGCAAAAATGGCTAGAAAAGGTTCCTGGTGTGGGAAAGCAGGTATCTCACAAGGAGAGGCAGTGGCTCTTAACTACAGCTGCAAGTCAGACCATTTGTGGAGCTTTTAAACCTCACAATGGCCAGACTACACTCAGTCTCAGTAATTTAACATCTGAACCTGGGGTGGGTCCCAAATGTTATTGATCATTAAAGCTCTTCAGGTGATTCTAACGTCTAACCCAAATTGAGAACACTGATGAAAGATCTGTGGAAGAACCTAAAGGGAGTCAAAAGATGGGGTTGGAAGAGAAGTTTGCTACTACTCGCTTTTGTTATACATTCTGATGATAGTTGCTTTTAAGTAATATAGTACAAAATAAACCACTTACAACTTTGATGAAATGAACAAACCAGAATACCAAGAAGCCGGTTATGATAAAAGACATAATATTCAAAGCCTAAACTAATTTTTGTGAGGGACAGAGTAAAAACTAGTTGAAGAACTATCTTTTCATACGTGTGTGTGTGTGTGTGTGTGTGTGTGTGTGTGTTGCTGGGGATTGAATCCAGGGCCTTGTGCATTCGAGGCAAGCACTCTACCAACTGAGCTATATCCTCAGCCCAGAAGACGTCTTTTCAAAAATTAGTTTTATTTCACTGTTGTTGGTGGATGGCTTGATGAAAAGCTGTATGTGAGCTATTTACAAGAAATGCATAACTGATCTTCAATTTAGTAGTTTAACTTGTAAAATTTTTCACAAAGGTTTCTCTTTCAAGATACACATAAAAGAAAGTTAAGACAAATATAATTAATTCAGAGGACCACATAATGTTAGTTCTGATCAAACTCTGTGGTTATTCTGTATTTGCTTCTGAAGGCAGTATCAACCCAGAAAGATTTATTTAACAAAGAAGTACATTATTGGCTATTCTCTTACCTTAAAATTTAGCATAAAGGATGAATTTATCTATCCAGGTATCAACAAAAGTAATTAGAAGGAAATATAAACTTTCTGTGTAATAATACACTAACTGAAAAATCTTAAAATTTTTCAGAGTAAGAACAAACCTGGAGACTTGATTGGGCTCAATTCTCCCACACTAGTTAAAATAAACATACCTTTAAAAAATGTGCATGGTTTGTTTTTTAGGTTCTGCAATTTCAGCACTTAAAAATCCGTTTCTGCCTATCATCTTAGGATATACTGCCATTTTTGTTATAGGCATATACTTTAAAGGGTCCTGAAATCCAATTATAATCATAATCCAAATATAATTATTAATTAGCCTCATATTTCTAATTATTATTTAAAACCATTAAACATATATTAAAGAATTTTTTAAAAACTTAGCTAACTACAATTACTAAATTTTAGAAAGGGCCTCAGAAATTCACTAGTCCAACTCAACACTGTAGATGGAGAGAGTAAGAGGAGGTTAAAAAAACCTGCAAGTTAATGGCCAGAGTACTACTAGAATACAGATCTCCTGACTCTAATATTAAAGTCCAATGTCTTCTCTTCCACCTTGCCACTTGCCCTAATTCCATGTACTGTCATAAGAAATCATAGCTCAACTTAACCCTATGCCTATATCTTGATAAACTTGGAATCTTACCCTGGAATTCCCTTCTTGGGCACTGCTACATATAGTTTGAGGAATTTTGGCAAATACAGCTTCAGAAACCCTCACAACTTTTCTGTTTCTGGCAGAGTGTCCCAGAAGTTTTAATGCATATTAAATTATTTAAAGCTTAAAATTACACTAAGACTTCTGGGATACCTGTATTTAGCTTAGAGCTCCAGTTTTCAAACTTGCTGGTCCTAGGACTTGTTTTCATTCTTAAAAATTATTAAAGACCCTAAAGAGTTTTTGTTTATGTGGATTGTATCTGTGGCTTATTTATCATATTAAAACTTAACAAAGAAACTTAAAATATTGACTAATTCATTTAAATATTAAAAATAATAACCACTAATGTCAACACAGAACACACATTTTTAATAAAAAATATTTTTAAAAATAAAGGTTAGTGAGAATAGTACTGTGATTCTCTTTGACATCTGGCTTAGTAGCAACCAGGTGGATTCTATTTGCTTCTTTGTTCAATCATTCTCTCCTTTTGTTCTTGCAGCTCTGGGGATCCAAACCAGCATATACTGGGCGGCACTCTACAATCAAACGACACTCCTTGCCCTTGCTTCTCATTTCAATATGTTGCTATGTGTTGTTTTGATCGGAGGATAAGAAGAAAATCTGGTCTCACAAAGGGATTATTGTGGTTCCTCCCAATGAAAGGTCTTAGGGATCCTTTTGAGAACTGCTGATTTATATAGCATGATTCCTATACATTTTGGGAGGTACTGGGGATTGAACCCACTCTGGGCTACATTCACAGCCCTTTATAATTTTTCAATCTTGAGACAGTTTCCCTAAGTTGCTTAGAGCCTTGCTAAATTGCTGAGGCTGGCCTTGAACTTTCAATCCTCCTGTCTCAGTCTCCTGAGTTGCTGAGATTAACTGTCTGCTGCAGTAACTGCACAGAAATTTTGTTCCCTTCTTTTAGAACTTCTCTTTCTTCTTTTCAACAAAGCAAAAATAAGAATAAAGAAAGAGAAAATAAGTTATGCAAGGAAGCATAAGGCTAATACTTAAAAATTCCCCAATTTTTTTCTCTTGCCTTTCCTCTCCCAGCT
The DNA here is from genome assembly GCF_047511675.1 of Marmota flaviventris. Taxonomy (NCBI): domain Eukaryota; kingdom Metazoa; phylum Chordata; class Mammalia; order Rodentia; family Sciuridae; genus Marmota; species Marmota flaviventris. The sequence goes on along the minus strand of NC_092498.1, from coordinate 14,522,755 downwards.
GCCCCATAATCATACTGTTCTTTCCAGTCTGAAGGAAGTAACTTTCCAGTTTAGGCTCAAGTAAGATTGTAAAATAGCCTCTTTGTTAAAAGGAAGAGTTTTCTTAGCAAAACCACAATAATGGCTGTACTCCACACCTGCCTTAAATTGCAACCTATTTTTTTTTAAACAGTGCACATAGGACATTTTGAACACAAAATATTTTTAAACGGACAATTCTGAATAAACTTTAAACATTGTTTATAAAATATATTTTTGTTTAAAATATAGTGAAACTGACTTTATACATTCTTTTTAAAGATAAAAAAAGTTAAAATTATTTACATAAAACATTGATTTTTTTTTTCCAAATACTGGGAACTATGAAAATACGATAGTTGAAACCTGCAATGACTTTCTAGTTACTCAGCAGCATCTCAGGTTCCAAAAATGTAATCCATGGAGAAATAGCCTCAATTCTTACCATCCACAAAATGGATCCAGACAACTGTTCAAACTGATGGGACCCACTCCATCGAGATTTCACTGTAGCTAGACCAAAATCACCTATTTTTACCGTGAGGTCTTCATGAAGAAATATATCTGAGGTGTAGTAAGTAAAGGAAAACAATAGATCTCAATTCTCCTATTAGAGCAAACATTATGAAAATTTTAGGTAAGAGATCTAGTTTCTATAATTCTGTAATATGATAGTCTTTAATAAAGTACAGTACTTCAATATTTCCTAAAGTTGATTGAAAAGGTTTTAAACAATAATTAGTTGTATTTAACCTAAGTAACCTATTTTTAAAATTTTGGGGGCTTAAAATGTACAAGGATGAGGTGATGCTTTCTTAAGCCTTCGGGAGCTCTAGAAACTTTCCCATTTGATTTTGATCATGTAGGCCCAGATATACTTTAGCACTTCTGGGGAATCTATAAAGGCTCTTTACTGGAATAAAGATGCCAGCAGGCAGGGTCTGAGACTGGGCTTACGGAAAAAGAATTTTTTTTCTCATCTCACTGCTATGTAATTTAGAGCCTTCCATTAGATCTCAACTACTCCTGAACAAGGGCAGAGGGGTGAAAGAAACTAGTACATAGCTATAAACTTATCTGTTTTATAGTGTGGATAGAATGTAAGCAAGCAATAAAAAAAGTCCTACTATTATGAAGACTTTAGATAGATTTTCTTATAGTGCTCAATCATTCAGAAACCAAAAGCAGGCTATTATATCCTTCTCTACTATACTCTCATGCAAGCTGATTTATTAATATTCTTTACAGTATACTGAATTTAGCATGAAAACTGTTTTTACATAATGTGAAGACAAAATGCAGAAGAAAAAGGATGTTTTCAAACTTCGCGGACAAATTTCAGGAAGGATACTATTACTCTTGAGGTCTCTGTGGATGATTGACTTGGCGTGTAAGTAACTGAAAAACAAAACATCATTTAAACCTGAGTAAGGCTAAAGGACTCTGGCCTCAGAATCTACAGAACATACTTAGGGGTATAAATATTTATTTAGAATCACGATACAATTAAAATCTGTACATTGTGATAACTTCTTTATACATAAATTAGTTGACTATAAATGAATTTAGGATTTTAGAAACATATCACTATTATTTACAGCCCAAATCTTGTTTATATTTAAAGACTTCACTTTATCTTTTACTAATTACAAATACAAACCTTTCAACCTGTGAAGCCTATTTATTAATTTCCTATAAATACACTTTGACATTTAATGCTTCCCACCTGTACCCATCTCTCCAAATCAGCTTTCATTTTATTTATCACATATTTAAACTTGTCCTTTAAGATGCAACACAAATTCTAACTCCAAAGTGAAGCTTTCCTATGATTAACCCAACTGAAAGTGATCTTTCATTGTTCAATTTATTTAGTAATTATTTTAATAGCTGGATTTATTTATTTTTTTAATGTGCCTATGTTTGCTTTCTATTTAGAATGTAAACTCCACCATAATGTAAAAGTTTGGTAAATTACAACTATTTTTAAAGGTGGTATGATATATTCTTAAAGGACCTTACTGAAACTATATGAAAGTTGGGTGAGGTGGTTCATGCCTGTATTCCAGTGAATGGACCTTACTGAAACTAGTGAGGAGCAGACTTCCTCTATAATGACCACAGTGGATCTATTTTAAAACTAACTTAAAGTTTAAATCATCTATGGTACCGCCACAAATTGCTTTAGTTGTGTTCATTGAGGGAAAGCGCTTTGATTAATTTATTTCCATTTATCTACACTGCCTAATATAAGACCTGGCATGTATGTTAAATATTCAATATATCTGTTGAATCAACTATAAATAGGATATATACATAAACTCCACTCAAATTTAATTCTGGAAAAAACAGATGAGACTTCTGAAATCTAACAATGACCATTAAGAAATAAGTTCTGCTTTAAAATAAAAAATTAAAATCCAAATAATATGATCAAAATCATGTAATGGACACCTAAAAATAGAAGACTTCCAAATAATTGAGATTCTTCATGTTTTCTGGTCTTTATTTAAAATTTCCTCATTCTCCCAGTCATCAGGATTTTAAAACTAAGTTTTTGAACTAAATTTTCATTTTAAATTACTATTTATTCAAAGTAATTCTTTCTCCTCCAATTACTTCTAATCTCACACTATTTCTATCATTTACAGCATACACCACAATATAAAACTTATCTTGTTTTGTAGGGTGAGTGTTGTTCTGCTACACCATACTGTCACTTTTCCATTGAAAGAAAATCTGATGTCAATTATTGGTACCATCTGCTTGAAAAGTTCTGCAGTAACATGGAAAGCTAAAAACAGATGGAAATAAATGTGTTCTAATCAAAAGCTTTTTCAAGATGGGGAGAACCTGACTCCATGAGAAAGAAAGGGGGTAAATGATGATGATGTTGTTGGTGGAGCTAGGTCAAAGAGCCCTAGGGTCTAGTGTGCTGCAAAGGTGTTGGTCTTTGAAAGGGGTTCCTTCTCCTGGGAGATGAAACAAACAAAACCAATGGGAGATACATACGAAAATGGAGGCATGATGAAGTTAAAAGGAGTGCAGATAAAGATGCTTTTTATTTTGGGGGGCAGTAGAAGGAATTGAACCCAGAACCTTGTGCATGCTAGACAGGTACTCTACCACTCTGCTACATCCCCAGCCTGATAAAGGTGTTCCTTTCAATGCAAAACAATAGAACTAGAATAAAAGAGAAATGTAACTGAAGAGCTGAGGAGAAAAAATTTCTGTCCAGGAATTTAACAGATAATTAACAAAATATAAATGTGATTGTTGAACTAGTGGTTATTACCAGTAGAAGCTGGACAGCATAAAGTATTAAAGATCAAAGTTGCAAATGGCTGCAATTTGAAATAGCATCACCTTATACCCCATCACCTTATACCCCCTGCTTTCCTAATTTTTAGCTCATGTAATAATTCTCTTTCTATAATATTTCTGCAACTAAAGTGACAATAAAGTCCATGTCTGTATAATGGAAGGCTGGAAGGAAAAGAAGCTATTTCCCCAACTAGAAAAAACAGGATGCACATCATACCCCAACCCTATAAAATAAAAAGTTTCACATTAATTGTATCATAAATAATTCTATATAGGTTGACACTAAAACAATTTCCTAGGCAATGACCCATTATAATGGAAGATGCCAAAAACAAATAAATAAACAACCACATAGTCAGTTGGGGGACAGGTAGGAAAGGGAACAAGAATAAACTGACTTTGGCTACAGAAGTCTATGCATTATTTAGGATAATTCCACTAGCCCTCTGAACTTTTTAAGACATTAAGGAGAACGTTACAGGTTTACGAATGTTATGGGTTTTCAAAAATACTAGGAAAGACAAACATGGTATCAACTAAATATCACATTCTCTTGACAGAATTCTCTTAGGAAATCTCTTATCTGGAAGAAAAAATGTCTACCAATAGAATCATTATTCTTAGATCTGCAAAATTATCTAGTAAAATTTGTTTTCTGTATATTCCTTTTAAGTTCTTACATAAAATTAAGTTTTTCAACATTCTTTTCAGAGCACAAGATGATGCCTCAAACTAAGTAAGCATTTCAGATTTGATCTAACACAAACTAGAGTGAGATTCCCATCTTCATCTGTCCCTTGTGGTGAGCATAAAAAATTTAAGTGAGCCATTGTCACTCAATGGATTCTTAGGTTTAATTACAACACTAGAATTATCTTTTTAAACTGCTCCTATAAAATGCTTCCTCCTTGGGCTGGGGTTGTGACTCAGTGGCAGAGCACTTACCTCACACATGTGAGGCACTGGGTTTGATCCTCAGCACCACATAAAAATAAACAAAAACAGAGATATTGTGTCCATGTATAACTAAAAAATATTAATAATTAAAAAATGCTTCCTCCTCCTACATTTGCATACTTCTGTTCTTTACACCTGGATGAAAATTTATGTTTTGTAGATATGGCCTAAAACCCCACATTAAAATTTTAGTTTTCGCTAAAATAGGTTTTAAAAGATTGGCATTCTAATGATGTCCTCATCTAGGTACTGCTAAATATACTCATCACATTCACAAGAGAGGAATAAAGACAGAAATCTTCCAGCTTGCTACTTTCAGGTATGATTGTTTATCCAGTTATGAATCTAGTTAAGTCCTGCCATTTGTGTTACATCTCTTGGTTTTATCTTTAAGAAGAATATGAAAGTTGGGTGTGGTGGATCATGCTTGTATTCCAGTGAATGGAGGGGGCTAAGGCAGGAGGATCACAAGTCTGAGGCCAGCCTTGGCAACTTAGTGAGACTTTGTTTCAAAATAAAAAATGAAAAGGGAAGGGGATGTAGCTAGCTCAGTGGTGGAGCATTTCTGGGTTCAACAAAAACTTAGTACCAAAGGAAAATCAACAAAACCAAACAAAGTCAAACCAAACCAAACCAACAACCAAAACCAAAACCAAATAACTCCCCTCTCCAGAAAAAAACCAGGAGCAATATTATTCAAATACTTTGATGAAATTCAAATACTGCAGTACACCATCTGGCTGATTTATCAGTCTCATCTATTTGTGAAAGCTTCTAGGCTCATGTTAATTGGCTGCTATTTTCTCTATTTTTAAAACTTCAGACCTGGACTAAGCAGACACTTATATTTTGGCCTTTTTTTTACCAAATTCTACACAACCCCACAGAGGTTCATCAAACTTCAGGACAGCAAGCTGACTCCCTCTGACACCCTAGCTGCCCTTGGAAAATTTAGAAGCTGTCTCAACTGGTAGATGTGACAGTGGTAACAGTGTCATATAGTCTTTCTTCTACTTCGATGTTTTTTGGTTCCCCTGAAAATCATGATGTAGAAAGCGAGCAAGATGGAAGGGAATGACATTCTGCTACTTCTCCATAGTCAGCAATCATTTATCATTTTAAAAATAATTAAAATCTCCAATAGGTAGTTTCCAGATTTTTCAGCTGTGGTTTATAGTAGAACTTAAATTCTATCTCACTTTGTTTTTACCTTCTTTCACTTAAAAAAATAAAACTTATTGAGGTATAATTATAAAAGACAGTGATTCAATTTTAAATGTCTAATTAAACGAGTTCCAACAAATTTATACCATCGTGTAATGACCTGTCATAATCAATATAAAGAATATCTACCACCCCAAAAAAGTTTCTTCATCTATTTTTGCAATTAATAATACCCCCAGATGTCCATTGTTAATTCTTTTTGTCACTATGGGTTATTTTCATCTTTATGAATTTTGTATAAAAAGAATTATATGGTTTCTTTTGCTTAGCATAATGATTTTGAGATCAACCTGATGGTTGCCTGAAGTATTACGGGGTATGAATATACCACAGCTTATCCATTTAACTGTTGGATAGGTACCATTTGGACATTTTGTTTTTTAGTAATTATGAATAAAATACTGTAAACATACATGTATAAATCTTTGTTGTTGATGTTTTTTATTTCTTTTTGGTTAGTTAGGTAAGATCAGAATTGCCCATTTGTTAAGTTTAAAAGAAACTATCAATTTGTTTCCCCAAATGGTTGTCTCATTTGAAATCCTTATAATATATGAAAGCTCCAAGTTGCTCTTCATCCTTGCCAACACCTAGTGTTCTGATTACAGGCGTTCTGAATGGTGTAGTTCTATAGCACTGTAGTTTTAATTTGCTTTTTCCTAATGTCTAACTATGTTAAAATTTTAGGGGGGCTGGGATTGTAACTCAGTGGTAGAGTGCTTGCCTAGCATGTGTGACGCACTGGGTTCGATCCTCAGCACCACATTAAAACAAAAATAATAATAAAAAAAAGGTATTCTGATCAACTGAAAAAAATTAAAAAATCTTTGTGCTTATTTTCCATTCACATACATTCTATAATAAAGATTTCAAATCTTTTTTTTTTTTTTTTGAGACAGTCTTGAGCTGTTGGATGGCCTCAAACTTTCTAGTAACTGGGATTATAGACACATGGCACATCCAGATTCTTACATCCATTTTTTTCAGTGAGTGATAATGTTTTATTGTAAGAATACTTTATATGCTCCAGTCTTTTATCAGATGATGTGTTTTACAGACATTCCCTCTAAGTCCATGGTTTCAATTTAAGAATAGAGTCTTAAGACAATTTTAAATTTGATGAAATTCAATTTATTAGTTTTTTAAAAGAGATTTATTTTTTAGTTGTAATTGGACACAATACCTTTATTTTATTTATTTTCACGTGGTGCTGAGGATCAAACCCAGGGCCTTGTACATACTAGGAAAGTGCTCTACTGCTGAGCCATAACCCCAGCTCCAATTTATTAGTTTTTTAATTAAAAAGTTTTAAATTAATAAGTTCTTGCCTTTTGTGACTTAAGAAATCTTTGCTACATGGTGAATGCCTGTAATCTTAGTGACTTGGGAGGCTGAGACAGGAGGATTGCCAGCCCCAGCAATTTAGTGAGGGCCTAAACAACTTAGTGAGACCCTGCTGATAAAAATAGGCCAGGGATGTAGCTCAGTAGTAAAGTGCCTCTAGGTTTAATTGCCTACCCCAAAGAACTCCTTGCTTAAGACTACAATAATTTTCTTCTCTGTTTCTTATAGAAGATTTAGATTTTTACATTGTAGTCTCAGGTCTTTGATTCAAGTAAATGTTTGTCATGTGTCTGGTAAGGGTTACTGGTTTGTTTTTCAAATGGATATCTAGTTGTTCTAGCAACATTTTTTGAGAAGATCAACCCCAAGAATTGCCTTGGCACCGTAAAGAAAAGGAAAATAAAATCACTATAGATCTATAGATTTATTTCCAAACTTTCTATTTTGCTTCATTGATTTTTGTCTGTCCTTAAGCTAGCACCACACTGTCATAAATACTGTGGTTTTACTTTAAATTTTGATGTCCCACAATACAAATCCTTCAACTTTGTTCTTTTTTCAAGTGTCTTGACTATAAATTTCTAGTTACTGCATTGCCATATGAAAAGTTTGGAGGTTTTTTAATTTTTTGTAATAGGGAGTGAACCCAGGTGTAGTCAAGGTCTGCCTGGCTCTTTTATACTTACTGAAGTACACATTAAAAAAAAAAAAAATCTCAGCAAGATATTTGTTTGGAAATCGATGACATAATCATAAAATTTATATCAAATGGAGTGCAGTGGCACATGCCTTGAATCCCAGAGACTTGGGAAGCTGAGGCAGGATGTTCACAAGTTTGAGGTTAACCTCAGCAATCTTTTGTGACACTAAGCAACTTAGTGAGACACTGCTCAAAATAAAAAATAAAAAAAGCTGGGGATATAGCTCAGTGGAAAGCACTCCTGTGTCCAATCCCCAGTATCACAAACAAAAGAAAACAAAACATCAAATAGCTGGATGTGGTGGTGCACACTTGTAATCCCAGCCATAGAAGGACAGCAAGTTTGAGGCCAGCCGGGGCAACTTAGAGATACCCTGTTTCAAAGTAAATAAAAAGGTCTGGTGATGTTGCTTAGTGGTAAAGCACCTCTGGTTTCGAACCCCAGTACCACATACACAAGAAACAAAACACCAACAAAAAAGAAAACAGACCAAAACATCCCCCACCCAAAACAAAAACAAAAACATAAAGCTGTGAAATTACAGAAAAGTGAGAGAGTAGCCTGCTGATCTTCAAAGCTTCTAATATATTGGGTATAGGATTGTCTCTTCTGTTGGGGAACCTTATTTATGTAGTATGTGACTAGACTACCTGAGGTTTTTCACTGCCCCTGTTTGAAGTAAGTGCTTTGCTTAGGAGATCAGAAGCTACTTGTTTGAGCCAAACCTCATCTTTACCCACAGAAAACTTTAAACCTTCTTTTGATTTTATTCTTTTTTTTTCATGGTGGTACACATACTTTTTACTCACTGTCATTAAAACAAGGCATAGTTTGTATATGAAATCTTCAAATCATGACTACAAGGTAATTTCTTGACTTCAAATACTATACCATTCATCTTCTAAATGGAATTATGAGGACAAAGGCTCTGTTTTTCTGTAGAGAGTCACTGCCTGCCTATCTCTATTTTTCAGCACATCCTATTTTTGTCTGGAATAGCAAAAACCATGCTATTCTTTCTTTTATTTAAGTTTATTTCAAACATTCCCAAGTCCAAATATAAAATGAGAGGCATGACATTTGTTTATTTACAAAAGCAAGGTATCTCAGTGGAGGAAAGAACACTCTTTATAACAAATATTGCTGCAACAACTGGATATTCATGTAGGAAAAAAAATAAACCTTGACAGATATGTCATAACACATACAAAAATTAATTTGAAGTGGACTGATAACTTTAAAACAAAAGCAAAAACTAAAGCACTTCTGTAAGAAAACACCACCCTTTTTGTATTCATATAGCATTTTAAAGTTTTCAGAATATTTTTATGTTATTTGATTTTCTAACCCTCACTTCTTTATTTGTGAGGCATGCAAAAAGCCAATAATTCCAAATTATGAAGATGGGAATTTAAGAACCCAGAGTACTTAAGTGACATGACCAGACAGGCATGGCAGAAAGAACATGGGTTTTGAGCACATAGATTTGAGTTTGAAATCCAACTATGTCCCTTAATAGCCATATAACCTTGGGTACATTTATAATTTAAAGATTAGGGGTTTGAATTCCTAATCTATAATATGGAGGTGATAATGTTTATCTTGCTGGGTTGTTTTTCTTCTTATTTTTTTAACCACATTTAATGAAAGCCCACTATTTGCTAAGCAACAACTGTTCTCTGTCTTGGAGATAAAAGCAGAAGATCCCAATGAGAGTTGATGACTGTGTGCTGTGAAAAAAAGAACAATTCATGGATCATTGTAATATTTGATCTATGTAAACAGCTCAAAGAACAACAGCAAGTTGCTGAGAGAAACAGAATATAGGAAGAATGGACTCAAAGAAAAAGACAAGCAGCTTAGTTTTATATGTATTAAATTTGAGGGGCCCATTAGACAGCAGATATTAAGTATGAATCTTGAGTACAAACAAAATGAACTGACCGGAGACTGGCAGATAAATGTTATTTATTATTTATTTATTTATTTATTTATTTATTTATTTTTTGGTTCTGGGTTATTTAACTCAGGGGTACTTAACCACTCAGCCACATCCTCAGCCCTTTTTTATATTTAGAGACAATGTCTCACTGAGTTGCAGGTACTTCACTAAGTTGCCGAGTCTGGCTTTGAACTCGAGATCCTCCTATCAGCTTCCTGAGTCACTGGAATTACAGGTATGCAGGCTCGATAAATGTTATTTAGATGGTTCTTCAAACCATTAAATTAGATGAGATCTCCAGGGGGTTGAGAAACCAACTGATGAACAGATAGTAGTGGGACAACAAGGAGAATATACTTTAATGTGTTGTTCTTCAAGACTTCAATATCCATGTAAATCATTTGGGGATCTTGTTAAAATGTAGACTTCAATTCAGTGGATTTGGGGTGGTAACTAAGATTTAGCATTTCTAAAAAGTTGCCAGGTGGTACAGATACTATCCAGATTTTGAATACCAAGACATTAAGAACAGGATTAATCAATCAATTAAGAACATGTTTCAAGTAGAAGGATGTGATTAACTACATTCTGTTTCTGAAAGATCAAATAAACTGAGGACTGAAAATTTAACCATTAGATCTAGTAACATGGAGGTCATCAGTAACTATATTATTATAAGTGTTTTGTGGAGTGGAGGGGGCCAAAGCCTGACTGGAGTGGGTTCCAAGATAAAAAGAGAGGAGAGAAACTAAACAATGAATATCAACTCTTTCTTAAGAGGCTTTATTGAAGAGGAATGAGATAGCTGAAGAGGACAGCGGTATTAAGAGAGAGTCCCTCACAACTTATTTATTATGAAAATTTTAAACATATAGGAAAGTTGAAAGCATACAATAAACACCTCATATATCTTCTACCTAGATTAACAACTGTAAGCATTCTGCCAAATGTGCATTGTAAGAAAGATTTTTAGGCAGGTTATTCAGGAGCAAAGGAAAAACTGTTGATGAACAAGAGATAAGAGCATTGACTAAAAAGACCTTTCTGAGTAGCAAAAGAGAATGGGATCTGGACCACAGTGGAGTGGTTGGCTTTGATTCTTAGTGAAAAACAACTTGGCATGAAGGCAGGTAGGTGGATGGGTTGGTGGGTGGGTGTTATAGCAGGTGCTTCCAATTTTCTTAAAGAAATGGTCAGCAAGGTCACCAGGGGACTATTACTGGAAAACGGTTTTGGAGGTCTAAGGACAGAGAAGGTAATGACAGTCTCTAGGAGACAGGAAGAGTGATGAATCAGCTTGACATTACGGACCCACTGGGGTTGTTGGAAGAATTAAATAAGTTGGAAAAACAACATGGTACAAAGGTTAAGAGACTGCTCTCTGGAGCCAAACTATGTGGGGCAAGTTATGTGACCTTTCTATATTCTGGTTTCTTCATCAGTAAAATGGGGATAGTAATTGCATCTACTTCACAGGGTTGCTGAAGAGTAAATGAGGGAGTCTATAAAAAGTACATTATATAAAGTCTGTATGTACATAGTCTGAATATAGTGTATATAACTGTTAAATACATAAATAAATGTCAGTGTATCTTTTTTTTTTTTTCTTTTGGTACTGGGGATTGAACTCAGGGGCACTTGGCCACTGAGCCACATCCCCAGCCCTATTTTGCATTTTATATAGAGACAGGGTCTCACTGAGTTGCTTAGAGCTTCACTTTTGCTGAAGCTGGCTTTGAACTCGAGATCCTCCTGCCTCAGCCTCTGGAGCCGCTGGGATTACAGGCGTGTGCCACTGTGCCTGGCCATGTCTGTGTGTATGTTTAAAACTGGAGAACATACTTGGTATTAAAAAAAAAAAAGAAGGAAATAGTGAGTTAGTAGTATGTAGAACACTGTGATCAGAACATAATATTTACTAACTAGTAAAGAGGTTCAAAATAAGAGTGATTGAAGAAGGCAAACCCAGTATTATTCCATACTTAAAAACCAATAACAAAACCACAGTGTAGAGTATGATAATACACAATTAATGAAAGGATACATAACATACATCAATGTATTAAAGATATCTCTTGATGATAGTTTACTGATGCTTTGTGTTTATATTCTCTGAAATTTTTGTAATGTTTTTATATTTCCTTGTAATAAAATTTGCCTTGAAATTAAAAATTGTATAATATATAAATCATTCATAGTCTCACCATATCATTTAATGATTTATTGCTAATCATTTTTCAAAGTCTATACTTATAAAAAAGTTATAAAAGTAAAATTTAACTATAAAATCTTTTTTGTTATTAAAAGGAAGAAACAATTAGTGCTATTTCTTCGTGATAGCTGCCCCCATCCTGATCCCTTTTTGTCATTCCTGGAGGCAACCACTGCTGAACTGGTATGTGTTAATTCTTATTTCAACACTTTTATTTTATTTTTTTTATACATAGGTGTGCACCATTTTCAAAAAAAATCCAAAAATTAAAAAAATGCTGTTTAAAAAATTTAAGTGGTTTTGTGCAGCAGCTACTTTTCTCAATTAACTTTATATTGTATCGCTTTTAACTGTTCATTTCTTTTAACTGTTATTCCACTATATATATGGGCCAATATTTATTTACTGTTCTTCTACTAACACAAACGATTTTAACAATATGAAATTATTACATCTCTTCCAGAACACATCTCTTAGAACAAAAACTAGTGTTTCTGGAGATATAACAAGCATTTTTCTGTTCTTACAGATATGCCCTCAGTGTGGTTTGTCCCATTCAGAATGTCCCAGTGATCAATTTCCCTAATTTTTATGAACATTTGATCTTGTCAAAATTTAGGCATTCTGCTAATTCTAGCAGGTGAAAACAATGCCTTTTTGTTTTACCTTGCATTTTCCTTATTATCAGCATCCTCTTATCCAAAAATCATTTTTACTCTAAGTATTCTTTGACTAATTAGAATTCAATTACTCTTACAAGTTCATCATCTTTTCAATTAAAATTCACCTTTTATCTTCCTTTCATGAGGTTTATTTATGAATAAAGGAGGCATACTCTTCATTGTTTAAAAAAGCCAGTTGCAGTTTATCTCAAAATTCTTTTTAATCATCTTATTTTCAGAATATAATGCTTCTGTGAGCATACCACCAGGCCATGACTTTCTCTATGTGCTTCCCTGATTTAACATTTAGTACATTTTCTAGTAAAGCTAAATTAAAAACTATACCCTCTGAAATTATAAGTCCTACAAAGAAATGGCCTGATGTAGTGACCATACCTGAAATTTCTTTAATGACAATATTCTCAAAATAACTTGGTCCTTAGCCTGAATCAATGACTGGCAGGTGAGAAGATGATAAAACAGACCGGATAAATTTTGACTCCTAAATATAGAGTTAATCTATAATTAACAATTGTAAGAATGGCTTTGTTCAAGTGACCCTAGGATATTCTCTCCTGTCTCTGAAGTACTTTTTTTTAAAAAAAAGACAAAATCACCCAGGAAAAATATCACCCATTAATTGTTTGCTTGTAGTCTGTAGCCCACCAATAAAGATAACACCATTGGAATGTCACAGTGGTTCTGCTTTTCTAATTATTGAAGATTTTATTTTTTAAGTGGCCATAATCCAGCAATGTGTTAGGGTATTCCTGTTTTGCTTATGCCTTGGGACTTAAGAATGAAATGTGGTGTACAGTCAAAAAAGATAATTTTAAATAGAACATAGAAAACATTCAGTGGGCAGACTATTCTGAAATGAGGGCTTTGTAAAAGTACACTGTAAAAAGTACTTTGTAAAAGTACACTGTTAGTGCTACCATGCCTGGCACAAAGCCATTTTTTTTAATATTTATTTTTTAGGTGTAATTTTATTTTAATATTTTTAATATTTAATATTTATTTTTTAGGTGTAATTGGACACAATGCCTTTATTTTATTTACTTGTTTTTATGTGGTGCCGAGGATCAAACCCAGGGCCTCACACGTGCTAGGTGAGTGCTTTAACACTGATCTACAAATCCAGTTCCCACAAAGCCACTGTAATAGGAGAATTTTCAATCTGTCAAAGTCTTCAGGAATGTACGATGTGTTGGTACATTTATCCAGACGCATATAACCATCTTATAAAAAGGAACAAAAAAAAGGGGGAGGGGAGAAACTGTACTTTATTTGGTTAATTTTAAGCTTGTAATAAAAAGTAAACTCTGCTAGAGGTTCTACAGTTTATAATTTGTACTTTTTCAGGTACTAAAATCTAGGATAAACCTGATGGAAATGTGTGTGTGTGCGCGCGCGCATGTACACATATTTTTTATATATATATGTATATACACACACACACAAACACACACATATATACACACATATATATATACATATATATGGGGGGGGGAGAGGGAGAGAGAGAGAGAGAGAGAGAGAGAGAGAGAGAGAATGAATGTGTGTGTGAGGCACACTCATTACAGAATGAGAACAATTTTAAAATGTAAACAAAGTGTTTTGGAGTAGATAGACTGCATAATTTTAAACCATAAAGTGATGGGAAAATATCACCTTTTCCCTGACAATTTTCCACACTACACAATTCCAATATGATAGTGTTCTTTTCTACAGTCACTTGTTTCACTGGTACTTCATTGCCCTTTCACTGTTGCTAGATTTTTCTTTTAAATTTATTTTGAGACAGGCTCTTGAAATTTTAAATTCCACATGCTGGCCTTGAACTTGAGATCCTATTGTCTCAACCTCCCAAGTAGCTGGGATTACAGAAGTGTGAACTGTGTCTCACTAAAAACAACTTATAATACTGTATTTTGCTGCCTCTTTATATTATAAACCCTTTTCCCTTCTATTATTCACTTTTATTACTTCTTTGGCTATTATTTATTTTCTTTGACATTTCTCAGTTTTGATATGAGAAGAATTTGGCTTTTCTCTCTTCTGGAAGACGAACCTATCAATAACAAAGAGTTGTGTGTAGTCATGCATTTCTTCATGTCACAGATACGTATTGTGTACCTATTCCAGGCCAGGCCCCATTCCAGGCATTAGGCATAAAGAAACAAACAAAACAAAGTCCCGCCCTCATACAGTTTGCATTCTAGTGAAGGGGGCAGACAATGAGAAAAGCAAGTCATGTAGGATTGGGTGTTAAACAACAAAACAAACGAACGGGTAGGGGCAATAGAGAGTGACATGATGGGCGGGGGACCTGTTATTTATCTAAAGTGATCTGAGAAGGCATGTCTTAAAAAAAAGAAGGGATATTTGAAAAGAGAATTTAAGGACATTTGTAGCATAAGTATATTAAATAGAAAAGAACAAGTACAAATGTGCTGACAGAGCATGCCTGGCCTGTTAAAGAAACAGGAAAGAGATCAGTGGAGGGAAAGAAAATAAGTTTTTTTTTTTTTTGCTGAATGTTTATTGTTTTTGCCATGGTTTACTCCTCAAATTTAGATTTGAACAGATACAGATTCCAACTTATCTGAAAGGGTGAGAGTGTTTTAAGTTTAGTAGACAAGTAGAACGGTTCTAAATAAAGTAATAATATGCAGTATAGCATTTTGGCTGAAAATAGGTTTGTAAACAGTCTAAAATTACAGATATATTACCTGGTTTTGAGCCAGGGAAGGTGGTGAAGAGGGAATACTTAAGAACAAGGTCCCCAGTTTTTAGTCCTGGCTCCAACACCAACTTTCTATAAGTGGTTTTTTTTAATATTTATTTTTTAGTTGTAGATGGACACAATCTCTTTATTTCATTTTTATGTGGTGCTGAGGTTTGAACCTAGTGCTAGGTAAATACTCTACCAATGAGCCACAACCCAGCCCCTGCATATATCCTTTTATTCTAATTTTATAATAAAAAAAAAAGCACAGTGGTTTTTAGGGAAAAAATGTTGGTATTGGAAATCCTGAGTTAAACAACTTTTCTGCTATTTATTAAATGTGTGTCCTTATACAAGTCACTTAAAAGACTGTTTCCTTATTTGTAAAAAGAAAATAAAAATATCTACTTCATAACATTAAAGGACAATCTATGCATGTGAAAACAATTTGTATACTACAAAATATTAAATTAGGATATTTTTAAAGTATGCTTAGTTTACTTTATTGAATTTCATGTGTTTTCAAATTTTAATTTTATCTTTTGGTTTACCTATTTATTTGCACTTAAGAGTTATATGCAGAATTTATCTTGTAAGTCAGTTCTCCATTTTAAGCTATGCAAATTTTAAAATTAACTATATTTTCAATTATGCCACAAAATTTTATATATATATACATATATATATATACACACACACATACATATATACACATATACATATATATCTCTCTAAACCTGAAGACCTCAAAAAGAATGAGAATGAGGATTTTCATTTTAACTTATTAAATGACCTATTTGCAATAAAAAATTTGGGCACTTAGTGAAAATGATTTGAAAGGATAATTAGCAATTATTACATATACATATAAGTATGTACACATATACATATACATATATACAATTGTTAAATAACTTTTAGTTCAGTTTATTTTTTTATCTATTTTTGTTCCCTGAGTCTCTACTGCTTACTTAAATCACTGAATGTGAAACACTCAGCTGTATATTTACTATGAAATTATTGGTATTCGTCACTGTAGGTTTTGATGACTGCACTAGGGAAAGACTGCTTTATATTTCTGTATCATATTGCTAGTCATTAGTGTCCTTATACTGCTGAACAGTAATTTAAAATGCAATCCAAAAGAAGTATCAAGTCTTTAAAACATCTTCAATTGTCTTCAAAAGGAATTTACAAGAGATTTAACAGAATGGAACTTACTCCATGCCCTGTGCAGTTTGCCGTGCAATATCTATAAGTTTGATCATTTCAAATTTGGTCTCAATGATGTGGAGATGGTGATATAAGCTGGAGCCCTCACACCACTGGGTAACAATAGCTAGTTGTGGCTTTGTGGAATAGCCCATGAAGAGTAGGATATTCACATGTCGTGTTTTCCTGTAAAAGTAAAGTGATGGTAAATAGTAAATGCCAATAAACTTTAGCAATTCTTAAAAGGGAGTCAAAGTAGTCAAGCAGTAAGATGAACAGAAAATGGTATTAAAAAAAATAAAAAGCATTTTAGATGAATTATCTAATTAATTATCTAATCACCCATCCTATTCAGAAATGTCTTTTTAAAAAAATATATATCTGACAAGTAAGCAGAGGTTGCTTAATACCTTGAATTTATGGGAAGCTCACTAATTGAAAAGAGCTACCCTACCCACTTTTCTGCTTAAATGGTTCTAGTATTAGAAAGTTTTCTTGTGAGACAAAATCATTTTCCTCCAACCTCCACAACTTTCTTCCCTTTTCTGCTCTCTGGAATATAAGGTAGCAACTCAGTATCCTTTTAAATCTAACAGTCTTCTCTGGATTAAATATCCTCAGTTTTGTTGACTCGCTGTCTTTCCAAATTACAGTTCTAGAATCTTCCCCATTTAAGTTGTCCTACTTTGAACTTACTCTCATTTGTAAATGTTCCATAAGTTCTAGGCACAGGAGTAAATGCAATCTCTAAAAGATATTCTGAAACATTTAGAATTTTGAGAGCATTATTTCCGTAAGTGAAACTACTATTTCACATGGTCACAATACTATATTTTCATTACTTCAGTCTAGAATTAAGTTTTCTATCAGCTATACCAAATAATATGAATACCACTTAAAAGAATAAGCTGAAAGAAAATAAAATTAGACATCCTATGGCTCTATATACTTATTCATTTTGAGTAAATTGTAAAGCTAATAGTGGCTACCACCAGAAAACAGGAGCTAATAATAATAACTTCTTTCTCCTAAAAACAGTAATTTGCATACGCTCACCTGAGTACTCCTACTTCATTTTTGAAGGCCTGTAACTGTTGAGGTGTGGGTGCTGTCACATTCAACATTTTCACTGCCACATCACCTAAAAGGTAATCATCATTCCAAATGTCATTCCAATTTTAAAAATTTAAAACTATAAAACATTCTTGGGGATTTCCACTAATTATAATAATTGGTAAATCCACAACACTGTTAAACTACAAATAAATAATGCCTAACTGTCTAAACTGCATTAATTTTTGAAGGATAAAAATGAAATTAACAGCAATACTCCTATACTAGTATTTCAAAAGACCAACCCCCAAATAGACAACCTTGTTTTCCCTGGAAATTTAGTTTAAGTAAGTACCCAGAGTATTTTTCCAATTATTTAACAATACTCAATGAGATATATTTACTAAATGAACACTGAAACTAGAGATAAGAGTCCCAGTGGAGCTTGGCTTAAAGTTGAAAACTTCAAATTTCTTTATCAGAGCAGTTAACATTATGTACAAAGTTATGGATTATTTATGATGCTTTTCATTAGAAAAATGTTTAAAATTATAGCTAATTTAAAAAAGTTTATGTAAAACAGCCATAACTCTTACACACTACCACTAAAAGTGAAAATTGGTACAACCACTTTGTAATATTGCTGGTAGTATCTATAAAACTGGACATATGCACATCATATGGTCCTATAATTTTCTCCAAGGTATGTATACCCAGCAAAAATAGATTTATATGTTCTCTGAAAGATATAAAAAAAATATTCATAGCAACATCATTGGAATAGCACCAAACTGGAAACCATCCAAATGCTCATTACACAGTAGATGGAAGAAGAAATCAGCTTACACATTGAAAAATTAACAGAGAGAATGAATGACTTCCAACAACAATACAGATGAATCTTGCATACAACATAAGGGGCCAGACACTGAAGGGTACATGCTGTATGATTCCTGTTGCAGTCAGGTTGGTAGCTAACCTTGGGGGAGGAGTGACTGGAAAGGGGCATCAGGGGAGCTTCTAGTATGACAATAATGTTCTGTTTGTTGATCATGGCTATCTATTCACTTTTTGAGATTTCAGCTACTTGTATACTTACATGCATTTTTTTATATGTACATTAAGCTTTTATATATATATATTATTGATTTCTTTTAGTTATCAATATAATACAACATTCATTTTATCAGTGGTACCATATAACTTACCTACCACTTAAAACCAATGTTTAAAAACATTTTGAAAGCACCCAGAAAAAAATTACCATAATGCCACTCACTGACATTTTATATATGAATGATAAGGCTTATATATGAATGCAGGGTGAATATTTATGAATATATAAAAAAATGAGAACTATAGTAAACTTCTGATAGAAATTTTTTATATTATATATATAACATATATGGGGTATTACACATGCTGCTTTTATACAATTTAATACACCAAAGACACCTTCCATATCAATAAATGTAATTCTAGCATATCATTTGAAAAATCCTATACAATCATGTATGGATCCAATTTATTTATCTATTTATCTAATCGTTTTTTTATTTTCATTTTGCATTCTTACTAAATCTTAATGAATTTACTTTTTTTTTTTTTTTTTTTTTTAAAGATAGAGTGAGAGAGGGAGGGGGAGAGAGAGAGAGAGAGAATTTTTAATATTTATTTTTTTTTAGTTTTTGGCGGACACAACATCTTTGTTTGTATGTGGTGCTGAGGATCGAACCCGGGCCGCACGCATGCCAGGCGAGCACGCTACCGCTTGAGCCACATCCCCAGCCCCATGAATTTACTTTTATACATGATTATTCATTCCTGTCCCATTACTTCCTAAGGATGTCATCAATATACATATTGCCAAATTATATATAATAATAATGTTTATAATAATACAAATAATGGCTCAATAGACATACTGCCAAATTGTCTTGTAATTCCAGCAGCTCAGGAGACTGAGGCAGCCTCAGCAGTTTAGCAAGGCCCTAAGCAACTCAAGGAGACCCTGTCTCCAAATAAAATATATATTTGAAAAAAGGGCTAGGGATGTGGTGCAGTGGTTAAAGCTCCTGGGTTCAAACGCTTGTATTAAAAAAACAAAACAAAACAAAAAACAAAAAACAAAACAAAAAAAAAAGAAAACAGAAACCAACCCAGATTTTGGGGAACAGCTAATCTGGAGAATCTTAATTTTAAAAAATTATTACTGCAGTCAGGTGGGGCGCCACATGCCTGTACTCCCAATTACTATGAGGCAGGAGAGCTACAAGTTCAAGGCCAGTCTGGGTAACTTAATGAGACCCTATCAAAATAAAAATAAAAAGGGCTGGGCATATAGCTCAGTGGGAGAACAACTGTCTAGTATGGGCATGGCCCTGGGTTTGATCCCTAGCAACACAAACACAAATAAATAAATAATTAGTAATATAATGAAAGGAGTCCTGATTGCTGTGAACCTAGGTTTTATTTCCCATAATTCTTGTTACAGTTTGGGAGAACTTCTGCATCTGATGAAAATGATGCAAACAGTGAGTATTCTTTGATTTTTAAAAATAAAATGGTTACACATATACTATTACTGTGAGACTTGTGACTACGTCAACAATATTACATACATACCATGCCACTTTCCCTTGTAGACTGTTCCAAATGATCCAGATCCAATTCTTTGTCCCACTGTGATCTGTCCATCAGGAATCTCCCAATCATCACTTGAATCCCGTCTACCAAGTGTTTTCTTGATAAAAATAGTGCAAAAGTCAAGTTAGGCCAACCAAACAAAAAGGGGAAACCTTATGTTCCATGTGAAGTATATTAACCTAAGCCTGAGAGGAGCAAGATGAGGAAGATAATATCGCTTCTTTCACCAAAAGCTGAAGAAATAATAGTTAAAAGTATGACTAGGAGCTGGGGTTGTGGCTCTGTGGTAGAACGCTTGCCTACCATGTGTGAGGCACTGGTTTGATCCTCAGCACCACATAAAAATAAATAAAATAACTATCTATCAACAACTAAAAAAAATTTTTTTTAAATATGACTAAAAATACAAAACAAAATTAAGACAAGTCAGACTTGGATAGAAACAATTTATTTAAAAATGAAAATTATTTATTGAGCATGTGTGAGAAATGCCTATTATTAAAATTAATAAGAAAAACCAGTTTTGTATTATTTGGAGGACTATAAGGGCAAGATAAATATTATGTATTTGTGATAAGTTTTTGCCTCCAAATACCTAAAAATTTAACCTAATATGTTATAGTAACAGGAGACAATTTTTCTAGTTACTTTTTTCTAGTCAGAGTTAAATTTTCTCATAGATCTGAACTGGTCTCTCTCTAAAAAAAATCTATCTATCTATTTATCTATCTATCTATCTATCTATCTATCTATCTATCTATATCTCCAATTACTTTGGTAGGGTTAAAGGATCATCTTCCCAACAAGTAGCAGAAAGTTAATTTTTCAAATAGGGAAAAATGTCACTTGGTAGATTTTTGAATTGTAGTTCAGCCTTTAGAATATGTATGCTTAATCATGCTTTCCAAAACTTTATTTACTCTTTTTTCCTTATTTTATTTTAGGTACTGGGGTTTGAACCCAGGGGTGCTTTACCACTGAGCCACGTCCCTCAGCCCTTTTTATTTTTCATTTTGAGACAGGGTCTTGTTTGAGGCTGGCCTCAAACTTGCTATCTTTGTCTCAGCTTCCTGAATAGCTGGGATTACAGGTGTGTACCACTATGCCTGGCTCTTTTTTCTTATTAGAAACAGAATGCTACTGTTACTCTTCCAAAACTGCCTTTTACATTAGAGATGAAAATGAAAATTGGTGTTGTGGGAATATGCTTAAGCAAAAATCAACTGTTAAATTTGATAGGGGAATTTTTTATCATATACAGATATAACATATCTAAAAGTGACATTTATGTGGCTCTGATTTCAAAAAAGAAAGGACTCCGGTGAAAAAAAGATAAATATTCTTACCATCCTATTCCTGTCTTCTGAGGAGGAAGATGACTTCCTTTCCCGCTGAGGTCCTGGAGATTTCTGTAAGGCTTTCACATTAGTGAGTGAGCCTGGTAATGAGGCAGGTGGGGTTGCAGACAAACCTGTGGTTGATCCTAAATCAGGGAAAATGTATCCATTAAGGAGGAGCAAGGGAGCGAGTTCCTTTAACAGGGGGTGCACAAAGTGCAAGGGGGGACTTAGATTTGGATTTAAACTTGCTATTAAAATGTAGTATATGTTCAAATACTGACCTTTTGAAAAAAACAAGTCAAAAGAGGCCTATTGGTGATTAGTACTAATTTTTTTTTAGTTTTCTGGCCAACTTAATTACAGTTTTAAAACATCTAATGATAGATATATTATTGGTTTAACTTTTCCTAGTCCAAAGTCTAGGGAAAAAAATTCTCTTAATAAAAAAAAATTTGTGTCTTTGAAGAAAAATTTAAAAAGTGAAGTCAATTAAAAAGCCTATATAACACATTTTTAAATAGAAACTTTTAATTGTATTACCTCAATAGCCAATCAATATTAAAAAATATGGAAACCCCCAAATGGAAATATTTTCTAATGTTACCTTAATATTGAAAATATAGGGCTTGTTCATATTAGCCACTAATATTTAAATACAACCCCAAACTATAAGCTTTACTACTTAAGAAATATTGATCAGTGTCAGTAGTTCCTGGAGGTTTTTTTTTTTTTTTTTTTTTTTGACTAATATAGATTATTTGTTACCTTTATAACAAAATGACTGTAAGCAAAGCCAAGTAGGTTTCCTTAAAATTTTCTGAAAATCTCTGCATTTAAAAGTAAGTATAAAGTAAATGTTATGGCCTTTTAGGCAAGTTACTACAAATGCCAATATTTTGTATGCCAAGTAAGCCCAAGGAGTACTCTTTGGAAGTGGACTCAGTTGGTAAGATTAGAACCTTTCTGATGGGCACATTTCCAAATACTGACTCAGTGGTAAACATCCTAAGTCTATGTATAGTTGCATCTGGTTCAGAGGGGCTCAGGACAATGAGTCAGGCTTGAATACAG
This sequence comes from Marmota flaviventris, assembly GCF_047511675.1. NCBI lineage: Eukaryota > Metazoa > Chordata > Mammalia > Rodentia > Sciuridae > Marmota > Marmota flaviventris. The sequence continues at coordinate 14,500,318 of NC_092498.1, read as the reverse complement.
CTGAATAGGACTAAGATTTCTAGGCAATATTTCCATATATATATAGTCTTCAGGAATATATACATATATATATTTTAAAGATTACAACTCATACGGTAGAGATGAGACCATAGTCTTTCAAAGAACAAGGATGTAAAAAAACCCCCAAACATTTCAATGTTAAATATGGGCTGGGTACAGGGGTGCACCCTGGTAATACCAGGGACTCAGGAGGCCAAGGCAGAAAGATTGCAAGTTGGAGGCCAGCCTTGGTAACTTAGTGAAACCCTGTCTCAAAATAAAAACGAAAAAGAACTAGGGATGTAGTTCAATGGTAAAGCACCCTAGGGTTCAATTTCCAGTACCAAAAAAGAGAAATATCTTAATTTTCTAAGTGATTATCCCACATTGCTCCTTCCTTTCTTAAAAAAAAAAAAAAAAAAAAAAGTTCAATCTGGGTAGAAATTTTACCATTGTTACATCATACTATAATAGCATGTGAAATTTCCATGCTCTCACAGGCAGTTTTCTAAAATAAAATGGTGTCTAACTTGTCTTTTAATTAGAGCATAATCCATTTTCTGCCTGCCATTGATATTTTCAACACCATATAGTCTTAATCGCTTACCCAGGTGACACAGTTCTGGTCTACTTAGTAACATTTTATTCCTTAGTTTAATCATATTATTCAGTACTGGATGAACTTCCATCCCATTTCATGGATTTTTCTGAGAAACAGCTGGGCTGAGAGAGCAAAACTGAAAACACCATTGCTACATGGTGGAATGTGATGGACATTATCTAAAGTACATGTATGAAGACACGAATTGGTGTGAATATACTTTGTATACAACCAGAGATATGAAAAAATTGTGCTCTATATGTGTAATAAGAATTGTAATGCATTCTGTTGTCATATATAAATAAAAAAATTAATAATAAAAAAAAAGTAACAGGGGGCTGGGGATGTAGCTCAGTGGTAGATCGCTTGCCTACCATGTGTGAGGCACTGGGTTCGATCCTCTGCACCACAAAAAATAAATAAAATAAAGATATTGTGTCCATTTACAACTATTTTTTGAAAAAGTATCGATCAAGAGCCAGTAAATATAATTCTTTTTTTTTTTTTTTTTGCAGTACTAGGGTTGAACATAGTAGGATGCTCTACCACTGACCTAGCCAGGGCCCTTTTCGTTTTTTTTATTTTGATAGGCAGGTTTTCCTCAGCTCCTTAAATTGCTGGGATCACAGGTATACACCACTGCACCCAGATAATTCTTTAAAAAAAATATTTGTAGCCAGACATCTGTACCAACTTTGACTTCAAATTTTAAAAAGTCAGTTTAAGAACTAAAATATGGCAAAATAAAAGGCAGAGTAAAATTATACTGCTAACTTTTTCTTCCTATTAAGGTATAATTAGAGTATAACTACTCTGAGTTTCTGAAGTATTCTGAAATATCCAAAATATATGATAAATCTTTCTGTTTTAAAAACAATTCCCTATTTTTTCATAAAATATACACATCCCATATTGGGGCAAAGAATGAAAACAAAACCCAAAATGCATTGCTGATATTACAAAATTAAAAAAAAAAAAGCTAAAAGCCTAACAAAAATATTTTTAATAGGGGTTTCCATTTATATTTTAATTTTCTTAAAAACCACAAAAATTGTTAACAAATAGTTAATCAAAGTTATCACCTACATTAAAATTTAAGGAATCCATATTGAAGATCCCTCCCATCTTATTTGTTCCCACCCACTGAGTTTAAGTCATCAAGACCAAGATGTAATAGTATAACAAATAACAAGATGGAAAATCTCAGCTCAGATTTTTTTTCTCTCTTAAAAATTTATGACAGACAGCATACAGAAAACTTGTAGTAGTGAATATGTGTGAGAAGCACATTCAGAGCATTCCAGCCAGGCCAAGCAGAAATTCAGTACTGAAAACTCTCACACTTACAAACACACGCTGTGAGGGTGAGGCACAAACAGCATCTGTAGTTTATATTTAGTTTGCTTTGGGTGAAAACAAGAAAGAAGAGCCCAACTACCTCTGAACACTGGGCCAGGCTCAAAATCAAACACTATTTCACTGGGGACAGAATGTAGGAGGGGACTGGGAGTCCGGGATTGGTATTTCCGAAGACAGCGCATCAGCTGGTTCAAGGGGGCTGTTAGAAGAGAAAGAGAGGGGCAGGCAAACACAGGAAGACAGACACACAGAAGAAATGAAAGAAGTCATGGGGAATAAATAAGATGAATTGAAGCCCGCTTCACAAAATAATTCTGGACTTTTTTCTTTAACCTGCTTATTTTTATAAAATCCCAATCATTTTTTAAAAAGTGACTCATAAAAAGGACAAGAAATGCCACTTGATTTTAGATTCTAAGCAGGCAGTGTTTATGACAAAGTTAACTCTGTGATGCTAACATGATGGCAACATTTAAATGCTTGATGTATTGGGCAAAATTATCAAAAGCCACAGCTATTAAGACATATGAAAGTCAAACTGGCAGCAACATTAAATTGGCAGGTTCATGGAATAACAAACAGAAGAAAAACCCTTTGTATAACTATGTGCTCTAGTCAATACCAAGTCCAGAGTACATAATGCAGGCTTATTATTTTGGTAGCTTCATAGGTGTACAGAAATATAACAAAAGATGGTTTATACAATGTTTACTTGGAAAATATCTCTGAGTCTGGGCTTAGATATTTTGAAGATACAGAAGGTCACAATGAAGAGACCAGCTCTGTCCGTGATACTGCAGGTCTTCTTTATTAGAGAAGTACAGAGGACCTCCTTCAAGAAAACTTCAAGGCAGTCTTAAATACCATCTCTGAGAAAACATTAAATGGGATAAATTCTTATAAAAAGTTTTTTCTTAAGCGATGTTTCTTAAGATAAAAATTCTGAAAGATACAGCAATTTCTTGTTTGCTTGCTTTATTTACTAGACTAATCCAAGGGTAAGCTTTTCCATTCTGGGCTAGCTATTCAATAAAAGGTACATTTCAAACACTTCCAGAAAGTTGAAGGGAAGTGTCTGACAAACTAAGGAGCTCTGGCAGGCAATCCAAGTCATGATTTAGCAAAATCAAGTTTTAAGTATGAATGGAGGACCCCAAAGGAAATTTATCAATTTCCATTTAAGAGAGGTAGAAGTTAACGAAGTGGTTAAAATAATTAAGGATCTCTTCTTGATGCAATATTTAAGTTACAGATGGTACATTTAAGACTACCTTTTGTGTTTTCTCATTTCCTATTCATGTCAAGAATTAGTTAAAATTAGCAATAAATGATAAATACTACAAAAATTTGGGTTTTCGCTACTTATTTTTCTCTGTGTCTGTGTTTCATGAAAGAAGCAAGTATAAAGGAGATAAGCAGCAAAGCAATTGCATTTTTTCCTGAGCATTTTTTTTTTTTAAACTGAACTCACTCACTACTTACCTCCATCACCACGAAACCCTTGGTCTCTAATCAAGTCCTACAAATAAATAGTAAAGTATATTTATTCAAAGCATATGGTAAGAAAATAATAGCAACACTGAATTTTCACTCTACATTAATAGAAAGGTTAATTCAAAATAACACCTGTCTTACAATTACTTCACAAAACAAAGAATATGAAATTAGCTAGTGGACATGATAAAAATCTAAATTTTGAAGTACTTGTCAAACTAACCCTATAACTGAAAGGATTTTTAGTCCTGATCAAATGCTGAAATCCATTTCAGGCCATTCAAAACCAATGGCTTCATCAGTCCTTAAAGAAAATTCTACTGGCACATATTAAGAGCCATAAAAATGTTCATACCCTTTGATCCTGTAATTCCACTTCTGGGAATTTTTCCTAAGGAAATAATTCAGAAGAAAAAATGATATGCACAAAGATGTTTAGTGCAGCATTATCCATCATACTAAAAAGTCAGAAATAATTATTTCCCAATGATAGGCATTTTGACAAATGATGGTTAAGTAAGTTATGGAGTATCAATTTAATGAAGTATTATGCAACCATGAAAACAATAATGAAGATTAAATCATGAAACATATTCACAATAAGATGAAAAATACAAAGTTAAAAGTACACTGAATACCATCATAAAATATGGATACACAAGGACATACTACAAAAGAGGGAAAAAGATCAAAATAGCTCAAATAAGAATTTTATTAAATTTGTCATTGTTATTAAAATACAGTTACAACAGTGTTAGTAGTAGGGAAGTCACTCTGTTGTACAATTTGGATCTTGATAGGCAGAACTTGGATTAGTTTGCTTACTCAGTTTAATTTAAATGTGAGGGATTGAATGGCCCCAAATGTATCTAAATAGGCCCTTTGCCAACAGGCAGCTTTTTGTTTGCTAGCTAAAACAAAGAATATTATTTATAGGTATATTTCTGTCATGTTCAATGTACCACATAAAGTCTTCAACATTTTCTACAGAATAATCAATACGCATATAAAACTTCAAACAAGGTGCTAGGTATTAGGGGTGTTGCTACCAATAAATACAAAATTCTGGTAGTCTCATTAACTTTCTGTGGTTTTGAAAGTTTATACTCATTGTAAGAGAAATGTACACTCATGAAAATTAAATGATATAATTACAACAACTTAAAATATTATAGAAGAGATATCAGTTTGTTGCTAAGTTACTGTCAACCAAGTGCTTTTGGCAATAAGATTTTTAGTCCTACATAAAGGATTTTATCATTGGGGAAGCATTTGAAGAAATGTCTGAGGGAGGGTTGGAAAAAAGGAGTATAGTTAAGGGCCTTCTAGACACAAGGACACATAAGAGAAAGGCCATATCCCTTTCTTTTCGCTGCATCTACCCCGAAACTTACAACAACTATGAACTGACCAAATTTGGCTTTCTCCACTCTTACAACCTACAGCTAGTACCAACATAAACTTGCATTTTTCAGTCTCAAATGTGTTCTTAAAACTCCTCGACAATCTTTTTACTTGTTCCAGGTTAAACAGGACGTTCTAGTTTCCAAATCTGATTATTTCAAACTTTCTCCCACTCTCTTGTAGTTTCTTCTCTTACATTTCTTTCCTTCAGCATGATAAACAAAAACCATCAGAAGAACTTTTGGTCCTGCCTTTACATCCATAAATATTTGTATAATAACATAAGCTATAATTTCTGAATTCTTATGTACTGGGCATAAAAAGAAGTGTCTAGGTAGGCACTATTAGGTGGACAATAAAGTCATACAGTTTGTAGAGAGCTATATCCATCCATCTTTAATTCCTCATAGCTTGTGCAGGACATCATTATCTATTCTTCCTCTTCTTTCAATTCCCTCCTTTACTACTATACAGTATAATGGGTAAGCATAAGAAAGGAAGGCCAGGTTCAAATATACTTATCAGCTGTGTGTTGTGGTCTTGGTGTACTCTTTAATCTCTGTAAATTTATCATCCTCTCTCACTCTTACTTTATACTAATTTTCTTAACAGTGAACTAAAGATAATAATAGTACTTAACCCATGAATTTATATGAGGCTAGAACAAGAAAATTTATTTATAGCACTATCACAGTATCTGGTACACAGTAAGCATTCATAAGTAGTAGCCATTTTACAGATTCTTAGGAATCTTATCTTGAATTCACTAATTTATAGTCTCCTTTCCTTCAACTCACTATCTTGACACCATTGCTACTACTTCAGTTTCAGCTTTTACTGGCTCTTGTTTAGAATACTGCAAAAGCCACATTATTGACAATTCTGCCTTTAGATGCAATACCCATTCATCTATCCTCCATGTGACCACTTTTTCGAAAGTCTAGAGCTGATATCTCATACTCCTAATTCCCTACCTGGTATACTTAATAAACTCCTACTCAATCATCTTTTACAATCTGGCTTCAATGTTATCCTTTCTCTGCTAAATATTCCTACATCCAATGAGATAGAGTTTATTATTCTCTAAACTCTCATTAGATATTTTGTGGTTATTTATTTGTATCTCTGATTCATCCACTAAAACTGTGACTTCTTTAAAGGCAAAGACCATGTCCCAATTCATCCTTAATTACTAATTGCCTAGCTCAGAGTCAAAAGTACATCTTTTTAGTGGGATAATAGGTGACTGAACATGAATGAAATTCATACTTTATCTTGTAATCAATGGTAAATCACTGAATTTTTTTTCAATATTTTCTAGTTGTTGATGGACCTTTATTTTTTTATATGTGGTGCTGAGAATCAAACATAGTGCGTCACACAAGCTAGGCAAGTGCTCTTTCACTGAGCTACAACTCCATCCCCTGAAAGTTTTAGAATACAGTAAGAGAGGATGATAAATGTGTTATGAAAATTATCCTGATGATAGTATAGATAAATCAATGGAAGGAAATCCATTTAGGAGATAAATGTAGTAAGTACTTCAAGCGGGCAATATAAATTTAAATGGTGGTGGCAATAAGTGAGAACCAGTTTGAGACACACATGAAAAGGAAAAGGTAATGGCTGATTATGAGAAAGAGGAAAAGGCAAGATACAGAGTGACACTTTGAAAGTTCAATTATGAGAGATCTGGAGACTAGTAGTCACAAGCAGAGAATAAGAGAAACAATTTAAAAGGACGTTAGTTTTAAAAGTAAAGATAACAAAAGGCTGAGGCAGGATTGTCAAGTTGGAGGCCAGCCTCAGTAACTTAGTGAGGCCCTAAACAACTTAGAGAGACCATTTCTCAAACAAAACAAAGGTTTGAGGATGTGGCTCAGTGGTTAAACACCACTGGGTTCAATACCCTGCACCCCCCAAGCCCCCTCAAAAGTAGTAAAGATGAAGATTAAAATTTTGGATACAATGAGAACAAACCGAGATTAGAAATATAGTTTGATTTCTTATTTCACAATCTCCTTATTCCCATATTTTCCTCCCCTATTTACTAGTTAAGGAAAAATGGCACAAGAGGAAAGCCACTTACTTGAACCACCAATGGAGAAAAGGTTTTATAGTAAAATATGGGAAGAAAGTCTGATTTTTGGATGAAATTAAAATTTATGATAAAGGTTTATTTATTTTTTTTAGTACTGGGTTTTAAACCCAGCAGCACTTACAACCACTGAGCCACATCCCCAGTCCTTTTCATTTTGAGATAGGTTCTCACTAAGTTGCTTAGGGCCTCACTAAATTGCTGAGGCTGGCCCTTTACTTGGAATCCTCTTGCCTCAGCCTCTTGAGCTGCTGGGATTACAGCCATTATACCCAGCTTGTAATAAAGTTTTTGTTTTTAACATTTAATAAAATTTAACTTATAGTTTCAACTATAACTAATTCTTTTTTAATATTTATTTTTTTTAGTTGTAGTTGGACACAATACATTTATTTTTGTTTATTTATTTTTATGTGGTGCTGAGGATCGAACCCAGGGTCTTGCACGTGCTAGGCGAGCACTCTACCGCTGAGCCACAACCTCAGCCCTACACTAATTCTTAAACATACAAAGAATCAAGTTTTGTGGTTAGAATGCCAAGCTTATGGCAGTACCATCTGAAACTGTTAATTTCATATGTAACTTTTACAGCATAATCATAATCAATTTTATAAGAATTTTAGAGAAGTTCATGCATTCCCAAGGACCTCTATCAATCCTTTTGATATTTACACTATTTTCATTTGAAGATAAAACTTTTACAGGGATAGTGTTATTAAGGAAAATGTCAGAGTAACTCTAGTTTGGCACCAGTGAAGTATTTAATATCATCAGAGAAGATGACAGCCTTTTTTGAACTGTGATTCATATAAAGCCCAGTATTTAAAATAAATGATAAATGAAAGATGGCACTTGTTTCTGATCTACCTTATAATTATAACAGGAAAATAAAGAAGCAGACCTGAAATTTCAGTTCTAGCAATGCTATATACTTACATCAATATTGACAGGTTCTATTGTGTTTATATGCACATTGGGAGCAGATGAGGATCGGTCTCGTTGCCCAAATTGATTTCGATGATCTTCATCTGCTGGTCGGAAGGGCTGTGGAATTGGAATGGATTTTGAAGGAGACGGACTGGTGAGAATTTGGGGCCTGGAAAAATCAAGTAATTGAAAGATAAGATAAAAAGCAACTATACAGAGACAATAATATTAAATAATGAAAGATATAAAGATTTTCTGTTTATCAGAAAAATCTTTAAAATAAAGCACTGACATTCCAGCTGAAATAGCTTTATAAGAAACATTAAAGAGGACTAACAGACCTACAACTAGAACTGCCAAAGTTGCTATGTTCAAGCAGAACCTTCAGGAAATATCAACAAGAACACCAATGATTAATCAGCTGAAGAAGAGGGTCTTCTTTTTAAAGTAGAAAAATGTTCTAGTTAAGAGATTGAATAAAATCTATTTTTTCTAACTTTGCATTTCTTGAGAGCTGAAATTATTTAAATGAAAAAATTTATGAACAATATTAGGAAGTTATAAATATTTTGGGAATGTAATCTGTACACTTCAGGACCTGAAAAATGTACCTGCTGCCAAACACCTAAGTTGTACGAAAATTCTAAACAATATCAAAAGATCATTTCCAAATTCAGAAGATGATCTTCACAGTGCCAGGACTTTTCTCATTTTGAAATTTTTATCATTCCCAATGATTGATATCAAAGACACAAGAGAATCATAAAGATTAAAGCATTTATTTTTTAAAAACTGGTTTTTAATCAGACCACCAAAATAGGTTACAGGGTGACCTACTTTGATACTGTAGATAAATAAGGAAGTATGATTTTTCACTGGCCCTAAAACAAACTTGACACAAAAACCCTAAAATTCAGAGGATAGACCATAGCACCTGTAAGAAGAATATGTTCCTCAGAAAAGATATCTACAGTAGGAGCAGGGAGGATCACTTGGTAGAAGATGCGGCTGTCTCACTGAACTCCACCATCAGGACCAATGAAGTGCTAATAAGCTCTTTACCTATATTTGTTATCATTCCACCCATCTTATGAAAGCTCTCTAAATGATCAGCATTATTTAGTAGTTATTAGGCCAGAAAGGCAATGATGAGGGAATAAAGCATTTTGTGACAGGAGAGGGTTTGGAGAGGAATGGTAAGAAAATATAGAAGGAAAAGAAATGGATAAAGGTTTGAAAAGGAAAGAAAGTTCAGTAGTGACAAAATCCTCCAAATAAAATGTCAACAGAATCTGAACCATGCCAGTTTACATCCTTACTTCTCTTTTTTATTTTATTTTTTTAATTTTGCTTTTTTTTATTAGTTGCTCATGACAATACAATGATCTTGACATATCATACATTTGAATCAAATGGGGTATAAATTCTCATTTTTACATCCTTACTTCTCTGAGCACACAAATAAGCACAATTATTAAGGATAGGAGAAAATTTTTGACTTTGCATGCTCATTTTAATTACATGAATTCATATATAACTGATATATAAATAATAAGACATTAGGTACTAAAAATTATTATCAGCCTAATTATAGGCAAGACTTATGGAACTAAATTTTGGGAAAATTAGCATGTTTCACTTGGGTCCTTTTTATGCTTTCCGGTTATTGAGAAATATTTGGTTTGTGACAGAGCCATTCCATTTCTTGCCTTAGGCTCCAAATATACCCTTTGCTAAGGAATTGTGAGAGAAGTAAAACAATGAAAAAATTACATTAGTTAAAACAAAACAAAACAATGAACATAACAAAAAACCTGGAAAGTGAACTGATACCTAACTGCTACTTATAGACTGATGATTTAAAGTTTTAGGGCAAGCACATACTTTATTAAAAATTTTTAAAAAATTATACATAGACACAATATCTTTGTTTTTTGACTTTTAAGTGGTGCTGAGGATTGAACCCAGTGCTCCACATGTGGGAGGCAAGGGCTCTGCCACTGAGCCATAACCCCAGCCCAGGCACATACTTTAAATCAGGTCTTAAAACTGGAAAAAGCCCAAATTAACTAGAACTGTATAGGTTAGTCTAAGCAATGCTATAATTGATCTGGTATGGGCAGAAGTGGCAGTAAATCTTTCTTGAAACTTAGTTAGGACAATGACAGAAACATATTGGATGACAAATCAGAGATATGTATGCAAAGAATATGATCCAGAGGCAAGAAAAAAAATCCTGAATTTAATTTGGCAAGTTTCATTATCATATCTAAAGAAAAGAATGTATATATTAGAAAATGAGAATATCCAGGTGTGGTGGTGCATGCCTGTCAATGACTTGGGAGGCTGAGGGAAGAGGACTGAATATTTGAAGCCAGCCTCAGCAACTTAATGGGACCCTCAACAACTTAGGAGACTCTGTCTCAAAATAAAAAATAAAAATAAAATAAAATAAAACTGGGGATGTAGCTCAGTGGTAAAGTGCCCTGGGGTTCAATCCCCAGTACCAAACAGATAGAAAAAGAGAATGACTGCCAATTATATAAAATCAAAGACATTAATATCACCTGGAAGGGAAGGTGTGTTTTGATCCACAGTCACCTAGTCTTGAGGACAGGTATACATTGCAATTTTGGACAATACCTCAAGTTATCATATCCTGGTGTATTAAATATCTTATATTGCCTCTGGATCATATTCTTTGCATATATATCTCTGACTTGTCATCCGGTATGTTTCTGTCATTGTCCTAACTCAGTAAGTTTCAAGAATGATTTGCCACTTCTACCCATACCGGATCAATTATAGCATTGATTAGACTAACCTATACAGTTCTAGGTTATTTGGGCTTTTTCCAGTTTTAAGACCTGATTTAAAGTATGTGCTTGGGCTGGGGTTATGGCTCAGTGGCACAGCCCTTGCCTCCCACATGTGGGGCACTGGGTTCGATCCTCAGCACCACATAAAAATCAATGAACAAAATAAAGATATTGTGTCCATGTATAATTAAAAAAAAAATTTAAAAAGTATGTGCTTGCCCTGAAACTTTAAATCAAATCGGTCTATAAGTAGTATTAAAATTAGTACTCTGTACTAATTCCATGCTTGACAAAACCATCATAATTTGGTTTCCTATAAATATCTTCTGAAAGAATGCCAGCCCATCCAATACAAGAAGCCTGATTTATATAACAGGCATATTTCTTACAGAAAGAATTACTGGATATTCTGATGCAGTCTGTTCTGACTTTGTTTAATGTAAATCAGTATATTCCTATATTAATATTCTCATCATTTCTGGGAATGGATAAAATTGAGCTTCCATATCTGGGAAATCTTTACCTGGACCAAGGTAATTTATACCCTATGAAGTATCCTGGCAGACATCCAACTGGGTTTTATTCAATGACAACGTTACATTACCCTGCTGCAAACTTCTTTAAAGTGGTACCAAGTTTAAAATAAAAAATTTTAGCACTGTGTAGTATATTACCAATAAGTCAGACCTAATTTTCAAGCTAGAATATTTAAATTTTGAAGCAAAGTAATTACTTTTGTTCAGTGATATGCAAATTTTAAATGTTGGCTTTTCCTAAATGTATACACTCTTAAGCATTTTTAAGAAGTAGAAAAGAGGTATCTCTAATTTTTTACCAAAATTGTGTAATATATCACTTTTCCAAAATTTCTTGATTACATCTGTTATGACACTTGCTTTATGATCATTATGACTGTTATATCAAGACTAAAAACAAAATGCAAGTGAGTTCCAATACTGAATATGACCATACAGAGGCAACCATCTACACCATGACATAAAAGCATCAAGAAAATGATTTAAATAAGTTTGAACATCTTATTCATTTGCTCAAGACCAGAATCTACTTCAGTTATGAATAAAATACTTGTGGCATAGGCATATGTTTTCTTAAGACAGCACTCCTTCCTGAATTGTTACCACTGCAAACCTTCAGAGAGGCCAAGATAATTTCATTATGGTGTTCTGTAACTCTGCTCAAAGAACTGGGACCTCTCATTAGAAAGTCATCATGGTCTATAGACTCTGTCAGAAGAAAATGTCATAGCCAAAGGATTAATTAAAAACCCAAACACACAATAAAAACATTTTTACTTTATTGTCTTAAAAAACCCACAGAGCTGCACACAACTAATGGCAGAGCAGTAGGAATAAAATGAGTTCAAAGAATTGTTATAACCTGACAAAAGAACACAGTGGTTGCATTTTCTGTTGTTCCAAATGGACAAATACACCCACTCATTAACATAAAATTCTTTGCTAAATTTTCTAACCTATGAGACCTCCAGGAAGGTTGGCTTCACAAAAATTATAGGTCTATTAGAAGTGTCAACTTATGATTATTTTTATCTATATAGAAGTCTAGAGAAATATCACATTGTGAAGAGTGGGAGGTAGTAGGGTAAAAACTGACAATATTTCTGAACTAAATTTCTCTGGGATATTCTATAGAAACTTTTTTTTTATATGCTTCCAGATATAAGCATACACAATGCCATCTCAAATCCAGTAGGAAAAGAGTAAGCAGACTTGAGTAAGAGCCAATTACTAGTACCCACTTAACTCAACAATACCAGGTCTCTCTCTCTTTTTTTTCCACTATGAATCGTTTTTTTAAAATTTTTTTAGTTGTAAATGGATACAATATCTTGATTTTTATTTATTTATTTTTATGTGGTGATGAGGATTGAACCCAGGCCCCACACATGCAAGGCAAGCGCTCCACTGAGCTACAATCCCAGCCCATCTACTATGAATCTTAAATATAAGATACTTTGGCACTGTTTTTAAAGTCTTTGCTTTGTCCTCTACAACTAACGATACTATTAATTTCTTTCTTTTGCACTGTAAGACTATCCATACCTTCTCCCACTCCAGTTCAGGTCTTTGTTGCTTCTCAGTCTTTACTACCTAGTTGGCAGCCACAAACCCAGCCCTGTCCCTTTCATGTGTCAAATAAATTCCAGTTTTAATTCCAAGACTATCTGGTCTTATACTTGGCACTTCTCAAGATAAGTCTTTCTTTGCTAGGTCTTAATCCTGCCATTTTTATTCTTTTTTTTTTTTTTTTTGGCACTGGGAATTAAGTCCAGGGGTGCTTTATCACTGAGCTACATACCCAACCCTTTTAATGCCTACACTGGCCTGGAACTAGCAATCCTCCTGCTTCAGCCTCCCAAACTGCTGGGATTATGGGCATGTGCCACTGTGATCAGCTTTCATTCCTTTCATTTATGTTTTTTCTCTATTCCCTATCACCATACTTTTATTTCCTAAGTTTACTCAGATTGTAGTCATTCTTTAAGGTCTAGTTCAAATCCCATCTTCTCCATTAGTTTTCCTGAGCATTCTCTCTTATACTACTCTCCCTTTTCTTAACATGAAAATACCTATCCTCATTTCACAATTTAACATACTCTTGGAAACTGTTTATTACAATACTATGCTATCTTTAAATTATTTGCTAATGTTTTATATGCTAATGCAACTTTTATAAAAGAAAGTAATATAGTTCTGTATCTAATATTATCTAAAAATTATCTGTTGTCTGATTTTTTTCAGATCTGGTTCTGAAAGTCTACAACCAGATTTAATCCCACTTGTGTACCAAATGCATGCAAATGTCTTAATGATGAGATAAAATAAGTTATTTGAAAAGAGAATTCCTTAATTTACCAATTCGAGTGCTAGAAGGCAGTTCATATAGCATGTCACTGAACAGCAGGAGTCAAATCATACCCAATAGAGTCTGAGGGGGGTGCAGAAGGGGATGATCCAGATGTAAGGGCAGTCTCTGCTAAGGAGGCCTCCTCCTGTGGTATTGGGTGGTGCTCAAAGAACTTGGAGACAAACAGCAAACTGTGAGGCAAAAACAAAACAAAACAAAACAAACCTAACTTGTGCAAAACCCAGAAGCTTCAGTACATCAGAATACATAGTTATTGGGAAAATATGAGATCAAATTCCACTTTGAGAAATAATTGTTAAATTTTAATTAGTTGTATTTTTGTCTAAAGACTTATTAAAAATATTACATTGTGTTTTCAAAGGCAAGCTCAGAATCTATAACTAATTTTTCTTTTCAGCAAATTTCTACATATTAGAAGGGGAAAAATCATGCTTCATAGTTAAAGAATTAGAAGAACAAGTATCTATTGCTAAATTAGATTATATTATTATAATTTACTTTAAAGTATGGAGTTAAATACTATTTGCTCAGGAAGTGATCGGAAAATATACAAGACCTTAACAGAAGAAACAACAATAATGACAGAAAAGAGATTATAACAGATTCGGACTAATCTATTAGAAAAACTCCAGCATAAAGCGAAAAGAAATTTTAGGAAGGAATAAACTGGGTATGAAGATTTTATATCTTACTTTTAAATAAACTGGGGAAGGAGGCACAAAGTGGGGGGGAAAGAGAGGGAGAGAGAAAAGGGGAGGGGGAGAGAAAGAGAGAATATAAAAGTAGTTCACAAAATAAATCACAGATTAGACCTCAAACTATAATGGTCAACTTAATTGAAATGACCCATCAGGTCTCTTCCCACAAACTATCCAAAAATGATTTCTATGGACTAGGGGTCTTTATTAATTAAAAGAGAATATAAAATATAAATAAAATGTACAGCTGAACCAGAACTACAATTTGGGAAAGAAGTTCTGGCATTTCCATGTTATTGTACATTACAAGCTATTCTCTAATCATACTTTAAAAAGTTCCTTGTAAAAACTACACTGGACAGAAAATCCTTCATGGACTTTCAAGACAACTAGTTTTATAATATGAAAATTTAAATGTAAAATGGTAGACAGAAGAGAGGTTCTTTTGGATTACTTACTCAAGTTGGTCATAATTAACACACATCAGTGGAACCTCTGTACTACAACGCTGGTGAAATTTATAACCACATGTTTGACAGCGGAAACCTTGGAAAAGCAGCTTTCGACAAAAGTCACAAAATGCTAAGGTGAAAAAAGTTTTTCGTACCTACAAAATAAAAAAAAGCAGAGAATTTCAAAAGCTTGAAAGAACCCTTTTAGAAATTAGCATATTTAACAAAGTCTTAATACATTTATATCATAAAAACTTACATTCTAAAATATAAACATGAAAACCAGAGGGTTCAAGATAGTAGATGGGCTGGGCATGGTGGCACATGCCTGTAATCCCAGAAGCTTGGGAGGCTGAGGCAGGAGGATTGTGAGTTCAAAGCCAGCCTCAGCAAAAGTGAGACACTAAGCAACTCAGTGAGACACTGTCTCTAAATAAAATACAAAAATAGGGCTGGGGATGTGGCTTAGTGGTTGAGTGCCTGAGTTCAACCCTGGGTACTACCCCCCAGTAAAAAGATAGTAATGGGCAACATGCATTTATCTTCTATCCCAACACCCAAATTAAAAACTCAGAAGTCAAGAAGAATGAGAAACAAAAGACTAGTAAAAGATTTCAGCTTGACAACATAAATATAGAGGCAGAAAATGAGAGAATAAAGGAAAAATGATGGAGAAAGAAGGGTATAATTTAATTATTGTACAAAGAGGATAGAGAAGGAATGCTGACTGGTATTGATGAAACAAGAACACCAGTTACAAAGATGTCCAATGGAGGCCAGGCACGGTGGCACACTCCTGTAATCTCAGTGGCTTGGGAGGCTGAGACAGGAGAATCTTAAGTTCAAAGCCACTCTCAGCAACTGTAAGTTCCTAAGCAACTCAGTGAAAGTCTATCTCTAAATAAAATACAAAACAGGGCTGGGGATATGGCTCAGTGGTCAAGTACCCCCTGAGTTCAATCCCCGGTACCAAAAAAATAAAAAATAAAAATAAAAAGATGCCCAGTTGAAGAAGAAAAATTTAAAAAGTAAAGAGAGAGAAAAGGAGAAGAGTGCAATGCTAATATCTAAACTTGATAAAGCAAGAAACTGGCTAAAAAATATTTAGTGATATGACAGCAGTTATCCAATGAGCTCAAAACAAACTATTAAAAATGAACAGTAGTCTCCTCTGGAGAGGGTTAAGGAGAGAAGAAGTGGAAAGGAAGAGTGAGAGAATATAAAGATGATTTAAAAAATAGGTGAAAGAATCAGAACCTATCACCTGTGGTTCAAAAATAAAATGATTAGCTTAACTGAAATGACACTTCTTCTAAAAATTACCAAAAAGTGATTTCTATGGGTTAGGGTGTTTTAATTAAAAGATAATATATATAATGTACAGCTAAATCAGAAATACAACTTGAGACAGAAATGCTGTACACTACATGTTACTTTCTAACTACACTTTAAATGTCAAATAGTGCACAGAGATTTTTTTTTTTTTAAAGTAACTTTCTGAAGTTGATTATAATTATTGTACATCAGTGAAAACAAGGCTGGTGAAATTTATAACCAGCATTAGAAGCTAGCAAGGGATGGGGCAACAGATACTTATTAATTATAAGCACCTCTGCACTTCTTTTATTTTGTTTTTGGTACTGGGGATTGAACCTAGAAGTGCTTTACTACTGAGCTCTATCCCAAGCATTTTTTATTTTTTGAGACAGGGTCTCACTAACTTGCTGAGGCTGGCCTTGACCTTATGATCCTCCTGCTTAGCCTTGAGTCACTGGGATTACAAACATGTGCAACTGTGCCTGGCACCTCTGTACTTTTTTAAAGCATATACATGTACCATTTGGGTACAAATATAAAATAATTATTTATAAAAGACAAAAACTAGCATATGAAAATCAGAACTAATTTGGATGAGGGATAAGAAAATCATCTAAATACAAATTTTAAAAAAATTATTTTTTGGTCACAGGGTCTTGCTGTGTGGCCCAGTTTGATCTCAAAGCTAAGATACTTCTGCCTTAGCTAGCTTCCCTTGTTGGTATTCCAGGAGTGGGCCACCACACACAGCAATAAAAAATACTTTTACAAACTATCAATTGTTGGGGGATTAGAATATTCAGGCAATTTAAACTTATTAGTGAATATTTATTTACACCAAACTTAAAAGGCAATATATAAAAATTCTCTGTCAAAAGGCAAGTGATATATAACATGGATAACAAAAACAAAACTCTGCTAGGGAAAATCCATCTTACCAAAGATAGAATTGCTTAAAATGTACATGTTTTGAGTATACAATGAATAGAAAACATAAGATGGACACACAAATACAAAACTCTTAATAATGACTATTTCAGAGTGTCAAGAGTATGGATGACTCCTATCTTATTCTTTGCTGTAAATTCTCAATCATCTCAGTTTTTCAAAATTTCAATCACAAATAATAGTAATAAATATTGCTGGGAGCCATTAGCCAAGTAGGTATGACAATTTCCTTGCCAGCGTACCCCATGTTGCAGTGACATTGAATGTAGGTGACCTTGTTCAAGGACCAAGGCGGATTAGGGCGTTCCCGGTTTAGGTTCCAGGTTTAAGGTTTAAGATTATTCCTGCTGGGAATAGGGCGTATCTTGCTGCCTGAGTTCCCCTTGAGTTCTCACGGGATTCAGACAGTATATTTTGGAGATAGAAGCCCAGTGGAGGTGGATTTGGGCAGAGAACGTGGATTTCCCCAGAACGTGTTTGTAGACGGCTGGTGTGAGTTCGGGAATAAAGAGTTGCTGTTTGAATCTACAAGCTGTGTGGTGGCTCGTGATATTCTGCCCAGCCAGACTGTGGCATTTGTGCCCAGCCAGACTGTGGCAAATATATTTTACCTTATGACCCAGTATATACCTGTAATCTTAATAATACTTACCTGGATATATAATGAATTTCTGAATCTATTCTATTAGATACAGATGCTTTTCACAATACATTAGATTGATTCTAATACCAACATTATTTTCAATCAACATTAATGGAAGTAATTTAAAAAGTATTTCATCAAAAAAATTATATTCTGACATACAATCCTTTTTGAGAACATTTATACAGTTTTAAAAGTGACATTTGTTTTCTTCAACTTTTTCCCCCTATGTGTCACTTTCTAGGGGATATGAAAAAGCCAAATTCTTGTTTCTGGCTTTGTTCCTTTTCCATTTGTCTCTGGTTAGATAAGAAATTAAAATATCTTCTTTACTATTTTTTCTGCAGCCATTACTTACCAAACTAAGCATCTTTTACACTTCTGGCAGAACTTCAGCAAATAGCAAAGAAAAGTATGTTTTCAAAGTATCAATATTTTTCAGTCATCTGATTCTTTTTGCTCACCACACATACTCAGTCACCTGATAACTTACTGTTTCATGAAGCCCTCAATTTCCTCTTCCTTCATTAAACTACTCAACTGCTTTTATTCCTATCATTAAACCATATATTATATGTGTGTGTGTGTATGTATGTATATACATGTATTTTCTTTTAAATTTGTTCATAAATACACAACAGTAGAGAGTATTTTGACATGTTATACATACATACATGGAGTATAATGTCCCATTCTTGTGGTTGTATTTGATGTGGAGTTTCATTGGTGGTGTATTCACATATAAACATAGGAAAGTTATGTCCAATTCATTTTACTGTCTTTCCTATTCCTATCTCCCCTTCCTTCCCTATTAAACTATATTTTAAAACTATGTATAACTGGTTGGTTGTGCACATAAAGGAGGAAAATGAGAGAAGAAAAGTAAGAGGGAGGGATATATGGGGGAAGGAAAACATCTGAGGGGGAGAAAATATGTGAATATGCATTTGAGCATAAATTTTAAGCAACATGTTTGGATCTATAAGGATACCTTTTGTCAATAAGATGGGCACAGGAAGATCTATCTTTCTTCTGGTTCACAGCTTATGCTTCAACTGGAATTTAAGCATAACTATGTATGTACAGTAAATTAGTGGAAGGACACACACTGTAACATTTAGCTTATGTGAGGTTCGAGCAAATGCAAAAAGCAGACAGGGAAAAGACTGAGGGAGAAGCTCAGTATCCAGCTATTTCTCCTCCTACTTTCATCACTATAGTCTTCAAAAACATTTACACAAATGTGTATACAGATTCTGTTGAGCCCTGTATATAACAGGTTTTTGGAAAATATAAAAATTTAAATAAATGCTATTAATAGAAGAATGGTTAGGTATGCCAAATTTCTACTCCTATGAACTATTATGCAATTGTTAAATAAAGCTAAGTGTAATGACATAATTTAGTCTATAATATCCTGTTGAATAAAAAAATAAATAAAAAAAGGTGAGGAATATCACCAGAGCATGGAAAGTAATGAAGCAGGAGAAAAAAAATGAGAAAGGAGAAAACTCTGGGTTTACAGTTATAGGCATATGTTTGTGTATTCAGTTACCCATTTAGTCTATACAAATGTTGACCTGTAGGAGGGGGATTTTCATTTTTTTACTTCATATACTTTTTTGCAGCATTCCAATTTTTTCTCTTAATAACAGACATGTATTTCTTTTTAAGTTAAAAAGAAATCAGGATGAAAATAAACCTCTTTAAACAAAAGTTTAAAGAACAAATTTTCAACTTATGTAAAATGTCAACACAAAGTGAGTCAACCATTTTCATATTCCTCAATAAAAATACATTCATAAGAACTTGAACATTTTTGAAATGCCAAAAATGTAAAGGTACATACAAAGTTGTGTGTTGTAAGTGGAACATTTTCCAACACTTCTACATGCAATTCTTCCCCTGTAAGCCAGGAAATATCAGTGTCCCAGCCAATTGGTTTCTTCTCTCTGAAAAATATAGACATAAGTCTTTCTTGGTTACTGTACCTAAGAATACTCACATGCCTAATGCTGAAGATATGAAAATTGGTTATTGAGGGGCTAGTAATTGGGAGGCTTGGCTCCCTGGTCTTCAATCTTCAGAAATTTGAATGGCAATAAATTTTTAAGTTTATCCCAAATAATGTATCACTCTTAGACATATAGCAGGGTAAAGAGATGTACTCTTTTCCAGAAAAGACATACAACAGTAAAAAATTGATTGTTCCTGTCTTCTCCCTCAAAAAAAAAAAAAAAAAAAAAAAAATCAAAGGTATGGACTTATCTATTCAGAGAAAAAGAGGCACCATATGCCCTCCAAAACATGATTGAAAATTTGGATTCAAAATCTGAGAGTCTTAGAACAATGTTAGATACTTTCTGAAAGAAAAAGTTTAATATAAAATGTTAATTTTGATAAACTTTTTTTGAGAGTATGAGTTTGTATTAAAAATGAGGGAGTGGAGCTGGGCGTGGTGGAGCATGAGGCTGAAGCAGGAGGATCTCAAGGTCAAAGCTAGCCTCAGCAGATTAGTGAGACACTTAGCAACTCAGCAAGACCCTGTCTCTAAATAAAATATAAAAAAGGGCTGGGTATGTGGCTCAGTGGTCAAGTATCCTGGATTTAATTCCCGGTACTAAAAGAAAAAAAAAAAAAATGAGGTAGTGTATAAGGATTCATTATCCAAGTAAATCTCATTCTATGGTTGAAAAATCCAAAAAATCTCAAACTCCAATAAAGTCATTTGATTAGAATAACAAATATCATAGTTAACACAAAATTAATTAACTCAGTACTAATTAAAACATTTCCCCCTAAAGTTGCTTTTCAATCCCCTAGGTTTGGGTACAGATCCTACAGAAAACTCCAAAGTTTAATGTCTGATTTTCTTTGTAACAAAATTTCACAATACATACAAACCATACCCATCCTGAATTCTGTAAACAGCACAGCACTCTGGGATAAGACCTCGCATCATCAGTGCTTTCTTTAGACTGTCTCGTACTGTAACTCCACACCTTGCAGGTACCTACAGTATAAATATATGTAAGAGGGAAAAAAATTTTTTTTCATATCATTGGGGAAAAAACAAAACCCCAACAACAACAAAACCCTCAGTAATTTATCTTCCTAACACAAATCCTTTAAAATATCATGGATTACTAGGTTAAATGCGATATCATTTCTTATAGCTCACTTAATATTACAGGGAATTATAATCAAAATATCTATTATTATTAATCTTACTGACCCAGATCACAATTTGATTTTTGGTCTTTTATTAAAGTTATGAAATATTTTTAAAAGGAACAGAAAATATAATTGTACCTATTATAATATATCCATCCATACAATATACCTACCATTGAGAAATAATAGATGTCAGCATTTAAAGTAAAATCAATTTTGGTCCAACATTGTTCAAAGTTGAAAACTGTACAATCCTTCAATCACACTGATAGTCCTTAAGAGACATCTTATTGACCCAAAACACAATAGGAAGAAAATACTTGTCTTAATGTGCATAATTGATATTTGTTGTTTAGTTACCCAGTGCCCCTATTTCCTCTGGGAACTTGCCTCTCTCTAGAAATCCACATGTCATTAGAGAGGCTTTATCAATCTAGAGGCATTACTTTTCTAGCTACAGATGACATAAGTTGGCCAATGAGCTCCCCATATCCCTAGCAATACAACTAGCTTAAAGCTAGATATATGACATAAACAGCACCCGAGTTATTCCCTAAACCAATATGTGGACATAGGTTGAGAGAAGTTCCTATTTCTACTGCAGTTACAGTAGGCCTACAGAATACAAATCTGGACACTTCATTGTGGCCATCTTCCTAGGAGGTAGTACACTGAGAAAATCTGATCACAGAATAAAGCTAACATAGAAAGAAGTACAGATGACTCTGGGAATGGGGAAGGGTAAGGCAAAGGAAAGAGATAGTTATGCTTGGCCTTTTCCCATGTTCATATCCCCAGGTAAATTTAGCATAGACTAAAGAGAGGCAGTGGGACTACAGGGAGTGCACTTTTTGCTAGGGGGTGGCATAAGAAGAAGGTGATGTGTTAGTTAATTATAATAAAAATTAATTATCCCATACACTTAAATCACTTCAAAGTACTTAGCAACCCAAATGTTTCCAAAGAATTGGGAATTTTTATGTGAGGGGGTGAAAAACGGAACAAAGATGAATATAAGACAGCTGAATTTAAGCAGTATATTAAAGAAGGAACAATACGTTTAATTAGAAGCTGTGATTGGAAATAAAAGGAGATAGATTTTACCTCAATATAACCATTAAAACCATCCAGCAAGGGAAATGCTTATCATGAAGGAGAGGGCTCTTCATGAGAAGTATTAAAGAAGTGACTGGATTGGTACAATTGATCTCATTATTTGTGGAATCCTTATTTGTGAATTTGTCTACTTGCTAAAATTTTAATTCTGAAATCAATACTTGTATTGTTTTTGAATAAACAGAACAGTGAAAATTTTGTGCCATTTGATGCACATATCTTCCTAGTAGTCACTATTTTATTTCAGAAGGTCAACCTTGTTTTTAAGCTTCCACATTTTTTGACATTACAATACTTCCATTAAATCTATCTTATTTGTATTGTTTAATCTAATTTTAGGCTTACATATCTTTAATATTTTTGGTCCCTGAAGCATTGTGTTTTATTTCTGTTCTCTTCACCTTTTCTTTCTTCTATTTTGACACAGACCCTTATAGAATATGTACGTACCTTTTCCTACCTCTAAAAACAATAATCCTGGCTACTTTCTCTTTTCTCTACTATTGCTATTATTGTTCAAAAAGTGTTATTTTTTTATTGTTTCAGACCTCTGGCATTGTGTTTGTGCATGGCATTTAAGACAATTTATAAAAGCAGATTTATTCTTCCAAAAGGTATACAAAAGCTGATAACCACATGAAGATACTTGATATCCTCAGCTATCAGGGGAACTGAAAACAAGAACCACAATGACATACTATTCCATACCTGCTAGGATGGTTTTAATCAGAAAGACAAATATGAAATAAATGTTGGCAAAAATGTGGAAAAAACTGAATCCTCAAGCTGGTGAGAAAGTGTAATCATGCAGGTATTTAGGAAAACATCTTGGCAATTCCTCAAAAGGTTACTAGAAGTATATACCCAAGAAAGATAAAAATATATACCCACATAAAAATCTGTACATGAATGTTCACAGCAGAATTATTTCTAATAGCCAAAAAGTAGAAGCAACACAAATACCATCAACAGATAAATATATAGATAAAATGTTATATATACATCTAATAGAAGGGGATATTATTTTGCTATAAAGAGGGAACAAAAGAGCTGGCATGGCAAAATACACCTGTAGTCCTAGGAGGCTAAAGCAGGAGGATCCCTTGAGTCTAGGGGTTCAATATGAAAGGAAGGAAGGAAGGAAGGAAGGAAGGAAGGAAGGAAGGAAGGAAGGAAAGGGGAGGAGAGGGGAAAGGTAAGCAGAGAAAGAAAAGACTAGAAGGACTGACACGTTATGCCATGGATGGACCTTGGCAACATGCTAAGTAAAAGAAGCCGCATACTTCATGATTACATTACACAAACTGCCAAGAGTAAACATACAAATCTACAGAGATAGAAAACAGATAAGTAGGGGCTGGGGTTGTAGCTCAGAGTAAAGTGCTTGCCTAGCATGTGTGAGGCACTGGGTTTGATCCTTAGCACCACATATAAACAAATAAAATAAAGGTATTGTGTCTATCTACAACATATATATATATATATATATATATATATATATATATATATAGGCAACCACTTACCTACATTATTTTATATATTATATATTATTTTATATATTATATATATAAAAAGAAAGTAGGTAAATGGTTGCATATATATATATTATATATATATATATAAAGTAGGTGATGGTTGTATTACTCTTACGTATGAGTATACAAAAACCATTGTTAAATGGGTGAAATGTATGATATTTGAAGTATCTAAATGTATCTTAAAAAAAAGGAAATTCTGTCTTTTGAATTATAAACTCAAGAAGGAAGACTTAGGACAAGTCACTGTCTGGGGTAACTGGGCAAATCTAACACTTTAATTTTTTTATTATTATGTTTTGCACATAAACACACAGAGAAAAAGATATGTATCTCAGGCCTAATAGTTTAAATTATATTGGATTTCCTGTCTTTAATATTTCCCTTTTGGCCCCTTCTGCATTCAGTTTTATTCTTGTTTTCTTCATTTCTCTTTATCTTACTGTGACATAGGTTCTTATAGAACTCACACCTTTTCCTTAGACTGTTGAGAAAAATTTTTCTGAGCTAGGAGTCATGCATGGCTCCTGCCTACAATCCCAGCAACCCAGGAGGCTGAGATGACAGGAGGATTGCAAGGTCGAGGCCAGGCTCAGCAAATCGAGGCTCTAAGTAACTTAGTGAGACCCTGTGTCAATATAAAATAAAAAGATGTGGCTCATTGGTAAAGTGTTGGGTTCAATTCCCAGTACCAAAAACAAAAGCACTCTGCTTTTCTGATTTTAAGGTATTACAAAGTTCGAAGTGTGAATATTATATGACCAAATAATTATTTCTAGGTATTTAATCTATAAAAATATTCTCAGTTTCAGGATTTATATTTAAACATATATTGCAGCATTACCCAATTATTCATCAAGAAAGAAATAACTATCAGATATTGCAATATATATACATATATACATATTCATACAGCTATTTAGTATATACAGTTAATATACAAAGATATATAGTGTATCTTTATTTGTGCATTACCCTAAACTACCATAAAGTACAGTTTTGCATTATGTGAAAGAAGGGTATTAAGTATAAAGTAAAAAGTTAGTTTCTCATGTTCCAGACAGTATTCCCAACCCTGAGACAACCACAATGAATAGTTTTTTATACATGATTCAAAGATAACTCAATGTTTATTCTTATTTATTTATATATAACAGGAAAATGCATTACAATTCTTACTACATATATAGAGTTCAATTTTTCATATCTCTGGTTGTATACATAGTATACTCACACCAATTCATGTCTTCATACTTGTACTTTAGATAATAATGATAATGTTTATTCTTTTTAACCACTGTTTTTATTTATGAGATAAGACACCAGGTTTATATGCTTTTATTTTCAGAAAAAAATGTTATTTTTAATACGATGAATAAAAATTCATAAAATCTGTGAATTACTTCTTAAAATTATACTTCTGATATTTGCCACAAATTTTGAAAATAAAGAATTTAAAACCACCACTGTGAAATAACCACAACAACTTTTAATAAAGAAATTTTAACTGTACTTGAATTTTTTAAAATATTTTTTTAGTTATACATTGACACAATATCTTTATTTTTTTTGTTTATTTTTATGTGGTGTTGAGGATCGAACCCAGTGTTTCTCACATGCGAGGCGAGCGCTCTACCACTGAACCACAACCCCAGCCCCTGTACTTGAATTTTAACAGGATAAAAAGATAGATCAAAAAACTGAACTCTAAGCAAATACTTCTCACTAAAACAGGTCATCCCTTGAAAAGGTCTCTAGAGGGTAGTCTTTTGCTCTTCTATATAAATATTAGAGAATTAGCTTGTCAGATAAGGCAGGGAAGATGGATAAGACCATTTAGAATTAAAAAAATTTTTTTTTTTAATTTTTTTAGTTGTCAATGGACCTTTATTTTTTTTATTGATTGATACGTAGTGCTGAGAATAGAACCCAGTGCCTCACACATGCTAGGCAAGCGCTCTGCCACTGAGCTACAACCCCAGCCCCTATTTAGATTTTTAATGGATCTGCACAGAATTTATAGACTAATGTGGAGAGAAATATAATAGGGAAATAATCAGAAATAAAGTAACTTTTTCTTTTATTCTTTTAAAATATATTTCAATAAAATTGTACACATTTTCTTCACAAAGCTTCCCACATATTATTGTATCTGTTAAAATTGTTAAAGAAGGGTATTAAGCATGAAATAAAAAGTGTTTCTCTTGTTCTGTTAAAATTGTCTATGGTACCATTTTTAAACAGAATTACATGCATTAAGTGCTGTTTTCTTATTTAATAATTTGTTAATAAATTTTCTACATAGACACATTATTTGCAAATAATGAGTTTTGTTTCTGTATTATCCTTATTTTTTTATATCATTGATTTGATCTTCAGTGACCAGGAAATCCAATTTCATGTTGAACAAAAATGGCAGAAATAGACATTTGTCTTGCCTGTTTCTGAATTTAATGAGATTGTATCATTAAGTAGGACGCTTTTTAGACATTTTTTTGACACGATAATCTTATCAATAAGAAAGCTCTTTTATTCCAATTTTTTTCTAATTACAAAAGGGTGTTAACTGTCTTTTGCTTATTCTATCTAGAGATGTTTCGTGCAATATTTTCCCTTTAGTCTGTTAATGCGAACCTTGAAGATTGTTAAAAACCATTATTAATTTAGAATTAATTTATTTAATTAATTTAGAAGAATTACTCTTCTAAATGACATACAATGCTGGACTATTTGGCAATATTTTATTAAAAGACTTTTGCAAATACTTTCACAAGTAAGACTAACCTTTATTTTTCCTTCATCAAATAATCTTGCCTGGTTTTAGAACCAATATATGCAGGCTCCATAAACTGAATTGGGAAATGTATTTTTTTTTTATTAAACATTAAAATTTGTATATGACTAGCATTCTGCATTCCTTAAATGTTTTGTAGAATTTGCCTGTAGAGGCATAAATATAGACACTTTTTAACGTGATCATAGGCTGAACAGGGTCAGAATATGCCATTTCAAAATAAGTCACTTTAGTATAGAATTGTTTTAACTACAGACAACTGAGAAACAACAGATACTGAAAAAAGCTTTGCCAGAGTTTTCTTTATCTGATTTAAGAAGCAAGTTCTGAGAAAGCTAACAAATTTCTGCTCCTGGAAGAATCCAAAGTTTCGTTGTCATGAGGAACATTAAGATACAACATTGAGAGGAATGTGAAAACAAATGTTACTAAAATAACCTTTACCTCCCATTACTTTCCACTATATATTAATCTTCCTGTACTTACAGCCCCTAGAAAGTCCTTTGCCTTTTCATAGCTCCAGATTTCATTTTTTCTTGATCCAGTATATAATCAGGCATATGCACTTATTGGATCTTCATTTATTGTATATGAAGACCTTGTATACACATAAAAATATGAATATCAAGTAAAGCTTGTCTTTTTTCTTGTCAATGTTTTTTTTGTAAGTTTAATTTCTAAGGCTCCAGTTGCACAAACTAAGAGGGCAGAAGAGATTTTTCATCTCCTACAAGACCTAGCCAAATTTTCGATTCCTTTTTTAATTCATCTCAGAAACACATTCATGTTCAATAAATCATTAATTATTTATTTTCCTAATTTTTTTGTTCACTGGACTCAATTTTTAAAAATCTATACTATATGATTATTATGGTACCTTTATGATCACTTACATTATTTCTATCTTTATTCTTGTTCCTTTTTGCCAGATTTATCAGTCTTTTTAAATACTCAACCTTTATTTTGCTATTTATTGTCATTTAAAAAAATTTTTTTTTAGATGCTGAGACCTTTATCTTATTTGTTTACTTTTATGTGGTGCTGAGGATGGAACCCAGTGCTTCACACATGCTAGGCAAGTGCTCTACCACTGAGCCACAGCCACAGCCCCATCATTTTGTTTTGAATTTATTTATTTTTGCTTTTCCCCCCTAACTTAACAGTTACTTCATTGGTTTTAAATTTTATTTTGCAACAAATAAGGCTTTTTATCAATATAAATTTTCCTTTAAACGTTGTTTCAACTGTATCCTACAAGTTTCTTTCTTTTTTCCTTTCCTTCCTTTCTTTCTTTTTTTTATATAAGCAAAAAAGGGTATTTAGGGCTGGGGTTGTGGCTCAGTATAGGGCCTGGCATGTGTGAGGCACTGAGTTCAATTCTCAGCACCATAAATAAATAAACAAATAAAAATGTCCATCAACAACCTAAAAAAAAAGGTATTTATTGGTTCACATAACTGCAAAGTCCAGGGGGTATTCTAGTTTCACACACAGGTGGATCCAGGGGCACAAATGCTGTCATGAGGACTCAAGTCTATCCATCTTCTGGCTCTGTTTTCCTCTGCACTGGTTTCATTCTCAGAGTGGCTCATGCAGCATGATAGGCCTTGTTGGTTTGAGTTTTTCATTCTACAAAGCTAAAGCCACCTCAGTAAAGAAAACTTCTTCACAATTCAGTCAAACTCCTAGGGTTAACAATGGACCAACTTGAGCCACACAACTATTCCTGAACCAATAGCTGTGATCAAGGACATGGATTTTGTTAATTGATAAGGTCTGAATTACATGTATACCCTTCCTGAAGCCCAAGTCTGGGTCACACTATCCAAATCATATGGATAGGAAGATACGGTTCCAAGAAATACCATGAAATTGTTACAATGAGATGGAATGAATGCTGGGCAATCAGAAATAAGTGATGTTCAGGATACGACCAGATGCTGAAAAAACTTGATCTCTGCTCATGAATTTGGGTGCTAGCATTGTTTCTTCGTTGGAATTAAATTGCTTTAAAAATGACCATAAGGGATGGTTTTCCTGTCCTCAGGAAGCCTATAATCTATTTGAATGGAATAGTAATCATGTCAAATAGAGAATTTAGTATGATCTACAAGTACACTGTTCAAATACAATGTTTAGAATTGTTTTTTTTTAAATTAATTTAAGCATGACTTTTCTCACCCTTAATGATTCTTTTCCCCTTAAAATATTTTATATATATATATATACTTACATAACATCATCAGCTTTAAGGTTTTTAATTAAAAAAAGTGTAACTGACATAGAACAAACACAATGATGTATATAGTACATAATTTTGTGTAGTTTATTGTGTATACATCCATGCAACCATCATTATTTTTAAGATAATGAATATATCCATCATTTTCTGAGTTTTCTTGTGCTTCTGTGCAATGACTCCCTCCTGTCCTAATACCATGCCCAAATAAATCTTGATGTGCTATTCTGTCACAATTTGCATTTTCTAGAATTTTATATAAATGAAATTATAGAGTTTGTACTAGTTTTTGTCTGACTTCTTTCAATTAGCATAATTATCTTGAGAGTCATCTGTTATATATATCAATTCATATCTTTCTACTGAGCAGTATTTCACTTTTGCCCCAGTATTGCCCCATTGGAGGAGGGTTTAACAAAACTAGGTATCCAAGGAGTAGAATACCAGGTATTTGCCCACGATGCCGTAGAGGGAGACATTGGGCTAATGAATGCCGTTCTCAAACCACCATAGAGGGTACTCCATTATCAAAAAACGAACAAGGACCAGGTGTTTATCCACGATATCGTGGAGAAAGGCATCAGGCTCCATTGCCAAAAAATGGACAAGGGGGCCCAATGCTCCGGGGCCCAAAACCACAAATATACGGAGCACTGGAGGAACCCAGCAACCCCATCAGGGTAGTGCCCAGGACACATTGTCCATCAGATCCCTCATCAGACAAACCAGAGGGAGCGCAGGGTTGGACATCTGCGCCTCCGCCAGAGCAGTACTAACTCCAGAGATGGGAGTTCAAATCATTCCCACAGGGGTGAAAGGACCTCTTCCCAAAGGAACAGTAGGCTTATTATTGGGACGCAGCTCTTCTACTCTAAAAGGACTTATGATAAGTCCTGGGGTAATTGATCCCGATTATGAAGGTGAAATAAAAATTATAGCCAGTTCTCCAAAGGGTATATCAGTAATTTCACCAGGAGATAGAATAGCACAGTTACTAATAATACCCAGCCTACATGATAAATTTTCCAGTCGTACTGTAGAAAGAGGTTCCAAGGGATTAGGTTCCACAGGTGTAGATTGGGCTATGCTTTCTTTAAATTTAGATTCTCGCCCCATGCTAAAACTAAATATTCAAGGACATGAATTTAATGGGCTACTGGATACAGGTGCAGACCTTAGCATCATCTCTCGTCAAGAATGGCCAAAACATTGGCCATTACAACAAGCCACTCAAACGCTTCGAGGCCTAGGAGTGGCGACTAATCCCCATAGAAGTGCAATGGTATTAGATTGGAAGGATCCTGAAGGATGTGAAGGAACTATACAGCCATATGTATTGGATCATCTTCCCGTAAATTTATGGGGACGAGATGTCCTAGATCAATTAGGTTTGACATTAACAAATAACATCAACCAAAATGCACCCACTATTATGACTAGACAAGGTTTTAGGAAAGGAAAAAGATTACAAAAACAAGAACAAGGTATAGCAGCACCAATACAAATAGATCAAGGAACAGACAGACATGGGTTGGATTTTCAGAAAGGGCCACTGAGACAATAAAAATTACTTGGAAATCAGAAACACCAGTATGGGTTCCTCAGTGGCCCCTGACTAAAGAAAAGATACAAGCAGCCCATGACCTGGTCAAACAACAATTAGCAGAAGGACATATACAACCTTCTGTATCTCCCCATAATACTCCCATTTTTGTCATCAAAAAGAAATCTGGTAAATGGAGATTATTGCAAGATTTAAGAGCCATTAATAATGAGATGGTTATTATGGGACCTGCTCAATCAGGGATTCCTCAGTTGTCTGCTTTGCCAAAAACCTGGTATGTTTTAGTTATAGATATTAAAGATTGTTTTTTTTCAATTCCAATTCATCCTGAGGATAGTCCACGTTTTGCATTTACTATCCCTGCACTGAATCATGAAGGTCCTGATCAGAGATATGAATGGAAAGTACTCCCTCAAGGGATGGCTAACAGCCCAACTATGTGTCAAATTTATGTTAACAAAGCAATCCAGCCACTTAGAAATCAAAATTCTGAACTACAAATATTTCACTATATGGATGATGTATTATTAGCACACAAAGATAAAAACACATTGCTAGAATGTTATGCCACACTTACAAACTTATTAAAAAATTATAATCTAGAGATAGCAATAGATAAAGTACAATTAAATTTTCCAATTAATTATTTAGGAGTTCTATTATCCTCAACCATGGTCTGTCCACCAAAAATTCAAATACGAGTAGATCAACTCAAATCACTTAATGACTTTCAAAAGTTATTAGGAGACATAAATTGGATAAGGCCTTATTTAGGTATACCAACAGGAGAGTTGGGACCTTTATTTGATATCCTAAAAGGTCCATCAGATCCAAATTCACCCCGAATGTTAACGCCTGAAGCAAGAAAGGCATTAAAAATCATTGAAACATATATGGAAAATATGCATTTGGATAGAATTGATATAAGTTTGCCTTTATTATTTATTGTACTACCAACAAAAAATATTCCTACAGGAGTATTTTGGCAAGAAGGTCCATTATTATGGATACATTTATCTTATTCTCCTAACATTATTCTTACTAGGTATCCTGAGGCTGTAGGACAATTAATACTCAAAGGAATAAAAGCAGCAAAGGGAGTGTTTGGAATTTCTCCCAATAAAATTATTACTCCATATACTATGAATCAAATTGATGAGTTAGCTAATGAGTTAAATACTTGGGCAATAATCATGTGCAAATCTAATGTTTCATTTGATAACCACTTACCATCTAATCCTTTATTGTCTTTTTGGTCATTGCATCCTGTAATTTTTCCAAAAATGACAAGAAAAACACCTATCATGAATGCTCCAAATATATTCACTGATGGGTCAAATAATGGTACAGCAGCAGTAGTTACCCCTGATCAAACTTTTACATTTTTAGTACCCAAACAATCAGCTCAAAAGGTAGAGCTTAATGCAGTTTTACAAGCTTTTGTGATGTTTAAAGATTCTGTATTTAATTTATTTTCTGATAGTCAGTATGTAGTTAATGCTATAGTATCTCTTGAAGATGCTGGTAGGATTTCCCCTTCTTCTACTGTTTTCTCTTTGCTTTCCACTATACAAAGTCTAATCTGGGACAGAAAAGATCCATTCTTTATAGGACATATCAGGGCACATACAGGATTGCCTGGAGCCCTTAGTTTGGGCAATGATTTAGCAGATAAAACTACACATGACATACATATTTTCTCTACACTAGAAGAAGCTATAAATTTTCATAAAAAGTTCCATGTCAATGCTAATACTTTACAAAAGCGTTTTAAAATAACTAAGGAACAAGCTAGACAAATAATAAAACAATGTCAAAATTGTGTGACCTTTTTACCACAAGTTAATCTTGGAGTCAATCCTAGAGGATTGATACCTAACCATATTTGGCAGATGGACGTCACACACTTGCCAGAATTTGGAAAATTAAAATATTTGCATGTTACAGTTGATACTTCTTCTGGATTTCTGATGGGCTCCCTTCATGCCGGAGAAAAAACTAAAGATGTTATAGCTCACTGCTTACAAAATTTTGCCACTGTGGGTGTTCCAAAACAGTTAAAAACAGATAATGCCCCTGGTTATACTTCTACCTCTTTTAAACAATTTTGCTCAACATTTGGCATTACTCATATAACAGGAATCCCATACAATCCACAGGGACAAGGCATAGTTGAAAGAGCTCATCAAACTATTAAAATGTACTTATTAAAGCAAAAAGAAGGAATTGGGAAGGGGTATATATTCCCCAAAGATAAACTTAAAATAACCCTTTTTACTCTAAACTTTTTAAATTTGGATTCATCAGGACTTAGTGCTGCGGAAAGGCATATGTGTCCAAAAAATGTACATAAGCCCAAGGTACTTTGGAAGGATATTCTAACAGGACAATGGAAAGGTCCTGACCCAGTAATTGTCTGGAGTCGGGGGTCTGTTTGTGTGTTTCCACAGGGAGAACAGCAGCCGATTTGGATTCCAGAGAGATTAACCAAGGTCCTGACCCAGTGATTGTCTGGAGTCGGGGGTCTGTTTATGTGTTTCCACAGGGAGAACAGCAGCCGATTTGGATTCCAGAAAGATTAACTAAAGCGATTTCTACAGACCAAAAAGAAGATGATTTGGCTCAAATCCATAACAACTGATATCCAAAACTCCAGTTTGGCTATTCTTACATCTGCAACAGAACCAGGATGCTTTTTTCAATATCTATTTTATTATTGCCCTTTGCCATATCATGAAGTTCTATTTTGTTTTTTGAGCTCATACAGACCTAGGTTAATGTTTTGCTGATCAGTTCTATTTTTTGACTATAGAGTTTTTAAACATTGCAATGGAGATTTCACCTGTAAAAAGTTATAAGGCCTTTACTATAATGTTATGTGTTGTATGTATTATGTTATGTGTGCACACTTGTGTTTTGTGTTATATGTTTGAATGTCCATATATCATATATGATGAGCGCTCATGATAAAATGGATCCAAATATTTTTTTTTCACGTGATTTATATGGTTTAATTTAAATTGGGTAAACAACTGTTGAGGATTGTTTTAATATGTAAACAAAAAAGAAGGTTAACAGATCTGTTTGTTTACTTTCACCTTTCCTTTTCAT
The DNA here is from genome assembly GCF_047511675.1 of Marmota flaviventris. Classification (NCBI taxonomy): domain Eukaryota; kingdom Metazoa; phylum Chordata; class Mammalia; order Rodentia; family Sciuridae; genus Marmota; species Marmota flaviventris. The sequence goes on along the minus strand of NC_092498.1, from coordinate 14,467,118 downwards.
TATATTTAATAATTCTCTTAAAGATAATGTAAATTGTTAAGAAAATTGTTTTCTTTTAGTGCCTTCTGTAATGTTACATAATTTTTTCTTTAGCCATTATTGCCAGAATTCCTATCTTCATCCCAGTGCCGGTGAAGACAATGTAAATTGTTAAGAAAATTGTTTTCTTTTAGTGCCTTCTGTAATGTTACATAATTTTTTCTTTAGCCATTATTGCCAGAATTCCTATCTTCATCCCAGTGCTGGTGAAGTCAAAGATAAAACCAATCTACACCTTCTACAATAGCCATCACTGAACTGCTTGCAGAACTTGCCTGGACACATTGTGAGCTCACCTGTATGCATTGTGAACTATCTGTTGGTGCAGCGACTTGTGGTAGTGTTGGGGTATTTTTGCTGATGATGTCACCGGTGGTACAATTTTTCAAAGGAGCCCTCAATTGGCTTAATGTCATGGCATTTTACATCCTCCTCTACTAGTGATGGTCTAAAATTTGGGGGCCAACAGAGGTGAGGCAAAGAACCTCACCCCCCCACTGGTGCAAAGGCCTATCCACAAGTATAGCTGTATGCTGGACCGGTAGTCAGTGACGGGTATGATCCAATTGCAGTGGTACCAACCTAAGACAGGAGGCTGACGCCTAGAGGTCAGTTCATCCGATGACGGGTAAGGACCATATGTTGAATTGGACTGCCTAACAGGCACGGTCCCTAAGCCACATGCTTGTTGTTTAAACAGAGAGGGGGAGATGTTGAGAGCCACAGCCGAAGGGGCCCCAGCAAACTTCCAGCTGCCAGCAATCCAGCTGCCGGCTGATGATTGGCTCACAGCGGCCCCAGCAACATCTAGCTGATTGGCTCCTCGGCCCCAGCAACATCTAGCTGATTGGCTCCTCTGCGGTGATGCTCATTGGACTGTTTCCCTGCCCTTTCAGACCACGGAGCTGCTCATTGGGGGACTTTTTTGGCTCCGCCCATGTGACCCAGCCAATCTGCCTCAAGAGCAGGAGGATTGGGGGAGGTGGAGAGAAGCTTGTGGGAGAGAGGCTTGTAAAAAGCCTGTGGTGGCAGTTGAGGCTCTGAGGGTTTTTCCTGAGAGGCTGTTTTGTTTGGCGTGTTTTGTTCTAAAAATAAAGTTAGTTTCTTTTGACAAGTGGCTCCTGATTGTGCCCAGCCAGACTGCGGCAAATTCATATCTTTCTACTGAGCAGTATTTCACTTTATGGCTGTACCAAAATTTAACCATTCACCTGATGGTTCATCTAGATTTGGGGTTATTATAAATAAAGCAACTAAGATAATTTGTGTAAAAATCTCTGTATGAGCATATGCTTTCTTTTTTATTGGGTAAACACCTAAAAGAAAATGGCCAGGTATATTTAAGTTTCCACATAACTACCATACTGTTTTATTTTTTTAAGTTGTGATAAAATATACACATAATGTATAAGTCTATCATCTTAACTACTTTTAAGCATTCAGTTGAGTAGTATTAAGTATATTCACAATGTAGTGCCTTCAGAACTCTTGCCACATTGTAAAATAATATTTTATACCCATTTAACAATCCTCATTGCTCCTGCTTCCAGTCTTTGGTAACCACCATTCTACTTTCTGTCTCCATGAATCTGAATGCTCTAGGTATGTCATAAAAGTAGATTATATAGGATTTATTAATTTTGGGATTGGCTCATTTAATTTAGAATAATGTTCCAAAGGTTTATCCATGTGGTAACATTCATCAGAATATCCTTCATTTTTAAGGCCAAATAGTATTTCATTGTATATAAATCACACTTTTAAAAAAAATATATTCATCCATCAATGGACACTTGGGGTACTTTCCTCTTGTGGCTATTGTGAATATTGCTGCTGCTATAACATAGATATACAAATATCTCTTCAAGACTCGCTTTCAATTTTTTTGGTTTTATAACTTGAAGTAGACCTGCTGAATCGTGTGATAATTCTATTTTTAATTTTTTGGAGAACTTCTATAACTATAGTCAATAGCAGCTGTATCATTTTCTATTTCCACCAATAATGTACAAGGGGTCCCATTTCTCCAAATCTTTACCAAACCTGTGATTTTGTTAATTTGATAGTAGCTATCTTAATGGGTGTGGACTGGTATCTCATTATGGTTTTGATTTGTAGTTTCCTAATGATCCTAATGTTCTTAGTGATTGGCAAGGTTGAGTACCTTTTCATGTTTCTTGCCATTTGTATATCTTCTTTGAATAAACATCCATTCAAGTTCTCTGCCAATTTTTAACTTTTTTTGTTATTGACATATACATTCTACATTTTTTAAATAATTTTTTTTAGTTATACACAGACACAATATCTTTACTCTGTTTATTTAATTCTTTTAATGTGGTGCTAAGGATCGAACCCAGTGCCTTCCATGTGGCGAGGTAAATACTCTGCCACTGAGCCACAACTCCAGCCCCTATATTCTAGATATTAATCCCTTACCAGACACATGATATGCAAGCATTTTGCAACTCCAGGTTGCATTTTCACTGTTAACTCAAACCGCTGATGACTGAAGTTATTGGGGATTAAATTCAGGGCCTTGCACATGATAGGTAAGAGCTCTACCACTGAGCAGCATCTCCAGCCCTGATGTTTTAAATTTTGATATAGTCAAAATTGTCCATTTTCACTAGTGTTACCTGTGCTTTTGGTGCGACAGACAAAATCATTACCAAATCCAACACCACGAAGTTTTTCTCCTACATTTTCTTCTAAAAGTTTTACAGTTTTAGCTCTTAAATGTATTCAATCCATTTAAAGTTAACTTTTGTGTGTGGTTAAAGCAAGATTCCCATATCTCATTATAATTTTGCATGTAGATATTCAGTTTTCCAACATTATTTGATGAAGAGACACTCTATTTTTCCCACGGAGTGGTCCTGGTATCCTTGTCAAAGATCATCTAACCATATATGTGAGGATTTATTTCTGGGCTCTCTACGTATATATGCTATCTGCCAGTATGGCATTGTTTTGATTGCTGTAGTTTTGTAAAAATTTTGAATTCAGGAAGTGCAAGGCCTCCAACTTTGTTCTTTTTTTTTAAATTTTAAATATTTATTTTTTAGTTGGAGTTGGACACATTATCTTTATTTCACTTATTTATTTTTACGTGGTGCTGAGGATCGAACCCAGGGCGAGGTGAGCGCTCTACTGCTGAGCCACAATCCCAGCCCATTGTTGTTTTTCTTTTTCAAGACTGTTTTGGAAGATTTTTTTGTAGTATTGAGTAAAAACCAGGGCCTCACTCAAGACTGTTTTCGCTATTTGGGGTCCCCTTGAGATCCTATATAAAATTTAAGATGGATTTGCATATTTCTGCAAAAAACACTGTTGGAATTTTGAAAGGAAATGCATTAAATAAAACCTCCAAATTCTTTCCCCAAATGGTCTACCCATTATTTATTCCCACCAGCAGCATATGGAAATTCTAGTTCCTCCTTATAGTTCCTCACCAATATTTGATATGGTCATTCTTCTACCATTTTAGGAGGTATTTTATCTTGTCTCTTAAATGTGCATTCCTCTAATGAGCATCTTCTCATGTATTTATGTATCATTTATATAATTCTTTGGTAAAGTGTCTGTTCATATATTTTTTAAAAGTTTTTCTTTTAATTTTTTTTTTTAGCTGTAGATGGACACTATATCTTTATTTTACTCATTTTTATGTGATGCTGAGGATCGAACCCAGTGCCTCATCTTGCTAGGCAAGCGCTCTACCACTGAGCCACAACCCCAGCCCTGTTCTTATGTTTTGTCTGTTATTTAAATGGCTGATTTGTTTTCTTATTTTTGAGTTTTCAGAGTTCCTTAATATTCTAGATACCTGCCCTTTATAAACACTGCAAATATTATCTATCTGTAGTTTGTCTTTTTATTCTTTTAACATTGTCTCTTGAAGACCGTAAGTTTTTAATTTTTACTAAATTAAAATTTATCCATCAGTGTGTGGAAGTAAGTTCCAAAATAACTGATTGAGATAAAAGTCGGAATCTTGAGTGTATTAAATTTGAGGGGCATGCAAGAACCCTTTCAAGCAACAGAAATGCTTTACATATCAATTTATAAGGCAGTTACATATATTAAAAAATCATTGAACAGTATGCTTGAGATGAGTATAAGTTACATCTCAAATAAGTGGGCAAAGGTGAAAGTCATCATGACATTTTACCCCTAAATACTTAACCATCTATTTAAGGATAAGGATATTCAACTAGGTGTGGTGGCACACATCTGTAACCTCAGTGATTCAGGAGTCTGAGGCAGGAGGATACTAAGTATGATGCCAACCTCTACAACTAAGCAGACCCTATCTTCAAAAACAAAAACAAAGTGTTGGGAATGTAGCTCAGTGGCAGAGTACCTCTGGGCTCAATCCAGTACTATCACACTACAATCAATTAATCAACTAACCAATCAATCAATACGTTCTCCTACCAAATTATATCACCATTATTACACTTAAAATTAATTCCATAATAACACTTAATATTTAATTAGTACTCAAAGTTTCCTGTTTCAAGAATGCTTTTAAAGTTCCTTCTCATCCTAATCCTCAAACAGGATAATGCACTATATTTGGTTATGTTTCCTTAGCCTTGTTTAGTGAGAAATAACCCCCAATCTTTTAATCATCCACGGTATTGTCATCAAAGAGTCCAGACCTATTGTTTTACAAGATATCCAGAGTTGATCTATTTGTTCCTAATGGCACTTAAAGTTTTCCTCAATATGCTGTGCTTCATAATTATAAAATGGAAGGTTCAGAAGCTTATTCATACCTAGCCAGAATACCTCAAAGAAGAAATTAACTCTGAGTTTTAAATTTCAAGACTACCTACATTCTCTATTTGGTTTCTTCTTAGGAGTCTATGTTGTTCTTAAGTCTTCTAATGTACTGATAGTAGATTGTTTCTTTGTATGTTTTATAACTTGGGATCTGAAGCTCTTCAGAAGGGTTTTATCTCTGTGATTTCCAAGGGAGGCTTTGCATTGCTTCTGCCCAGTGCCTCAGTGTTTCTATCACTCCAGGACCAGCTATTACACTGACTTTCCTGAACAATGTAGTTAATATAATGTGTAGCTCATACTATGATAAGAGCAGGTCCACAGTTAACAAATCACAGAGAAAACTTTTGTCTTTTTTTTGGTACTGGGGAGTGAGTCCAGGGGCGTTCAACCACTGAGCCACATTCTCAGCCCTTTTTTTGTATTGTTTAATTTAGAGATAGGGTCTCACTGAGTTGCTTAGGAACTCACTAAATTGCTGAGGCTGGCTTTGAACTCATAATCCTACTGCCCCAGCCTCCCGAGTCGCTGGGATTACAGGTGTGTGCCACCACACCAGGCTGAAAACTTTCATCTTTATTTAGAATCATCAAAAAGATAAATTTCATTTATATATGCTGTTGAGAAAATTTCATCCTTCAAAGGCTCAGATTTACGTGAAAATTTGAGTTCCAACTATTATTGTTTATGACAACAATCCAAGGCCTGGTCTTGTGGCCCTTCACAGCGAAATATCCCTTTGTCTGAGAGAGTGACACTGACTTCACTCAAGACCATTAAAGCAGAGGCCAGCAGACTTCTTCCCAAAAGAACCAGTTTTGGAGGTCACATTAATGGTATATACCTTCTCAACACTGCAGCTATATATAGCACAAAAGCAGCCATAAGATGATATTTAAACAAGGTAGAAATATTATATTCTGATAATACATTTAGACACTGACATTTGAATTTCATGTATTATGAAATATTATTCTTTTGAATTTTTTCTCCCCAAGCATTTAAGAACATAAAGTCCATTTTTATTTATAGGCTATCCAAGAATAGGTGGTGGGTTAGATTTAGCCTGAGGGCCAGGCTTCAATGATACTGTAAAACATAAGTCACATATTTCTCTGGTTTTTCAGTTTCCTCTATTTTCACTCACGATAGGCTTTTTTCAAGTAAGCTCAGTTATACATTTAAATACATGTATTTTTATTCAGCATCTCTAAGTGTGAGAGAGATTCCTGGACATATAAAAATTTACACACAAGGGTCACACATCAGGAATTTCCTAAAATCCAAATAGGTATGATAATTTCCTACACTTTAATTTTTTCCATTCAGTATTATTTCTCAGCAAAACCTTCAAGTACAACTATTGTTTTAGTTTACTCTTTTGGGAGGCTTTCAGTGTACTAAAGAATATGGATAAACCATAATGTATATAATCATTTCCCTATCAATGGGCATTTCTATTTTTAATTATCTGTATCCTTTTATTATTATGAACAATGACTTAATAAACATCCTTATATAGATGTCCTTATATATATTGGTGCTTTTATTTCTGTGGACTAAATTCCTGATAATGAGCGTACTGGCTTGGGAGACAAAGTACTTGTGAATTTTGAGAGATTATCAAAGTGCTTTCCAATAATCTGTAATCCTGCACATTTCCACCTACAGTGTAATGAATTCTCTCTCTGCACCCCTACCAATAAAAATTTAACTTTTGCTAGAAAGATAAAATGATCTCTTTGTACCTTTAATTTTCATTTCTCACACAACTGAGAAGATCTCAACAATTTTCATATACATTATTGTTCATCTGTATTTAAATTTCTATAAATTGCCTATTTATATCTTTTGCTATCTATATCTTTTCTGCAAGGTTGTGGTCTTTTATTTTTTCTTTTCTTTTTCCCAATTTTAAAGCACTCTCTGTACAGGAAGACTATTTGCTTTTTGTTATTTGTTGTGGTCCAGGGGATTGAATCCTAGATACACTTATCACTAGGCTATACCCTTATCTCTTTTTATTTCTTATTTTGAGACAGGGTCTCACTATGTTGTCCAGGCTGTACTTGGACCGGTTACTCTCTTGCGTTGGCTTCCTGTGTAGCTGAGATTACAGCATGTGCCACTGAACCCAGTTAGTACAACATTAGGATTATCCTTGTTAATATCCTTTATAGTAAACCAGTAAATGTTTCACTGAATTCTGTAAATTGCTCTAGTAAATATTCAAACCTGAGAAGGGAATTGTGGGAACCCTCAATGTATAGCCAGTAGATCAGAAATACAGGACCCAGTGGAGGTTGTGGTGGTCCCACATCCGCTATGTCCACTGTGTGGTGGGAGAGGGATCAGTTGGGCTTTGGAAAGGCTCCAGGCGACCATGGTCTTTACTCTGTGTACACTACTGAAGGCAGCCCTGCTGTGCATCAACTCCATCACCATACTGCATGAGGAGAGCTTCCTTAACAACACTAGCCGGGGAACAGAACAGGGAATTGGTGAATTCGGAGAGGAGTCAGGAATTAAATCTCAGCTAATGAAATTTATTTGATGTGTAAGAACTGTGATGTGAATGCCATTGATAATAGTAAAATCAGTTGCTGTCATATTGCTTTGAGTATTTGAGTGAGATCAATGGGGGTAAAGGAGACCCTGAAGAAGAGATGCCAGTGAAAGTTATTACTTCAGTCATCACTAGAAGATTTATTTCTTAGCAGGCTGAATTTGCACTTGACAAAAATGTAAACTTGACAATGAAGCCAGAATTTCTATTTATCTAATTTTTTAAAATGTTGTTCTTGAAGTTTCATTACAGAAAGACAAGATCACCAGTGGTAGTAGCTCCAGGATTGAAATATACTTAATTACTGGGTATTAATAAGAGTTCGTGCTATGGAAAAGATTGTTAAAAGGATACAGGACTGTTGTTTCTGGGTTGTTTGTTTAAATATATTTTTTTAAATTCTCACTTCTCAGAGATGATTTTTTTCCCAAAGTTTTGAAGTTCCTTGTGACTTAGATGTGATGTGAGAGTGATTATCCCTCTAGATGAAAGGATTTTAAAAGTATTTATTACACATAAATGGTAAATAAGTAATTTGGATAAGGGGATGGGATTGTGGCTCAGAGGCAGAGCACTTGCCTAGCAGGTGTGAGGCTCTAGGTTTGATTCTCAGCGCCGCATATAAGTAAATAAAATAAAGGTCCATTGACAACTAAAAAAATTAAAACAAAAAAGTAATTTAGATAATTTTATTTTGAACTGTTTGATTAACTATTTGGTATATATTATCTTAGATATTAAGCATTCAAATTTAAATATACTATAAAGGACAATATTCTTTGATTTCAGGGAAAATTCTAATGTTGTAAGTTGGTCACCTGATGATTATGGTTCTAAGTTTTTTTATGCATTTATTATTAATTGGCCCAAATAATGAGACCAAACCAATATCTGCATATATTAAAATATATTATTCTTAATTCTTTATTCTGTCAATAGAGCATTCATGCTATTATGTTGTTTTTTATTTTTCATTTATGTCTTGGATCATCTCAGAGAGGTTGTTTGTTCGTCCCATAATAAATATATAGATAATATATATAATAAATATATAGAAAGGTTAAAACTATGTAAATAGTTTTTGTGAAAATTATCAGTTATTTTGAAGGGGTAGAATGGCATCTTTGTTGATAGGAGAACTTTTGTAAATAAAGTTGAATTTTCAAATCAAAAAAAAGAAAAAAGAAATACAGGTCACAAAATGGAACTTGCATTGGCATCTTTAGTGGGGACATTTGGGGATGGGGGTTGATGACAGGGGATTGAGCCAGAGGTGTTTTATCACTGGACTACATCCTCAGCCTTTATTTTTGAGACAGGGTCTCACTAAGGTGCAGAAACTGGACTTAAGCTTGCTAACCTCCTCTGTCTCCTGTGTTTCTGGGATTACAGGTGTATGCCACTTCACTTGGCTGAAGTGGGGCATCCTTGTGGGACTGAGCCTTTAACTTGTAAGGCCTCTGATAACTCCAGGTGTCAGAATTGAGTGAATTTTAAAGAATCCCACTTGAGACGAGAAGGACCAGGGAAATGGGGCAGGATGGAAAGAAGTTCAATTAGAAGCACCTAAACAGAGAATGGAGCAATTAATTCTGGTTCTTCTTTAGCATGGTAGGGTAACTGTAAGATAAAACAACCTTATATATTTCAAAACTCTTCAGTACAAAATTCCCCACACACAAAAGTGATTAATGCTTGAAAGAGATGGAAATGCTTGTTACCCTGATTTGATTATTACACACTGAATATGTATAGAATTGCCACATAATGCATCCCACAGAAATGTACAAATAATGTTTCAATAATTTTTTTTTTCCAAAAATTGTAAGGCACCCAAGTTGACATCTACAGAGAATTTAGGAATTGCTTAGTGGGAGGAAAACACCTAACACATCTGGTCACAGAAATGTTATTATGCTCAGAGTGGAGTAGGAAAAAGCAGTTTGTTTTTTTCCTATTATACACAGATACTACTGAAGGGTACATGGGTGAGGGAAAGTCTGGAAACCTGAACACTTCAGCTGGAAACAAAGTATTCTTTAATTCCTGAGTGTATTAGCCTTTACTCTTTTCCTCACTGGATTTCTCTGAGGTTCATAGGCATATGATATTCAGTTCCGCTCATCTTTCTCATTCTAGCACACGTACAAAAGTCTCCAGGCAGAAATTTAATTTTGTTTAGAAAACAATTTCAGAGTTTAATCAGCAGTAATTGTTATAAACCATTTGCTGCCTATATACTGAAAAGGAACTGATGGGGTCTCCTTCCTGAATAACTCCATGAGGCAGCCTTCCCTGTTCTATGGCTATGTGCAGCGCAGGGCTATGCTAGGAACTCAACAGAGGTCTCAAAATATCTGATCAGTACCTTTAAAAAAATTATTCTTTTCAAAATTCAGAACTTCAATGTTTTCAGCTGGATCTAGTTCACTTTCGTTTTCTACAGGGCTCATAACTAACACACACTTTCAACATATTCATATTTAAATTACCTGCCTGATTCCAAAGACATGATTTTGTCCTACTACTAGGAAACTTTGAATTAATTACTATTCTAATAACTGCCCAACAGCAAATCCTCTTCTTGGTAATTGTTGACTAAGCTTTATGATTTACAGAATTTGGCTTCTTCATGGATCCAGCTACTAGTAGTTAGTTTGTTTTTCTATGTTGGCTTATTCATTCATCCAGTCATATATTTTCAATCTTTCAAGAATTCCTAAAACTGTCTAGTCCTCTAACAGCATTCTATCCTGTTTTGTTAATTTTATTTATTTATTCTTTTTTACACATCCTTACTGTCATTTAAATGGAATTTTTGGATAGAAAAAAATAGGCAAATGCTATGTTTGCAATCTTGGACTACAAACCTTAATCCTTTTTTAAAAAATAACCCTATTTTGGTACTTGATTCCATTTACTGCTAATTGGTTCTGCTGCCTTAACTGTTTCTGAGTTAAGAAAGAAAGAGGTATGTATTTTAACTGAGGATTTGTTGTTGACCACTATACACAATTTTACTTAAAATGTGAATTATCCTGATTAAGACAATAGATGAAAGACCTTAGCACAAAACTTGGAATATGGTAAATGCTCAAATAGTAATTTTTGATATTAATTAAGAATTGAGAGAAAAAAGGGAGAAGATTTAGTTGGAGTTAAGAAAAGGGCCAAGGGAGGATGATAAAATCATGTCCCTAAATGATAAAATCATGTCCCTAAATGAGTGTAACAGCACAGATCCATTTACTGACTATTCAAAAACTTTCTTAAAGTTCATGACATGTAGTTTCTCTGAGGATGGAATATGAAAGTTAAGGTCTAAGTATCATGGATAAGAACCAGTAACTTATTTATTCTAAGGCTAGCTAGGATTATAAAGGTTAAGTCTAGTCAATTACCTAGCAGTTCTTCATTTATTATCATTTTACATTTTTGAAGAGTTTCAGTTGTATTTATTGCTTTTTTAAAAAAGAGGAAACCATAAGTTTTAGTGGTAGTATTTTTAAATTTAAGGATTCTCTAAGATTTCCTCATAAAATATGAAGAGGCTACCTTACCTTAATCATTTAGTCTGAGAAATTTGAAAGGGAATCTTTAACAACTCCAATTTTATATAGTTTGCATCTACAAACTCACACAATTACTAAGTTTATCAGGCTTTGATGAAGAATACTATAGTGAGGAAAAGGGGAAAGCTTGGAACTCAAGAATATATTTTCCACTTTCTGCTCATGAGTACAGAAAATAAAGAATTAATTTAAGATCTATTTGAGATAGGATGGCTTGTCATAAATTGTTGTGTAATAACACAGACTGCTTCAAAGACAACAGAATTTCTATTCACAGATAGTTCACATATAATTTCATTTTATATTCCTTTTTTTCAGTTTTTTTTTTACTGATATTTTAAAAAATGATAGTGGAATGCATTACAATTCTTATTACACATATACAGCACAATTTTTCATATCTCTGGTTGTATATAAAGTATGTTGACACCAATTTGTGTTTTCATACATGTACTTTGGATAATGATATCTATCACATTCCACCCATCCTTGCTAATCCCCTGCCTCCTCCCACTTTATATTCCCTTTTTTAAAAAACATTTTTTAGTTGTCCATGGACCTTTATTTTATCTATTTATATGGAGTGCTGAGAACTGAATCCAGTACCTCACATATAATAGGCAAGTGCTCTACCACTGAGCCACAACCCCAGCCCCATATTCCCCTTTTTAAGGGGGCATCTGTGAAAAGATACTTATAAGAAATTCTCCATCTAATTGTGTAAACAATTTCAATTTCTTTCTAAATACTAGAGTAGGAGAACTAATTTTTTTTTTATATAAGTTGAGTAGTAAATCTGCACAATGAATAGTCTAAAGTCATTTTATGACAACCCACTCTTCTCTGTTTGTGGAAGAAAGGACAGAAAATTCAGTATACATGAATGCCTCCCTGATAATAACTCCTTTGGAAAGCTGTATTTCTTAGGTAAGCTCAAAATCTATAGGCTGGTTGCTGAAAACTCTGTTAATTTTTAGTTTGATCTCAAGTGCAGAAATTCCTAAATTATGAGGCATAATGCCTTACAACATTTTTTTAAAGTAAAAAAAACCAAAAAACGAACAACACAGGAAAATACCAGTTGTACTTTTAATTTCTGAAAAAGAAAAACTATCTTGACTTCAGCTGATTGGAAATTTTTAAAATTAGTGGTAAAAGTCAACCAAATGAATTAAAAATGTAGTGATGTTTGTACATACATTATTATTATATTTACTGACAATATTTGCTGCACTTGAGGATTACAGGTCTCATAATAATTCTGCAGATTTCATTGCTTTAAATGTTACTTATAAGGTATATAGTTCCAATGATGATACTAATAATAAATAATACAAAGTTATACAGATAAGAGGAAATTATCAAGGACACTGAAAACTCAACATCTGATAGTATCACAAAACAGAGATATCTCAAGGAGAAACAATCTTACCTGACAGACAATGAACAAGCTCAAGTCTTGAAATTATGATTGTTAGAATCAGAACTGGTCCTTAGACTTAAGTGTTTTCAAGTTTGGTAGACAGGTTTAAATGTCAAATCTGACAATACCATTTGTCCCTGTTAAGGAATATAGACTTTGGCACCAAATAATTACGCTTTTTCCATTCTTGTTTGAAACAAATGTTTCCATTTGCATAATCTCTGAATATAAAGTGATAACATATTAATTTTTAACAACTAGTCTGTCTGAAAAAGACAAAGAAAATGACTCACCACTGTCCTCTGTTTATTGGGCAGGAAGACTCTAACGATAGGTTTTTGTGGTGACTTGGGGTTGCTCCGTGACACATCTGTGGGGTTTTGAAAAACTGAAAGAGATGAAGGTAGCACTGAAAGGCTAGAAGAGGAAGAAGATGTAACGGTGTCCATTGATGCAGAGCTAGAAACAGAAAAATCAGTTCCATTCCCCAGGGATTCCAATAACTGTTGTTCTCTTTGTTGGAGGGCAGCTAGCTTGCTGATGTATTCTTCATAGGCCTATAAAATAAAGTAGACTCACATTGAATCTGGACTTTGCCTGACATAAACAAAAGAAAATATGAAATTTTAGTCTTTGATTAAAACCTTATAATCTAGCCAAAAGGATTTTAAGTTACAATATACAAAGTAAGTACTGAGAATACTGTAAATGAATACTTTCACTTTTAAATGGATAAACTTGTAGACATTACCACATTACACTGAGAAACCTGACCTATATATGTGATGTCTAGATGGTCCATGAATGTTAATTTAAAAAGTACAGAATTTTCCTATTTTCTGGTCAAATAATAATTTACCTTCCAGACCACAAGTCTAGTATAATATAAAATATTGTACTACTCAAGAACAGCTATCTCCATTTCCATTAAATTTTATTTTCTAGAAAGTTATAGGTATATAAAAATCTCATTCGCTTTCTCTCTCATACACACACTCATTCACATACTCTCTCACTTTAGGAACAGAAAAAGATGGGCTAGGGTTGTGGCTCAGTGGCAGAGCGCTTGCCTCACACATGTGAGGCACTGGGTTTGATTCTCACTACCACATAAAAATAAATAAACAAAAATAAAGATATTGTGTCCATGTATAGATAAAAAATATAAAAAAAAGAACAGAAAAAGACATTAAAGGATTAAGAGGGACTGTCAAAATACAAGATGGAGGTATACAAACAGATCTCATTGTTAGCACAAAAATCTCTTAAATAGGCTTAGAAGATGTGTAACAGCCTCCTTCTTACTGAAAATACTTTACTTTTTTCTATTTATATATGTGTTCATTATTTATTTATTTGCCATACTGGGAACTGAACCCAGGTATGCTTTACCACCGAACTACACCCCCATTCCTTTTCATTTCTTAAATTCTGAGTCAGGGTTATAGGCCTTTAACTTGTGATTGCCGTGTATCAGCCTCCTAAATAGCTTGGATTAAAAACTCCATGGATCTCTGATTACCTCTTTTCCCACCAAACACTGCTTATAGAATAAGAACTGTATTTGAAAATGTGACTTATATTCCATAATCAAGAAATTCTGGGGCTGCTGCAATTGTATATCCTCAAAGTTTTCATTTAACTAAGGCTAGGCTATAAGGACAACTGTCTACATAAGGTATCAAATTCTAAAGGAAGAGATGATATTTAAAGTAAAGAGATGGAATAAACTGAATGCTGTATGTCCACAGTTATTATTTAAGGTAGTGGTAATTTTACTTTTAAGTATTATATATGAGAAATAAACAGAGAACACTCCAGATAAAGGGTGAAAATTAATGGGGGGGGGGCTGCCTAGAAAGTTGTCACTTGGAAGGAGGATATATACAGGGAGGAGAGACCTGTGTGCAAAAGATATTCTATAACAAGGTAGGGAGATGACACAGAGGAAAAACTATACACTGGTAAAGCAGAACACCACATAGTATGTGGAACAGAACAAGGGATCAATGTGTTTGTAGAATTTAAACAAATAGGAAAACAATAAGACTAGAAAAATGATAAGAGACCAGAGTGTGGAGAGTATATATATGGCATGCTATACAGTATGAAATTTATTCTATAAGGAAAAGTACCAAAGGCAAAGGAGAATGAAAAAGAAATTTCGTTTCAGCAAAGATTACAGCAGCAACCTGATATGTTATCTCACCACATAACTTTGAAGGTAGGAAAAAAAACGGGGAGAGAGGACTAGTAAAATGAACTATTAAGGTAATAAGAAACTAGACTACATCAAAATACCCTCTCCTTTTTTAAAACTTGCTAATTGCCCTATTCTGATCCTAAACTATTTCAGAGAATATCAGGGCATTATAGACATCAATTCAAATTTGTATGAGCTATAATTCTGTTTAGCTTTCAGTTCCAACAGAAGGGCACCTTTCTCATTTAATAATTTTTGCAATTCATTTATTGAGTCTCTGATCATTCAATAAATATGTATTTAGTGCATATGTGCCTGGCATTGTTCAGGGTTTAGACTACAAAAATAAATCAGACAAAACTTATACCCTTTGAAGATTACATACACAAGTGAGAGACAACAGCTTCCTCCCAATATACATAAATATTCTTATTTCCTGTCATCTGGGCCAGTACATTTACTACACAAGATTGAGCTTAGGAAAGGTAATGAACTTGTGAAAACATTTTTCAAAATGTTATTTCCCTTATCAAAATGTTAACTTTAATTTTTGAAAATATATGGACTCCTCCATTATGGATTACAAATTATCATTTCACCACATTTATCAACATCCCCTCCTCTTAAGTATGAAACGTAAGTACTCCACCTCTCTTCATCCTTGAAGCTGCTATTCACCAAGGCACCTGGGTCTTTTTAACTCATTATCCTGCCTTAGAGTTACCTAAATCTTATCTCTAAAGGCATTTATTTCTATTCTGTCTTCAAGACCCAGAGACACTCAAACCACAGTATTTACAAAAGAAATCCAAATGATGACAAGATCTCAATTTGAAGCTGTTTAGGACCTTAGATGCACACACTTATATACCTTCTTCAATTTACAACTTACGACCACATTGATCTGTTCAGGTCAATATTAATCCCTCAAGCCATTTCTCATATTTGGGCGACTGCTGTCTTCCTTCCCTTCCTCTGTGGCTCATCATTTTAATAATGCCATTGTAATATCTTGTCTAGCTAGAAAGTTACCAAATAACAATTTTGGGAAAATCCCACCATTTGATTATTCCATTTTTCTCTCAAGTTACTACATACTTGCTGGAGAAAAGAAGTTGTTCTAGAATAGTTTCCATTATCAATTCATGGAACTTAAGACTCATCTGGTCCTTCACCCTACTGCCTGAAATTTTTTACTTGTTTTTAATAATATCATATTTTTAAAAATCATATTTATTTTAACCTTCTATTTTTCTCTGGATCCCAACTTCATCCTCCAACCTTTAATACTTTCTGGTTTTTTTTTTTTTTTTTTTTTTGTGGTGCTTGGGATTGAACATTCTACCAACTGAGCTATTCCCCCAGGCCCCTTTAATTCATTCTGAAAACAATATTATCTTCAACTTAACCACTTGAAGATTAAAGTCATCAAATGAAAGCTTCCTCTACTTTTTGTCTAAACAATTCAAGTCCTTTCCCATCCTTCTTCTACTCTATTCAAGGACCTCAACTAAGATGGCCTTGGACCATCATCATCTTTACCATCTTCTCTGATATTTTGTAAGTTTCCCACTGTTTTCTAACTACAAATATGAGCAAGTCAGTTCCACATAAATACATATTTCAGTGACTACTACCAACAAAATTTATTTGGTTTTTAAAATGTTGCAGATACCAAACACTTCTTCAGAATGCAACTTTTCAAAGCTTTCTAATCAAACCCTAATTAAGATAAAAGTCAGAGAAAAGAAAAAGATAAAAGCCAGAAGAGCTATTCTTTCCTTTACCTCCTTTAGAGTATTAATCATACTCTTTTTTATATGGCTAATTTCTTATTGCTGAAATAATTTTTGGATGGTTAAATGAGATGACAAACAAAATGAAGATTACTAGACTACCACAAAGCAAAAATCCAATAAATGCTGTTGTTAGTAAAAATCAGTAGCAGTGAAAAAAGTACCAGTAGTTCTTGTGAAGAATTACTAGAGTATGTGGCCGAGTTCTTGACATTATTCTTCAAAACTATAAGTTAGTCGAGGGTACAGATGGCATCTAATTTTTTTTAATACTTATTTTTTAGTTTTAGGTGGACACAATATCTATATTATTTTTATGTGGTGCTTAGAACCCAGTGCCTCACGCATACTAGGCAAGTGCTCTATCACTTGAGCCACAACCCTGGCCCCAGATGGCATCTAATTTATTATAATGCGAAAAAAGCATCATTAAGATGACAACAATCCCCAAGTTGATCTACAGATTCAATGCAATCTTTATCAAATCCCAATTTTCATGTTTTTAAAGAACTCAGAATATATCATAGCAATCTTTAAAAAGAATGAATTTGGAGAACTCATACTGTTTCTAAACAATATTACAATATTGTTGGAATAAGCATATTGGAATAAGCATACTCATATAGAACAACAAAACAAAACTGAGGGTCCTAAGGTCAACTGATTTTCATCAATAGTGCCAAGATAATTTGATGGAGGAAAAAATGGTCTTTTCAAAAAATGGTACAATTGGATAGCCACTTGTAGAAGAATAAAGTTAAACTACTACCTAACATCACATTACAATTTAACTCAATTTGGGTGTGGTAGTGTACACTTGCAATTCCAGAGACTTGGGAGACTGAGGCAGAAGGATTTCATGTTGGAGGTCAGCCTCAGCAACCTAGCAAGACACTCAGCAATTTAGTGAGATCCTGTCTCAAAGTAAAAACTGAAAAGGACTAGGGATATAGCTCAGTGGTAAAGCACCCCTGTGCTCAATCCCTAGTATCAAAAATATTAAATCAAAACGGAGCAATACCTAAAAAGTACAAGAACTAAAAACCATAAAACTCCTACAAGAAAATGTAGGAGTAAATCATCCTGACCATGAATTAGGTAGGTAATAGTTTCATATATATGAAACCCCAAAAATACAACAACCAAAAAAAAAGGAAGAGAAAAGAATAAACCTGACTCCAGTCAAAATTAAAACTTTTATGATTCAAAAGATTTGAGAGTTAAAAGAAACACCTCATAGAATGGGAGAAAATATCACAAATCCTATTGGATAAGGGCCTCTATCAAGAATATATAGAGAATATATTACAACTGAAGAATAAAAATACACATACACCTGATTTGAAAATGGGTAAAGATCCAGGTCTGATGGTGCATGCTTGTAATGCCAGCAACTTAAGAAGCTGAGGCAGGAGGATTTCAAGTTTGAGGGCAGCCTTAGCAATTTAATAAGGCCATAAAAACACTTAGTGAGACCCTGTTTCAAAATAAAAAACATTAAAACAAGGACTGGGATGTGGTTCAAGAGTCCCCTAGGGGGGCTGGGGTTGTGGCTCAGTGGTAGAATGCTCGCCTAACACATGTGAGGTGCTGGGTTCAATCCTCAACACCACATAAAAAAAAAAAAAAAAAAACAAAAAACAAATAAAATAAGGTATTGTGTCCATCTACAATATATATATATAAGAGTCTCCTGGGTTCAATCCTCATTACCAGTAAATAAATAACAAACTAATAAATAAGAATAAAATGGGTCAAGGATTTGAATAGACATTTCTCCAAAGAAGATATACAAATGGCTAACATATGAAAAGATGTTCAACATCATTAGTCATTTGGGAACTGTAAACCAAAACCAAACTTAGATACCAATACATTCTTACTAGAATGGTTATAATGAAAACAAACAGAAAATAACAAGGGATGGCGAGGATGTGACAAAACTGGAACTTTCATATATTGGTGGTAGGAATGTAAAATAGTGCAAAGGCTTGGGAAAACTGGCAATTCCTTGAAACTTAAAGAGTTACCATAGGACCCAGCAATTTTAATCCTAGGCATACAACCAAAAGAAATGAAAAACCTATGCCTTCACAAAACCTGTACATGAAAGCTCTCAGTAGAATTATTAATAATAACCAAAAAGTATAAACAGCCCAAGTGTTCATCAATTGAAGAATGGATACAGAAAGTGTTTTATTCATATAATGGAACATTATTTAGCCAACAAATGAAATGAAATACTAATATCTACTACAAGATGGATAAACATTGCAAACATTATGTTAAGCATCCAGTTACAAAAGGCCACGTAGTGTATATGATTCCACTTATTAAAATGTATATAGAGACAAATCCATAGGAACAAATAGTAGATCATATTAGTTTCTAAGGGCTGAAGGGAATGAACACTAATGGATTAAGAATTTCATTCTAAGGGTGATAAAGGTGTTTTGGAGTTAGTAATGATGATGTACAACTTCTTATGAGTATATGAAAAACCACCGAATCATGTATTTTAAGAAAATAAATCTTACGAGAATTATTTTTCAATTAAGATTGGAGGGAAAAAATTCAAAGATCTATTCAATTTTAATGTAATGGGAAAAACAATGAAATAATTTTTTTTAACGATTTAGCTAGTTAAATTTGTTCTTATTAAACTTAATTTCATAACATATGATGAATCTTACAAACTGCCCCCAAACATATGCAATGGACTCCTCTGTATTTCAGAGGAAGCACCTAGCTTCTAGTATTCCTTTTATTGCAAAAACTGATGAAATGCCTGTGCACTGTCCTACAGACTTACGATCAGAAAAGATGTCAAGCATCAGAATGATATGGTGATTGAGAGCACAGATTCTGAAATCAGAATGTCTGACTTCAAACACTGGCTATTTTATTTATTAGTTGTATAACCATGGCCATATTATTATTAAACCTATCTGCGTCTGAGTTTCTTCATCTATAAAACAAAAATAAGAATAGTAGGAACAACTCAAATGGTGGGTTGAAAATTACATAAGTTACTGTATGCTTAGAATAGGCCTGGTGCATATACGAAGGACTTAATAAATATTAGGGACTATTATTGTCATCAGCTGGCAGGGGACCCAAGTCATTCAACCATACATTTTGAGTTAACTGGAACTCAAGTGTTATAACTAGATATGCAGGGTGATTTCAGAAGCACCACTAATCTGAAGAAAAATTGTCAATACTGGAAAAATTGATTCTAGTTTCTCATTTCAGGAAATGTTAATAAGTACAGTCAATAGGTCTAGGGCTGAGAGTGACCTAACTCTTGTCAATAAGATATAAAGGGAAGACTTACAGGGAATTTTGGAGAAAGAGTTTCCTCTTGGCAAGAACTCAGTATACAACATAATCTTTATTTGCTGCTTTTTCTTTGAGGAGTTTTCTGAGGGAGAGAGACTCAAATCTGCTGTAGTCTTGACCAAAACAACAAAAATAAAAAAGCAGAAAAAACCAAACCAAACAAACAAGCAAACAAAAGGACTATAGAGATACAATCCAGTACTAACAACTTTGAATATCAATCTGAGATAATTTACCTCTATGCTTCTTGTTAAGGGAAAATAAAACCTATTTGTTTTCCCAAACTGTTTTTGGAGTTTTCTATTTCTCATAATTAAAAGTACTGATAATTTGTACAGATCTGAATATATTCTTTAATTTTCTGATCTTTCATCTAACATTTCCATCTGTTTTTATTCTGTTTCTGAAATATGTATCTTCCAACATTTATTAATCTGTACACATACACACAAGTCTGTGTGTATACATATATGTTATATATTTTTTTTCGTATAGTAATTTTAGTTTCCAAGAGTTCTGCTACTTTAGTAGCTCTGATGTTAAGTATAGTTAAGTATAGTTATTTACAAATTTTCTTCTAATGTCTGAGTTCCTACCACCGTATTTGCAGTTATCTTTCTGGCTAAAAGTATTTTTCTTAAATATATGGTTGTTCTTTGCTGTCCATTCATACCTTAAAAACTCTTAAAATGCCAATCCTAAGCAAATAAACCTATAGATTCAATGCAATCTTTACCAAAATTCTGATGACATGTTTATAGAAATTAAAAAACAAAACAAAATCCTTTCCGAAATTCATTTGAAATTTCAAGGGACCTGGAATAGCCAAAACATCTTGAAAAAGAACAATGCTAGAGGACTCACACTTCTGATTTCAAAACTTTACTACAAAGTTAGAGATCAAACAATCACAGACACACCAACAGAATAGAGAGCCCAGAAACAGACTCTCCCATATATGGCCAAATTATTTTTGACAAGAGTGCCAAGACTATTCAACTGGAAAAGAATAGCATTCTTGACAAATTATGTTGGGAAATTGGGTATCCATATAAGAAAGAATGAAGCTGGACCTTTACCTTACCCTGTATACAAAAATCAACTCAAAATCGATCAAAGATCAAAACATAAGAGCTAAAATGATAAAACTCTTAGGGGAAAACATAAATGACACTGGATTTGATATTACTTTTTAAGTATCACTGTGCCTCTAAAGGAACAGGCTACAAAAGGAGAACTAGTTAAGATGGCCTTTATCAAAAGTAAATTAGCTTCTGTGTATCAAATGATACTATTAACAGAGTGAAAAAGAAAACCACAGAATGGGAGAAATATCTATGAATCATTTATCTGATAAAGACTGATATCCAGAATGTTAAAAAAAAAAACTGTTTTGTTAACACAATAACCAATACCCAAACAACACAATTAAAAATGGCAAAAGGCTTAAATACACATTTCCTTAAAGAAGACATACAAATGGCCAATAAGAACATGAAAGGATGGGCTGGGGATATAGCTCAGTTGTTGCACTCTCTTAGATCATAATGGAATGAAATTTAGAAATCAGTGAGAAAATTAAAAAAAAAAAGCTACTCTAACATCTGGAGACTAAATAATATGCTATTAAATGACACCAATGGATAGAAGAAGAAATCACGGATGAAATTTAAAAATACTTAGATGGATGAAAACAGTAATACAACACATCAAAATCTCTGGGACACTATGAAGGCAATGCTAAGAGAAAAGTTTATTGCATTGAGCTCATCCATTAAAAGAGTAGAAAGTCAACAAATAAATAACCTAACATTACATTTCAAAGGCTCAGAAAAAGAAGAACAAATCAACACCAAAACAGTAGAACATAGGAAATCATTAAAATCAGAGCTGAAATCAATGAATTTGAAACAAAAGAAACAATCCCAAAACATCAACAAAACAAAAAGTTGATTCTTTGGGGGAAAAAAAAAGTAAAATTGATAAACCCTTAGCCAAGTTAACAAAGAGACAGAAAACTCAAATTACTAAAATTCATGATGAAAAGGAAATAAATATCACAATGGACACTATTGAAATACAGACGATAATGAGACCTATTTTGAAAATTCATACTCTAATAGATAATTTTGAAGACATCAACAAATTTCTAGAGACATATGACCTTCCCAAACTGAAATGGCACACAGAAAATTTAAACAGATCAATTTCAAGCAATGAAACTGAAGATGACATCAAAAGCCTACCAAGAAAAGCCAGAGGGGTTCTCAGCAGAGTTCTACCATAACATTCAAAGAAGAACCAACACCAATCTTCCTCAAATTATCCCAAGAAATAGAAAAGGAGGGAACCCTTCCAAACTCATTCTCTGAAGCCAATATCACCTTGATACCAAAACCAGACAAAGACACATCAAAGACAGAAAATCTCAGACCAATATTCCTGATGATCATAGATGCAAAAATACTGGCAAATTAGCATGCAAAAACATATTAAAAAGATAGTGCATCATGATCGAGTAGGGTTCATCCCAGGAATGCAAAGCCTGTTTAACATTAGGAAGTCAATAAACGTAATTTATCACATCAACAGACTTAAAGACAAAAATTACCTGATTATGTCAAAAGATGCAGAAAAAGCATTTGACAAAATATAACATCCATTCAAAACACTTAAAAAACTACAAATAGTAGGAACATACCTCAACATTATAAAATCTATACATGCTAAACCTAAGGCCAACATCATTCTAAACAGAGAAAAATTGGAAGCATTCCCTCTAAAAACAGGAATAAGACAGAAATACCCTCTATCACCACTTCTATTCAACATAGTTCTGGAAACTTCTAGCCAGAGCAATTAGACAAAAGAGATACAAATAAAGGGATACAAATAGGAAAAGAGGAATTCAAACTACCCCTATTTGCTGACAACATGATTCTATATTTAGAAGATCCTAAAAACTCCACCAGAAAACTTAATTCATAAGTGAATTTAACAAAGTAGCAGGATATAACATTTACCCTCGTAAATCAATTGTGATCTATACATTGGTTGGTTACGAATCAACTGAAGGAGAAATTAGAAAAACTATCCCAGTTACAAAAGCTTCAAAGAAAATAAAATATGTGGGAATCAATCTAACAAAAGACGTGAAAGACCTCTATAAGGAAAACTACAGAAAGAAATTGGATAAGATATTAGAAGATGCAAAGATCTTCCACGTTCTTGGATAAGCAGAATACAGTCAAAATGGTCATACTACCAAAAGCACTATACAGATTTAATGCAATTCCTACTAAGATTCCAATGAAGTTCTTCATAGAAATAGAAAAAGCAGTCATGAAATTCATTTGGAAAAATAAGAGGCCAGGGGACTGGGGTTATAGCTCAGTGGTAGATCACTTGCCTTGCATGCGTGAGGCACTGGGTTTGAACCATAGCACCACATAAAAATAAATAAAGATATTGTATACAACAACAACCAAAAAAAATTTTTAAAAAGAGGGGGCTGGGGTTGTGGCTCAGTGGTAGAGTGCTCGCCTAGCACGCACAAGGCACTGGGTTCGATCCTCAGCACCACATAAATGTAAAATAAAGATATTATGTCCACCTAAAACTAAAAAACAATAAAAAAAGAGGCCAGAATAGCCAAAGCAATCCTCAGCAAGAAAAGTAATGCAGGAGGCATCACAATACCAGACCTTAAGTTATACTAAATAACTGTAGTATCAAAAACCGTGTGCTGTTGGCACCAAAACAGACATGAAGACCAATGGTACAGTATAGAAAACAAAGAGACAAACCCACATAAATACAGTTATCCCATCCTAGACAAGACACCATTAACATACACTGGAGAAAAGACAGCCTCTTCAACAAATGGTGCTGGGAAAACTGGAAATCCATATGTAACACAATTAAATTAGGACCCTATCTCTCACCCCACCCAAAACTTATCTTTAAGTGAATCAAGAACCTAGGCATGAGACCAGAGACCCACCTACTAGAAGAAAAAGTAGGC
The DNA here is from genome assembly GCF_047511675.1 of Marmota flaviventris. NCBI lineage: Eukaryota > Metazoa > Chordata > Mammalia > Rodentia > Sciuridae > Marmota > Marmota flaviventris. Next base: position 14,443,362 of record NC_092498.1, on the reverse strand, counting down.
CCAAATCTCCATGATGTTGACCTAGGAACTGAATTCCTCAAAAAGACTCTGAAAGTGCAAGAAATAAAATCAAGGATCAATAAATGAGATTGTATCAAACTAAAAAGCTTCTTTACAGCAAAGCAAACAATCAAGAACATGAAGAGAGAGCCTACAGACTGAGAGAAAATATTTGCCTCCTGCACTTCAGATAGAATATTCATCTCTGGGATGTATAAAGAACTCAAAAAAGACTTAACACCAAAAAAACACAAATAATCCAATCAATAAATGGGCAAAGAAACTGAACTGACACTTCACAGAAGACATATAAATGGCCAACAAATATATGAAAAAATGTTTAACATCACTAGTAATTAGAGAAATCCAAATTAAAACTGCATCAAGATTTCACCTCACTCCAGTCAGAATGGCAATTATTGAGAATATAAGGAACAGTAAATGTTGGCGAGGATGTGGGGAAAAAGGTACATTCACACATTGCTGGTGGGACTGCAAATTGGTGCAGCCCCACCAATTTGGAAAGCAGTACTGAGATTCCTCAGAAAATCTGGAATGAAACCACCATTTGATCCGTTATCCTACTTCTCAGCAAATACCCAAAGGACTTAAAATCAGCATACTATAGTGACGTGGACATCAATGTTCATAGCAGCTCAATTCACAATAGCTAAGCTACGGAACCGGGTGTCCTTCAACAGAAGAATAGATAAAGAAAATGTGATACATGTACACAATAGAATATTACTTAGCCATAAGGAAGAATGAAATTACGGCATTTGCTGGTAAATGGATGGAATTGGAGACTATCATGCTAAGTGAAATAAGCCCCAAAACCCAAAGGGTCAATTTTCTCTCTGATATGCAGATGGAGAAGGGATGGGAATGGGGAAAGACAGGAGAATGAATTGAACATATAGCTTTCCTATGTGTTCCCTATGAATACAGGATCAGTGTAACTCCACATCATGTACAACCAAAAGAATGGGAATTTATATTTCATGTATATATGATATCTCAAAATACACTCTACTGTCATGTATAACTAAAAAGAACAAATAAAAACAAAAAAAGAAGGTAAGGCAGTGCAAGCACTATGTAAAAAGGTATGATAATTTCTTTTAAAAAACTTAAATATAATTATCATATAATCCTGCAATTCTATTTATTGATATATTTCCAAAACAACTAAAAAGCATTCAGTTATTTTTATACCCATGTTCACAGCAGCATTCTTCATAACAACAAAAGCAACCCAAGTGTCCACTGACAAATGAATGGCTAAACAAAATGTGGCGCGTGCGCGCGCACACGCACGCATGCACACACACACACACACACATAATGGAATATTATTGAGACTTCAAAAGGAAGGGAATTTTTAAGCATGCATTATTCATGCTGTAGCAGGGATAAATCATGAAGACATTATGCTAAGTGAAACAAGCCAGTCACAAAAGGACAAATATTGTATGATTCCACCATAGTATTAAAATTCATATAAACAGGAGAAAGTTGGTTGCTACAGACTGGAAGGAGAGAAATAGGGAGTTAGTGGTTAATGGATAAAAAGTTTCAGTTTGGGGGCTGGGGCTGTGGCTCAGTGGTAGAGCGCTCACCTAGCATGCGCGAGGCCCTGGGTTAGATCCTCAGCACCACATAAAAATAAACAAATGAAGTAAAGATATAAAAATAAATATTTAAAAAAGTTTCAGTTTGGTATGATAAAGATCTTCTACAGAATTTAGTCATTATTTCTGCATGGGCTGTCATCCAAAAATGCTGTATATTATTTCTTCTTTTTCACATGTATTGATGGTCCTTTTTTTTGCATCCTTTATATATAATTAAGTCTTATTTTTAAAAAAATTTTTTTAAGTTGTTGATTGACCTTTATTTTATTTATTTGTATGTGGTGGTGAGAATCACCCAGTGCCTCATGCATGCTAGGCAAGCGCTCTAACACTGAGCCACAATCCCAGCCCCAAGGCCTTTTTAAAAAATATTTTTAGTTGTAGTTGGACACATTACCTTTATTTATTTATTTTTATGTGGTGCTGAGGATGGAATACAGGGCCCCAACATGTGCTAGGCAAGCGTTCTACCGCTGAGCCACAACCCCAGCCCTATAATTAAGTCTTATGAGTGGTCATTATACTTGTAATAAGGTACATTTTCTTGTTTCCAAGTCACAGGCAGATTTTCATATCAGATGGAACTAAAATGTAATTTGCTTATTTATTTAGGTCTTCAATATTCTTTTCATTGTGGGTGGAGTACCGGGGATTGAACTCAGGGGCCATATCTATCACCAGCCCCATTCTGTAATTTATTTAGAGACAGGGACTCACTGAGTCGCTTAGCGCCTTGCTTTTGCTGAGGCTGGCTTTGAACTCGCAATTCTCTAGTTTCAGCTTTCTGAGCTGCTGGAATTATAGGTGTGTGCTAACACACACACCAGTCTTCAATATTCTTAAGAATCTTTCTCTAATAAATCAAGTGAATGAAAATAAATTACCAATCTGTTCTGTGTTTAAAAAAAATCTTCTGGAGATAAATAACGGTAATGTGGTAATGGTAGCACAACACTATGAATGCACTAAAATCACAGAATTCTATACCTAAAAGTGGTTAAAATGGTAAATTTTCTGGGTATTTCACCCCAAGAAAAGGAAAAAAAGAAAACATATTAAGGACTGCTTAAGTGCGGGATTAGAAACCTGTAGAATGGTGGGTGTAGATTTGGTTTTACACTGAAGGGCCTTCAAATACAAGTCTTTTCTCTTGGACTGGTCAGTTTTCCATAGGCAAGAATTCTATAATCTCTAGCCAGGGTCCTCTTCACAGTACATTAAATGTTGTTAAGTACAATGTTCTAGCTCATTTATATGTTCATTGTATGTACCTCTCTTCCCTGACTCAAGCACAGATAGTTTAAGGCAGAGATTTAGGACCTTTTTAAAAAATTTCTATATCCCCAGGGGCATTCATAGTGTTGTGCTACCATTACCGTGCAAATGTTAGGAGGCACCCAATAAGTATCTGTTGAATGAATGAACCAACTACTTGTGCAGGACTGTATTTTCAGAAACTCCATAAAACTCAAATCCTTAAATTACATGTGTAATCTTATTCTCATTTTATGAGGTAGGACACAGGGAGACTAGGTAAACTGTCTGCAGGAACTAAGGTCCGAATGGGATTAAAAAAGTGGGGTCTGTGTGACCTCACTGGCTCAAGTTAATCATTGTATTTTATGGCCCTTTATGTATGCCTGTGTATATATGTGTATATATATATATACACATACATACACATATTTTCATAAACACTAAATATAGCTAAAAATTGTATAGTATAAGAATCTGTTACTTTACCACATGGTAATGTCATAACCCTTGAGTTATGATCTGACATATAATTTGAATATATTACCCAAATTTATGTGTCTAATTCTAAAGAGAAACCAACCAAATAAAATATACCTAGTATATCCACAAATCATGTCAAGAACAATGGTTGAAGAAATTAGAATTATTTAGCCCAACTATGGGTAAGGGTGGAGGGGCACAAAGGCATGACAAAGGTAGAATAAGACCACAGACTTCTGCATTAGATAATTGCCCTCTTTATTAGCAGTGTCACCTTGGGTAAGTCACCATAAGCTTTGTTTATTCACCTGTAAAATGGGGATAACAAAAATACCTACCACCTAGCATCTAGCCTAAAGTAATGATAAGGATTAAACTAACAAATACATTTAACACAGTACTGGGCACACATTAAGTCAAAGTTTTGTTGCTATTAATGATCAGTCTTTAAATATTAAAAAGTCTTAAAGAGTATGTGTGTGGAGGAGGAGGTGAATCACTACTATTGAAAGACACGGTTACTGCTGCAAATGTATTATATTTGAGCATGGGGGGAAAGTCCCCAAGACATAGAAATGGGTGTGAGGCAAACTGCTGCTTATAGTCTAACTCTGATTAACAAAGAATTATCGGTTTCACTAGGACTATTTATATCTTCATTACTCCTCTGCTTGGCACCCAAAGTCATCCAAGTAAAAGGGATAGCATGAGATATTAGAAAAAGTAACTAGTATCCAGATAAGAATTCTAGTCCTACCATTGATCCTAACTAGTAGTGTGATGGGGGATAAGCCATAGGAATAGGAGGAAAAGAATAGAACAGTTTATTAGCTGATTGGTATCCAAACTTCCAACATTTATTTTACCCTGTTTAGACTGGGGTTGAGGGTGGTGGCAGGTGGTGCTGGGGATTGAACACAGGACTTGCGTATGCTAGGCCACGGCTCTATCACTGCTACAGCCCTCCATTCTAAGATTTATTTCAGAAATGCACTTTCTCATGAAATAATGAAGGTTTTTCTTTAAAAAAGCAATTATAGTACTAAATTAGAAATTTATTTGGAGTCTTTCAATCTATGCTTTAAAATCCCTGCCATTTGGAGCCAAATGGTAATCTAATCATTTATCATTTAGAGTTATCTTCCTATATGACTAGTGATTACAGCTGAATCACTAGTCATATAGTACTACTGTGAAGTAGCTTTCACAGAGAAAGGCAGTGGAGAGCAATGGTGTGCACTGGGTACTGTAGAACCTGAGTGCCTAGATTCCACAACAGCTGGCTCACTATGGAAGCTGGCTGATTTCCAGAAGGAAACTAAGGTCAAGAAGGCTTATCTGTGATTACAATAGTACCTATTATTTCACAGGATTAAGACTTAACACAACGACTAACTCTCTATATAAATTTACAATCATGATCAAGTCTTGACACAAACTTCAAGGAACTATTAAACAAAAAAAGCTAAAGCAATGTTGGGCTATTTCAAGATGATACAATTTTTTTTTTTTTCCTATGAGGAAGAAAAACCAATTGTAGGGGCACTTATTCTAGAGAAGATATTTTACAAAATTGCCTCATTTTCCAATATGGTCACTAGTTCTGTTGACAACAAAAACAGTGTGCTTTCTCTCTTTTAAAAATTCTTTATTCAGAGAAATATTTTAAAGTTTAAAGAGGACTTCCTCCTTACTTTTGACATTTTCTAAATTATAAAATAGTGCATGTATATTTTAACAAGTGAAACAAGACTAAGACTATAATAAAGTCAAAGCTAATTCTCTCTTCCAGTATCTATTTCTAATCCCAGACCCTACAAGAATCAAGATCAACACTACAAAACTTTTTACAAATTTATTTATTTTTCCTTTAAAAAATTACTACAAATATGATACTCAAAAGCTTACCTCCAGGTATATTGATGGTGGATTATGCTCCCCACCGAATTTGTCCAGTAGGGCCTCTATATGTTCCTGTGTCAACTTAATCATTTGTTTGATATTCCACACCTAAAAAAATATATATATATTTTAAAAGAATAAAGATAAATAAAGATCATTTAGTATATCCCAGGCCCTCCATCAAAAAGGTAAATGTAAATGTTTAGGGTTGGAATGTAACCTTTAATGTTCCCTTTTGACTCATGTAGAAAACAAATACATATGTATATAAAACATACAAATACACATAAATATTATATAAAACATTTTGACATTTTTCCCACTAAATAACAATGCCTCAAAATTCTTCCCACATTAGTACACCTCTATTTTACTCCTCCTTAATGGCGGAATAAATGTTCATTTTATAATCTTTCTACATTCTAATTTCAATGATCTCCACACTTCAATGGTAACCAGGGGTGAGGTGAACATGATAATTTTAAGAAAATCAATTTCCAGATCCTCGGTTTCCCTCTGTACTGTACTCTCCTTAACTGATTTGCTTAAGGACTAATTCTGGGCTGGGGATGTAATTCAGTGACACTGGTGGCCTAGTATGCATGAGGCGCTGAGTTCCATTCCCAGAACTGCAAAAACAAAACAAAACAAAGCACACACACTAACCACCTCCTTCAAAACACAAACCAATGGGCTAGGGATGTGGCTCAAGTGGTAGCGCGCTCGCCTGGCATGCGCGGGGCACTGGGTTCGATCCTCAGCACCACATACAAATAAAATAAAGATGTTGTGTCCACTGAAAACTAAAACAAAATTACATCTTAAAAAACAAAAAAACACAAAAAAAGCAGAACTAGTTCTTCTTGCCCACCTCCCCTATTAAAATCATCATTTAAAAGAAAGGTAAAGTTCTTATCCACCTCAAATACTGCTAAAATGCACTACTCTGAGATGTAAAAACTCCAAAGTATCTCATAAATAGATCATTAAAAGAGGGGAAATTGAAAAGGGGGAAAAGATAAAAATTAAGGGAAACACCTGTTTTATCAATGAAATGGATTTCTGTAAGGTCCCAAGTCTTATTCATTATCTAGCCATTCAGCACAGAATTCAGAAGTCTAAGTAGTTATAACAAAGACACATATTAACATATTTTGGGGGGTTGGTGGTGGGGGTACTGGGGAATGAACTCAGGGGCACTCAACTATTGAGCCACATTCCCAGCCCTATTTTATATTTTATTTTGAGACAGGGTCTCACTGAGTTGCTTAGTGCCCTTGCAATCCTCCTGTCTCAGCCTCCTGAGCCGCTGGGATTACAAGTGTGCGTCACTGTGCCCGGCAACACATTTGTTTTAAGATAACATAAAAGGGTCAGAACTTTTTTCTTGATGAACGATGTTGTCCAATTTATCTAGTTTCACAGAGAGAACTGGCTTGCAAATTATGTGGCAGTCTTATGTATAAACCAAACATTTCAATCTGAAGTTTTTAAGGTGACCCAAAAGTGTATTTAACATTATAAATGCAATACTCAGTAGAAATTATGGCCTTTTAAACTATTAAAGTTATAATGAAAAGATGTGATGCCAGGAGAGATGGTGTGCACCTGCAGTCTCAACTACTCAGGAGGCTGAGGCAGGAGGATCACTTGAGCCCAGGAATTTGAGGCCAGCCCAGGCAATATATTGAGACCTCATTTAAAATTAAAAAAGTACTATACCTAAAAAAAGAATAAATAAATAAATAAATATTTAAAAATTTTTTAAAAAGTACAAACGGAAATAAATGAGTAGAGGGTTTAAAAATCCTTTAATAATTAATAATTCCCATACTAGAGTACATTTATGTTATTCCATTTTTATCAACCTCAATGCTTCAATGAATAGTTCTGAACTGCCTTTCTGGGCAAAGATGCAAGTCTTCAATATTTAGGTAAAGGATTCATGGATAGAAGGGTTTTTTTTCCCCCTCCTTCCTATTTCTTTTCTACTCCCGCCCTCCCTTTCTTCCTTTTTCAGTCCTGGGAATTGAACACAGGTCCTCACACAGGTTAAGCAAGCATTCCAACGCTGAGCCACAACCCCTACCCCATATATTTAAAATTTTAATAAATATGCCAAATGTCTCTCAAAAGAAGAAATGTCAAAAGCTATACTCCTATTTACATGGTATGAGCCCTCCCCTTTTCTCCACAAACCTTACCAACATTAGGCATTAACAAACTTTCTAAAAGGGACATAAGGAGTTTGGGTTGTTTTAATTTGCATTTTCTAGAAAGTTGGGTGTTACTGGCCACCCGTGTTGTTAGAAAATTCTCTATATTGTACTCCCCTTTGTTCTACAGGGTTGTTTTTTCTTGTTGGTTAATTTCTTATCTATAGATACTCTTTATTCTGGATGGTAATCCTTATTTTTCTACAAATATTATAGTCTTTCAGTTGTTTTACATTTGGCCTTTTTTTTTTTTTAAAGAGAGAGAGAGAGAGAGAGAGAGAATTTTTTAATATTTATTTTTCAGTTCTAGGCAGACACAACATCTTTGTTTGTATGTGGCGCTGAGGATCGAACCCGGGCCACACGCATGCCAGGCGAGCGCGCTACCTCTTGAGCCACATCCCCAGCCCCTACATTTGGCCTTTTTTTTTTTGGTACCAGGGCTTGAGCTGAGAGCAGGGCTTAACCAATGAGCTATATCCCCATCACCTGTTTATTTTGAGATACATTCTTGCTAAATTACTGAATACCCTGCTAAATTGCTGGGGTTGGCTTCGAATTTGCAATCTGCCTTGGCCTCCTGAGTTGCTGGAATAATAGGCATGTGCCACTGTGCCTGGCTTCACTTTGTTCCTTTTAACAAAATGATTCAAATGCACATCAAAGCTTGAGAAGTGATGACAGAAGTTTTAAATTTTTTCTATTGTTAGATATTATAACATTTTATTTTATGATGACTTTGTTAATTTATTTCCCAAAAGGGCAAATTAGATGTCTTCTTTTCTCTAGCTATGCTTATTTCCTAGGCAATGTCATCTAATCTTGTGACTTTATACGTCTACTATGAACATATTTAGTCCAAATTTTAACATCCAGCTCTGTCTTCTCTCAACTCTTTCCAACTGCCTACAGAACATCTCTACTAGAATAACTAATAGACACCTCAAACTTAGCATGTTCAAAACCTAAATTCTGATCTTTTCACCAACCAAAACTGGGGTTTTTTTTTAGTTATTTTTTTACTCAGAAAATGACAAACTTCATTTCTTTGAGTTGCTAAAACCATCCTTGACTCTCATTTTCAAAACTGACATCTAATCCATCTCCAAATCAAAAGATATATTCACTTTCTCTACCATTACCACCTTAGTCTAAGTCACTATAATTTCTCTTAATTTACAGCCAATTGTCTCTGAAGGTCACTCTATTTCATGTTTAGAATGAAATAGTAGGTAATCTTTTTAATTTTCACTTTTAAAATATATTTTAATTTACACATAGTACAATATTTATGGGATACATATTTATGGGGTATAGTGTGACATTTTAATACATGTACATAATGTTCAATGATTACATTAGAATGACTGGTATATCTATCACCTCGGACATATATCACTGCTTTATTTTGAGAACATTCAAAATTCTATTGGTTATTCTGAAATAGTAAGTTAATTATTGTCATAGTTAGCCTATGTGCCATAGAACTTCATTAAGCTTAATCCTCCTATCCAATTGTACCCACATATTCACTAGCCATCCTCTCTTTATCCCTACTCCCCCATGCTCTTCCCATTACTCTATTCTTTACTCCTTTCAGAGCAATTTTTAGATCCTATCTGTGACGATGTGTGATATTTGGTTTTCTGTGCCTGATTTATTTAACATAATGTTCTCCAGTGCCATTCATGTTGCTGCCAACGACAGAATTTTGTTATTTTTTATGGCTTAATAATATTCCACTGTGTATACCCCAAACTACAACTACAGATCACCTGTCAATCTTTTGCTCAAAATGCTCCAATAGTTACCCAAGTAAAAATCACCAACGCCTTTATAGAAGTCTAGAAGGTATTACATGATCTGGCCCTCTGCTACTTGTTTATCCTGATCTTTTACTGTTTTCCCCTTCTTCCTTTGACTAAATCTCACTTGGTCTTTTAAACATGCCAAGTATAATTCCAATGCAAGAATATGCAAGTACTAAATCTGGAGTACTCTTTCCCTAAGATTTCTTTTTACATGGTTTGTGAGCATACCAAGTTCATTCATCTCTTTATTCCAGTGTCACCTTATCAGAAGGGCAGCAGTTTTTGTCTTGTTTTGTTTTTTGATATACTCCCAGCACCTAGAACAGTGCTTAGCATATTGTAAACACTCAAATATATATGCTAAGAAAAATGAATACTCAGTTTAGATCTTCCCTCTATGTAAGTTCACTGACAATCTAGGCAAAAATGCTTTGTGAGTCAGGATTTTATATCTTTTACTTGATTACATTTTTCAGGTTTATTTAGCTAATTGAAGATCAGAAATATGGTTATTCATCTTTTCGTGCCCTCATCACTTGATGTCTTAGTCATAACAGAGATTCAATTAAAACAAAACATTGAAGCTATTTTTAGAACAGGGTATAAAGAATAAAAATTAATCCCAGTTCAGTGGTTCTTCGCTTTGCCCAGTAAATTCAGGAGTGTATTATACACAGTCTTCCCCCTCCCCCAAAAGTTTTTTACCTAGAACACATTTTCACTTGGCATTAACAACTGCTTCCCTAATGTATGGGAAAGAGAAAGGGAAAAAAATAATTAGGTGGGGGAGGAATGAACATGGGGGAAATGAAGAGACTGAGCTAATCATGTACTTTTCTTTCTAGGAACCAGAAAATAAGACTGTTTTGGGAGGGCAAGGTAGGGCCATACCATGAGAGTTGGAAGTTGCGTTTTTTTGTTTTTTTTTTTTTTTTAATATTTAGTATTCAGTTTTAGTTGGACACAATATCTTTATTTTATTTTTATGTGGTGCTGAGAATCGAACCCAGTGCTTCATGCGTGCCAGGCGAGCACTCTACCATTTGAGCCACAACCCCAGACCAGAAGTTGCATTTCTTATTTTTGCAAAAGAAAGTAATTTTATATCCAAACAATGGAGAAAAACTATAATGATCCTAGTTGAAAGTAGGAATGATGAGTTTGGGAGAAAAATTATTTCAATTTCCCAGAAGAGTAAGAGAAAGAACTTTGAAGATTCTTACAAAATGAAGTACATTAAAAAGTAAAGTAAGGTATTTGTAAAGCTAACAATAGCTACAAAGTTTGGACTTACATGACTTCTAGGAAAAAGATGAGTATCTGTTAAAATGATCCTAAAAGTGAATGAAAAAAATTTTAAAGCTTTGAGAAAGTACCTTGATCTCTTTGGTAGGCGGCAATTAAAACCAGGCAAGTTTAATTAACAAATGATCATTTCTAATGGCTTCACAACTGGCAATATCCCTCTCTATAAAAAGACTAAGGCAAAGGAGCTAGGATCTGTAATCCCAGTGACTTGGGAGGCTAAGGCAGGCAGGAGGATCACAAGTTTGAGGCCAGCCTCAGTAATTTAGTGACACCCCTGCAACTCAGCAAGATCCTATCTTAAAAAGAAAAGAAAAAGGACTGATGGACTCGGGGTATGGCTCAGGTTTAAAAAAAAAAAAAAAGAAGAAGAAATTTTTTTAAAACTTTGCTCAGAAAATGATTATGTTAAAACATAAATGCAGATAAACTGATATGGAATACATTGAATGGTTGCTACAGCACAATAAAACTATAGCCACTGGCTCTTCTCATCTCTATAAAAAGGTATCAAGTTCAGATTATGATGACTGGCTTCTATCCAACTTTGAAAGAAAATATAATTGTGATTGTGTGTGTGTGCGCGTGTGTGTGCGCGTGTGTGTGTGTGTGTATATGAAAAATTCTTAAATTCATTTTATGAAGCTAGCCAAACACAGATGTCAAAACTCTGGACAAAGACTAGTGGAAAAAAATAAAGCCACAAAATAATACAATCTATGGAGTAAAAAAGCTCTTAAATATAATCTTTGGATTATATTTAAGATACAGAGATAAAGAGATATAGATATAAAAATATCTACATATGTAAACTGCAAGGATAGTTAACTAGTTGGGAATAACATAATACTTAATAGGTCAAAGGGGAAAATCACATGACCATTGTAATAACCAAGACACAGAGACCTAAAATGGAAAAAAAAAAAAAATGTTGGAAGAATCATGGTACTGAAATCAAGGAGGTCAGGGCATCAATGGGGGCGATGGTGCAAGGGTGGGATCAGAATAATCCTGAAAAACAGAAAAGGAATATAATCAGCTTGGCAAAGAAACTAAAGCTAATAAACTGCAGATCAAAACATGATGAAATTTCTACTGAAATAATTCTAGAAGAACCTCTCCAAGTTTAAAGACAACAAATATGAAAGAAGGAAAAAATTACAAAGACTTGAATTTTTGAGTTGGGGTGGTAGTATATACCTGAAATCCCAGCTTTTCAGGAAGCTGAGAACAGGAGGACTGCAAAACTGAGGCCAGCCTGAACAGTTTAGGGAGACCTTGCCTCAAGATTAAAAAAATAAAAAAAATTTTTAAAGACTGGGGATGTAGCTCAGTGGTAGAGCACTTGCCTACCATGTGTAAGACCCTGGGCTCAATACTGGGTACTCTCCCAGTACCCAAATGACTTGAATCTTGAATCATATAGTTATTAAAATAAAAACCTCAGGTGAGGTAAAAAGATAGAATTGAAGAATGATTTTGAAAAAATTAGCCAAAAGCCAGAGATAAATGGATTGCAGATACAAATAGTACTAGTCGGCTGGGGTTGTGTCTCAGAGGTAGAGTACTCTCCTAGCACATGCAAAGCCCTGAGTTCAATTCTCAGCACTACATAAAAATAAATAACATAAAGGTATTGTGTCCAACTAAAACTAAAAAATATTTTAAAAAGAATATTTTCCAAACCAGTTAATAATTAAAAATACTGAGATTATGGGCTGAGGTTGTGGCTCAGCGGTAAAGTGCTTGTCTAGCACCTGCGAGGCCCTGGGTTCTATCCTCAGAACTACATAAAATCAACTTAATGAAAGAGGTGAAAGATCTATACAATGAAAACTACAGAACCCTAAAGAAAGAAATCAAAGAAGACCTTAGAAGATGGAAAGATCTCCCTTGCTCTTGTTTAGGCAGAATTAATATTATCAAAATGACCATACTACCAAAAAACACTACACAGATTTAATGCAATTCTGATCAAAATCCCAATGGCATTCCTCATAGAAATAGAAAAAGCAGTCATGAAACTCATCTGGAAAAATAAGAGACCCAGAATAGCTAAATCAATCCTTAGCAGGAAGAGTGAAGAAGGTGGCATCACTATACCAGACCTTAAACTATACTATAGAGCAAAAGTAACAAAAACAGCATGGTATTGGCACCAAAACAGACTGGTAGACCAATGGTATGGAATAGAGGACACAGAGACTAACCTACAAAATTACAATTATCTTATATTAGACAAAGATGCCAAAAACATGCACTGGAGAAAAGAGAGCCTCTTCAACAAATGGTGCTCGGAAAATTGGAAACCCATATGCAACAAAATGAAATTAAACCCCTATCTCTCACCATGCACAAAACTCAACTCAAAGTGGATCAAGGACCTAGGAATTAAATCAGAGACCCTGTGTCTAATAGAAGAAAAAGTAGGCCCTAACCCTCCATCATGTCAGATTAGGTCCAACTTCCTTAATAAGATTCCTATAGCACAAGAATTAAAACCAAGAATCAATAAATGGGATGTACTCAAACTAAAAAGTTTCTTCTCAGCAAAAGAATCTGTGAGGTAAATAGAGAGCCTACATCTTGGGAGCAAATCTTTACCCTTCACACATCAGATTGAGCTCTAATCTCTAGGGTATAGAAAGAACTCAAAAAGCTAAACATCAAAAAACAAATAACCCAATCAATAAATGGGCCAAGGGCCTGAATAGACACTTTTCAGAAGAGGATATATAATCAATCAACAAATATATGAAAAAATGTTCATCATCGCTAGCAGTCAGAGAAATGCAAATCAAAACTACTCTAAGATTTCATCTCACTCCAGTCAGAATGGCAGCTATTATGAAGACAAACAACAAGTGTTGGTGAGGATGTAGGGGAAAAGGTACACTCATACATTGCTGGTGGGACTGCAAATTGGTGCAAACAATCTAGAAAGCAGTATGGAGATTCCTTGGCAAACTGGGAATGGAACCACCATTTGACCCAGCTATCCCTCTCCTTGGTTTATACCCAAAGGACTTAAAAACAGCATACTACAGGGACACAGCCACATCAATGTTTATAGCAGCACAATTCACAATAGCTAACCTGTGGAACCAACCTAGATGCCCTTCAGTAGATGAATGGATAAAAAAAAAATGAGCATATATACACAATGGAATATTACTTAGCTATTAAAGAATAAAATCATGGCATTTGCAGGTAAATGGATGAAGCGGGAAAAGAAAATGCTAAGTGAAGTTAGCCAATCCCAAAAAACCAAATGTTGGTTTTCTCTGATATAAGGAGGCTAATACATAGTGGGGTAGGGAGGGGGAACATAGGAGTAATAGACAAACTCTATATAGGGAAGAGGAGTTGGAGGGTAAGGGAGGGGGCATGGGGTTAGAAATGATGGTGGAATGTGATGAACATCATTATCCAAAGTAAATGTATGAAGACACAAATTGATATGAATATATTTTGTATACAACCAGAGATATGAAAAATTATGCTCTATATGTGTAATATGAATTGTCATGCATTCCGCTGTCATATAAAAATTAATAAAAATATTTAAAAAATAATAAAATAAATGTATTGTGTCCAACTACAACTAAAAATAAATATTAAAATAAAAAAAAATACTGAGATTAAAGGAGTACACTAAAAACCTGGTCATGAGAGATAAAGCGAACTCCAAAAACAACACAAGGTTGAGGTGAAAGAGCAGAAAAGTTCTCAAAGTCAACCAAAGAAAAAAGAAAAACAAGTTAGACTGATGGCTTCTCAACAACAGTAAAAGAAGCAGGAAGATAATGAGACAGCTTTAAGATGCAAAAATATCTGGAATTTTGCAGATGTGATTAGATCAAGGAACTTGCAATAGGGGATTATCTTGGATCATATGGGTGGGCCCTACCACATAACCACAAATGTCCTTATAAAAGGGAACTAAAAGGAAATTTTATTACAGAGAATCATGCAATATGAAGACCAAACAGAGATTTAAAGATGGTATATGCAGGCCTTGAAGATGGGACCACGAGCCAAGAAATACATAAAATGCATCTCTGAGGCTAGAAAAGGGAAGTGATTAGATTCTTCCCTAGAGCCTCAAGAGGGAGTGCAGCCTTGCTGACACCTTGCTTTTGGTCTAATGAAATCCATTCAGTATTTCTAACCTGCAGAACTTTAAGAGAATAAATCTACAGTGTAATGAAAGACCAACTTTGTGTTATTTTGTTATAGCAGTTACTATAATCCTACAGACTAATAAAGATGAGGGCAAACCTAAATAAGCAAACTATATAAAAAACAACACAATGGTGACAACAATTAATGGGGAAAGGGTAAACATTAAAGCATTCTAAGATCTATTATTCTTCAAAAAGAGGAATCCTGGAACATTTTGTTGTGCCAGACAGATGTCAAAATAATATAGAAGCTTACTTGATGAGATTCCTACTTGCCAAATTTGGGAGTTTTCCAGCAAAAACAAAAAGGAATGTCATTGACCCTAACAGACTATACATAAACAAAACAAAACCCTCAGGGATCCACAAATGCTGGGGTGGGGTGGTGGGGTGGTGGGGTGGTAATGGTGGTGGTGGGTTACCACCACATTTACTTATAACCTTAGTAATCTTAACATTAAAGGAAAAGAACTATGCATTCATGCTGCCTTTTTAGAAAAAAATGATATAACTGATTCAAGGAAGGACCAAAGGATGCTAAAACCATTAAGTGAAAAATTGATGGGGATATTCACATAGTAAAAAAAGTATTTCCCCAGAGATTAAAGACAAAGGGGAAAACAAACCTTACAAGGAGACTGGCTTAGAACAATTAATAGTTAAGACAGCCAGACAAAAATCGTTTGCTGTGATGCAACATAAATGATATCACCCTAGAAGTATATTTGCAGACCATTTAAATAGAATCTAATCAAGCTTTTATAGTTAGTTTCTAATTTAAAAGAAATATGGAGAATACAGAAATATGCTAAAAACACTATAACGAAATAATCGGACAAATACAGAATGTAGAACATTTACTTTCTCTTTAAAAGTCAAAAACCTTACAATTAGACAAATACAAAATGTGGGACTGCAGGACAACTGTGTTAGAATCTTTAATAAATCATGGCATGGGGAAACCAAACAGCACATACAATGCCCTGAGCACAAGCCTCTGTATAAACCAACAAAGAATGGAAAACAGTAATTACTAAAAGATAACAAGTAACTTTGTGCATGCATAAAGAGTAGACCTTAGTATAGGAATGGAGGATGGCTTTAAAGGTCATTCTGGAGATGACAACTTCAAAAATTTGAACCTGTACTAGATGTAAAATTACCGAACTGTTAATTTTCCTAGATATGATGATGATATTATGGATAGATGAAGAAATTTCCTCTCTCTTAGGAGACACGAACATGGCAAAATATTAAATATAACAATCATTACAATGGTGTAGGTAATGTTTTTATGAGTGTTCATTGCACTTTATTACAGTTTTGAGTTTTTCCCCAAACCTTTTATTTAGCCTTTAATGTTGAGTAGTGATCTTTTCTCCACAATAATGCCTTTTCTCTCTCTCTCTCTCTTTTTTTTTTTTTTTTTTTTTGAGAGAGAGAGAGAATTTTTTTTAATGTTTATTTTTTAGTTTTTAGCGGACACAACATCTTTCTTTGTATGTGGTACTGAGGATCGAACCCGGGCCGCACGCATCCCAGGCGAGCGCGCTACCACTTGAGCCACATCTCCAGCCCCATGCCTTTTCTCTTAATGTCTAATT
This sequence comes from Marmota flaviventris, assembly GCF_047511675.1. Classification (NCBI taxonomy): domain Eukaryota; kingdom Metazoa; phylum Chordata; class Mammalia; order Rodentia; family Sciuridae; genus Marmota; species Marmota flaviventris. The sequence goes on along the minus strand of NC_092498.1, from coordinate 14,426,969 downwards.
GATCTGATACTAATCTGCATATACTTAAAAGAGTTTTAAACCCCTATTTGCCTGATACGTATTTTCTCATCCTTTTATTTTCACCTACTGTGTGTGTCTCTTATATATGGATCATAACTAGACTTTTTACTAATCAAATTCACCTACATTTTTATAGTTCATTTATTTCTACCATTTTATTATGTGCTTTTTCTTGCTTTTCTGACTTCTATTGAATTGATCAAGTTTTGGTATTCTTTCTCTTACATCTACATAGTGGCCACACATTCTAGGGCATAAAGCAAGTTTCATAAATATTTTTAAAAACTGATATCAGGCAGATAATATTCTCATAGAATTAATTTAGAAATCATTAACAAAATTTGAATATACTTTTTAAAAATATCAACATTAATCCATAAAAAATTCTTAGAATATTAGAAGTAGGGATCTTATAAATTAAAAAAGGAAATATCTACAAGAAACAGAAAAACATCACAGTTAATAATCAGAAATAAGATAAAGGTGCCTTTGCTATTGTAGACAAGAGAGATTAAAGCTCATGGCATGGGACAAGATATAAAAATACGTGTAAAAATAAGAATGGAAGAGACAAAAATTATTTGTAGGATATATGCAACTATTATGGTTTGGATGTAAGGTGTCCCCCAAAAGCTCATGTGTGAGACAAGACAAGATGATTTGGAGGAGAAATGATTGGGTTATAGCCTTAACCTAACCAGTGAACTGAATGGTAACTGGAGATAGCGGGGTTTGGCTGGAAGGAGTGGTTTACTGGGGGCGTGGCTATGGGGTATATACTTTGTATCTGAAGACTAGAGTTGGGCTCTCAGCTTCCTAATCAACATGTGAGCTACTTCCCTCTGCCACACCCTTCCACCCTGATCTTTCTGACTCACCTCAAGCCCTGAGGAATGGAGCTGGCCTTCTATGGACTAAGACATCTGAAACCATGAGCCCTCAAATAAACTTTTCAGGTCAGATTCTTTAGTCACAGCAGCAAAAAAGTTGACTGAAACAGAAATCTACAGAAAAACCCAAGAAATTCTATAATCAATTGGGACTAATAACTATAAAAACTAATAGAAAAGGTTAGGTTGTTGGCTATAAGATCAAGGACACAAGTACTCTAATGCATCAGCCAAAGAAATTTTAAAAGGAGATACTTTTCATGACAGCAACAGAAACTATAAAAATCCAGGCCGGGGGGGGGGGGGAACTTATCAAAAAAATTGCCAAGACTTCTGTGGTAGAAGCAACAAAATAACAATAATGTGAATCAAAGACTACTCAGAAGAGACAAAGTCAGATGATTCTAGAGATTAATTTCCTCCCTCTTTTGGGATCCTATCAAGAAGCTGGCTCAGCAAGTCTGTTTGCTTAATAGAAGAAAAAGACTGACGATAATCACAGAACTCAGGATGGAAGCTTCCCCTTTCTAATAAAGCCATCTGATAAACCTCAAAGCCCCAAATATTACATAGGAGTCCTTTACATGGAACATTCATTCTGGTTATGTTTGGCCTAAGCACATATCATTATGGGGATAGCAGATCTCAGGAGATTGTGTATGTCCTGGTACACCTTCATTTCTCTCCACTAAACAACAACATCATCATCAACAGTACCATCACCATCACTATCATTATTGGTGGTACTGGGATTTAATGCAGGGCCTTGTATAGGCTGCGAGTGTTCTACCACTGAGCTATATACTTCCAGCCTCTTACTAAATCTTACTTCACATTTACACCAAATGACAAGCAGGGGCACACATGTCCCCCTTCACTTGGTGAAGACCTAAGTAATTGTTCCTTATGGAAAGATTCAATATCACACTGTTGTCAACTTTCCTCAAATGAATTTAGTGCAATACAATAAAGATAAACATACAATGTGCTTTATCAGTGTCTGTAGTTTTTAAAACTTGCTTACAAAAATATAAAGCAAATATATAAAATACATGATTGAAGAAAGCTGAGTAATGGGTACATGGTATATTATTCTCTATACTTTTCTCTATATACTTGAAAAAAGGAGGACAGGAGGAAGAGATAGAGGGAGGGAGTTGAGGTGGTAAGCTAATTAAGCTCCTTCCAGAAATAATACTAAATCTGTCCCTTCTTTTATATTTTAGGTGGCCCTAAACATGCCTGCTACAATCCTTGCACCTAGAGGAAAGGCAATCAATGAGTATAACACTTGTAGAGAAACCATAGTCAGATCTCCCATTTAGAAAAGAAGCCCAGAAATACGTAACTACAAAGTTCTCTATTGCAATTAACTTAATTGTTTATTTGTGAATGTTAACAGGCAAGAGTCAAGACACTGAAAATCTAACAGATCAAAGATCATCATAAGTAAACAGAATAACTGGGCAAAGAGAAAAAAATTGTTATTGAAAAAATATTTTATAATAATAAGCAATAAATAATAAAATGAGTATTGATGTAGATTATGGCAATGACTTATTATATGAAGAAACTTCCCAGTCAACAGAGAGCACAGAGAGCAAAAGAAAGGGGAAGAGAAAAGAGATGGATGATAACAAAGAAAGTTGAAGAGATGTTAAGAATACACGTGGAGGACTAGGGTTGTAGTTCAGTGTTAGAGTGCTTGCCTTGCATGTATGAGGCACTGGGTTCAATTCTTAGCATCACATAAAGATAAAATAAAAGTATTATGTCCATCTACAACTAAAAAAAATTAAAAAAGAAAAAGGAGGCTCAAAATCTATTTAGTAAGATTTCTAAATAAAGCAAATAGAAGAAATAAAGGTGATACTAAAAGTATTTGGGGCTAAAGAAAAATACCTCTATTCTGACTAAAGAAAAGAGTTCAATAAGGAGTAAGTAGAGACTTATATAAGGAGTTAAAAAGACTACGTATCAGGATAAACCCTAGTTTCCATGATTAACTTTCAGAAGTTCAAAACCGAAAGAACCCCCCCCCCCCCCCGAAAGCTTCCTATAAAATCCTTAGAATTAGGGCTGGGGTTGTAGCTCAGTGGTAGAGCATTGGCCTCAAACACGTGAGGCACTGGGTTCAATTCCCAGCACCACATATAAATAATGAATAAAGTAAAGGTCTATCAACTAAAAAAAAAAAAAAAATCCTTACAATTAGCTTGTCATCAGACTTTCCTTCAGCAACATGAAAGACAATTTAGACAGAGATTACTTGTTGACTCAGGTTAGGAGGGTTAGAATGGGGATTGGTAGTAAGTCCAGGGATTTCTTTTGGGAATGATAAAAAAACATTCTACAATGGATTTTGGTGACAGTCACACAACTCTGAATATACTAAAAGGCTAAATCGCATGACATGTGAATTATATCTCAATAAATCTGTTTTTAAAAAGACAAAGGCCATCAGGAGGTGTAGCTAAGTGATAAGCACTAGTATGTGCAAGACCCTGGCACTACCAAAAAAAAAAAAAAAAAAAAAAGAGCCACCCCCCCCAATCAATGCCTTCACTGTCTTAACCAAAAAATGATTTTGAATGTGAAAATTTTATATCCAAGCAAACTACCAATCACACAAGACAGCAAATGACAACTTTTAGACATGTAACATCTCAGGATGTAGCTTAGTGGGAATCACAGACCTGAGACCATTTCTAATTTTTATCCTAGCAATTCTACTTCTAGAAATTTTACCAATCAACCATAAGGCTGAGGGATAGAGTAGGTTGCTAGTTTCAGAACGGATAAAGATAAAGCAATAATTCACTAGGTAAAAAGAACACTAAAAAAGCACTCTTTTTACATACATATAAGCACAAAACTGATGTGAATAAATTCGTCCAAAAATGAAAACACAGACTACACAAAAAAGCCACGTTACAAAGTAGAAAGTTAAAGACAGTGATTAAAGCTATAGAATGTATGGTAAGCAAAAGGAGAGGGGTCATAAGAGGGGGATCAGAAAATCAGATGAGAGACCAGGTAATGAATGACCTTGAAGCAGTTTGAATTTTATTCTAAATGCAGTTTCAAAAGCAGATTTGTATAACGTAATCTGATTTGTAGTTTATTTTTATTATTAACGATTATTATCCCCATTTTACGATGGAGAATATTGTGGTACAAAGGTGTTAAGTATCTTGCTCAAGGCCACACAGCTGGTAAATGGTGGCATCAGGATTTCATTCTAAACAATAAAAATCCAAGGCAGAATATATATTATGGTATCTCTAATCACTTTAGAGGAGAATGGATTATAAATGGGGCAAGAGTAAATGCAGGGAAGACCAGCTGAGACTGACTCGAATCTGAGATATACTTTAAAGGTAGGAAAAAAAAAAAAAAAGGGCCCACCAGTACATTAGACGTGGGGTAGAGGTAAGAGAAAAAAAAAAAAAAAATAAGGAATCAAAGCTGACTCTAAAACTCTAGTGTGAGCAACAGGAGTGGACAGTGGTGCCACGAGGGAAGAAAGCAAGCATTGTTTACCAACAGGAGAGGTTAATTAAATGACCAAGGAGGCAACTGCCTATGTGAATTCAGAACTCTGAGAAATGAGACTAGAGACACATTTGGGTGTCACTGGCATATCAATAAGCACAGAATCAAGGGAGTATAGATGAAGCAGACTCAGCATAAGGGCCCACCAACATTTATAAGATGTGTGGAGACAAGAGACATCAAAAACAGCTGAGAAGAAACAGTCACTGAGGTAGGTGAAAACTATTGAGTGAAGAAAATTTCTTGGCTAAGAATGGGAAAATGGGAACAGGAGATAGTGGCTATGAGATACTAGGAAGGATGTGGTCTCACATGTACATACATTTGCAAACAGATCAGGGCTGCAAGATAACAGCACACTTGTGACTGAAGGGAAAAATCCAGTAGAGTGGGAGAAAGTAATGTGGAAGAGAGACATTAACTTCAGGGAAAAAGCTTTAGAGATGGCCGCAAGAGATGAAATCTGAGTCACAAGCAGAGGAATCAGACTGTCAGCAATGGTCTTTGATAACAAGTGAAATGAAGATAGAACATGAGGAACAAGCAGATAGATTTTTAGAACTGTTGGTGAAAAGATGATGGTAGCTGCATAATTTTTCAGGAGGTTTGAAATGAAGTCCACAGATGAGAGCGAGAGTTGTGGAAGGTCTGCAGGGAGTGGAAACACACTCTTCACAGGAGAAGTGAAGAAACAGCTGCACATTATGATGCCCTGTTGAGATTTTGGCATAAATTTAAAGCAGTACATTTAACTGCCTATGTGCAGGCAGAGAGGGTGGGTAGCTTGTATTTTGACAGTCCTATATAACGAAAGAGAAAAATTAAAGAGTCAAAGATATTAGTAATTTTTATAGTCTGAAATGTGGGCTGTGAAGAAAAAGTTTCACTTGAGAAGGGTGAAGAAGTGGGGCTGTAGTATGAGGCCAGAACATTCTTAAGGGTTAGAGAAGAAGTTGAGGATTTAGGAGTTTGTTGACTATATAGTTCTACAATTCCCTTGGCCAGCTAAAGGCTGAGAAATAAATGTAAGAAAGTGGTACTCATGAATACAATAAGTAGAAGATACCCTAACTTTAAACTCTGAAATCCAATTACAATGATCTAAAACTGAATAAAAGGAACAAACTTTTTCCTAGAGCTGGGGACACTGCTCAGTGGTAAAGTGCTTGCCTTTCATGCCTACAGCCCTGGGTTCAATCCCAGGTTGTAGGGGGAAAAGCTCTTTCCCCCCCCCCCCTTTTTCCTGGCTAATTAAGAGCAACTGAATTCTAAGTTTCAAGGATCCTAGAAGAATAAGAAAAGTACAAATTGGTAATGTCCATATTGTCATGAACTGTTCATATACTCATTGATTAAATCTACCTATTTTTTAAAATTCAACAACTCATCAGTACTATTCAAAAGGGTCTTTATCTTTATTAAATGGATCAAATATTGTCACATACATAGAATTTAATTGAATGGAACTGTATTTGGAGAGGTTAAATGGAAGGAAAACATAGATACTTATCAAATGAAACAATAAAAGCAGCTCAAGTTCAGGACCAACTGCAAATACTTTTACACATCTTAGCAATGCATATTTCCTGCCTTTGGTAAAACTCCCTGTTATAATCTCTCATTGTAGCCTTCTTTCCCAAGTTATTCTTGCTGAGAGCCATAGCCAAGTAGGAATGACGCATGGCAATTTCCTTGTCAGCCTACCCAATGTTGCTTAGAGGGAGGACTCTCCATTGTGGAAATGGGCTTGCCTTGGACCCAGGTCATTTGCAGTGACATTGCATGAATGTTTGAGACAAAGCTTCTTAATGGAGTAAAAAAAAAAGGCGGGGGGGTGCCTTTAGTTGAAGGGCAGCCATGTAAACTAACATTAAAGCGATTTAAACAAAATCTAAGCCTCATTTAAAAGAGTGAAGCTGTAGGTGGGGAAAGGGGTATACTTAAAAAAAAAATCCATGAAAATGGGAAGATAATAGGATAAAAGCAATTTGGAGAAAGAATATTAGAAATTTGAAGTGAAAAACTTTGAAGACAGAAGTACAGGAAGGTGAAAAAAAAGACAGAAAAGATGTAGGAAGATAGAGAAGATGTAGGAAGACAAGAATTTTAAACCCACAAAATAGAAAGCAAAAAAAAAAAAAAAAAAAACTAGGAGGAAAAAAAGCAACTAAGGGTGAATGTACAAACCTTAGAAGAAAACTAGAAGATAGAAACAAGACAAAAAATGGTTAAAAATGTCAAATAAAGGTATTTCAGATAAAAAATACAAAAAGCTAAGACAACTATTAGATACAGACATTCAAGATAGAAAAAGATACAAGAGAGAAGTTTACAGTCAAATATTGGATAAAATAGAAGAACAAGGAGATTATTAGTAATTTTTTCAAAAAGCCCATCAACTTTAATTTCTGGTGGTGCAGAAATTAGAAGTCTCAGATGAGGGTGTTAAAATTTATAGACAAGAGCCAATTTAGAAAACGTTAAACTAAAAGGAAATTGGTTTAAAACCACATCAAAAAATTAAAAGGACTAAAGTCATTCTAAAAACTAAGGCAAAATGCTTTTGGAAGACTTGAATTTAAAAGGATCTTTAAATTTCCAAAGGATGCATATAGGATATTTTGGAACATCATCCCTGAAGAAAAATCAGTTAATGTTTTACTTAACAGGAATCCCATACAATCCACAGGGATAAGGCATAGTTAAAAGAGCTCATCAAACTATTAAAATGTACTTATTAAAGCAAAAAGAGGGAATTGGAAAGTGGTATATATCCTCCAAAGATAAACTTAAAATAACGCTTTTTACTCTAAACTTTTTAAATTTAAATTCATCAGGGTTTAGTGCTGTGGAAAGGCACATGTGTCCAAAAAATGTACATAAGCCCAAGGTACTTTGGAAAGATATTATAACAGGACAATGGAAATGTCCTGCCCCAGTGATTGTCTGGAGTCGGGGTTCTGTTTGTGTGTTTCCACAGGGAGAACAGCAGCCGATTTGGATTCCAGAGAGACTAACCAAAGCGATTTCTACAGACCAAAAAGAAGATGATTTGACTCAAATCCATAACAGCTGATATCCAGAGCTCCAGCTTGGCTATTCTTACATCTGCAACAGTGATTACTGCCTTTTCCCACATCATAAAGTTCTATTTTATTTTTTGAGCTCATACAAACCTAGGTTGATGTTTTTCTGATCAGTTTTATTTTTTGACTGTTGAGTTTTTAAACATTGCAATGGAGATTTCACCTGTGTAAAGCTACAAGGCCTTTACTATTGATTTATGTGTTGTACGTTTGTGTGCACTCTTGTGTTTTGTGTTGTATGTCTGTATGTGCGTATGTCCATATTTCATATATGAGGAGCGCTCATGAAAAAATGGATCCGAATTTTTTTTTATTCACGTGATTTAAATGGTTTAATTTAAATTAGGTAAACAGCTGTTAAGAATTGTTTTTAAAGGAGGCTAACAGATCTGTTTGTTTACTTTCACCTTTCCTTTTCATTATATTTAATAATTCTGTTCAGGATAATGTAAATTGTTCAGAAAATTGTTTTCTTAGTACCTGTTGAAATGTTACATAATTTCTTTTTAGCATCATTGCCAGAATTCCTATCTTCATCCCAGTGCCGGTGAAGACAAAGATAAAACCAAACTACAGCTTCTTTGATAGCTATCACAGTAAACTATATAAACTGATGCATCAATGAATAATAACTCAACAAGTAATGCTCAATCAAGGAGTCGATTTACTTTGGGAGGAAATGGACATATTGATAGATTCCTCCACTTTGAACTGCTTGCAGAACTTGCCTGGACTATGTATCACTTGTATGCATTGTGAACTATCTGTTGGTGCAGCGAATTGTGGTAATGCTGGCATATCTTTGCTGATGGTGTCACCAGTGATGGCTTGGTGTCGTGGCATTTCTGTATCCTCCTCCCTTCTGCTAGTGATGGTCTAAAATTTGGGGACCAACAGAGGTGAGGCAAAGAACCTCACCCCCCCACTGGCACCAAGGCCAAATATGGGGGCCAACAGAGGTGAGGCAAAGAACCTCACCCCCACTGGTGCATAGGCCTATCCACAAGTATGGCTATATGCTGGACCAGTAGTCAGTGACGGGTATGATCCAATTGCAGTGGTATCAACCTAAGACAGGAGGCTGACGCCTAGAGGTCAGTTCATCCGATGACGGGTAAGAACCATATGTTGAATTGGACAACCTAACAGGCACGGTCCCTAAGCCACAATGCTTGTTGTTTAATTAATCAGAAGGGGGGAGATGCTGAGAGCCACAGCCAAGTAGGAATGACGCATGGCAATTTCCTTGTCAGCCTACCCAATGTTGCTTAGAGGGAGGACTCTCCATTGTGGAAATGGGCTTGCCTTGGACCCAGGTCATTTGCAATGACATTGCATGAATGTTTGAGAGTTTTGATTTGAAAGGTGACCTTGCTCAGGGATTAGGGCGGATCCGGGTTTAGGGAGGATCCTGCTGGGAATAGGGCGTTTCCAGGTTTAAGGTGGATCCTGCTGGGAATAGGGCATATTCTGCTACCTCAGGCGCCCGCTCCTTGAGTTCCCGTTGAGTTCTGGCAGGATTCAGAGAGTATTTGGAATGCAGAGCCCGGTGGAGGTGAATTTTCCCAGAACGTGCGCATAGAGTGCCGGTGACAGTTCGAGAATAAAGAGTTGATGTTTGAATCTACAAGGCTTTTGTGGTGGCTCGGTTATTTTGTGCCCAGCCAGACTGCGGCATATTCTTTTTTCCCAAACTCTGAGACACCATTCCAGGATATACCTTACTATTAAAAAATTTTATATCTGTGGGAAAACAATGTTAACAAGTAAATAACTGGGGCATAATAGTCAATTAGGACTGAGTTCTGTGAAGTTGAGATCTATCTACACCATGTTGATCACTATTTTATTCCTAGGTCCAAGGGATACTGCCTAGCATGAAGCAGGTAGTTTAAAAGTGCTGGCTACGTGAAAATATTCTTTTTTTCTACAAAAATTCTATATTTTGATTAAGCTGAGAGGAAATTCATGAAATCATATTCAAGAGGATTCTACTTAAGTCACACATAAAAGTACTGTAATAGGCTACAGGTAAGCCAGAAAAGTAGAAGACACCTTAGTCAAGATGTTGTATTTGTTTTTTTCTCAATTAGGGTACCATGAGAAATTAAGTCTTAACATCCAAGGCAAGCAGCATAAGTAATGAATTACCTCTTCTCCATGCTTCTAGAATAGTATTTCTAGAACTCAAGAGCAACGGAGTTAAAAAAGTTATATTCAGCGGCTGAGGCTGTGGCTCAGTGGTAAAGAGCTTGCCTAGCATGTGTGAGGCACTGGGTTCGATTCTCAGCACCACCATTTTATTTTATTTTAAATGAATAAAATAAAGGTCTACCATCTAAAAAAATATTTTTTAAAAAGGTATATTCATTAGTTTTCCCTTTTTTTGGTAAATACTAAAATAAAGAACAATGTTTTGTGAAGAACATTTCATAGTATTTAAATATGTTAAAGATAAAATGTTACTATACATTGGACAGAAAAATAGCAACTGGATCTTTGACTTGCTTAATGTATTTTCCCCTCCCCCCCAAAAAATTCAGTTTTCAAAGATTTTACAAAGATTTTATCAATTTTTCCAAGATTCCTCCATTAATACAAGCTTTCTCCAGCTTGTGCCATATACTCTCTGTCATAATCTCTCACTGTGGGTGCTAGGAATATTACACAACTGATGATGTACCAACTGGATCTTTGACTTGCTTAATGTATTTTCCCCTCCCCCCAAAAAAATTCAGTTTTCAAAGATTTTACAAAGATTTTATCAATTTTTCCAAGATTCCTCCATTAATACAAGCTTTCTCCAGCTTGTGCCATATACTCTCTGTCATAATCTCTCACTGTGGGTGCTAGGAATATTACACAACTGATGATGTACCAATTTTACTGAAATGCTTACTTTGTACCATATACTTTGTCTATATGAATTCATTCAGCTCCTCCCAACAACTCAATGAAGTTTGGGATAATTATCCTGTTTCACAAATGTGTAAACAGGGAGCTAAAAAAAACTCGAACCATGTTAGACAATTTAGAATTGTACTTATATTGCACAGCCTATGAGCATTTATGAAAAGCAGATGAATAAATCATCATTAGGTATGCTGACCAAGAGAGCACACTAGACGTTTCACACTATGAAGGCAGGTTAGAACTTTAAGATAATAAGCATTTAAGCAAAAGTGGATTTGTGTAGATTCAGTCCTTTACTCAAGAAATACAATGAGCAAGGTTCTAAGCAGTGAAGATACTGCAACTAAAACAAATTGCCTGACCTCATAAAGCACACATTCTAGTTGAGGGAAGATAAGCACTAAATAAACATATGTCAGATGGTGATAAGTTAAGAGAAAACAAAAATAGCTGAGGAGCAGGAGGGGGCAGTGGCTATTAATTCTGTAGCACAGTCAGATTTGAGAGTCTCACTAAAAAGATGTATGACCAAAGATGTGAAGGAAGCGGGCTGGGTAGAGCGCTTACCTAGCACGTGTGAGGCACCAAGTTCGATCCTCAGCACCACAGAAAAATAAACATAATGTAAATCAACAACTAAAAAAAAAAAAAGAGAGAGAGAGAGAGATGTGAAGGAAGGGGATTCAAGTTCATCATGTAGGTAAAAAAGACAAATTAAATCCAAATAGAGGAGGAAAAAAATGCAAAAGGCATTAGGGTAGGAGCAAAACTGGTGTATGTGTGACAGATTGAATGTGTTAATGACCTCAATCAATGGTTTCCTCATAGGTACACCTGTAACTTAGCAGTCCCTTCCACTCTGATTCTGGGCTTTTCCAAGTGACTTACTTTTGTGATATCTTACAACCTGATAGTAATAAACATGACCCAAGCAGAGGCTTAAAATGCAAATATGCATTTCTTTTTGCCATCTTGAACAAATGAACTTGCTTGCTCTTTTACCTCTGTAGAAGAACATACCTGGGCTAGTCTACTAGAATCAAGCTGTGCCACTCAGGTGATCCTAGAATAGCCGGATATCTAGAACTGGTACATGACTGAGTCCCCAAGGTTAGCACGGTACACAAAGGCCTATTATAGATTCAAATAGCAGTTGTTTTAAGCACTATGTTTTGCAGTAGTTTGTTACACAAGAGAAAATATCACTGTGTTGGAAGAACATAAACACACAAAAGAACATCCAAATACTTGTATATGTATTTCATAACAGTATTACATATAATAGCCAAAATGTAAAAATAGTCCAAATGCTTATCAGCTAATGAATAAATAAAATATAGGGCATCCATTCGATAGAATTTTATTTGGCAACAAGATAAACAAAATATTGATACATACCAACATGAACAAACCTTGCTACTAAGGTGAAAGAAGCTAGTCACAAAGGATCAAGTATTGTATAATCCCACTTATATAAAATGCTGAGAACAGGGAAATCTATGGAGACAGAAATAAATTAGTAGGTGCCTAGGAATGAAGGGGGAAAAAAGGAATAAAAAGGGATGACAGTTAAAGCATTTGGAGTTTCTTTTTGGGAAGATGAAAATATTCTGACATTAATTTTGGTGATGGTTGCTGTACAACTCTGTTAATATACTAAAGGCCTTTGAACTGGACACTTTACATGGTGATTTATATGATATGTGATCTCTATAAAGTCATTTTTTTTTAAAAAAGAAAATGACATGAACACTGGTGTTTTTAAAGCATTACTCTAGCTGTTATACTGAAAATGGACCATAGTGAGAGGAAAGATAGATGCCAAGAAACCAGACAGGAAATGACTGCCCAGTGAAAGGTGGGAAGTGACTGCCAAGTAAAAACCTTTTACAAATTAGACTGACAGTGGCAGAAATGGTAAGAAGTATCAGATGCTGGGTATATTATAAAAGTGGAGTCCACAGAATTTGCTGATGAATTGAATGTGGGGCATTATAGAAAGGAGTAATTTTTGATTTTAAAGTTCTTAACCTGCATAAAGCAAAGGATGTAAGAGTCCCAGATCAAAATAATGCAGAAGCAGCACTGGAGTTGGGGGTAGGGACACAGGATATAGAATGAGGAATTTAATTTTAAACATCTTGAGAAGTCTATTAAACAATCAGAGTGGAAACATAAAAAAAAAAAAAAAAAAGGAGGAGGGGATCTAGATATACAAATCTGGAATTAAGTAAGAGGTCTGGCTGGAGAGATACAAATTTGGAAGTTTAGGAAAACTGTTTCTTACTCCTTCTTGGAGATGCTCCCCACACCAATTATAACAGCTTGGAATCCAGAATCTATCTTACAACTGATGACATGGTAAAATTGCTGTTGTCCAGGAGGTGTGTATGATGTTGTTGTTATGGTCAGCACACATACAACTCGATTAAGGATATTCATGTTGTTGTTATTCAACTGTTAAATTCATTGTTGGTATTACATATCAAGATTAACTACCACTTTAAAATACCTTCAGAAAGATAATATAATTCTGCATTGAAACAAAATTCAAGTATCCATAATCAAGTTATTAAGTGTAAATAGGAAAGTCAAAATTATAACACAAGATAACTTTCACCAAAACTTGGTATATGCAATATACAACACCAGAACAGATTCAATAAAAAAAAAAAAAGAAAGGAAGCTGGGTTCACTGGTGAACAGCTATAATCCCAGCAGCTCAAGAGGCTGAAAACAGGAGGATCACAAGTTCAAAGCCAATCTCAGCAGTTTACAAGGACCTGTCCTCCCCGCCCACCCCCCAAAAAGGGATAGGGATGTAGCTTGGTGATTAAGCACCCCCGAGTTCAATCCCAGATATTGAAAAGAAAAAAGGAAAAAGGAAAGAGGAGGAGGAGGATAGGAGAATAAAATGAAATAGCAATTAATTGTCACTGTAGGTAAATCTGAGGTGATAAGCATCTCAGTAGAGATTAAAGAGATATAATCAAAAGTTTTCATCTTATCAGCATAGTAGGAGAAAATACCAAATGCCAAGTATTTGGAAGACATTCTGTAATAAGGATTACAAATCTGTTACAAAGAACAGTTAAGACAGTAATGGAGAACCTCAACTGTTCTCAAATCTGTTGAAATTTTGATTCTGTTTAAACCATTAAAATGACTTTCTTTCTTAACTGGGTTTGGGGGTGTAGCTCAGTGGTAAAGTGCTTGGCTAGCATGTACAAGGGCTTGCATTAAATCCCCAGCATTGTGCATGCTCACGCGTGTACAAAAAGGATTCTTTACATGTTAAGAGGTATATTCTTACTTTAGATTAACTTTTTGTTGTTGTTATTTATCTTTTTTTAAAAGATAAGTACATTTCTACGGTTCCAATCATACATGTCTTTGGTCCCAGACAGGCACAGGGAAGAAAAAGGAGGATTGCTTGAATCCCCAAGTTCTGGGCCAGCTTGCGCAACAGAGAATGCCTTGTCTTAAAAAAAAAAAGAAAAGAAAGAAAGAAAATAAAAATTGAAAAATAAATAGAAACCTTTTTAAAAAATATTTTTTAGTTGTATATGGATACAATACCTTTATTTATTTATGTTTACAAATATTTATTTATTTATTATTAGTTGCTCAAAACATTACAATGATCTTGACATATCATACGTTTGATTCAAATGGGGTATGAATTCTTATTTTTCCACGTGTACAGATTGCAGTATCATATGTTATACAGCCACGTTTTACATACTGCCATACTAGAGTCTGTTGTATTCTGCTACCCTTCCTATCCCCCCGTCCCCTCCCCTCCCCTCCCATCACCTCTCTCTACCCCATCTACTGTAACACATTTCTCTTTTTTTTTTCTTCTTTCTTCCCCCACACACCATCTTATATGTAATTTTGTATAACAATGAGGGTCTCCTTCCATCTTTCGTGCAATTCCCCTTTTCTTTCCCAATCCCTCCCACCTCTCATCCCTGTTTAATGGTAATCTTCTTCTCATGCTCTTCCTCCCTGCTCTGTTTTGAGTCGCCCCCCTTATATCAAAGAAGACATTCGGCATTTGTTTTTTAGGGATTGGCTAACTTCACTTAGCATAATCTGTTCTAATGCCATCCATTTCCTTGCAAATGCCACGATTTTGTTATTTTTTAGTGTTGAGTAATATTCCACTGTGTATAAATGCCACATTTTAAAAATCCATTCATCTATTGAAGGGCATCTAGGTTGGTTCCACAGTCTAGCTATTGTGAATTGTGCTGCTATGAACATTGATGTAGCTGTATCCTTGTAATATGCTCTTTTTAGGTCTTTTGGGTATAGTCCGAGAAGGGGAATAGCTGGGTCAAATGGTGGTTCCATTCCCAGCTTTCCAAGGAATCTCCATACTGCTTTCCAAATTGGCTGCACCAATTTGCAGTCCCACCAGCAATGTACAAGTGTACTCTTTTCCCCACATCATCTCCAGCACTTATTATTGTTTGACTTCATAATGGCTGCCATTCTTAATTTGCATTTCTCTGATTGCTAGAGATGGTGAGCATTTTTTTGTGTTATTTGTTGACTGATTGTATATCCTCCTCTGAGAAGTGACTGTTCAGATCCTTGGCCCATTTGTTGATTGGGTTATTTGTTTTCTTGTTGTTTAATTTTTTGAGTTCTTTGTATACTCTGGAGATTATGGCTCTATCTGAAGTGTGAGGGGTAAAAATTTGTTCCCAGGATGTAGGCTCCCTATTTACCTCTCTTATTGTTTCTCTTGCTGAGAAAAAACTTTCTAGTTTGAATATGTCCCATTTGTTGATTCTTGATTTTAACTCTTGTGCTATTTAGGTGTCCTATTAAGGAATTTGGAGCCCGACCCCACAAGATGGAGATGAAGGCCACTTTTTCTTCTATTAGACGCAGAGTTTTCTGGTTTGATTCCTAGCTCCTTGATCCATTTTGAGTTAACTTTTGTGCATGGTGAGAGAAAGGGATTCAATTTCATTTTGTTGCATATGGATTTCCAGTTCTCCCAGCACCATTTGTTGAAGATGCTATCCTTTCTACATTGCATGCTTTTAGAGCCTTTGTCTAATATAAGGTAGTTGTAATTTTGTGGATTTGTCTCTGTGTCCTCTATTCTGTACCATTGGTCTACCCACCTGTTTTGGTACCAGTACCATGCTGTTTTTGTTACTATTGCTCTGTAGTATAGTTTAAAATCTGGTATCGCTATACCGCCTGTTTCACTCTTCCTGCTTAGAACTGTTTCTGCTATTCTGGGTCTTTTATTTTTCCAGATGAATTTCTATTTATTTTTTTAATGTGGGGCGGAGGATTGAACCCAGTGCCTCACACACGCCAGGCAAGTGCTCTACCACTGAGCCACAACCCCAGCCCTAGACTAATATTAGTATAGACTATTTATAATAGTTCTTATCTTTTCATAAGTAATAGTAAAAGGCCCTACCTGCAGTATAACACATCACTCCCAGGTGCCAGAGAATCTTGGCATCTTAAGTCCTTCCAAACCTCTAGTAAAACCACCCTTTTGACTCAGGTAACTAGAGAAAAAAGTTTTACTCTATTATTCAAATAGTCTGCTATCAATTTGGCCTTCTTGAATATAGCCAAAGCAAAAGAGAGAGGAGAAAACTACAATGCTTCACTATGAACCTAATACAAGTGTCTGTCATTCACTAGTCAGATAAATTCTGGCAAAACTTTCTTTAAAAATATTTTCCCCCTTTTCCTTTCCTAATAAGATATGTCAAAATCACTCCCTTTTCCTTTTTTCCTTTCCTTCTATTTTTAAAAAATATTTATTTATTTATTTATTTTGAGGTGTAGATGGACACAACACAATGCCTTTATTTGTATGTGGTGCTGAGGATTGAACCCAGGTCCCGCCCGTGCTAGGCAAGTGCTCTACCGCTGAGCCACAATCCCAGCCCCTTCCTTTCCTTCTATTTTTAAACAAAGTCTCAAAGTTGTCATAGATACAAATCACAATTTCAAGAATTCTTCAGTCTTTGCTCCCAAACACTTATTTCTGGTCTAAATCTGGAGGAAAAAGGTAATCAGCCTTAGAAGTTCTGTCTGGACAATATGGCCAGAGAGAGAATTACACATAGTAAATTCTGATTACCACAAGGGGCACAAGCCACTTGGTACCCAAATTCCCTAAAGTGAAGACTGCCTCATTCTTCCAATAATCCAGAGATTCCTATATTCAATACCCATTTCTTGGGCTGGGGTTGTGGCTCAGTGGTAGAGAGCTC
This sequence comes from Marmota flaviventris, assembly GCF_047511675.1. NCBI lineage: Eukaryota > Metazoa > Chordata > Mammalia > Rodentia > Sciuridae > Marmota > Marmota flaviventris. The sequence goes on along the minus strand of NC_092498.1, from coordinate 14,410,241 downwards.
GCCGAGCATGCATGATGCACTGGGTTCAATCCTCAGCACCACATAAATGTAAAATAAAGATATTGTGTCAACCTAAAACTAAAATAAATAAATAAATATTTTTAAAAATACCCACTTTCAGAGACATTAACATAGTTACCATAAATGATATATCTATGCTCAATTTAAGTTTTTATAAGTGACCTAGTTTTAGGAGTCCAGGACATAAGTTAAGTATTGATAAAGTCCACTCTAACTTTTTAATACTGATCATTTTTAACCTCCACTATAACCTCTAGACATCTAAGAAAAACCAAGAACATAAAAAAAAATTGCAATCAAAAGAGCAGAGGAATCTGTTAAATTAAATTAGTGATTAAATGAACTTTATATCATTAAGCCAGGCACAGTGGCACACACCTGTAGTTCCAGTGATTCAGAAAGCTGAGGCAGGAGGATCACTCAAGCGCATGAGTTAGAGATTAGCCTGGGCAACAGAGAAAGACCCCATATCAAAAACAAACAAAAAGCCCCATTTAATTTATACTACTATTGGGGTGAAAATGATCTCAAATCCACCTGAAGAAATTTGAAAAAGAACCCAAGGAAGCAAGATAGAAATAATAAAGAGCAGATATCAGTGAAAAAGCATAATAATAAAAATAAAAGCTGTTCTTTGAAAACAAATAAAATTTATAATTATTTAGCAAGACTGATATAAACAGACAAAAATTCCCACTATTAATAATCAAAGAAGAATAAGCCACAGCCATATGACTGGTTCATATGAAGGTTCATAAAGAGAGATTATTATGAAAAAAATCAGTAAATATAAATTCAAAACCCTGGGGAACAAATGAACCAATTTCTCAAAAATCAAAGACACATACATAAAGTCCTCAGAAGGTGGTACAAATAATATGAATGATCCTATAACTATTAAGGAAATTGAACTCATAGTTAAAAACCTTTATTAAAAATAAATCTCTTGGGCTGGGGATGTGGCTCAAGCGGTAACACACTCACCTGGCATGCGCGGGGCACTGGGTTCGATCCTCAGCACCACATAGAAATAAAATAAAGAGGCTGTGTCCACCAAAAACTGAAAAATAAATATTAAAAAATTCTCTCTCTCTCAAATAAATAAATAAATAAATCTCTAGGGCTGGGGGTAGCACAGTGGTAGAGTACTTGCCTAGCATGTGCAAGGCCCTGGGTTCTGCCCACAGTGAAAATGAAAAGAAAGGGAAAAAGAAAAGGAGGGAGAGAAGAAAGAGGAAAGAAGGGAGCGTGGGAAGAAAAGAAAACAAAAGGCAAGACAACATTAATAATCAAAAAGGTAAAATAATTGCACATAAAGATTAAATTTAAGACAGAAGTATTAAGAACAATCTTAAATCAATATAGTTTATATAACTGATGCATCCAGAATTTAAATGATTTTAAAATCTGAAAGTAAAAGCTTAAATGACCAGATTCACTTTTTTTGCCTCTGATTATCCAAACCTCAACTCTTCATCAGATATAGATGAAAAACAAAACATAAAAGAACAGTATCACCAAAATTTTCTCTGTACACAATTAACTTAAACTGTACCGTTATACACTTTAAAAAAATGACTCCTGTCAGTTTAAAGTCTATAAACACTTGGCTATGTACAAAAAAATTTAGAAATGACATACAGAAACCATGACTAGTGGTTACACACAGGAAATAAGGTCAGAGGTCTATCAGGATGGAAGTCACCCTTCACTGTATATGCTTTGGTTTAACAAACAAAAGACCAATAAAAAGCTAGTTATAACTGTTTAAATTGTGTATAAAATTAAAGCCACATAACTATGGGTAAGTGTAGACACTCTAATTATTACAGTCCTGCCCATTTCAAAACCAAGTATTAAACAAGGGAAGAATTTATACAATTAAAGCTGTTTGTATAATTATAGCTATATTAACTAAATTTAAAGATAAAATCTATTTACTAAAATTCACTTTTTAAAATAAGCCAAATTATAAGGAAACTTTCTAAAGTAATATTCATATATTATAAATATCATATATTCTTTTTTGGTAGGAAGGGGGATTCCGGGGATTGAACTCCGGGGCACCTGGCCACTGAGCCACATCCCCAACCCTATTTTGTATTTTATTTAGAGACAAGTTCTCACTGAGTTGCTTAGTGCCTAGCTTTTGCTGAGGCTGGCTTTGAACTTTCAATCCTGCTGCCTCAGCCTCCTGAGCCACTGAGATTACAGGGGTGGACCACCATGGGTCAGGCAAGCCTGATTCATTCTTAGACGAAGTTTTGTGATTATTTTTGGTAGATCAATTTATGTCATACTACTTTAACGCTTAAGCAGAATTTTCAATACTTTTATCCATTTGTATTATGTAACTTTATACATATTTTAGAAATAACCCTATGGTTCATATACTATAGGTCTTTAATTTTCACAAGCAAAATACTGATGCTAAACCAATTCATCCTTCCTCTTATTACACACACACATACACACACCTAATCCCCTTGTCCAGTTTGTCCACACTATATACACTACCTATTATTTATTTACTATCTTTCATGGTTATCAGATTGACTGTCACAGGAAACAATTATTAGAGGCATCAAGGTATAGTGTATGTTCATAATAACTAGGTTTAAAAGTTTGGTTTGGCTATTGCATATGTAAGAGTTTAGGAGAAGATAAAGAAATAAATGTTGGCTGAAAAACCTTCAGTGGAGTTTAGATTTTACTTTGGAGACAAGGACCAAATAAATGGTCAGCACTACTTGTTTTAATTCCTTACAATACTACTATTAGATGGGCTTGCATAAGTTTATTCCAAATGTTATTCTGCTCATGCTTGTGACGAGTTTTTGATGAGTTAATCAATCACTTCTTGAGTTACCTTGTTTACTGTCATTACTCTATCCTAATTGGTTCCCTTACTTGTTTTGCACTATTCCTATTCAACTCTCCTCCATTTTCCATAGTAAAATCCCTAAAACACATACTTTACTCACTTCTATCACTTACACACTTTAAAGCCTTCCCAATCAGAATAAAACTTAAACTTTGTAGTATAGAAATTAAGATCTTACAAGATATCATCTCTGCCTACCTTCTGCTTCATTACATACTATTCTCTCCACCCTGTATTCAGTAAGCACAACCACAGATTCACACATTAAATTTTTTTTTATTTATTTTATTTATTTTTATGTGGTACTGAGGATGGAACCCAGTGCCTCACACATGCTAGGCAAGTGCTCTACCACTGAGCCATAACACCAGCCCCCCCCCCCCCATTCACACATTTTAATCCTTCTTCCTGGAACACTCTTCACTCAGCACTTTTCTAAACAAAGAGAGTTCCTTCAGAGTTTAAATCTCACTTTCTCAGAAGACTTTCCCTCACGCTTCTCTCAATCCATATTAGATACTCATTACATTCTCATAACACTCCATATTTTTTCTTTTGGCATATATCACAATTTAGGATATATGTGTGTTTGTATGTGTACATGTATGTATTTTGATGATTAATAGAGATTTCCTGATTACAGAGACCACATCTAAGCAAATCACATATAGTAAAATTGTTTAATGCAGTTTTTATTGCTACAAATGGCTTTTGATTGGATTAAGCATGATACTTTAAGATGTTTACTCTGGCAATATGTTTAGGTTAACCAACAAGTCAGAGAAGTACTTGAGGCACGGAATCTCATGAAAAGCATGCTACAATTATAGCCAAGAAGTAACCAGGTCTGAGCTGCTGATAGATCCAATACTCTTACCTGTAAGGCAGCAAGGAGAAAGTCAATATTCTTAGAGTATATGACTATTCCAAAAGAGGAACTGTGAAAACTTTTTGTGTAATAATTCAGCTCTGAATTTAGTTGACCAGATAAATAGGTTGCTGAAAGAAACTATCATTCTAACTCTAAAGTAAATGATCACAAGTCCAACGCTGATATGATACAAAAGAAATCCCTTTAATCAAAGTAATTATGTCTGGTGATTGGTTAACTGAAGAAATGGCAATAGGGCTGGGATTGTGACTAGCATGGGCAGGGCCCGGGTTCGATCCTCAGCACCACATAAAAATAAAGATTATGTTGTGTCCATCTACACCTAAAAAATAAATATATAAAAAAAGAAGAAATGGCAAGCCTAGACCTTAAGCATTTTATGTAAACTTGAAACTATAAAACAAGCATTCATTCCAAGTATCTTCTTTTAAATATGAATAACACCTAACATGCAGCAATTTTTTTTTTTTTTAAATGGAGAACATCAGCTAACCTGATGAACCCAGGTGGAAGTCAATTCAGAGAGCTTCAATTATTTTTCCCTTTCTTTTTTCTTCTTCTTTGTATTGGGGATTGAACCCAAAGGTGCTTACACCCTGAGCCACATTCCCAGCCCTTTTAATTTTTTATTTTGAGACAGGTTCTCACTAAATTGCTTAGGGCCTTGCTAAGCTGTGGAGGCCTTGAACTTCCTGCCTCAGCCTCATTTGCTGGGATTATAGGTGTGTGCCATCACACCTATTTCCTTTTGAATACTACTGCTGAAATGACATGAACTGAACAGTAGTGGAATGGTCAAAGCTGTAGTCTATAAAAAGTATACACACTCCTGAGAGCACTCTTTATTGGGGGTGTTGGCTGGTTACATTATTTAGTAATGTATTCATCTAGACAATTAAAGGGAAAAAAACCCCAGCTTTTAACATTCACACCCCTGGGGCTAATATCAGAGGAATATGTCCCATATGGTCAAGAAGCACACTGAAGACTGGGTGTTCCATACAGCAGAGCACTTGACAGTGTTGCTTTCTTCTTGCACATAACTCTTATTGTGAGCATACTTTGATTCCCACAGACTGAGTTAAGTAAATGTATGGATTGTATTGAGTTTTACCAAAACCTTATAGAATGGCAAGTAACTTAAGATCATTCCTATAAATGAATAGTGTTGAAGATAACGCTATTGCTCCAGAAAAAGTCAAAGCCAATGCTTCGCCTGTTCCTAGTACGAGCTATTTGTTGGTCATAATGCAGGACAAAAGTCCACAATCCAATCCAATCCAATCCAATCGTAGTTCTCAACCAGGGGTGATTTTGTTCCCAAGAGACACCTGAAAGTCTCTAGAGACCCAAAGGAGGGTACCCATGTAAATATTAAATATGCAAACCTGATTTTCTTTGTTTTCTAGATGAATATATTACTAGATACAAAGCTGGCCAACACCCCATACTTACTTATACTATAGACCACAGCTCTGGCCATTGCACTATAATCCATTCTTCTTTTTATTTTTAATATTTATTTTTAAGTTTTAGGTGGACACCATATTTTTATTTTACATTTATGTGTTGCTGAGGATCGAACCCAGTGCCTCGTGCATGCTAGGTGAGCACTCTACCACTGAGCCACAACCCAGCCCCTATAATCCACTGTTCTGATGTCTATTGGAAGAAGAGTACTACTGGCACCTAGTGGATAGAAGCCATGGCATTTGCTAAACGTCTTACAATTCACAGGATAGTCCTCCACAACCAAGAATTATCCAGCTCAAAACATAATAGTGGGCTGGGGATGTGGCTCAAGCGGTAACGCGCTTTGCCTGGCATGCACGTGGCCTGGGTTCGATCCTCAGCACCACATACAAATAAAATAAAGATGTTGTGTCCACTGAAAAACTAAAAAAATAAATATTAAAAAAATTCTCTCTCTCTCTCTCTTTAAACAAAACAAAAACAATCAAACAAACAAACAAACAAAAAAAAAATCAACAGTGTCAAGATTGAGAAACCCTGATCTAATCAGATCTGATGAGAAACTGGATCATTAAAAAAAATTACCTCTAGGACTGGGATTGTGGCTCAGCAGTAGAGCGCTCGCCTAGCACGTTGAGGTCCTGAGATCAATCTTCAGCACCACATAAGAATGAAATAAAGATAATGTGTCCAACTACAACTAAAAAATAATAAATATTAAAAAAATTAACTCGATTATTTAAAATATGAATTTGTATCAGTATTGTAATGATGACACTTGCCCTAAGGATTATGTTATGACTTAGCATATAAACCCAAAGATGGACAAAGTCAATAACAATTTCAAACTTGTTTTCTTTTTAGTTTAGCTTTAAAAAAATGCTAATAAATGTTCAAATTTTATAATGTATGATCATGATTTTATATAGTGTTAGACACAAAACAAATATAGAGTGGAAATAATGTGTTCAAATTCTTTTTGCTAATAGGGCACAAAATTTAAGTGTGAAGACTACTGATTCAAACAACTGAAGTTTACAAAAAGACTGCATTAATACAAACAAGTTTATTAAAATTCTAATTCAAAGATAAGTTACAGTAGCTTGCCTGTACTCCCAGCTACTTGGGATATTGAGGCAGGAGAATCACAAGTTTAATGCCATCTTTAGCAACTTAGCAAGAACCTATCTTTGAAATAAAAAATATCAAAAGGTCTGGAGATGTAGCTCAGTGGTAGTATGCCACTGGGTTCAATCCCTAGGGCAGAGGAAAAATCTAATTTAGAATCACTAAAAGAAAATAGAAAATAAGAATGAAAAGAACCTAGTAATGTTTTAATTCTCCAGGAATAGCATGCCCAAGGTACTTATCTGAACCAAGATAAAAATCCACATTGAAAACCATCTGTAGAAAACCAGTGAAGACGCCCGAAGTTATAAAACCAACAGAAAAACTGTGAACAACTGTGGTTAAAAACCTCACAAAAAGGGGTGGCTGTACATTAAACATTACTAAGTGAGGAGGCTCCAACAGCACAGTGGTTACAAGCATGACCTCTGGAGTCATAATGTCTGGATCCAAATACCAGATCTTCCACTTAAGCAGTGTGCCCCTAGGCAAGTTGCATAACCTTTCTAAACAAACTTCATCTAACAAAATGGGATTATCATATCTAACTCTTGGAGTTGTTGTGAAGACTTATGATCCAATATATTAGTTAAGAACATAGGCTTTAAAATCAGAATTGCTGCTTTGCCACTTAGCTACGCAACTTTGGGCAAGTTACTCAGCCCTCAAGTGTCAGTATCCCTATCATTCTTTGAATGATACAAACTTCATTAAGTTGATCTGAGAATCACATGGGCTTCAGTGCCTGGCACAAAATAAATAATGAGATGAACTGAAATAACAAGTGAATTAAATACTCAGTTCTTAATTTAACTAATTATAAAATTAAAGTGACACTGTATCATTGCAAAATATTTTTGTGTATGACTGATTTCTATAGTTCTTCAGCAACTATCTTTTAACTAAACCAATGATATGCTTTTATTCAGTCAATATTTACCAAATCTCTACTTGTGCTCAGACTTGATCTGAGAGCTGAGCTGAACAAAACTGACAAGTTCCTTGCCCTCAGAAGAACTCACAAGCTCTTTTTAGTATTTTTTTTAAGTTAGAATCCCCTACTCTTTTCATTGTTTCAGTAATTTAGTAGCTTCTCAGTCTTCTGTTTTCTGAATTTCCAAAATGTTGTACATCAGTGGCTCATAAAATGATAGTTTTCAATACCTACTACAGATTAAAAATCACTTGAGGGACTTACTCTCAAACACCAGAATCTCTGAGAATAGGACATAGGTACCTGCACTTTTTAAAGTTCTTCCCCCGCCTAAATTGCGCCTGTGCAAAACATCTTTTCCTCTTTAGTCTCGGGCCTAAGTGGCGGTGACATGGCTAAACGCACTAAGAAAGTCGAAATCGTCGGTGCCTCCCTCCGGAAAATGGTGAAGAAAATTAAAATCAGCCAGCACGCCAAGTATACATGTTCCCTTGAGGCAAAACCAAGATGAAGAGTCGGGCTGTGGGGATCTGGCACTGTGGTTCCTGCATGAAAACTGTGGCTGGTGGTCCTGGACCTACAACACCACTTCTGCCATCACAGTCAACTCTGCAATTAGAAGGCTGAAGGAATTGAAAGACCAGTAGAAAGTTCTTCCATATAGCAAAATTGTGGTTTGTTGTTAATTATATTAACAGGATGTTCTGATGTTCAGGATGATCTTTCAAAAGATTTGTAAATTGAAGCCCTTCTAATTTTAATTGGAAAATTTTGCTGAGATGGGTTATTGTAATTCAGGTCTTTTTTCCTCAGTAGTCAGATGATAATGGCATGAAACTAAGTCTTGCGGCTTCGGTATATACTTAGCTTTTTTTTGTTTTTTTAAAACACTGTTCAACTACTTAGAGATACACTGACATATTGTACAAAATTTGTTTTAAAGGTAAAATGTGCTAAAATACACAAAGGATATACATTAAAAAAATTTTTTTAAAAAAAGTTCTTCCAGTTTTTCCAATGTGTAGACAAGGTTAAAATCAAAACAAAACACTACTCTAAATTCTATCATCCATATCTGAAAAAAAAGCATACTTTTAGTGAGATTATTATTATACAATATTATCAGTGCAGTATAAGAAAGCATAGTTTTTTAAGAGTAATACCACACTTCTAATTTATATTAAAAGTACAACTCATTCATTAATGTCAAGTAACATGCATTTTTTTAGAAAGATATTTGTCATGAACCAATGTCACAAAAAATCTCTACCATGAAAAACTTGAGCTCCCATAGTGAGGGTGAATTACACATTGCTAGACAACTATATTGTAAAAAACTTACTTCAGTAATCTAGTGTATATAAAATGTCACAAGAGTTCAAGCAGGATGAAAGAGGAGTAGGGATGGAGGTAGTGTGGGGAGGAGACAAAAGAAGTTAGAGAAAGCTTCTGGAAAAGATAACCAGAACTGAGTTATAAAAGACTGAGTAAAAGTTGATGAGTTCAGTGTTCCTCCAAGGGGTATATGAGTGGTACTTTGGGTGGGGCAACTGCATTCCCCGGCCTATGGCATTGAGTGACAAGCATTCTCTAGTCATTATGATCATCAGAACATTTCCAGGGGCTGGGGCTGTTCAGTAAGAGAGCTCTTGCCTGGCATGCATGAGGTACTGGGTTTGATCCTCAGCACCACATAAAAATAAATAAATAAAAGTATTGTGTCCAACTAAAAATAAATAAATAAATAAATATTTAAAAAACAAAATAAAGGTATTGTGTCCACCTACTATATATATATATATATATATATATACACACACATATATATATACACACACACACACACACACACACGTACATATACATATATATACAATTTCTAATTGTCTCCCATAAATCACTGGGGGTAAGGGGCCCTGGTGATGGGAAGATGAAGTTAGAGAGCATTCCAGGCCAGAGGCAGAAAAAAACATGCTTGAGAAGAAGCACAAGAGTTTGGTATTAAATAGCATTTCCCTAAATGTTTTATAGTATGTTATCACATACGCACAAGCAATGCTCCAAGTCAACAAGGTTTAGAAAATTCTAATTTAAACAAAAGTAAGTTTCTTTAATATTGTTCTTCTAATGGGAATCAATTCCTTAGTAAGAATGACTGTTGATGATTACATATAAATGATTAAAAAGTCAATGTCAGCTGAGCAGAATAAAAATGAATGTCAATTTGTTAAACAGCAATCTATTATCAAGCTTTACTATAATCTGCACCTATCTCCTGCCTGAGTGGATTCTTCATCCTGACTGACTGGCTTGGCCCAAAATGGCAGTAAGGGGAAGAAAGATTTTTTAAAAGGAGTGATGAGAACATAACAGATTTGTTGAGGAAGCTTTCTGAGACAAGATGTCTGTAAAAAGCTTGACCTGTCCGGGTTCACTCTCCCTGGTGTTCCCCACAGCATTCTTGAGCAGAGAGGCTCAAATAGAAGTAGTCTACTTAAAGGAGACAGATGAACAATGAAGGATCCAGCATGGGGCCTATGTTTAGAAATTTTAACATCCCTGCCCCAACAAAAATGGTGGAGGAGGAGGATGGGAACATAATAGGCAAAAGGCAGATAAAATGTATAGCAGATGTCTGTGTCAGGGAAACAAACTGTCTGATACAGCCCCAACTACCACTATTAAATCCACTTTTTTTTAAAGAAAAAAAGTTTAAAAAGAAAGATTGAGGAACAGATGAAAAAGAAAAAAAATAAATTAGGAGGGGCTGGGGTTGTGGCTCAGTGGTAGCACACTTGTCTGGCATGTGTGAGGCACTGGGTTTGATCCTCAGCACCACATAAAAATAAAATAAAGGTGTTGTGTCCATCTACAACTAAAAAATATATATATTTTTAAAAAGTAAATTAGCAGGTTAGAGAAATAAATGAAGATAGGAAAGTCATACTGAAAATAACAAGAAATGGAATAAACACTTGTTAGGAACATAGAAGGTAAATGTGAGGGAGGAAAAAAAAAGCCACATTTAAGTTAATGAAAAGAATAAAGAGTTAAAATGTGAAATAATGCTAATTACTGAAGATAAAGAACATCTAACATATAATTAAATGATGTACATGATGAACAAAAAATAATGAATGTACCAATACCAGAAAGTTTGATGCTGGAGAAGTTAGTACATTTGGTAACTAAGAATAGAAAACAGCATTCAGGCTCATCTTACATCTTCTCTATTCAGTAATACTTAATCTAGAAGAAAAAAAGTTTATGAAAAAGTATCTACAGAATTCAGCAGAAAAAATACACTATCTGACAATTTTATAGTTGCCCACTTTTACGTAAGTACTAAGACCATAAAAATCAATCTAAATTTTTTTTTTTTTGGTACAGGGAATTGAACACAGTGACGTTTACCAAGTCCTTTTTATTTTGAGACAAGATCTTGCCAAGTTGCTTAGTCCCTTGCTAAACTGCTGAGGCTGGCCTCCAACTTGCAATCCTTCTGTCTCAGCCTCCTGAGTCACTGGGCACCTCCGCGCCCAGCTGATCTAAATTTATTTGACAGTATAATTCAGCTGATGAAAAGATGAATAAATAGTAAAAATCAGAAATTAAGAATCCAGGATTTTAAAGAATTAAAGGTAAACATTAATTCCATTTAAACACATCACTTTGAGACTTAGGTATAAAGTACAAAACAAATGACAATAATAAATCATTAACAAGGTTTATCTCTTGGGCTGGGGATGTGGCTCAAGCAGTAGCTCACTCGCCTGGCATGCGAGCGGCCCAGGTTCGATCCTCAGCACCACATACAAACAAAGATGTTGTGTCCGCCGAAAACTAAAAAAAAATAAATATTAAAATTCTTTCTTTCTCTCTCTCTCTCTCTCTTAAAAAAAAACAAAAACAAGGTTTATCTCCTATATGAAGAGGTAAAAGAGGGTAGATGGAGGTAGGGAAAGTACAAGTGCTTTAATTTTCCTATCTTTAATAACAAAGGATTAAGAGAATCCTGATTATCTTGGCAAATCAAGAAATAGAGGTTTAAAGATATTACATCTATAAAGATAGTTAGCAGAATTACTAAGACTTATAAACCACCAAAAATTACTAGATGGGAAACAAGTGCACATACACACATGCACGTATATAAATCCATAGGAGAAAAAACAAAGGCCTCAACGAAAAAAATATGTGAAAACTGCCCTACCAACAAAATATAAATGGGATAAACTAATTCATTAAAAAAAAAAAAAAAGGCAGTGGGCTCAAAAACCAAACCCCAAACAAATGTGGTACACAACATCAATATCTAAAGTTCACTCAAAAAGGTTTAAAGTAGCCGGGCGCAGGCACAGTAGCTCATGCCTGTAATCCCTGTAGCTCAGGAGGCTGGCAAAGGAGAATCATGAGTTCAAAGCCAGCCTCAGCAAGGGCGAAGCGCTAAGCAAAAATACAAAACAGGCCTGAGGATGTGGATCACTGGTCGAGTGCCCCTGTACAAAAAAAAAAAAAAAAAAAAAGGTTTAAACTAAAAGTTACTTAAAGTCCATTCAAACAACTTTCAAGAAACATATTCTCTGGACTGGCATAAAAAATGTCCAAGATAAAGGAAAAAAAATGGAAAGCAGATCGGCTCTTTCTAATAATACAAATACCTAATAAAACGCTGATGCCAAAACTAGGGTGTAATTGCATAAGAGAGCTATAGACTAATCTCATTTATGAATACAAATATAAACATCAAAAATAAAAAGCTGAGCTGGGGTTCTGGCTCTGTGGTAGAGCGCTTGCCTAGCATGTGTGAGGCACTGGGTTCAATTCTCATAAATAAATGAATAAAATAAAGGTCCACCAACATCTAAAAAAATTTAAAAAAACAAAAGCTGCATCAGTGAATCAAATTCAACAATGAATTAAAGGAATATATTGTAATAAAATGTATCAAGTAATTCAAGAGTGGATAGGATGTCTATAATATAAATAGGATGTCTATAATTACTTACTCAATACCCTTTTATGATTTAAGAACACCTCTCAGCACACTAGAAATGGAAGAAACATTTTTAAACTTCAGAATATCTATAAGATTATAATACATCATTAAGCATAAGATGGCATTTCCATTAAAGATAGAAGTATTAAAAGATATTATTGCAACTATCCAATCTGTGAAAGGCCCTAATCCAATCCATTAGAACAAGAACAAAACATATAAGAATGGAAAAAGAACAAATAAAACAACTATTTGCTGATATAAGTAACTTAAAAATCTAATGTGAACTTGAGGTAATAAGCATTCTTTAAGAACCAAACACAAAATCCATGCACAAAGTAACCAACAATTTTCCTATACCGCCACCAAATGATAAGATCATTTAACATACTGACCTTTTGGGGGGTGGGGCGGGGAGATGGGGAAACTCAGGGCCTAGTGCATGCAAGGCAAGCACTCTACCAACTGAGCTATATCCCCAGCCCAAGAAAAGATCATTTAAAAAAACAGATCTCATTCATAATAGCACAAAGATTCCCAGGAATAAAATCAACTCCCACTCCCCCAAGTATGAGAGCATTACTTAGAAAACTACAAATCTTTATTTAAGGAAAACTTTAAAAGACCTAAATAAATGAAGATAAAGACCAAGTTCATAAGTTGAAGAACTCTGCATTATAATTGTAAACATCTCATATATATGTCCCTATGTTAATATACAAATTCAAAACAATCACAATCAAAATTCCAAAAGGACATTTTATGGAACTTGACAATCTGATTCTAATGGTCACAAGAGTAAATAAGCACAGGGTTGTGCAAAATGAAAGAAAAAGACCGGCATTACCACAAACCAAGATATTATATATAAAGTAGTAGTGTGGACCTGATGCTATTACAGACAAACAGGAATCTGGAATATATCATGAGATTGGTTCATGAATCAGTGAGAAAAAAATCATGCACATACATATATACAGTGTTGGGATAATTTTGACTACCCAAATATCTTCATAACCAAACTGCGTAAATAACTGAAGATAAATTTTTCAAATTTTAAATTTATTAGAAGACAACATACAGAATATCCTTTGTTATCCCAGAGAGAAAAATTTCCAAATAAGAAACAAAAGTGGTAAATGAAAAGATGAATAAATTTGGCCACATAAACAATAACAACAAACTTGCTTATAACTAAGGACTAGAAGAAAATATTTCAACACATAATGGATAACAAACAATGTTCATAATAGAGGACACCTAAAAATAAAATGTAAAAACAAACTTAAGATATCCATAAATAATTAGGAAGGAAAAAATTCAAAGGCTAAGAAACATATAAAATAAATTCAACATCATTAATAATCAGAGATGGAAATCAAAATGATATAATTTTTCTCCTTTTTATTATAAAATTATGTAAATGATTTACAAAACATATAGTTTAAAGAATAACTGAAGCTGGGTATGGTGGCGCATGTGTGTAATTCCAGCAGCTCAAGAGGGTGAGACAAGAGGATCACCAGTTCAAAGCCATCCTCAGCAATTTAGCAAGGCCCTAAGCAACTCAGTGAGACCCTGTCTCTAAATTTTAAAGTTCAAAAAAGGACTGGGGATATGGCTCAGTGACTGAGTGTCTCTGAGTTTAATCCCTGATACCCACCCCCACCAGGAAAAAAATAATAATAATTGTAAAGTAAACCTTTAGTAACTCAGTCCAAGTTAAGAATATAGATAGCAGTGCCAATCTTAAGTCGCTCTCTGTGCCATTCCTCAATCACATCCACTTTTTGTCATTCCTAAGGTAATTATTATCATTCATCACTACCTTGGTAATGATTCCCTTATAATTCTAGTACCTATATTTGCATTCCTGAATACTACAGTATCATTTGCTTTTGAACTTTTTATGAATAGAATTATGTTGCACATTGCTTCTTATGTTTGACTAATATTGTATTTATGTGATTCATGTATATTAATGCAGGGGATGTTTATAGTTTGATTTTCTCCTCTATCTGAACCATGTTTTTATTTTATAATTAAATACAAAATGATTTATTTATTCCACTACTGAGGGACACTTGAATTTTTTAATATTTTTGTGCTAATTTAAATAATGATATTATAAACATACCTATAGATATGCTTCCTAGTTTCCCTTTCACACATTTCTTTAGCGCTATGGCTGACTCTCAAAGTATGATTCCTGGACCAGCAGCATCAGCATCACCTTGTAACTTAGAAAGGCAAATTATCAGCCCCTACTCCATCCTATCTAATCAGAAACAATGGGGGGAATAGATCCAGTTCAGAAATTTTAACAATCCCTCCAGGTAGTTCTGATGCACCTCAAGTTTGAGAACCACAGGAGAGGGGTGAATGTCTGTGAGTAGTATTGCTTGTTGTAGCACATTCTGTTATTTTCCAAAATAGCTCTTCCCATTTACACTTCCATCAGCACTGTCACCAGCAGTGGAAGAAAATTCCTGCCACTCCATATCATCACCAACGCTTGATACTGTCAAGTGTTTTCATTTCTATCAGTATGATTTATAGAAAACTATCTTGCTGTGGTTTTAGTTTTTATTTCCCTAATTGTTAATGAAGTTAAAGACCATTCCATGTTGTGGTAGGAACCTTACCTCTTGGTATTCATACATCGTACTATCTCTTCCCCTTGAGTATATAGATTTGATTTATTAATTTACTTCTAATTCAACATGGCAGAAGTGATGGGATATCACTTCTAAAATTAGGTTACAAAAAGGCTGTGGTTTCCATCTTGGGCCGTCTCTTTCACTCTCTTCTGGAAAGCCATGTTGTGAAGAGGCCAATGTGAGAAAAATTTGGCAATAGATGTTCTGAAGTCAGCTAAACCACATGAGGAAGCCCAGAAGCAGATCCTCCCTCAATAAAGCCTTGAGATGACTGTAGCCCTTGACTTATTATAGCCTCATGAGACCCCTGAATCAGAACCAGCAAACTAAGTTGCAATGATTCCTAACCCACAAAAACTGAGATAAATGTTATTTTCAGCTGCTAAATTTTGGGGTAATTTATTATATACCAATAGATAATATGTGTGTTGCAAGTACCTTTACTAATTTTGTACTTTGTCTTTAAAGATTCTTAATAAGGTCGCAATGAGCAAAAGTTTCTATTTTTTATTTTATTTATTCTAATTTATTATATATTGACAGCAGAATGCAATTTATTTCATATTACACATGAAGAGCACAATTTTTTTATATCTCTGGTTGTACACAAAGTAGAGTCACATCATCTGTGTCTTCATACATGTACTTAGGGTAATTATGTCCATCTCATTCCACTATCTTTCCTACCCCCATGTCCCCTCCTTTCCCCTCCCCTCCCCTTTGCCCTATCTAAAGTTTATGTATTCCTCCCATGCTCCCTTCCATCCCCATTATGAATCAGCATCCTTATATCAGAGAAAAACATTCGGCATTTGGTTTTTGGGGAATGGCTTAAGAAGTGTCTATTTTTAATAGTCAAATTTATCAAATTTTTGTGGTTAAATGTTGAGTCTTATTTAAAAAATCTGTTCCTGGGCTGGGGGAGTAGTTCGGTTGTTGGAATCTTAAGGATCTGGGTTCAACTGCCAGCACCAAAAAGAGCCAGGTGGGAACACATACTGCAGTCCCAGCTACTCAGGAACCTGAGGCAGGAGGATCACAAGTTTGAGGACAGCTTAGGCAACTTAGTGAGAGCGTCTCAAAATGAAATAAACAAAAAACAAAAAGGGCTTGGGATGTAGCTCCTCAATGGTAGAGCACCCCCAGTGCTTCAAAAAAGAAAAAATAAATCCTTTCCCTGCCTTGAGCTTATAAAATTATCTCTTTTTATTTGGTAAAAGCTTTTTGGATTTACCTTTTTATATTTAATCTACTGGAAATTAATTTTTAAAAAATATTTTGTTTTAGTTATAATTGGACACAATACCTTTATTTTATTTTTATGTGGTGTTGAGGATCGAACTCAGCACCCCACATGTGCTAGGCGAGTGCTCTACTCCTGAGCCACAACCCCAGCCCAGGAATTGATTTTTATTCATAGTAACAGGTATGTGTTGGGGGTGTCCTGACTTCATTTATTCAACATAATAAATAATTGTTTCTGCAAGTGTCATATATCATATGTCCACCCACCTACTCCCCCGCCAAAGCATATAAAAAATTCATCAGCAACATAGCACCTATTTTGTATTACCTTTAATTTGTTATTTATCTGCCCTCCCCTTTTAAAAATAGTTTTTAGTTGTAGATGGACACAATACCTTTATTTATTTATCTTTATGTGGTGCTGAGGATCAAACCCAGGTCCTCACACATGCTAGGACAGCACTCTCCCACCGAGCCACAACCCCAGCCCTCATCTTTTTATTGGTGGCTCAGATACTCTTCAGACTGCAACTCAAAGTCCATGCCTGTGAAAGCCTCAAGATCATCCTCCTCCTTCTCTTCCTAAGGTGGGGCACCTCTTCAGATATCACTCAGTCATACATTCTTCTCTGACCCCTCTCCCTTCTCACAAAGCTGTGATCCAACTAATACTATTTTAAAGATTTATTTAAAGCAAAACATCTAGTACTAGGCTTCCTCCTATAAAGAGAAATTAGGAAAAACCAATTACAGAAAATGTAAAGAAAAAAAACCCCAACATATATATATCCAGGAAAACATAAAATTCAAATAATAAAACTGGAGTAGTAAGTTTGTTGGTAGTCCTAGCACCCATCTGATATTTTAGGGAGTGGTCTATTAAACATTGTAGGTGTCACTACAAGTAGATCTGATTGTGAACCTTAGATGGGAGACATGTCTACATTCACCCAGGTAATAACCAGGTCCCAGCAGTGCTTAGCTACAGCAGTCAAAATTTGTTGACTGAGAAGATGAATTAAAATCCACCTTATTTTAAGAATATTCTAACTATTCTTGTTCCTTTCCACTTCCACAGAAACTGTTCTACTAGGTTGTTAAGTTCCACAGAAAAGCCTATAGGGATGTGTATTTAGATTTCAATATATCTACTATCATTTTAAGAAAAATATTTTTACCACTCGGGTCTTTCAATCTATCCTAATATGTAGTATGCAACTCCATTTATTTAGGTGATCTGTATGTCTCTTGATAAGATTTAACTATTCTTCTTTACAAAAGTCTTGCACACCTTAAATATTTAAAATTTGCTGGGCACAGTGGCCCATGCCTGTAATCCCAGTGACTTGAGAGGATCTTAAGTTTGAGATCTCCCTCCACAATTTAGCAAGGCCCTAAGCAACCTAGCAAGAACCTGTCTCAAAATAAAAAATTAAAAGGGCTGGAGATAGTTAAAAAAATAAAAAGGGGTGGGAATATTAAAAAAATAAATAAATAAGTAAATTCTCAGTATATTAAATATAAAAAGGTAAATCCAAAAAGCTTTTACACAAATAAAAAGGCATAATTTTATAAGCTCAAGGCAGGGAAAGGATTTATTTTTTCTTTTTTGCAGCACTGGGGGGTGCTCTACCATTGAGCTACATCCCCAGCCCTTTTTGTTTTTTGTTTATTTCATTTTGAGACGCTCTCACTAAGTTGCCTGAGCTGTCCTCAAACTTGTGATCCTCCTGCCTCAGCCTCCTGAGTAGGGCTGCGGAAGACTGTCAAACAGCCTCCATAGCAAGGTATTCATAGTAACACCCCTGTTACTATGAATAAAAATCAATTCCTGGGCTGGGTTGTGGCTCACAGTAGAGTGCTCGCCTAGCACGTGCAGGGTGCTGAGTTCGATCCACAGTACCACATAAAAATAAAATAAAGGTATTGTGTGCACCTACAACTAAAACAAAATATATTACAAAATCAATTCCTAGTAAATTAAAAAATTGTTTAATTTAAGCATCTCCTTTCCTAGGAAATATTTCTGTCCTCCATTCCCTCTACTAACTTTGAATCATGTGCCCTCTTCCCTGATCCTTCTGTATCTGGGGCACATTTTCACTAAACTACACTGTCCTTAATTCTTGATTTGTTTGTTTCTACCATTAGAATGTAAGCTCCTTGAGGACAGAGACTACCATTCATTTCTATAACTCAGTACCCAGCATGCAGCCTAGCACAAAGAGTCTCAATATTTGACTTCTACACTATAGGGGAATAAACATATGTAACCAATGACTGCATAGTATAAACTATCTTATAAAGAAAAGAACTACCAGGAAGATGTAGAGGTGCATGCTTATAATCCCAGCGTCTAAGGGGGCTGAGGCAGAAGGATCACAAAGAATTCAAAGCTAGCCTCAGCAAAGGCGAGGTACTAAGCAACTCGAAGAGACCCTGTCTCTAAATAAAATACAAAATAGGGCTGGGTATGTGGTTCAGTGGTTGAGTGCCCCTGAGTTCAATCCCTGGTTAAAAAAAAAAAAAAAAGATCTTGGAGAGACACAATCAGGACCTAAATAAGAGTAATGAGAGAGGAGAGGAAGAAAAAAATAGATGCATTATTGCAGAGGGGAAATCAAAAGGATTTGGGAGCTTGCCACACAGCAAAAACAAGAGGACAAAACAGAGATGCTCTGGGGTTTCAAGTACAAATTAAAATAGGTGGAGAGGATTATAAGGAAAAGGGAAGATGTAATTTAAAAGGAAAGATAACTCATTAAGTATAGGGTTTGCTGACTTTGTGGTGTCAGTGAGACATTCACATAAAAATGCCCAAGAGACAACTGGAAACACAGGACTGACAATATAGCTCAGAAAGCAGTTCAACTGTTCAAAGAACAGATTCTATGGAGCAATAAGAAGTGGAAGATTGTCAAACAGTTAGAATATGAATAAGCACTGAGAGTAAACAGTAAGTATGAGGAGGCAAAAGCAAAAGCTCAAAGCAGTAGCAATCGGGGAAGGTTTTTGGATGTGGGGTGGGGGGTGACCTTGACATGGTCAAAGCAATGTCCTGAAGAGTGTGTGTGTGTTAAAAAATGAGGAGTGGAAATACATGACAGAAAGAAGAGATAGACTGTTCTATAATGTTCCAGAAAACTGAACTGGGATGATGATAGAAATTAAAGGAAGCTGTATCAGAGCTCCATATTAGGAGATATCCTTATTAACAGTAAAAATATTTAACAAAGGAATGAGTTGCCTTACTATTAAGGACACTCAACTGAATGCTTAAGCATTTATGAGTCCTAGAGAAGAAATTTTGTTCTATTTGAGAGTTGAGACTGTTCTATTTGATATTAAATTCTGATCATCCTCATATTAAGCAGTAACTCCCATTCCTCCCTCTCTCCTAGCTTCTGGCAACTTCTATTCAACTTTCTGTGTGTGTGTGTGTGTTTTTAACTATGCTAGGGATTGAACCAGGGCCTCACACATGCTAGATAAGTAAACTTTTACCACAGAACTACACCCCAAACATTCCACTTTTTGTTTCTAGAATTTGCCTATTCTGGATAACTGATTACATGGAAATCATTCTTTTATGTCTGACTTATTTCCCTTACTATGTTTTCAAAGTTTATCCACGTCACAACACATATCAGAACTTCATTCCTTTTTATGGCTGAATAATATTCCATTAAACATATATACTACATTTTGTTATCTATTGATGGACAAGGGTTGTTTTCTACTTTTGGCTACTGTAAATAATGTTTCAATGAATATTAGTTTATAACTATCAGCTCAAGTCTCTGTTTCCAATTCTTTGGGGGCAACTAATACAAAATTGTTGGATTATAGGGTAATTCTATGTTTAGGGTTTGAGAAACGACCAAACTGTTTTTCACAGCAGTAGCATGGGGGTTCCAATTTTTCCAGATCTTCGCTAACACTTATTTTCCTTTTTCTATTTTTATCATAGTCATCCTTGTGTGAAGTGCCAGCTCACCATGGTCTTGAATTGCATCTCCCTAATGAGTATAAAATACAGAGTTTTTGTTGGAGAAAATGAAAAAATTTGGGGTATAAATATTGGTGATGATTATACATCATTTGAAATATATTCAAGGCCACTGAATTATACACATATGAATGGTTAAAATGATAAAAATCATGTTATAAACATTTTACCACAATTTTTAAAATCAAGAAAAAATTATGGCTAGGGATAAAGCTCAGTGGTAGAACACTTGCCAAGCATGAACAAGGCCCTAGGCTTTATCCCTAGCACCACAAAAACAAAGAAGTAAACAACAACCCATTAAAAGCACCACAAAAACAAACAAGTAAACAACAACCCATTATAGTTGTGGTGCACACAACTATAATCCCAGAGACTTGGCAGGCTGAAGCAGGAGGATCAAAAGTTCAGGGCCAGCCTCAGCAACTTAGCAAGACCCTCAGCCATTCAGTGACAGCTTGTCTCAAAATAAAAAATAAAATCTGGCTGGGGATATGGCTCAGTAGTAAAATGCTCCTAGGTTCAGCCCCAGCACAAGAAAAAAAAAAATTAAATGATTCCCTAAGCCAATAAAATTTTATTATTCAGATTTCAGTATAGAAAAGGAAATAAAAATATCAGTTTAGATATTTCAACTAGAAAAACATTTAATATAAGAACTAAGATACTTATAAGTTGTTCAAAATAATGGAACAACTGAGAATCAGAAGTCAGTCACTGAACTGAGATAAAGGATACTCTGAGAGCCAGAGGTTCAAAAGCTGAGGCCGCTGCTAATACTATTGGCTTTTTATTCCCATGAAGCTGGTAGTGAACACTGGAATGATTAGTCTAGCTACCTCTATATTGCATCTAACAGATCTTACAACCATACCAACCAGTCAAAACAGCAGTAAAAAGAAAGCTGCCTTCTGTAACTTCCCAATTGTAAGAATGCATCTGACTTAGAAAACACCCTAAGTTGTGCCCGCCCCCAGATGTAAGAAAATTTAGGAAATGCAGTACATTTTGTTGTTTTTAAGATGTTAGAGGATGGAAAATGTGAAAATTGAGGTACACTTTGTACAATAGCATTCATAGAGCATTTTATTTTAGAAACAGAAACAAATAGTGGTGCATTTCAGAATAAATGACATCTTAAATTTAGCTTTCTTATCTCTCTATATAAAAACAGAATTTTCTCATATAATCTTCAAAAAGCTTTATTATTTGCATTTAATCTATCCAGAATTTGTAAACCTTATGAAGTAAGAGTCTATTCTTTCTCAGGTTTCCAGGATCATTCAAATAAAAAGGCATTCTCTAATTATCAGCATATATTCATCAATTATCAAAGTAATCCATGCACATAGATCATATTCTATTCCACTGTCCAACTATAACCAGACTATACTATACTCATGACAATGTCTTGTTTACTATACTTTGAAATGTTTAATAATTGATTAAGTTCTCCTACCTTATTCTTCTTTGAGTGTACTGTATGTTTCAGGCCCTTTATTTATCTTCCACAGAATTTTAGAATTAGATTTTCTACAAAATAAAAAAAAACAACCCTGTGCCCAACATTACCCTATTAAAAATCTGACTAGGGCTGAGGTTGTGGCTCAGTGATAAGAGCACTTATCACACTTAGTGTGAGGCACTGGGTTCAATCCTCAGCACCACATAAATAAATAAATAGATAGTTAGATAAATAAATAAAATAAAGGTATTGTGTCACTACAACTAAAAACTAAATATTAAAAAATATTTGACTGTGGGCTGGAGCTGGAACTCAGGGGCACAGCGCCTGTCTAGTATGTATGAGGCACTGGATTTGGTCCTCAGCACCAGATAAAAATAAACAAATAAAATAAAGGAATTCTGTCCATCTACAACTACCAAAAACAAACAAACAAAACAAAACAACAAAAAAAACCCATTTGACTGGGATTATATAAATCCATTGGGAAGAGAACTAATATCTATACATTACAGAATCTATCAATGACATGGCATGTGGCACCAATCATTAAGTCTTTAATAATTTATTTCAATAGGCTTTAAGAAGTCTTCAGCCATATTAGAGATTTATTTCTGGGCACATCTTTTTTTATGCTATTGTCAGTGATTGTGATTTTTCCTTTCTATTTATTGCCAGTATACAGTAATAAGGTTATCTTTGAATTTATTAACATTTGTATATTTTCTAAATACATGGTCTGTAGTCCATGAATGGTTTCATTTCTTCTTTTCCAATTCTTATTTTTTTAAATTTCTTTTTCTTGGCTTAGTAGTTACATTGGACAACACATCTCTCTCTCCTAGACAACATAAAGTTCTCAATACTTCAAGTGTCATAGTCTAATTAAGGCCTGACCAATATTTTACAGTTAATGTTTATTTCAGAACATCCTCATATTTGTCACTCTCTGCTCTTTATACTCTTTTGCATTTCAGACCTTTATTTTAAATCTTTAACTAAAAAGTACTAAAGTATACTTCAGAATTTTCTTTCAACTGACAATTATTTTCTTCGAGAATGTATGATTTCTTTATTTTTTTATTTGTTTTAATTAGTTATACATGACAGTAGAATGCATTTATGCATTTGATATATCATACGTAGATGGGATATAATTCTCATTTTTCTGAGTGAACATGTTGTAGAATCATATTGGTCATGCAGTCACACATATATATAAAATAAAGTCTGATTCATTCTACTATCCTTCCTGTCCCCACATTCCCTTCCCTCCCCCTTCCATCACTTCCCTCTTCCTAATCTAAGGTAATGCTATTCTTCTCTAGTGCCCCCTGCCTCATTGTGAATTAGCGTCCACATATTAGAGAAAACATTCGGCCTTTGGTTTTGTGGGGAGAATGTATGATTTTTTGATTAAAAAGTTGGCTGTCAGTCTATAGATGCTCCTTTGAAGGGAATCTTTGTTTCTGGCAGCTTTTAAGATTTTTCTCCTTCTATTAGTATTTGTGTATTTTACTATGATTTGTCTGGGTGCAGATGCACTTTTTAAATTTTTTATTTGTTCTTTTTAGTTATATGACATAGAATGTATTTTGACATATTATACATACATGGAGTATAGCTTCCCATTTTTGTGACTATACATGATGTGGAGTTATACTGGTTATGTATTCATATACGAACACAGGAAAGGTATGTCTGATTTATTCTACGGTCTTTCCCATTTCCATTCCCCTTCCTTCCCCCTACTCCCCTGTCCAATTCCTCCAATTCAGTGAACCTCTAACTCCCTGGCCCCTATTGTGAATCAGCATCCCTATATCAGAGAGAACATTTTAGCCTTTGGTGTTTGGGGATTGGCTTATTTCACTTAGCATGATGGTCTCCAGTTCCATCCATTTACTGGCAAATGCCATAATTTCATTCTTCTTTATGGCTAATATCCCATTGTGTATATATACACTACATTTTCTTTATCCATTCATCTGTTGAAGGACACCTCGGTTGGTTACATAGCTTAGCTTCTGTTAATTGAGCTGTATAAACATTGGTGTGGCCATGTCACTATAGTATTATGATTTTAAGTCCTTTGGGTATAAATTGTGGAGTGAGATAACTGGGTCAAATAGTGGTTCTATTCCATGTTTTCTAAGGAAACTCCATATTGCTTTCCAGAGTGGTTGTATCAATTTGCAGTTCCAACAATGTACTTCTTAAATCTATCAGTTGGTCTTTTATTAGATCAAGAAAATTTTCAGTGTGATATCTCTTTTCATATATTATCCCTGTACTATTCTCTTTCTCCCCTCCCATCTTTCCCAAGCTCTGCTTAAATAATGTCAGGTCTAACTCTGTCTTCCATGTCTCTTAAACTCTCTTCAATATTTTATAGTTTTCTGACTCTCAGGATTGTATTCTGGTAAGCTTCTTCTGCCTTATCTTCTAGGCAACCAATTCTTCCTTCAGCTAAGTATAATCTGTTAATTCTTTCTTTTAGGTATATTTGGTATGCAGTATTTTCATTTCTGGGATTTACATTTTTTCCCTAAATCTAAGAAGTTACTCTTTATAATCTCTTTCTCCCTGCTCGTCTTCAATTCTTTAAACATAACAGCAATTGTTTTAAATTCATCTGATGTTTATAATATCTGAGGATTTTGTGGATCTATTTCTGCTCCGCTGTTTCTTATTCATACTGCCATCTGAATGCATGCTTGGTTACTTTCTATTTTTAAAAAGCTTACTTTTAAATACATAAAGAAAACTGCATGAATTATACAGCTCTAATAATTCTACAGATATATAACATGTATTCTAATTACACATAATTTTGCTTGTTATTTCTTTTTACTATGCTTGCTTATTTGTGACAACATACTATTCGCTGTTAACTACTATTCATAGTAACTCCTTGAGAATAAAATGCCTTTCTCCACAAATGATTTGCATTTCCTTCTGCCAGGCCTTGGGAATACCATTAGTCTGAAACTAGGAATCACAACAAATGGCTTGAGGGTTGATGGACCACTCACATAGCAAACCTGGGCTGCAAATCAGTGTGAGGGCTAAAACTGTCCTCGAAATTTGAAAGATTTGTTTTTCTTACTTTGTTTTCTTTCCTTGCTCCATTCAACCTTCCCTTTGATCCCTGAGGTACAAGAGTGAACAGATAGTTTAGTTCTGCTTTGCTGATAACCTAATGATTATCCTTGGGGTTCCATCTAACAATGAGATTGTTCTTTCCGACTCTGACTGTAGATAAATGTTAGGCCTTGACTTCTATCCTCTCCACTCTGTAAAATCTACTGAACCCAGGTCCAAACATGTATACACTAGCAACTACCCTTAGGGCAAAAGTCATTTCATCCTTCACTTATTTCTTTGGTTCCTGTTTATTCCTAGAATTTGGCCTTGCAGCTCCCTCTTCAAGCTGTTTTTAAAAAAAGATTTTTTGGTTAGTTGTATTCATCAAAAAGGTTAATCATAATAATCCAGTCTACCATTTCAGAGAACAAAAACTGATTTCCCTTTTTATAACTATTTTGCAATAATTCCTTTAACTGTCCTAAATGAAATTAGGAGATCATCTTTCTAAGTGCAATTTTAAAAGCTTACTACCTATTAATACCAATATGATTAATAATTATATGAAAGAAATAATTTATAGTAAATATTTCAAAATATATAAATAATTATAATAAACAGTATAATAAGTTTGCGCAATATTATACATAGAATCACTATGAGTTACAACTTCAGACTCAAGTGAAGATATTTGAGTCACAAACACTGTATAAGCAGTGCTGCCATAAATTACATTTTTTTTTTTTTTTTTTTAATTTTTAGGCTGGGGTTGTAGCTTGGTGGTAGAGTGCTGCCTCGCACGTGTGAGGCACTGGGTTTGATGGAAGGAAGGAAGGATGGAAGGAAGGAAGGAAGGAAGGAAGGAAGGAAGATTTTTATTTGTTCTTTTTTAGTTATACACGACAGTCTAATGTATTTTGACATATTATGCATACATGAAGTGTTAACTTCCCATTCTGTGGTTGTACATGATGTGGAGCTACACTGGGGGGTATATTCATATATGAACATAATGTAATGTCCAATTCATTCTACTATCTTTCCCATTCCCACCCCCCTCTCTTCATTACCTTCTGTCTAATCCAAAGTACTTCTATATCGCATCACCCCACCCACTGTGTGTTAGCATCTAACAGAACATTCAGCTTTTGGTTTTGGGGGATTGGTTTATTTCACTTAGCGTGATACTCTCCAATTGCCGGGGTCCTGCCCTAGTGGGGTCCAGGGACTCCAGTTCCATCTATTTACAGGGAAAAGCCATAATTTCATTCTTCTTTATGGCTAAGTACTATTCCATTGCATATATACACCACATTTTCTTTATCCATTCATCTATTGAAGGGTACCTAGGTTGGTTCCATATCTTAGCTATCGTGAATTGAGCCATATGAACATTGTTGTGGCGGTGTCACTATAGTATGCTGATTTTAAGTTCTTTTAGGCATATATCGAGGAGCAGGATAACAGGGTCAAATGGTGGTTCCATTCCAGGTTTTCTGAGAAATCGCCATATTGCTTTCCAGAGTGGTTGCACCAGCAATTAATGAGGGTACCTTTTTCCCCACATCCTCTAAAGTGATGAAGAACTCTGATAAAGTTCTGAAAGAAAAAAACTTTAATCTTTCTCCAACATATGTACCAACCAAATTCCTGAAACTTTTAGTGTGCTCTAACAAAGCCTTATACATAAAAGTTAAATTTTTAAGCTCATATCATAATTACTTTTTTCACTTACATCACTGAAATCCAGCAAGTTATGTAGTTAGTTGGAATAATTCTTTTTTAAAGGGTGATTTATTGGTTTTCCCTGTGCGCAACGTAACTGTCAGCTCCATCAGTTCCATGCACCCTTTAGTAGAATCCACACCATGCATTTTGCTTTGGGAGTGGGAACTGTGCTCTGAAGAGTTCAATATGTGTAAGCCAGGTCCCAAGGTAGTTGGAATAATTTTTAAATCTGCAGAATGTACTGAGAATTGTGGGATGGCTGACTTCCCCTTCTCCAATCTTGGTAACAAAACACCTCAAAGAATTTTATCCAATTGCATCCAATAGAAAGTGCATATTTTTTTTCAGCTTATCAGTCTGCTCTATCATCCAGTCCCATCTAATTTAGTCAAATTTTACATCATAGAATTTGCTACTATAATCAGATTGTTATGTTCCTTAACCAAAACTACTATATGTATTTGTAACTCTAATTCTTTGTAAATATGATTCCCACTGTCTATTCCATTCTTTTTCCTGTCTTCTACCTGCCTAGGTTAAACACTATTTTATATCAAGACCCCATTAGCTCAAAATAGCCTTTTATTTATGAACTTCTATAGCATTTAGTAATTCTCCATCTTAATCATAAGCTACCATATTCATGCCTTGTCACCTCAATTAAGAGTGTTATCTGCTATGGGTGCAGTGGTGCATGCCTGTAATCCCAGCAGTTCAGGAGGAACGCCAGTTCAACGTCAGCCTCAGTAACTTAGTGAGGCCCTAAGCAACTTAGCAAGACCCTGTCTTAAATAAAATATAAAAAAGGACTGGGGATGTGGCTTAGTGGTTAAGTGCCCCGGGTTCAATTCCTGGCACCAAAAAAAAAAAAAAGTGTTATCTTTGGGGTTTGAGGTGCTCTCAGTGTAGAGCACATACCTAGTATGTATGAAGCCCTGGGTTTGATCTCTAGCATCACACACACACACACACATTCTCTCTATTTCTCTCTCTCTCTCTCTCTCTCTCACACACACACACACACACACACACACAGAGTTATCTTCTAAAAGCCCTTTTCCACTCTCAAATGAAATCAAGTGTAATTCCAGTATATAAGTTTATGAAGTAGAACGTTTACCTGAAGCAGAAACCTCACAAACTAGGCCTGGCCCATGAGCTGCTTCTTCAGCACTCCCCAGCCCTCAGATAATCTTTGAAATAACCTTATAGTATGCGATTTTTCAGTCCTTCTCCTTTAAGGGAAGAAAACTCCTTAACTTTACAGGAATGAAGAACTTAGTGCTACATAAGTCAATGTAATTCTGAAAACAAACTGAAAAATATTTAAGTGGCACTAAGTCCTGTGTTAAGCAATGACAAATTAAATATGAATCTCATATAACTCTCAACTTTAAAAGGGTAGAGAAACTGGGTATTGTGTATCTACAGTCTCAGCTACTCAGGAGGTTGAGACAGAACTGCTCAAGTCCAGGAGCTCTAGACCAGCCTGGGCTACAAAGATCCTTTTATCTTTTAAAATAAATAATAAAGTAAATAAAAGTCTAGAGCTGCACAGATCAAGGTGATCACTAGCTACATGTGACCATTTAATTAAAATTTAAAAATAATTAAAATTGAGTTCTCAGTCCTATTGGGCAAACTCTGAGTGCAAAATAATCACAAACATATATGGCTACTGCCTTTTCCCACTGGACAGCAAAGAACATTTCCACCAAAGTATGACTGAACAGTACTTACTGGTAAAGAGGAAACTAATACCAACAAAAAACTTGAATACAAAATGGTGAATAAAATGATATATGTAAACTTTGGGATACTATAAAAGCAGAGGACAAACTAGGTCTTAGAGGTTATGAAGGCCTTCTACAATAAATGGTAGGTGAGGTTAAATTTGAAAGGTTTGGAGGACTAGGACAGGGGAATCTATATTTCAGGCAGTAGAAAAAGCATGGGCTAAGACAAGTTAAATTTGAAGATTAAAAAAAGTAACAGCAATTACTGTACTGTACAGAGCAAAAGTCAGACTGCAGTGAAGATGCTTTTCTACAAAGACAAAATAATAAATACCCAATTCAGAAAGAATGAAGGAAAATTTTTAAAAAGAAAAATAAGTTATCAGATCTCTCCAAATTTGGCTTAAATTCATGGCAGGACAATGGCAGATGCTTCATGGAGAAGTAATAATTCATGTTCTATTTCCCAATGATGTTTGAGTCAAAATGAGAATGACTCATACCAAGTGTTAAACTGCCTTGACAAGTTACATTTAACTCTGATCTGAGGACCTACACCAAAAAGTCAGGAGATCCACAATGCTGTTCAGACATTTCATAACTTAATATTGCCTATCAGTTTTACCGCTTGTCCCTACTCCATTCACTCTCACATGCTGCTAAAAAACTTTAACACATTCATTTCTCTCTTTAAAACACAGTATTTCCAAACTCTTCTTCCAGGCTCATAACCTCTTACTTCATTAAGGACAAAAAGAAAAGAAAAAACACCAAAGCAACTGCAAGAGACCACATCAGACTAGGATCATCACATCTCCTGACCTGGCAGAACTTGCTATCATATACTTTGCCTTATCTCCTATGATCATAAAGTCACTCTTCTACTTGTACACTAAATTGTTTTTTCTCTTACCTCTTCAGAGGCACTGCTTCAGCAATTCTCTCCTTCTCAAAATCACTGATGTTTTACTGTCTTATGGTTTATTTATTTTTATGTGGTGCTGAGGTTCAAACCCAGGGCCTCACATGTGCTAGGCAAGCACTCCACCACTGATCCACAACACCAGCCCCTTACTATTTTTAATTATAATTATATCACTATGCTTTCAGAGAACTTCAGATAGGGAACAAAATAAAATTCAAAGTAGTCCTTACATTCCTATTCTAGAGCCAATGAATGTGTTTATTTCCTCTTAGGTTGTACATGATCACCTCTAACACTGATCATCTGTACAGTCTTTGTAATTGTAGTGAATCTAAATTTTGGGGGGTAGAAGATACTTTTGAGAATCTAAAGAAAGTCATAGATTCTCTCCTTCCCAACGTTCAGTAACACATGAAATTTAAAAATCAAATTTCAAATCTCTAAAAAATCCTCTGAGCTAGATTTACCTTATTTGAAGACTTAACTATAAAGCTACAGTAATCAAGATAATGTGGTATCAGCCTAAGAATAGACAGAAAGATCCGTAAAACTGAGTAGAATCTAAAGTAAACAAACATAAGCAACTGACTTCAATAAAGGTACAAAGATAATTACATAGAAAAGGTGAGTGTTTTCAAAAAATGTGAAACATCTGTACATCCTTACATGAAAGAATGAATGCCAGGATCCCATGGACCCCAAAATTGGAGGATGCTCAAGTACTTTACATACAATGTTGTGGAAAATATGCACAAAACTTGTGCACATCCTCCTACTCCTATAAATCATCTGTAGATTACTTATAATACGTAGTACAAAGTAAATGTTATAGAAATAGTTGTTATACTATATTGTTTAGGGAACAATGACAAGAAAAAAAATCTATACTAATTCAGTATAGACCCAATTCATTTAAAAAAAATTTTCCCCCAGTGCTAGGGACTAAACCCAGGGCTTCACACATGCTAGGCAAGAGCTCTACCACTTAAGAACTATACCCCTGGCCCTTTTTGAATATTTCTGATTCTTGTTCAACTGAATTTACAGATGCAACAGGGCCAGCTACATACAAAAATTAACTCCAAGTGGTTCATAGACATAAGTGTAAAAGGTATAAATTTATAAGAAAATACAGAAGACTTTCATGACTCTGATCTGAGGACCTACACCAAAAAGTCAGGAGATCCACAATGCTTTTCAGACATTTCATAACTTAATATTGCCTATCAGTTTTACCGCTTGTCCCTACTCCATTCACTCTCACATGCTGCTAAAAAACTGAGTAGAATCTAAAGTAAACAAACATAAGCAACTGACTTCAATAAAGGTACAAAGATAATTACATAGAAAAGGTGAGTGTTTTCAAAAAATGTGAAACATCTGTACATGACTCATGAACTATAAAAGACAGAATTCATTAATTGATCTCATCAAAAAATAAAACTATGTCTTAGAATGTGGCTCAGTGACACAGCTTATCTAGCAAGCATAAAGCCCCGGCTTTAATCCTCCACACTTTAAGGAAAAATAAAGAGCTGGGCATGGTGGCACATGCCTATAATCCCAGCAGCTCAGGAGGCTGAGACAGGAGGATTATGAGTTCAAAGCCAGCCTCAGCAACAGTGAGGCACTAAGCAACTCAGTGAGACCCTTACTCTAAATAAAATAGAAAAAATTGAGATGGGGATGGGTTTGGTGGTTGAGTACCCCCAAATTCAATCCCTGGTACAAAAAAAAAAAAAGAAAAGAAAGAAAGAAAAAGAAAGGGAAGAAAAAGAAATAAAACTTCTGGTCATAAAGAGACACTTAGGAAAACAAAACAGATCAGTGAAGGAGATATGTGCGAAACATACCAAGACTTACATCTTGATATAAATAGTACCTTACAGCTCTCCACAGTAAGAAAATGAATATTAAATAAAAAGATTTAAACAGATACTTCACCAATGAAAACACAGATTGTAAATAAGTACATAAACAGATGTCTAATTCACTTAGGAAAATACAAATTAAAATCACAATGAGCCACTACTACATTCCTAATAAAATGGCTAAAAGACTGACTATTCCAAGTGTTGCCAAGGATAAGAGAATAACAAACTCTTGTTCATTGTGGGTGGCAATTTCTTATGAAGTTAAACACACGACCCATCAATCCCACTTCTAAGAGAAATGAAAACCTGAATCCAAATGTTTAGAGGAAGAGGGATGGGAGGAAAAGGGACAGGGCAGGGGATTTGCAAGGATGGTGGAATGTGATAGACATCATTACCCAAAGTACATGTATGAAGACATGAATTGGTGTGAAAATACTTACAAACAGGTATGAAAAATTGTTCCATATGTGTAATAAGAATTGTGATGCATTCCGCTGTCACGTATTTAAAAAATAAAACCAATTAAAAAAAATACTTTATCCCCCCCCCCAAAAAAAAGAAAAAGCAAAAAGAAAGAAACTAATTTCTGATACTGTAACATAGATGAGTTTCAAAAGTATCATACCAAGTGAAAAAATCCAAAATACACAAAATTACATAGTATATTATTCCATTTATGACTTTCTGGAAAAGGCAAAACTAGAGATCACATCCACATAGGTGTTTGCCAGGGACAGAAAGTGGGAAATGAGATGAATGGAAAGAGGAAATAGGAAACATTCTGGGATGATAAAAATATTCTGTATTTTTGATTGTGCGAAAGTTACATGGTTATACATAACTTTATCAAAATACAAACTTGTACATTTAAAATGGTAAATTATGTGTAAACTATATACTCAAAATCTAATTTTTAAAAAAGGAGTTATGAACTTTCTATAGGCCTCTAAATCATCTCTTAATTTCAGAATCTCAAATATGATAGTTTCTCTGGCTGAGACCTCTGGTATCAGAAAACTTCAGTTCTTGAACTAAATCCGGCCCATGACCTGTTTTTATTTAGTCCACAAATTAAGAATGGTTTTTACAATTTCAAGTGGTTGAAATAAAATTAAGACTATTTCGTGGGACTTTGTGCTTGGTGGCATATGCCTCTAATCAGGAGGCTGACGCAGGAGGGTTGCAAGTTTGAAGCCAGCCCCTGCAATTTATCGAGAACCTGTTATCAAAATTTTAAAAAGGTAAAAAAAAATTAAAAAGCTGGGGATGTGACTCAGTGGCAAAGTGCCTCTGGGTTCAACCTGCCAAAGGAGGTGGGGGGAAGACTTTCATATTTCTGTGTCCTTAAATAAATTTTACTGGAACACAGTCAAGCTCATTCATTTTTATACTAACTATTAGCTGTTTTTGAGCTACAATAACACTGTTGAAAGGTTGTTGACAGAAACCTTATGACCCATAATGCTCTTCAGAAAGTGTGTTGACCCCTGGGTTAGACACAAGTTGATTATGACACTTGAGAAGATTCATACCAATCCAAACCTCTCCTTTATACACAGTAGCTCTATCATTTTTATAGCCATAAAACCTTTTTTCAAGGAAACCAACTCATAAAGTAGATAAATGAAGAACTTCAATAATTAAAGTACAGAGACATTAAACACAGCACTGGGGTAAGCTCTAAAGAAGGTTTCTGAATCCCCAAAACAGGGTTTTGCAAATTGCCTGTTGCAATTTGGTTGTCAATCTAATAACTGATTTTATGACTAGCATTTTCAAAAAGAGAAAAAAAAAAGATGAATAGTATAGAAAATCAATGTCTTATATCTGATAGGGTTTCATTAACTCTTTTACTAAGTATCTGAGTACCTATGTGCCAGGTACTGTTACAGAAGGTGAGGATAAAAAAAGGTAAAAACATACAAATCTATGTCACTTGTGTATATACTGGGGCAATTTAAAATGCTTTTTTCTTACAGAAGTAGAGTGTCTTTAAAAATTATCCTCTGGATAATCTGAAAACCACCATCCTATGATACATTTGTCCCCAAAGTGCTGTCAATAACTAGCTATATATTAAGAATGAAAATAATCTTTCATTTAATGTTACAGAGCTTCCAGAAGATACAAAGTTAATGGAGTTCAAAGCAATTTTTATATTCTGTATCAAAGGCATTCCCCCAAGGCTCAGAAAGGAATGTAAAGTTACAAGGCATCAATTTCCCTCTTATGCACAGTCTTGATATAGGAAGGAAAAATAATAATAGTTTGTTGGTTTTTTTTTTAAAGCCCAAGAGAAAATGGAACCAAAATAATCTCAGAGGGTAGAGGGGTGAAAAAAAAATAATTGCTTAATGTTAGTCTAGAGGCAGTATTAAGAGTTGCTTCTGACTATCACACTAATTACGTACAATAGTAAATTAGGTTAGTAGCCCAAAGAGACTGAAAAATAAAAACTACCTCCAAAAACATAGCATTGCCTTCATAAAATATTTAAGAAAGGAATGGAACAAATGAAGCTTTTGTTTTTATTAACAAAGTTATTTCTAACACTACAATTAAGAAAGCCCTACTTAACTTTAAAAGACAGTAAAGCTCCCAAACAGGCCCACCTACTTTGAAATCAAAAGATCTACATTTCTAATTATGACTTTACAGAATAACCAATATAGGTGAAATAAAGAGAATTAGAAAACTACAAAATAATTTAACTCCTGAGAAAGAAAACCTAGTAAGATACCAAAGGGGGGGGGGGGGGGGGGAGTGTCTTGTCTTAATGACACTTTGAGGCAAAAATATTGGAAAATTAGGATATTATGACAAAATGGTCAATAAATTCTCAGTTAAATTAAATATTCAAGGTGTCAAAATAAAATACATTTTATCAGTTCTGAAGGAAAAAATTATGATTAGATAAAAAAGGAAAAGAAAGAACACCAAGTAGTTGTCTCATTTTACAAGGTAGGCACAGGTCTTAGAAAATGCCAAAAAATGG
Source organism: Marmota flaviventris (assembly GCF_047511675.1). Classification (NCBI taxonomy): domain Eukaryota; kingdom Metazoa; phylum Chordata; class Mammalia; order Rodentia; family Sciuridae; genus Marmota; species Marmota flaviventris. The sequence continues at coordinate 14,376,183 of NC_092498.1, read as the reverse complement.
CCAGGCACAGTGGGGAGTGCCTGTAATCCCAGCACTTGGAAGGCTGAGGCAGGAGGATCACAAGTTCAAAGCCAGCCTCAGCAATTTAGTGAGGCTCTAAAGCAACTCAGTGATACCCTGTCTCTAAATAAATGGGCTGGGAATGTGGCTCTGTGGTTGATGCCCCTGGGTTCAATCTCTGATACCAAGGGGGCAGAGGAGGGAGGGAGGGAGGGAGGGAGGAAGGAAGGAAGGAAGGAAGGAAGGAACAAATTAATGGAGGGAGGGAAGGAGGGAGGATGCAGCTTCCTCATCACTCACAGATAAAGGTTCTATTAGTTAGATCTGCTTCCTATTCATCCTAATCAGGAAAGTAGAGGTCAGAAAAACATGAAAAGTCAGAATGCTCTAGCTTGTTATCCTAATATAATTTTTCTAGCTATTGTCCAAATACAATCAAATCAAATTTATGTTCAGGTTTACTACATTCAAGTATTCAAGTATCCAGTCCAATACTCTTTTCTCATCTCTTTACTGACAATAAATATTAGTGACCAATATCAGATAATTTCTTAAATAAAAGGGGTGAGTAGATGCATAAAGGAGTTCATTAAGGTGAGGAGAAAGAAAAGTGCACCAAAAGGGAATACAGAAATACCAAAGACAGCTGTTGCATAGTTTTCTGCCTAAAGGAAACCTTTGACTATATCTAGACAAATATTAACATTAATTGCCAAAACTGCACATGCATCATCTACCTTAGTGGGAATACCACTCCTACCTTAGTGGGAATACTACTTTTCAGGGATATGATGCAATCTAACCCCTGGTTCACAAACACTACATTCAATTTGGACCTCATTATAAGGGAGATCCCATCCCAGAATATTCCCTAGTTACTGCATTATCATAATTACATAGTTTAACCAAAATTGTCCATAAGATATCTTGAAAACAAGAAAAAACAACTGCAATTGTAATCTAAATATAAGATTATAATAAACTGCCTTCTACCGAAACACAGCACAAGAGGTGCAGGGTAATATCCTAGTATCACATATTTTTTATATTCAATGTATTTATTGTGCCTTATTTTCATATTATACCATATACCACATAATTATTGAAAGCAACATCGCATTGGGGATGTAGTTCAGTCATAAAGTGATTGCCTAGCATGCATAAGGCCCCGGGTTCAACCCCCAGTCCACCAAAATAATAATAATAATAATAATAATAATAATAATAATAATAATAAATTATTCATGAGACAGGTACAAGGGCTCTGTAATTTATCAAGACAATCAAATTCAACAGGAAAAAACAGAGGCTTCAAAAACAGCCTGAAAGACACATCAAAGAAAAATGAATGATCAAAAGTAAACATTTAATGCCCCAAGTATAAACACATTCATTTAACAAACATTAAATAAGTTCCTGTCTAATATTCTAATTTAAGCCCCTACAAAGTTATAAAAATACAAGACATGAAATCTGTTAATTCCTCAAAGTAATTTTAAATACTAAAATCTACATTCTATATCTAAGATGTTTGAATTTAAAAAATTTAAAATAAACTACTATCCAAAAAAGCTGATTAGCTAAATCATACCCTAATGATACATAAAAAGTTTTGCTATATTTTTAAGTTAAAAAGAATTACAAAGTGGGTATGGCACACACTGGTAACTTCAGCTACTTAGGAGGTTGAGGCATAAGGATCCAAAATACAAGGCCAACCTGGGCAACTTAGAGACACCCTGGCCAAATAAATAAATAAATAAGAATAGGGACACTGTTCTGAGGTAGAGAGCTTTCCTAACATGCGTGAGGCCCTGAGTTCAATCTCAGTACCAGGGGGAAAAAATTACAAAACCACGTAATACAAAAGTGTACTACAATAGCATAGAAAGAGGAGACAGAAACCAAAATGTTTATAGTAATTTTATCTTGGTGGTAAGATTATACATGACTTTTTTTTTTCCTTTTTCCTTTTTGTATTTACACTTCTGATTTTTCAATATGAATGTGCTTTCCCTCTGTAATTAGAATTTATTTACCACAGGTGAAATTTCCCTCTTGACAAACTTCTTTTTAAAAGCTTATATTTTAATGTCAGGTAAGATAAATTTTCAGAATGTAATATGCTGTTACACAGAAGCACAATTTTTCATGTCTTTCCATGTCCTTGACAATTATATGATATTCTTTTTAGTACAATATAAGAAAGACAGTTTAATTAAAAGATCATTGTAAATGTCAATTTCTACTGAATATCAACTTCAAATTAAAATTATATCTTGAAAGAATTTTGTTTTCTGTAATATTGATATCTACACTCAAAAGAGGTAGACTTTTTATCATTTATTACCACCCCCCCCCCAAGATAAATACCTTTATTATTAGCTCTTAAAAAAACATTGAGGATAAACTATTCATCACTAAACACTGAAATCCAGGTGGAGGGAGTCAGTGGAAAACATCTGTATTTTACTAAATAAAATTAAAGAATGCACTTACAGTTTCAGAAGATGCAAACATGTTTTCCAACTGCTGGCAATTTAAACTTAATTTCATCTAGCCTAGAGGTTCTCAAGCACTGATATGTGGGAGTTGCTCAGGAAGTAAGCCAAATACAGAAAACCATAGCCCTAGTGCTCACCTAAGGCACTATCCAGCAGGTAGAATTCTGAACAGCCTGGTCCTTTCAAGTGAAATAGCGGGGCAGAAATTCGACTTAATAAAAGCCTTCTCTATAGAATTGCAAAGTGTCCCAATAATTCTGAAAGGAACTTCTCAATGTAAACAATAGTATATCAGAGAATTACAATTTCATAACTCCTACCCATTAATTCATCTGTTCTTCTCTGTAGTAGCCTTCAAACATCTATACAATTCAACAAAACCACACATGCACTGCAGAGTAAGTAAACCCCAAAGGCACCTGTGCCTGATAAGACAAAGGCATATCCGATTCCAGGAGAAAATAGACAGCAGATGTGACCCCTGTATTTATCCATTAAAAACAATGTATCCTAAAAATAAATTTCCATGTCAACCGAACAAAGATGTTTATAAATAAGAAGGAATGTGGAGGTGTGGGGAAGACAAGAGGAAGCTTCAGTAAGTTAAGTACCCAAAGCCAGGAAACAAGACAGAATGAATGGTAAGAGGGCAAGGGAAACAGAATAAACTAGGAACTGGATGAAGGGAAGAGCTTTATCCTTGGAATCCAAGCAGTTGAGAGAAATGAATAGATATTAGTAGGAACTGATGTGAACAGAAAACTGGAAAGTGAAATGATTTTAAGTTAAGAAATAAGAAAAAAGGGGAAATTTAGACTAGACCAAGTGATGTACAGACCACATTTTGGGCACAGATGGAGATGGTATATAAAAGGATGGAAAACAATAAAAAAAAAAATTAGACTAATTTCCAAACTAAAGAGCATGAGGCAGGAGAAAGAAAATTGCAAAGAACAAGATGGAAAAATAAGTCACACTAACCAATAATAATATAGGTAGGACATATATTACATTATTAGTTATAAAGTATAATAGCGTATTGTTCTGTGTAGTAAGGTACCAAATTCTGAATATAGTGAAGTTCATGCAATAAAAACGTAAATTAAGTAACTTGACAAGGTGACAAAAGGCTTAATAGTGCAAAGACAAGAAAGAGGCAAAAACTGAAGAGAGGAAAAAGTGAGAGAGAAAAATAGGACGAAAAGGAGGACAACACGGAGAAATCAATCAAATTTACTTAAAAAAAGAATAAAGAGGTGTGGATGCACAGTGAGAGACTAGTCAAAAGGTGTCAGTAGGGTAAGGGTGCAAAGAGCCAAGCGAACCGGAGGGAATCTTGACAGCTTCAGGGTTCAGAAAGTGAGTAGCTTTAAAGTGTCCAGAAGGGTTCCTGAAGATAACAATAGATAAGGACGGAAAGGAACCCACGGAAAGGAGCGGCGGAGCGAAGCAGAGGGCCTCAAGAGGACCAGGGTTAAGAGAAGTGCAAAAATGCTCTTCAGTGGAAGCAGAGGTTAGGAGGCTGGCAGGTCCGACAAATGGAAAATGTGCGGGGCGAGAGGCGAGGACGCGATGGGGGTTACCAGTCAGAGACAGAGCACTTGACAAATATTAGGGACGAGGGACCCGAGACCGGGACGAACAGGGCAGCAGACACTGTGCGATCCGGGGGCGGGTAAGCGAAGACAAAATCCCAACTATCCGCCTGGGAGAACAGGTGAAAAGAAATCCCCCCCAACAAGTACCGAAGTGGAAGGAGGGACAGCGGCCTGACGAGGGTGGGAGGGTGGTCAGGGAGAGGAGAGAGAGATGCGCCCCGTCACCCCGGACCCGGGAGTAATCCCACTCGGCGGTAACCCGGGCCGGGGTCCTGGCGGGTCGCACACCTACAGCCTCCACTTGGACGAAGCGGCCCCTTCCCCCCCCCACAATGAAAACCCCGAAGAGATGCAGGACTGACACCTCCGCCAGGCGTGACCTTCCCCGACCAGCCGAGCTTCGCCCCCTACTGACAGCCTCCTGCCCGTCCGCCGCGGCCCGAGCCCACAGCAGGGGTGGGGGCCAGGGGACCCCTCCCCGTGCCATTGTGTGTGTTTACGTAGCGAGGAGCCGCGTGACGGAGAAGGGCCGCGGGACGATGCCCACTCACCACCCAGCGGAGCCGTCGGGAGAGGGTGGCCCAGGGCTCTAGAGCCCCCGCCGCCGCCTCTCTCCCCCAAATAAACACCCGTCCGCCAGCGCGGAGACGCCGGGGGCTGCAGGGTGGCGCCGGCACTCACCTCCTCGGGAATGGCAGGATCCGCCGCCGAAGAGGCCGCAGCGCCGGCCTCCGGCTCCATGTCCCCGTTGAACAGAGCCTGGCCCTGCTCCGCGCCGGCGCCGCAGCCGCCGCTCAGCGCCGCCATCTTATAACCGAGAGCCGGGCCCGGGCGGCCGCCGCTGGGCGGGGAGGGGGAGGGAGGAGGAGGGCGGGAAGAGGCGGGGGCGGAGGCACGGGGGGCGCGGGGAGGGGCGGCCGGGGCGGCGCCGCCGGCGGGAGGGCGCCTGCACGGCCTCAGGTACCGGCCCGCGGCCCCGGGCGCAGCGGTGCCTGAGGGGATTGGGGGAAGGACGCGGGGTGGGGGGGCGGGCGAAGGGGGCGGAGACGACGAGAAGTCGCCGCGGCAACGGCGTCACCCGCGTGTCACGGTCGTGACGTCACCGAGAGTGCGTGACGTCACCGAGGAGCGCCTTCGGACCGTCGTCAGGAGGAGGGTTCCTTTCCCTCCAACCACCCAGGAGCTCACGCGTTTCCTCCGCTGCGCGGTTGCCATGGCGCCGGTTTCCTACTTTCCTCCCCTCTCGGCGGTACTCGGCCTGTTGTGTTCTGTGGGATTTACTAGAAGAGCAGGGGTGGTGTTGGAGAAGTTGAAATCCTGGAGGGAGGGAGGCGGGGAAGCCCGTACTACTAGTTATTTCCATTACAATGAAAGACTTGTAAAAGTCTTGTCCTAAAAATAAGACCTCAAAGCCCAAGGTTGAAACATTTAAGCAGAATTCCAGAAATTATATTTAGAAACTGCAAAATTGTCAGTATGGTATTCAAACCCTTTCCTTAAAGGATTGTTAAAGTGAATCCAAGTGGAACTCTAAAAGCTTTTTTATTTTTCATCGTTGAGAAAAGAATGTTTTCTTTTAGTGTATTATTCTTTTTCTGGAGCCATTCGTTTTAACAAATACCGTACGCTTTCCATATGCCCTGGGGCCCCTGCAAAGCACATAACATTATAGACATCTGAAGCATCATAACTAATCACTTTGGGGTTGAAGAAAATCGTCCCAAATATTTTACATACTTCATGAATGGGATATTCCAAGGCATACTCTGTGCAAAATATATGTGAAAATAGTTGAGAGAGGAAAGATAAATTTTCTTTGACAAGCCCAATTACAGAATGGAATTAAAGAAACCCCCTTCATTGTTAACAATTCATTTAATCTAAAAGAACGGGGGGGGGGGAGAATAATTAGAGAAGAAATTTTTTAGGGAAGGGAGATAAAAAGTGAGAAGTTACTGTTGGTGTGTGATTGCTAAAATAACATAATCATGAAGTCATGAAAGCTGGAGTGAATTCTGCCTTTTTGTGCTTTCCTTGAGGGGATGGGAGGGGGGTCACCAGTGACCTCCTATTTGTATTTAGGATGATTCAAGAGTTAGCTGTTTTACTGACTTCTGAAACAGGATCTCAGCCTATTTCATTGGGTCAACATGAGCCTGGGAATTGATGCTTACTCTTAAGGAGTGTGTGTGTGTGTGTGTGTGTGTGTGTGTGTGTGAGTGTGAGAGAGAGAGAGAGAGAGAGAGAGAGAGAGAGAACTAACATTCCTCTACCTTGAAAATACTACCCATCAAATGAGCATGGTATGCTTTGTCAGCTTCATTGTACATTCTCTTCCAAGCAGGAAAGTTTCCTTAAAACAACTAAATTTAAACCCAAATGTGCTCTGGCAAATATAGAGTAAATGATGATGATCACAGGAATGTGTCATCAAGCTATGCTAGTGTAGTGTGAAGGACCCTTCTTCTTTACCATAAGGACATACTTAAGAGCAGACTGAAAGAGTACCATTAGACATTCAGGGCACCCTTTCCCTTTGACTTTATCAAAAACAAATGGCAAGATTGTTTTTTGTTTTAATTTGTCTTATATTTTTAAAAAGAGCTCTTAAAATATTATATCATTATTATACTTCCTTATAATGTTAAAATTTCTAAGATGTCTCTATTGATTCCATTTTAAATGATAACCTTATGTATCAACCTATAGATCAGTTATCTTTCATGATTTCTTCTCCAGGAGATGAGCACTCACATCCATTTAATAATAATTCTTGTTAGTTTTGCCAGGCACAGTGGTGCATGCCTGTAGTCCCAGCAGGTAGGGAGGCTGAGACAGGAGGATTGCAAGTTCAAAGCCAGCCTCAGCAACAGCGAGGTGCTAAGGAACTCAGTGAGACCCTATCTCAGAATAAAATACAAAATAGGGCTGGGGATGTGGCTCAATCCCCAGGACCCAGAGTTCAGTCTCCAGGACCCAAATAATAATAATTCTTGTCAGTTTCATTTCATTCAATATTTTCTGACCTTGCCTTCAAATTCTGGATTTATCTTATTTTCTTAGGCCATTTCTACAGTATCCAGATGAGAAACAACAGAGAAGGCATAAACTCTAGAATTCAAAGATCAAGATTTTAATGTTAGCATGTTGGATCTTGACTATATAATCTCAAAATAGGTAGGCTTAAATTCCTGTTTGTTGTTTTGTTTTTAATCTCTAAAATGAGGATGATAATGCCAATCCAGCCTACCTAACTTTATCATTGTGAGCATCAAACATTATAGTTCTATCCTTTGCAAAGTGCAAAATTATCCTCTGAATGAGAGTTTAGACAAGGCATAGCAAAGATGGCTTATCTGTGCTCCATGATGTCTCAACTGAGAAAGATTCAATGCCTGGGGTGGCTTGGTAGCTGGAGACTACTTTGAGACACATTTATTAACATGGCTGGTAGTTGGAAACTGGGACTTAAGCTGGGGCTGTCAGCCATAATACCTAAACATACCCTCTTCATGATAGCTTCTTCCTAGCATGTCTGCCTCAGGGTTGTCAGACTTCTAAAAGGCAGCTAAAAACTTCAAATGCTAGTATTCCAGAAAACAGTGTGAAAGTTGTATTCATTTTCTGACTCAGCTTCCATCACTTTTGTTGCATTTTATTGGATACAAGTAAGTCACTAAGTTGGTTCAAATTCAAGGAGAGGGGATATAGATCCCATTTTTTTAGTCATTGATGGACCTTTATTTTATTTTATTTATTTATATGTGGTGCTGAGAATCAAACCCAGGGCCTCACACATGCTTGGCAAGTGCCTCACTCTACCACAGAGACACAACCCCAGCCTTAGATCCCACTTTTTTTTTGGGGGGGGGGTACTGAGGATTGAAATCAGGGACACTTGACCATTGAGTCATGTCCCCAGCCCCATTTTGTGTTTTATTTAGAGTCAGGGTCTCACTAAGTTGCTTAGCACCTCGCTTTTGCTGAGGATAGCTTTGAACTCATGGTCCTCCTGTCTCAGCCTCCCAAGCACTATAATTACAGATGTGTGCCACCACACCTGGCTAGATCCCACCTTTGGATGGAAGAAGTGCCAAAGAATTTTCAGACATGTTTTAAAATCACCACAGGTCTTTTTAGAATAAGAAACTGGCTGCTCTGCAGAACAAACTACTCAACCTCCTCTCCCCACAAGGAGATTCTATACCCAATCAAATTCTCTACTCTTTATTACTTGGAATTACTAAGATATATCTCAGTATGCATATGAACAAGGCTTTACAGTCTTTTTTCAGTTTCTGGACACTCCACTGCATGCAAAAATAAACATAGTCCCTTTTCATTGGACACAGTCTGTCTACTCCTGGATACTTTCCCATAAATCCCAGTGCTGCCATGGGCAATGTTGACATGCTAAAACTTTCTATCCCAAACAGTGTTCCTGGAACCTGTAATAAGCCAAGCCAGATTGCAGTCTGATCAGAAACAGAGAACACTTCCCTTTTGTGGTATTGTGGGCCACATGGGCATCAAGTTAGTGTCATCTTGCATTCTAAGTTCTTACATACGTTTTAGTCAGCATGATGCTTTTAGGTTTTGCTCACAATCCCACTTTCCCCTAAAGTAGTTATATTTACAGAAAACTGGAGAAGAAATCTAGATAAGAAAAACAAGTCAGAAAGTCAGAACTGTTGCTCTAGTTGATGACTTAAATGCTGTTAAGAACATTGCTGCTATGTCTGACTCTCTCTACCTTGGAGATGAGTTCATTTCCAACCAGCATTTCTATCTTGAATTCTACATTCTAATAGACACTAGATAGGCCCACCAGTCGGCCAGACCTGCTCGACCAGGTCTGATCCATGTTGATATGGTCAGTTACTGGGAAACAAGCATCCTCCCAAAGGCTTCTAGAGCTACAACCAGGTTCATTGATGTGTAACTGATCACAACTTAATATTTTCTTTGTGAATCAAGGTTACCATTATGAATAACATCCCATGTTGTTTAATAGTAGAGAGTTATTCTCCAAAGCTATTTAGGTGTGAATAGAAAACAATCATAGAATTTATTCAGAACGACTTTCTTATTGAGAAACTCTTATAATTGCTTCTGTGGAATTCCAGATTCTGCCTAAATACTTTAACAATGGATATTGCAATAATATAGTACAGAGATGGATATTGTAATAATATAGTACATTCAACTGTCATCTCACATTTTCCAGATTTTCTAACTTTTTTCCCTTGGAAGACTTTTCTTCTACATTCATGAAATTTATTAGGATATTATATTCCTAACTTAATAAAGAATCTGTATTTCGGAATGTTACTTTTTCTTACAACATATTGCTCATACTACTCTTGAGTATGTTAAGATAGAGTTTTATGAAATATCTTTTATGTACTTACTTTTTATTGTTAGTGTCTTTAAAGTTTGCTTTTTTTTTTTTTTTTGGAAGGTCCAATAGACTATATACCATATGTTACCTTTTGGCAAAAATAGGGGGGAAACTATATGTAGTTTTAGAGAAGTAAACCCTCCCATCTGCAGCTTTCCCCCCTCTGGTTTTAGTTACCTGTGGTCACCCATGGTCTGAAAACTGTTAAAGGAAAATTACAGAAATAAACAACTTATAAGTTTTAAATTACATGCCATTGGTTAAAGTGATGAAATCCTGCACCATCTGACTCCATCCCACTGGAATGTGAATCATCCCTTTGCCCAGCCTATCCATGCCATATATGCTACCTGCCTGTTAGTCACTTGGTACCTATTGCAGTTATCAGATTAACTGTCATAGTATTGCAGTGCTAGTGCTATAGTAACCCTTATTTTACTTAATAATGCCCCCAAAGCACAACAGTAGTAAGTCTGGCAAATTAGTTACACTGTATTATTATAATCATTCTATTTTATTATTCGTTTTTATTGTTCGTCTGCTCTGCCTAATTTGTAAATTAAACTTTATCACAGGTATTTATATTAAGAAAAAATAGAATATATGAAGTTTAGTAGTATCCACAATTTCAAATATTCACTGGGAGTCTTGAAACTTGTCCCTATGGATAATGGGAAAGTAAGTGTGTGTGTGTGTGTGTGTGTGTGTGTGTGTGTGTGTGTTTAATAGAATGAAAATGGAATGAAAGGGATGGGTAAGAACAGAGTGGAGGGGACAGAATGGAAGTGAAACCTCTGAGTCTATCTTTTAATGTGTTTCTGTTTTAATCAGCCTTTTCACTGCTGTGACTAAAAGACCTGACAAGAACAATTTTAGAGGACAGAAAGTTTATTTGAGGGATTACCATTTCAGAGGTCTCAGTCCACAGACAGCTGGCTCCATTCCTTGAGGCTCACAGTGAGGTAGAATATCATGGATAGTATGGTGGAGGGAGGAGGTGCACATGATGATCAGAGAGCAGAGAGAGACTTCATTCACCAGATAAAAATATATACCCCAAAGGCACACCCCCAATGCCTCCTGCAGCCACGCCCTACCTGCCTTCAGTTACCACTCAGTTATTCCCCATCAGAGGATTAATTCACTGATTGGGTGAAGGTTCTCATAACCCAATCATTTCACCTTTGAATATTTTTGCATTGTCTCACACATGAACTTTTGGGGGATACCTAATATCTAAACCATAATAATTTATGAGAGAAGTATATTAAGAATTTTAAATTTATGAGACAAGTAAATAAGTTTGGAAGGTGCAATAGACTATATACCATATGTTACCTTTTGGCAAAAATAGGGGGAAAACTATATATAGTTTTAGAGAAGTACCCCCCCATCTGCAGCTTCTAAGCATGCAGTTAGTTTCATTTGGAATATAAGAAACAATAACAGTAACACAGTGCAATATATTGTTTAACAATTTGGTAACATAATTGCACAGATAAATGATTAACTCAAGTATCTTTTTTTTTTTTTGGTAACGTGTGACACTGGGGATTGAACTCAGAGCTTCGCACATGCCAGGCATGCTCCTCCATGAGCTCTATCCCCAGGCCCTCAAGTTTCTTTTGAATGTAGTTTTCTAAGTGTAGATTTTTACTGTGTAGGATTAGCTAGACTGCAGCTATCTCCCAGAATTCTCTTCTTTCATGGAAGACCTGTTCAGCCAGTCTTTAAATATATTCCCTGGGATGATCCAGAGAAAACTCCCTTCACCAAATCTGATAAGAAATGCAGTTGAGAGGGTAACTCAGAGGTGTTTGTTGGTTCTCCCCTGGAAGCCAGAACTGAGGATGGAAAGTGCAACTATTTCATTGGGACCGCGTTTAACTCTGTGGTGAAGGGCGCCAGATTCTCCTGCAGGACCCTCCAGTATGGAAGCTGAGGCTAGAGTCCAAGGCAGTGAGTCTGACTTGTTGCAGTCCCTCACTTTAGGGGTTCCAGCTCAGCATTACAGATTTCATTTTATGCTTGCTTTTCCCATTTCACCTCCATGTTTCCTTCCTTTTTATCTACTCTGAGGATTTTAGGTTCTAACAGCAGACACTAAAATACCAGCTGCACATAATCTGCTTCATCAGTTCCACAGTGTCCTAATGTCAAGTCCTTCTAATAAATCCATTATTATTTATATTTCCTAAGTCCTTCCACTTCTGAGTACTGACTGAAACATATTCTAAGTACAAAACAAACTACAAATAAATCATTAACATTATCTAGAAGGTTTGTTATTGATAGTGTTATTGGGTTTTGACTATATTTTGATTATTTCAAATAATTGAATGCCTTTGGCATATTTTGATTCCCACAGTTTAACAAAAATTAAGACAAAAAATATCTTATAGTTTCTTACCCACAATTAAGATATAAAGTTCACTCATTGTTTTTGTTTCTTACATTTCTTTAATCTCTTCTAATCTGTAATAGTTTCCTATTCTTGACTTTTTTGTTCATGAGATTTTTTTTTCTTTTATACAGAACTAGGGTTTGAAAATTGTCATTCTGAACAATTTTATAGTTATTGAGAGGTAGAGCAAATGAGTACATTATTGATGTTGAGAATCAGATTAAGAAGCAGGGTCCTTATTGTGTGATAAGTGAGATACAAATGTAGAACAAGGGAAGTTGAAGAATCCCCTGAGGTGTTGTTGTATTTGAATTTGAAATAGCAGAATGAACACAAATTAAACATATGAGTGTGCCCACATCATGTGTGTATTCTTAACTTTCCTCACTGAAAGACATGCTTAGAAGTAGAAATAAATATACCTGGTGCCTAGACCTTGATTTTGAAATGCCATTCTCCACTAAAAGTAACCATATCTCCTTTGAGAAATGGCTGATTACAGATCTGGGGCAGGAAATATATAAATTGAGCTTACATAGGATGATCCTTGGTAAACTCAATGGCAAGAACATTATTAAAGACTAGTAGATCATGTAAAAAGGAACCAAGTGCGAGAGTCCCACTAGTCTGATATATAACACTTGGAATATAAGAAATAATAACAGAAACAGTGCAATATATTTATTTTTAAAAAATTTCTAAGTGCCTAGTGATGAGGGGGTGGGAAAAGAGAGAGCAAGAGAGAGGGGGAAAGATTGAAAGAAAGAGATGAGATAGGGAAGTAAAGCTTCTCTTTAAAGAAATTGCTAGTTGATATATAGAGTAAGACTGATAGATTTATTTTTAAATCACCATTCTGCAGCCACCAATGTAATAATTACTCCAGGTCAGAGCCATCAATAGTTGCTAAAATTTTTATTGGGTGTAAAACACTTGGGGAACAAGACAGTTTTATAATTTCATAATGGCATCACATAGACCTCTGATTGCTTATAAAAAGTACACTTTTACATAAGAATTGTGGCACTCACCTCATTAACCAGGTTATCAAATTTAGCATCACCAATAGGACTACAATTCTGCAATTATGTAGCTCCTCATGTGATGTATCTCTCTGTAGTATTTAGGCCAAAAATTGCTTAACCTGAGTATAACCACAAGGAAACAATCAAATCCAGGATGTGGGATATTCTGCAAAATTAATAACTCTAACTCTTCAAAATTTAATCTCACTGGGATAGGTGGCACATGCTTGTAATTGCAGCTACTTGGGAGGCTGAGGCAAGAGGATTGCAAATTCAAGGCCAGTCTTGGCAACTTAGAGGGACCCTATCTTAAAATTAAAAAACAGGGCTGAGGATGTGGCTCAAGTGGTAGCACGCTCACCTAGCATGCATGTGGCCCGGGTTCGATCCTCAGCACCACATACAAACAAAGATGTTGTGTCCGCCGAAAACTAAAAAATAAATATTAAAAAAAATTCTCTGTCTCTCTCTCAAAAAAAATTAATATTAAAAAATAAGAAGATTAGGGATGTAGTTCAGTGGTAAGTTCCCCTTGGTTCAAACCCTAGTTCTGTATAAAAGAAAAAAAAATCTCATGAACAAAAAAAAGTCAAGAATAGGAAACTATTACAGATTAGAAGAGATTAAAGAAATGTAAGAACCAAAAACAATGAGTGAACTTTATATCTTAATTCTGGGTACGAAACTATAAGACATTTTTTGTCTTAATTTTTGTTAAACTGTGGGAATCAAAATATGCCAAAGGCATTCAATTATTTGAAATAATCAAAATATAGTCAAAATATCAAATAATAATTAATTTAATTAATGTTTAATATTCTCATTTTACAAGACAAATGATAAATTATTTAGGGATGAAATATCATTATGTCTTCAAATTAAAATGGCCCAGAAAAAGAGCTACAAAGGTAAAGCTGACTACAGTTCACTGTCAAAGAGCATATTTCCTTTTTTTTTTAAGAGAGAGAGAATTTTTTAATATTATTTTTCAGTTTTCAGTGGACACAACATATTTTATTTTTAGTGTGCTGAGGATCGAACCCAGCACCCCGTGCATGCCAAGCGAGCGTGTTACCACTTGAGCCACATCCCCAGCCCAAGCATATTTCTTTTTAAATTTTTTTATCTGTTCTTTTTTTAGATATACATGACAATAGAATGTATTTTTGACACATTATACATACATTCTTGTAATTGTACATGATGTGGAGTTACACTGATTGTGTATTCGGATATGAGCATAGAAGAGTCCAATTCATTCTGTCTTTCCTCTTTCCATGTCCCCTCCCTTCCCTTCATTCCCCTTTATCTAATTCATCCCCCTATTGTGTGTTAGCATCCTCATATCAGAGAGAACATTCTGCCTCTGGTTTTTTGGGATTGGTTTATTTCAATTAATATGATAGTCTCCAGATCCAGCCATTTACTGGTTGCTGAGAGCCATTGCCAAGTAGGTATGATGCACGGCATGACCCAGGTCATTTGCAGTGACATTGCATGTAAGGTGACCTTGCTCAAGGACCAGGGCGGATCCAGGTTTAGGGTGTATCCTGCTGGGATTAGGGAGTATCCCGCTCCTTGGGTTTAGGGCGGTACCAGGTTTAAGGTGTACCCTGCTGGGAATAGGGCATATCCTGCTGCCTCAGGCGCCCCGCTCCTTGAGTTCCCGTTGAGTTCTCGCGGGATTCAGAGAGTATTTGGGATTCAGAGCCCGGTGGAGTGTGTGGATTTGGCCCAGAACGTGGATTTGGCCCAGAACGTGTTTGTAGAGTGCCAGAGTGAGTTCGGGAATAAAGAGTTGCTGTTTGAATCTACAAGGCTGTGAGTGGCTCGTGATTTTGTGCCCAGCCAGACTGCGGCAACTGGTAAAAGTCATAAAGTCAACAAATACATGAAGTGCAAATTAAAACTACACTGAGATTCTATCTCATTCCAGTCAGAATGGCAATTATCAAGAATATGAGAAATAAAAAATGTTGGTGAGGATGTGGGGCAAAAGGTACACTCATACATTGCTGAGGTAGGACTGCAAATTGGTGCAACCACTCTGGAAAGTAGTGTGGAGATTCCTCAGAAACTTGGAATCGAACCAATGTTTGATCCAATTTTCTTACTCCTTGGTGTATCCCCAAAGGATTTACAATCAGCACACTACAATGATGTATCCACACCAATGTTTAGAGCAGCTCAATTCACAATAGGTAAGCTATGATACCAACCTAGGTGCCCTTCCACAGATGAATGGATAAAGAAAATACAGTAAATATACACAATGAAATATTAGCCATAAAAAAGAATGACCATATGACTAAAGAGCATATTTCTAATATACTCCACTTTTAACAGACATCAGAAATTCTGTTACAACTTTTTGTGTTTAATGTCTCTGCTACTGATTTTCAAATGTTTTGCTTTTATCTTCGACTCTTCAGTATTACACATTTCTTTTTTTTTTTTTTTTTTTGAGAATTTTTTAATATTTATTTTTTAGTTTTCGGTGGACACAACATCTTTGTTTGTATGTGGTGCTGAGGATCGAACCCAGGCCGCACGAACGCCAGGCGAGCGCGCTACCGCTTGAGCCACATCCCCAGCCCAGTATTACACATTTCTATGAGATCTTATTTCCTACTTCACAGAGAAAATATAAGCTTTAAGATATGAATGCTTTAGCTTCCAGATCCCCCAAGTATAAATTTATATGCTTGTTGTTCATTCTTTTCTCCTTTCCTACCTTGGAGTGTGAAGTGTTGCTTTTCTTTTTGCATTTGATACTTACTGTTGACTGTTTTCTTATTCTTAAGGATCTCTCTTGCTTTAGATTTAATGACTCTCCATAATCCTGGTTCTTCTCTTAAAGGTCATGTGTTTGTTTTGTTTTTTAGATCTGTTCTTGGGGTCAGTTTTCACCATTTTAATTGGCAGTATTTACGCTGGACCCCATCTTTTGCTTATTTCTTTTCCCCCAGAACTGGGCTTAGTTCAGGCTGCTGCAGCATAGAATCATAGTCTGGGTGGCTTATGAAAAAACATAAATTTTTACAGTTCTAGAGGCTGGAAGTCTGAGATCATAATGCCCCTATGGTCAGGTTCTGATGTGGGCCCTCATCTAGGTTATAGACTGTGTCATCCTATTATAGTCTCATGTGTCAAAAAGAGAATGTAATAGCTCTTGGGGTTCTTCACTGCCACTGACCTGTACTGGGGATTCAACCAGGTCCTGACACACACTTGGCAAGTGCTCCATTCCTGAAAGTCTTACCCAACCCTTTTTATTTTATTTTGAGACAGTGTCTTGCTAAATTGCCCAGGCTGACCTCAAACTTGCAGCCTTTCTCCCTTAACTTCCCAAGCCTGGGTTTATAGACACGTGCCATTGTACCTGACACAAGATTCCTTTTTAAAATGTTTTTTTTTTTAGTTGTCAATGGACTTTTATTTATTTATTTATATGCAGTGCTGAGAATCAAACCAAGGGCCTTACATGCTCTGTGAGCATTCTACCACTGAGCCACAACCCAGCCCACAGGGTTCCTTTTTATAAGGCCACTAGTCCCACCCATGAGGGCCCTAGCCCCAGTACCTTCCCAAAGGCCAAACCTCTTAATACTATCATATTGGGTGTAATTATTTCAACATATGAATGGTGGGGACACAAACAGTACTTTGCATAACTTTCTATTCTCTTACCCAAATATTGGTTTTATTTCCAGTGATGGCTTCTAAATCTGTATCACTAGACATTTCTACCTGTCCTTAATTTCTTTATCTAGCTATTTAGTAGATGTCTGTACCTGAATATTTTAGAAACAATGCAAAGTCAGCAAATTCCAAACTAAGTTCTATTAATTCCCATTCTGCTTCCGCAGCTGCTTAAACTGAATTTTTAAAAAACTCAATTTGTGCACCACCTTTTGACTTTCTTATTTAAGGATAAACACTAATTTCATGTTTAAATGTGTTGCAGATATAACAAAAATTAGAGTTAATCCCCATAGTCATTTTTAGTAACAATCCAGCTACTTCCAATTTTTGACAGTAGATTATAAATGTCCATCTCTTTACCTTCACATCTTTTCTGCGTTGGAGGTCTTCTACTGAAGGAAAGTATTTTCCCCTTATAAAATTTTTTCACTTATTACTTTGACACTTGCTTATCCATCTCGTGCTCTGGGCTTGAAGTTCTGGTTTCAGCATCTGCCATGATCATTTCCCTTCACTTTTATTTTAATAACTCAATATTAGATAATTTCAGCCAAATATAATTTAATATCTTTATTAGCCTATATATTTTAGATTGCTTATATATTTGTCAACCACAGTTTATATATTTTTATATTAAAGTAATATAATGGCTTTGGGGAGGAAATTTTGTGATTATTAAGACCCTTTGTTTTATGTGTGTGTATATGTGTGTATGTATTTTATATATATATATATATATATATATATATATATATATATATATATATACACATTCATATATATATATATGCACATTCATATATATATATATATATATATATATATATATATATACACTCTCTCTTCACACTTACACATTGTTCTACTACTATTAGAATTAGTGTGGTTCTGTAGGTTGCACTATTCATATATTAACTTCCCCCTTGTATGAATATAAACATATCCTGCCTGATTTTGTACAGGACAATCATTCACTCTCTACAAAAGGTTATTAGTTGCTAAGATAGTGAAACAAGTTAGAAGTTAAGAAGTTCAGGAGCCAGAAACACTATTATTTTAATCAAAATATTGAATATTCTACAATTTTGTATTTCATGTTATTTAATACATCTCAAGCTTATTATAAGTACATATAATCTCATCTGGATTATTCCAGATAAGACTAGATCCAGTGATTTTTGAAATGCTGAAGAGAAGATGTGGCAAAACTGCCATTTAAAATTTATGAGCAGGAGATCCTTGGCAGGAGCAGGACTGTAGTGGTGGCAGAGAGCCAGATAGGACCCAACCAGAAGCTGAATTTTACTTCTACTGGTTTATAGGATATTGATACAGCAAGCATAAGCTTTATTACTTTACCTTTAGAAGTTTTTAAATGTGTGGATCAAGGTTGAAACTCCCAGCTCTAAACCAAGTAATACTTATAGGGATCTTTAGCTAAAAATAAACAAGTTAGCCCTTCAACAGATGAATGGATAAAGAAAATGTGGTATATATGTACAATGAAATATTATTCATATATAAAGAAGAATGAATGACAGCATTTGCTGGTAAATGGATGGAACTGGAGAATATCCTAAGTGAAATAAACCAATCCCCAAAAATGTTCTCTCTGATATACAAATGCTAACTTACAATAAGGGGACAGTAGGGAAGAATAGAAGTACTTTGGATTAAACAAAGCAGAAGGAAGGGAAGGGAGAGGGAATGGAAATAGGAAAAGATAGTAGAATGAATCAGACATTACTTTCCTATGTTCACATATGAATACACAACCAATGTAATTCCTCATCACATACAACCAGAAGAATGAGAAGTTATACTCCATATATTATACACTCTACTATCATGTTTAACTTACAAGAACAAATTAAAAAATAAACAAGTTAAAGGCAAAATGCATACAATAAAGAAATGTAGAAGCCTTTTGCTTCCAGAACTGACATGGCTAAGTATTGAAATAGCCAAAGTGCAGATCATCCATCTTCTTAACTAGCTTATTTTTACTAAGTCTGTAGATATCTATTTATTCCTTTCTTGGAATTAACATGTCTGTTACAAACTGTTTGTGAGCAATGCACAATATTAAACTCAAACCATGAACAATATTAAAATTTTCTTGATAATGTGGAACTGAGATAATTATATCAAGGCCATTGTAATTTTCCTTAAGATACTTGTCCTTGTAGCTTGACCTTGCTGTAGGTTTGAAATGATGTTATAGGAGGCGTAAAGCTGATTTTCCTTTTTCTGTCCCTGAAGAATTACTTCATTGTCACGTTTTGAGCATCCAGGTAATTGCACATCTTTAGATGTGATTTACTTAATTACTCTCCGTTGAAGAATTGGTCCTAGGAAAATTGTTTTGGAAATATGAAATGTGCTTGGCAAACTAAAGATCTTTAGAAATTAAAAGTTATTAAGTTGTCTTTCTAGAGTATAGATATTCTAGAGTACTCTAAATAATAAGCAAACATGCAATGCCTTTTTCCCCCCCCAAAATAAAGTTGCCATTAAAATAACCACAGATCTTAAGTGAGAGATATGTCTCTTTGTCTTTTTGAATGGAAATTAAAGGATGCATGCGAAGGTGAATTTGTCTTAGATATTGACATAGGGTATATCAAAGCAGCTGGTTGGTGGAGAAAGAGTATTGAGAGATGCTGGCAGAAGATAAAGAGGAATGGAGAGGAGATGCTAACAAGACACTTTGGTGAGAGACATTGAGAGGTGTGGGCTTGAAATGTGGAACGAACACGTTATGGATATAGGAATTTCTCTCCATATCTGCACAGAACCAGACCCATTCTGGCAATGTACAAACAATGACTCTGGGAATATCACGGCTACAACCTTGGTATAAGTAATGGGGAGCCTGTGAATTGTCCCCTCAACATTATCATCAGTGATTCTCTTTCAGGCAGTGTCAAGGGCAGTGGACAATGGCCAGGGTCAATTGAAGAAGATAAGGAACATGGTGGATCCTAAGCAGGAATTAGTTTTTAAACATGTGCAAGACATAGTGCCAATGTTACACCATTCCAGCGTCACCCACTATCTACATTTCTCTTGGTGTGACACTCAGTTTTGCTGGAGGAGTGACATTCACTCAGAACATAATGTCAGTCCTGCTCCCTGGAATTGGGCAATGTGGCTTCCTGGTCTTGGGAATCATCCCTTTTGGAGACTCCCACAAATAATTACAGACTGCTTTTTATGAGCTGCTGAGGTTCAAACCATTAAACTGGTAGAAACTCAAACCATTATGATTTTGAGTTTTCAGTTAACTATACCCTCACTTTATTCCTGTGATCGGATAACATCCGATCTGTAACACTGTAATCAGAGATTGAGTTAGATAGAACAGGGTCCCAGGTGGAGCCCAGGCAGTGTTCCAGATTCAAGTGTATTTGTAGGACTGGTGGAACTTGCGTGACAAGCCCCATTTGCATGAGGGCTTGTGGTAATCTTGTAGGTGGGTCCTTACCATAAACCAATGTTAAATGGAGAGATTTTCAGAACTGTATAATATCATTCAGACTGTTCTCCATTCCTACTCATATCTGAATTTTGGTAAAAATCTGTTGCATTTAATTTAAATCTGTTAGAGTTTACAGCAATCTCCTATGGGAAAAACATAAACGTAAGCTATCCTGAAGTAGAGCCATGACATCAGAAGAAAAAAATTATATACTTTTTCATTTTTTGTTTCTGGAGATTGAAACCAGCAGTGCTACAGCCCCAGCCCTTTTTATTTTTTATTTTGAGACAGGTCTTGCTATATTGCTGGCCTTGAACTTGTGATCCTCTTCCCTTAGCTCCTGAATTGCTGGGATTACTGATGTGTACCACTGTGCCTGGATACCTTTGAGAAACATTACTTGGCAGAGTCTAGGCCCAGAGAGATAGGACACGTGGCCTTGGATCCAGAAATGCCTTGTTAGGGGTTTTGTCACAGCTGCCAAGTCATAAAGACAAATGGGCCCAGATGTAGTCCATAGAAAATTTGAAATGTTAAATTCAAGATAAAACTTGACCAGGCCCAGAGGGTACAAGTAAATTGTAGGGGCAGGTAAGTTAGATCCCCATGTCGTCTGCTGCTGCAGTTGCACAGGTACCCCTCCATTAGGTCAAATCTATGGCTGTGTTGTAGGAGGAGGTCCTATAAAACCAGCCAAGGCCCAAACTTGGTTTCCAGAAGTGTCAACAAGGTACGTGGATTCAAACTAAATATGAATGTGACTGCATTATACATACACCTTTAGGGATGGTGTATATATAGATAAACTATTAGTGGTTCGACTGGTCGTCTACTTTGTGTAGAAGAAGTAGCCATAGTTGAGATTATATGTGTATACCTGAACAGTAGCCAGTGAATAGGGGCCTAGACATAAAGGACTGACAGGTCAAAGACAAGGAAATCTAGGGGCGAGCATGTGAATAGATAGATGAAATTTGGCACAAAATGTGTAGATCTTCATGTCAAATTTTAATCCAACAGAAAGCATCCAATATAGTTAAGGCATTTGATGGTTAATTTTATGAGCCAACTTGACTGGGTCACAGGCTCCAGAGACATTTGGTCAAATATTCTTCTGGGTGTGTCTGAGGGTGTTTCTGGATTTAATTAACATATGAATTGGTAGAGTGAGAAAAGCAGATTATCCATACTAATGAGGGTAGGCCTTATCTAGTCAGTTGGAGGCCTAAGTAGAACAAAAAGGCTGACCTTCCTGCAACTAAGGCAGAATTTCCTTCTGCTTGACTTCCTTAACATCAGTTTTTTTCTTGCCTCTGCCCTTGAACTGAAACATTGGCTCTTTCTGGGTGCTAAGCCTGCTGGTTTTTGGACTAGAACTATACCACTGGCTCTCCAGCTTGCACAACCACACATCCTGAGACTTGTCAGCATCCATCATTCTCCTAGGTAGGTAGACAGATCTATAGATATGTCTGGTTAACCAATGGTTCTGCATGATATACAGATACTACCCCAAAGTACACAGCTGAATGTTAGCCCCTTTCTGGGGAGTCTCTGGACTCTCCAATGGTAGAACAGTGCACCTGGTTGTTCACTTTCCTTAGAAGGAGAAATAGCCATATGTGTGGTTATTTATCAGTTCATGTGCAATGACCATTCTTTGGTTAGATGGTCAAGCACTTGGAAAGAAAAATATTTTAAAATTGGCAATAAAGAAAGAAAAAGATTTTAAAATTGGGGGGAAAAGCATGTGGCTAGACCTCCCTGAATGGGCGGCAGGGTCGGGGAGAAGAAGATATTTCCATCCTATGTGACCTCAGCAGAGAATTTTGATAACCAAGTAGGCTGGATAACCCAGTCTGTGAATACCAATCAGCCTCCTTCCCCAGCCAGCCCTGTCATCACCAATGGGCTCATGAACAGTGTGGCTGTAGTGGCAGTGCTGGAGATTATACATGGACTCAGCTTTCACTCCCTAAGAACAACCTGGCAATAGCCACTACTCAGCACCCTGTCTGCCAGTGGCACACACCAACATTGAGTCCCCTTACAACCTCTCTCTCCCTAGGGTGATCTACTGGTGGCAGTTTAATTACATTGGATCACTCCCACTATGGAAGAGGCAGCATTCTGTTATTCCTGAAAACAATATTTACTCTAGATATAGATTTGCCTTCTCTCATGTAATGATTTTGTGCAAACTTCTTTGGATTTGCAGAATGCCTTATATACTATCATCATATTCTGCATAGCATTGCTTCTGATCAAGGAAATCACATCATAAGAAAAAAGAAGTGGGGAAATGGGTCCATGTTCATAAGACTCACTGATATTACCATGTTCTCTAATGTCCTAAGGTTGCTGGTCTATTAGAATGATGAAGTGTTCTTTAAAGACTTAGTCACAGCTCCAGGTAGGTGGTAATTCCTTGAAACACGGAGAGAGGCATCTCTAGAAGACTGCATATGCTCAGAATAAGTTTTCAAAATGTGGTGCTTCTTCTCTTATAACCAGAATTTATGGGCCCAAAAGTCAAGGGGAAAGAGTGGAATTGGCATCACTTATTATTACCCCTAGTAGTCCACTAGCAAAATTTTCCTTTCTTTTCCTGTGACATTATGCTTGACTTTGTAAGGGTCCCGCGAAAAGTCGGAGAAAGAGACCACCAAGTGACCACTCATGCAATTGGCAGAAGGGGATTTATTGAACCAGCATGCTGGGGCTCCATGCCCACTCAAGAAGGGAAAGCAGCCCAGAGCCCCGAGCAGGGGCTGAGCACTGCTTAAGTACACTTTTTTTGGGAGGGCGGGGGTTTTACATACATCACAGTCTCCTTTAACAAATCATTAAACACCGCGGGAAAATCAAACAACAACTCCTAAACATGATTAGTTCATTCATTGGCGGGAACAGGTCAGGCTGGAGTGATAGGTCATTTCTAAACGGAGTACACATTCAAACTGATTGGTTTTAGGGCCTAGAGGACTACGTGACCAGTTACACAGAGTCCCTAGTTACTGGACAACCAGGGAGTCAGTGGGAATATTTACTGGGCAATTCCAGTATTGTCCTAACAGCTACAGGGATTTCAGGTTTTGCAGGTAACATAGAAACCTAACAATACCTCCTTTACATTTTAACTCAGACCTTGCAGCTTAGAAACTTTTACAACACCCGGTCTTTTACCCTTTAACTTTTACGCTTTAACTTCAATTTCTTTTACCCTTACAACTTGTAGAAATCTTAGTTTGAAAAGGAGAAATACTTCTACCAGAAGATGTTTATAACTCCAGTGAAATGTAATTTAACACTACAGTTCAGCCACATTGGGCTTTTCAAGAATCTGAATCAACAAGCAATGAAGGGGATTACAGTGTTGGCTAGGAAGATTGTTCCTGACTGCCGGGGGGGTGGGGGGCGGGGGAATGGACTGCTTATTCCATAATGGCAGAAAGGAAGAATGTGTTTGGAATAAAGGAGAGTTTAGTGTACCATGCCTTGTGACTAAGTTCAATGGCAAATTTTAGTAACTCAGTCCAGACAAGATTGCTGATAGCCCAGATCTCAGGAATAAATGTTTGGGTCACCCACTGGAAAAGAATTACAACCAGCCTGGGTACTTGCTGAAGGCAAAGGGAATAATGAATGAGTAGTAGAAGGCAGTGATAAATACCAACTATGACCATCAGATTAGCTATAAAAAAAAAGAGGGACTGTAATTGTCATGAATATTTCTGTCATATTTTGTTATGAATATGTATGCAAATATCTGCTTCTCTTAATCTTTCATAGTGTAACATAAGATATATTGGCTTTATATCATAGTATTTAAGTATTGTTTATGAATTCATTAGTTAATTTATTTTTGCGGTACTAGAAATTGAACCTAGGGGTGTTCTACCTCTTATTTTTAAAAATTTGATACAGGGTCTTGCTTAGTTACCCAGTCTGGCCTCAAACTTGAAACCCCCTGTCCTGACCTCCTAAATAGCTGGGTTTACAGGCATACACCACAGTGCCTGGGTAAACATTGTTAATTTTATATGATAGTATTTAAGTTATGAGATATCAAGGAAAAAAGTAAAGATCACTCAAGGACTTTGCCTCCTCTTCTGGGAAATGGGTTAATTTGTTTCTACTTGTATGTAGGATCATTGTATCATGCTACAAGATTATGTCAGGCAAAATTATGACATTATTTTCTTTATTTGGAAGTTATATATGGATTAAGAAGATGTGTATGAGTGCCACCTTGACAAGGGATGGGCCCAGGATGGTTCATTTCATGCTTGAAACTGACTGGGCTACAGGTTATTCAGACATTGTCCTGAGGTTACACATGGCTTCAGTGGTCTGTCCTCCCACTCACCACGGCTGCTAGAACTGCTGCTGCCACTGAATGTCCAGTCTGCCAGCCACAGAGACAAATGCTGAGCTCCCCTTTATTGAGGAGACCAATGGCCATGTGATGACAAGTTGACCACACTAGGCATCTTGCTTTTTCTCATTCCATAATACCAAAAGTACCTGGTAACTCTCAAAATCAACTGGAAGAGCTCTAATTTATGTATTTATTTTTTCTACTATTGTTTTAAAATCCTTTTGATGCCTTTATTCATAAGAAATGTAGAACAGTTTTGTCAATACTTGAAAAAAAAGTGCAAGTAAATGTAATTTTAATTGATATTATCGGATTGTTTTCCAGGAAGGCTCTAATACTTCCTGTTTCCACTACAATAGGAGAATCTCATTTTTTCCATATTCATGACAACTATAAGCATTATCACTTTTTATTTTTTGACAAATAGATTTGAAGTGACACCTCATTTGTTGGTTTAATTTATGTTTGTTTCACTGACTACTAGCAAATTTACTTTTTAAAAAAATATTTATTGGTACTAGATTTTTTTTTCCTAATGAATTGTCTGTTCATATCTTCTACTTTTCTACTAGTCTTTTATTCTCTTTCTGCTTCAATTTGTAAAACCTCAGTATTATAGTTTTGAATATTTTTCTTCCTTCTATCTTATAAATATTTTCTCTGAATCTATTATATATATTTATTGATTTTGATTATATCTTTCATATTTATTCATACAAAACTTTAAAATTTGAATTGAGTAATATATTTCTATTTTTTTCTTTTATAACTTTTGCACACCTGTGATCCAAGCTACTTTGGAAGCTGAGACAGCAGGATCACAAGTGCCAGGCTAGCCTGGGTAACTTACCAAGACCCTGTCTCAAAATAAGAAACAAAAAGGGCAGGGCTGTAGCTTAACACTTGTGAGCCCCATGGGTTCAATCCCTAATATCTAAAAGTGTGTGTGTGTGCATTTTAAACTTTTGCCTTTTCAAGCTTTCCTGCCTACAGATTAAGTATATATATTCCTATAATTTTCCCTTCAAGAATTTTGTTTGTTTTATTGATTTTTGTTTGTTTGTTTTTGTTTTTGTGGTGCTGGGGATTGAACCCAGGGCCTTGTGCTTACAAGGCAAGCACTCTACCAGCTGATGTATATTCATCGCCCCTGTTTTATTGATTTTTAAGTTTATAAAAAGTTCATTTGCAATGTATGTTTGTATTTGGCATAAAATATAGCTCTAAGGTTATTTTCTTTTAAATAGATAGCTGTGCCAACATCATTTATTAAATAATGCATCTTTTCCACAATGATTTGGACCACACACCTTTATCTCATATTACTTTTCATATGTATACTGAGATCTCTTTCTGGATTCTTATTCTATTCAATTGAAGTTTGTTTACCTCCTTAAGTTCTGTAATGATTTAGTAACAGTGACTTTTTAGTATGTTCTAATATCTGTGTTTTCCTAACTTTGTTTTGACTTTTTAGTATATTCTAATATCTATGTTTTCCTAACTTTATTTTCAATTTTTTTCATATAAACTTTAAATATACTTTATCGCTTCTAACCCATATTTATACCCTATTAGATGATTTATTAGAATTTAACTAAATTATATACATCATTTTGAGAAATTGTACTTTTTAATATTAATCTCATCAAAACACATGAATGTGTTTCCTTTTGTTCAGAATTTTCTTTATGTTCTGATATAATATGTTATTATTTTCTTCATTTAAATTCTTTGTCCCTCTTGTCAAATTTATCACTTAAGATTCTCTGGAGATGTTTTCTACCTATTGTAAATGCAATATTTTGTCTCATTTCCTTTTTTAAATTAATTAATTAATTAATTCTGATTTGTTATATAGGACAGCAGAATGCATTTCAATTCATAATATACATATAGAGCACAATTTTTTCATGTCTGGTTGTACACAAAAATAGAGTCACACTATTTGTGTCTTCATACATGTACTTAGGGTAATGATGTCCATCTCATTCCACTGTCTTTCCTACCCCCCTGCCTCCTCCCTTCCCCTCCTTCCCCTTTGCCCTATGGAAAGTTTCCTCCCATGCTGCCTCCCATCCCATCCCCTGTTACGGATCAGCATCCTCATATCAGAGAAAACATTTGGTATTTGTTTTTTTGGGGATTGGCTTACTTCACTTAGCATAATATTCCCCAACCTCATCCATTTACCTGCAAATGCCGTGATTTTATTTTCTTTTAATGCTGTCTCATTTCCTTTTTTGGAAGCTTATTAGAAGAATAGAGAAGGCTGGGGCTGGGGCTCAGTGGTAGAGCACTTGCCTAGTATGGGTGAGGCACCACATTAAAAAAATAATAATAAATAAATAAAATAACTGTGGGGCTGGGGATATAGCTTAGTTGGTAGAGTTCTAATGGACTAGTGATTTCATTTACATTCAAAATGTAAAATTTTTCCCCAAAGACTACCTTAATTTTACAATGCAGCAGTGGGATTTTCTATAATCTGTAATGCACAATTAAGAACATACATAACCCTTTCTACGTATAGATACATACCCCATATCTCTTCTACCTTCAATACATCCTCCTTGCCCCTTAGCCTCTTCTTTCCTTCCCACCTCTTCCTCTTCCTCTCCCATCCCAAATAACCTTTCTCACATGTTTGAATTCATCTTTTATGTACCTTCTCAGTGAGAGTCATATAGGTTGTTTATCTACACATAAGTCACATAAGAGCACATTCAATTTAATTACACCTGTGATGACTTGTGGATTTCAGGGTCTATAGGCTTGTCCTCTACACAAATTCCTAGCTCACCTAATACCCTATACTGGTTTCTTTCCTCTCCTAGTTTTAAACATTTCAGCAAATGTAGGTAATTTAGCAATCGCCCACCCAGTTATTCAATCCATAAACTTAGAAATCATCCTTGAGTTGCCTCAAAATTATTACCCCCAAAATATGTCCCAAATCTTTCTCCTTTTCCCCCATATCACTACTACCATACTTGTTTAAATGATTATCCTTTTTTTCCTAGAAATAATAACAATTTAATAGACTGACAAAACATTATATCAGTGAATAAAATATTAAAGCATTGTCCTTTCCTCATTCAACAACATGAAGAGGTTGTTGTTGTTACACATTTAAAGCACCAACTTATTGGAAACTAAGGACCAAGACTGGCCTGATACACAGAGACATAAATTTAGCATGGCAGAGATTACCCAAATGAGCAAAATGCATGATACCCATGTCCAGAGCTTTGAGGAAATCTCATCATATAACTCACTAATTTATTCAATGTTACATTTCCAATATAATGAGCATTTTTAAAAAATCTTCTATATTATAAATCCAAACCACGAAACATCTCTTAAAATTATTTTACTCAAAAGTACAAATGGATTCCTGGAAATCATATTCACAATGCTTCCTAACTAGATTTTATGGAATCATAAATGTGTTTAGCTGTATCTTAGGGCTTAAACTCATTGGAATTATCCCACAATACTTTCTCATCATACTTACCTTGGGCATACATGTCCTCAAAACTAATAGTTATACAATGAAAATCAAACTAGTTTTCTAGGTAGGTATCAGTTTTTCTTCAATAAAGAGATTAGAAATGACCCACTGTAAATAGTTTGTGCAACCAATATTTTGCCACACACAAATTAAGGCAGCCTTAATCATGCCATTTTCTATGAGTTACAAAATCATCGATAATGCGTTTTAAGACTAAAAAGCTCTTCCTTTTTTTTTTGCCTAGTTTCTGTAAACATTCTATTCCCCCAACCCTGCAGCCGGCTGGACAATTTCTTCTGATAAATATATATACCCAGCTTCCCCTACATTGTGAAAAGAAGTTCACTAACTCCAGTCACATAGCTTTTGCTTCTATTTGAAATAAATGTGAGAACTTGAATCTATTTCAAAACTGACTTAATGACAAGGAGGATAACAACATTATAGGTTGCTCTGTGACACATCTGCTTTATTCCTCAAAGGGTCTTTTCAAGCAGGACATCAGTTTTCTATGTCTCTGCCCTATGCTTGGCCTGGACCTATAGAGGTTCAGTGTTGCACATAAACCTACACATTATCTTTTGGTACAGTACAGCAAAAAACTTGAGTTTTTAGCACCTCACAATGAGCTAGAGCATCTCACTAACTGCTTCTGGTTTTCACTGCCACAATTCACCCTAAATTGTTTACAGGATTGAGTTGAATTTAAGTCCTAATTGAATTTTTAAAACAATAGGAAGAAAAGAAAATCTTCATAAACTTAAAAAGACTAATTGAAATGGAAACTTGTTAGTGGGGGGGGGGGAGGCGCGGAGCTATTTGATTAATGTGGGTGAAACCAAAACAAAACCAAGATGTTTTAAGGAAAGAAGGTTTCCATGAATAGGAACTGCTCTGTGAGAAGTTTGCTCTCCTTGCTCAGAGAAGCCTGAAGAGAGAGGAAAATAAATGTGGAGGAAAGAGTGCATGTCAAAAGCAAATGGCCATATTCTGCCACTTCTTCAGTGTTTCCATTCTCTTTAAAAATGTGGTCAAACAGGCATTCAGTTGAAACCACCCAAGAAAAAAGACCAAATGTCTTCTTGGCAGGGGAGGATGCACAGAGGCAATGGGCATCTCAGTGGAAACATTACCTCAAGAGAAAAAGCACTTCAAGTTGATTTGGGGTTCCAATAGTAGGAGTATTGGGCAAGGGGACACACAGTTTGCTAACACATGTATCTTGAAGCCACTCCCCTCTGGTGCCCATGTTCCACTGTAGAATATCCATGACTGTGACTGGAGGAATCAGTTCCACAAAGACCTCACGGCAGCACACACACCTCACTCCTGGTGTGTGTCTGGAAGTGCTGAAATCTGGGAAGTCTCAAGAGCTAGCAGTCTGATCTCCATGACGGCTGAGCTTACACAGATTCCCCGCTAACCCCTAAGTAGAAAAGAACATTTTTTACCTCCAGCATACAGGAAAACCCATCAAGTCAACATTTGGATGGAAAACAGACCACAAACATCTGACCAAGGGCTTTGTTAATGCCATGAACACTAATCTTAACTGAAAAGAAAATAGATCATAAATGACCTAACTTCAAACTTGGCAATGTTGTTGAATCCTTATTTTACATATTGTTTAAGAAGAAAGTGCCATACCGTCCAGAAATTCACAACAAACGCATTGGCAAAAATCATACACCAGAAGGAAGACAAGGCTCAAAAGGGCCAGGTTGACAAAGACAACCCAAGAGTGACTTTCTTGGATACCAGGAAGTAAATCCCTAAGGATAAGAAGCCAGAGTACAGCAGGCTTAGCACTTTATGCTCTATAGTTCACCTGCCAGCCAGATGATCTTCTGAAAATTTAAATCATTTTACTTCACTTTCCTGCTCAAAACTACCCAATGGATTCCTAACGCATTTAGAATACAACCCAAATTGTAACCTTGGTCTAAAAGATCTGATATGAACCAGACCTCCCTTTCTTGCTATTCTCATCTTCTTTCACCCCATTCTCTGCTGTATTTTCTCGCTATTTTTTTCACTAGCTTTCTTGTGCTAATGTGTGAGCTTTATGATTTGCATGCCATTTAACCAGACCTGTACCTATATTTTATAGAGCTGGAAATCAGGAGTTCTTCTTTGGACACCTGACCTGATAAAAGCCTAGGGGCAACCTGTGCATCAGTGGTCTGTGTGTTGGAATAAAGATGTCAAGATCATTCAATGGGGGAAAGAATAGTCTTTTCAACAAATGGTGGTAGGAAAACTGGTTAACCATATGTAAATCAATACATTTTATCCCTACTTCATAGTATTTTTAAAAATTAACTCAAAATATATCAAAGATCTAGGTGTAAGAGCTAAAACTATACATTTCTTAGAAAATATAGGTATAATCTTCACAACTTTGGACTAAGCAGTGTTTTTTAAATATGATGCCCAAAATTTAACCAACCAAAGAAAATACAGATGACTAGAACTTGCCAAAATTAAAAACTTTTGTTTGTCAAAGGCCACTATCAACAGTGCAAAGAGACAACTAACTCACCAAGTAGGAGAAAATAGTTCCTTATCTATCATATATCTCTTAAGAGTTTAGCATATAGAATA
Source organism: Marmota flaviventris (assembly GCF_047511675.1). Lineage (NCBI taxonomy): Eukaryota > Metazoa > Chordata > Mammalia > Rodentia > Sciuridae > Marmota > Marmota flaviventris. Next base: position 14,345,566 of record NC_092498.1, on the reverse strand, counting down.
TATAACTAACTCTTACAACTTGGCAGTAAAAAAAACCCCAATTTAAAAATGGGCAAAGAATTTGAATAGAAATTTCTCCAGAGAAGATAAATAAATGACCACTCAACACATGAAAAAATGTTTAACATGCCAATTAAAACAGCAACGATATACCAACTCACACTCTTGAGGATGGCAATAATTAAAAACAACCAGAAAATAATAAATGTTGACAAGGATGTGGAGAAAAGGAGCCTTCATACTTCACTAGTAGTAATGAAAAATGGTGTGGCCATGATGAAAATCGATTTAACCATTTATAAGAAAGTTAAATTGAATTCACCATGTGAATTCAGCAGGTCCACTTCTAGGTATGTATCAAAGAGAACTGAAAACATGTTCACACAAAATTTGCACATGAATATTCTTCTTAGCATTACTATTAATAGAAAGAAATACAACACAAATGATCAACTGCCGAATGTAATGTATCCATATAATGGAATACTATCCAGCCATAAAAAGAATGAAATACTGATGCATTCTACAACATGACTTAACTAGGTAACTTTTTTTATTTGCAGTGCTGGGAATTGAACCCAGGGCCTCACACATTCTAGGCAAGAGCTCTGCCACTGAGTTATACCCACAGCCCTAGAAAACATTTTGCCAAATGAAAGAAGTCAAATGTGTAAAGCTATATGTTATATGATTCTTTTTATATAAAATGTTCATAATATCATAATAGATAAATAAATAAGAGCAGAAAATAGATTAGTGGTTGCTAGTGATTGAGAGGAGGAAAAAACAGGAAACAATTGCTAAAGGGTACAGGATCTCTTTTTGGTGTGATAAAATGTTCTGGAGTTAGATAGTGGTGATGGTTGCATAACTTTATGAATATGTGAAAACCCACTGAATTGTGGAAATGTTATAATGGCGTATGTTATGTAAATTTTATGTTAAATGTCCAAAATAAAAAATGCCTAGGGAGCTGGATGCGGTGGCACATGCCTATAATCTCAGTGGCTTGGGAGACTGAGGCACGAGGATTGCTGTTTTTGTTACTATCGCTCTATAGTATAGTTTAAGGTGTGGTATAATGATGCCACCTGCTTTACTCTTCTTACTAAGGATTGCTTTAGCTATTCTGGGTCTCTTATTTTTCCAGATGAATTTCATGATGGCTTTTTCTGTTTCTATGAGGAATTTCATTGGGATTTTGATTGGAATTGCCACCTCACTCCAGTCAGAATGGCAGCTATTAAGAATATAAACAACAACAGGTGTTGGCGAGGATGTGGGGGAAAAGGCACATTTATACATTATTGATAGGACTGTAAATTAGTACAGCCAATATGGAAAGCAGTATGGAGATTCCTTAGAAAACTGGGCATGGAACCACCATTTGACCCAGCTATCCCACTCCTCGGTCTATACCTAAAGGACTTAAAAACAGCATACTACAGGGACACAGACACATCAATGTTTATAGCAGCACAATTCACAGTAGCTAAACTGTGGAACCAACCTAGATGCCCTTCAGTAGATGAATGGATAAATAAAATGTGGTATATATGCACAATGGAATATTACTCAGCAATAAAAGAGAATGAAATCAAGGCATTTGTAGGTAAATGAATGGAGTTGGAGGATATAATGCTAAGTGAAGTTAGCCAATCCAAAAAACCAAATGCTGAATATTTTCTTTGATATAAGGAGGTTGATTCATAGTGGAATTGGGAGGAGGGACATGGGAAGATTAGATTAACTCTAGATAGGGTAAAGTGGGAGGGGAAGGGAGGGGGGCACTGGGGTAGAAAAGGGTGGAATGAAGTGGACATCATTACCCTAAGAACATGTATAAAGACACAAATGGTGTGAATATACTTTGTATACAGAGATATGAAAAACTGTGCTTTATATATGTAATATGAATTGTAATGCATTCTGCTGTCATATATAATAAATTAGAATAAAAAATTAAAAACAAAAGAATTTTGTCCAAAGCAACAAACTTTGTCAAAATTTTAATACACTTAATTACTTTTACCAGACTGAACTTTGTAGTAATTTTAAGTGAGACTCATAAAATTTATTTCCTAGAAAACTTTTGCAACTTTATATGTATATGTATGTATATGTGTGTATATATATATATATATATATATATATATATATATATATATATATTTAATTTTTTATTTTTATATACATTCAGGTTTTGCTTTCACTATCCTTTGCCATATTCTGGAAAAATCAGATAATTTAGTTTAGGATAAAACTAGCCTCCTCATTTCTTTGATAAACAAAAGCACATTCCATAAACAAATCTATGAAATAAAACTTTCTCTATATACACATGTCCTACTTGGTTCTGTTTCTCTGGAGAACCCTAATGTGTACAAAGCTGTTATTCAAACTCATAGTAAAAAATCTAAATAAAGAGTTTATTTTGAAAAAACAACAACAACTAATGAGTGAATTTAGAGAATTCCTAGATATAGGGTCATAAACAAAAATCAATTGTATATTTAAATACTATAGAAAACAACTGGAAAATGAAATTTTTAAAATTATATTTATAATAATATTAAAAACCTAAAATACTTAGAAATAAACAAAAGATATATAAAACCGCTATTGTAAAAATTGAAAAACTTTGCTGAGACAAAGTTTAAAAAACCTAGATAAATCAGGAAACATACTATATTCGTGGGTTGACTGATTCAGTATTGTTAAAGTATCAGTTCTCCTCCAAATACATCTATAGATTCAATGAAATCACAATTTTATAATTCCACTAGATTTCTTTTTCAATTGATAGACTCATTCTAAAATTTATATGAAAGCAAAAAAAAAAAAGTTGGGGGGGGATGTCTAGAATATCCAAAGGAAATTTGCAAAAGCACAACAAAGTTGGAGAACTAACATTAGTTGACTTCAGCTTTTAAAATAAATCTAAAAGAATGAAGGCATTGAACTGCTGGGAAAAGGTTCAACAAATAGAAAAGCAGAACTGAAGAGAAATCCCAGAAACAGACTCACACTTACTTATTTGATTTTTTACAAAGATGACAGATCAAAGGAAAATCTTTTCAACAAATTGTGCTAGAACAATTGAACATCAATATGGAAAAAAGTGACTCTTAACGCCTACCTCAAATCATACACAAAAAAGAATTCTAGATTGATTATAAACCCAAACACAAAAATTAAAACTATAAAGCACCAGAAGAAGACATAAGAGAATATCTTCATGACTTGTAGGTAAGCAAAAGTTCTTAGAAAAACACAGACTTACCTGGCCATAAAAGAACAGATTGATAAATTTAGACAATAAAAATTTAAGGTGGCAGCCGCAGAGAGGAGGCCCTGGCTCCCACACCAAGGAGAAGCATGAGCTGATCCAGAAGTCCAAACTAGCCAAGCAGCCCAGGCACTATGATGACATGGCCACCTGCACGAAGTCCACGACCCAGCAGAGCTCTCCACTGGGGAGCACAACCTGTTCTCAAGTGGCCTACAAGAACGTGGTCAGGGGCTGCAGGCAGGTATGCCTGGAGGATCATCTTCAGCATTGAGCAGAAAACTCACACCTTTAACAAGAATTTGCAGCTGATTAGGACTATTGGGAGAAAGTGGAGTCGGAACTGAGATTTATATGCACCTTGGTCCCAGAATTATTGGGTAAGTATTAATAGCCAATGTAATTAATCCAGAGACTAATGTCTTCTATCTGAAAATGAAGGGAAATCACTTCTGTACCTTGTTGAAGTGATGATCAGAAACAGGCAGTAGATAATTCCTAAGGAGCTTACCAAGAGGCATTTGACATAAACAAAAAAGAGGTACAAGCACACACCCAGTCTGCCTCAGGCTGGCTCTTAACTTTGCTGGGTTTTACTGTGAGATCCCTAAAAACCCAGAGCTTTCCTGAACAGTAGGTAAAATTGACATTTTTTTTTTTTTTGTACCAGGGATTGAACTCAGAGGCACTCAACCACTGAGCCACATCCCCAGCCCTATTTTTTTTTGTTGTTGTTTTTTAGAGACAGGGTCTCACTGAGTTGCTTAACACCTCGCCTTTGCTGAGGCTGGCTCACAATCCTCCTGCCTTAGCCTCCAGAGCTGCTGGGATTACAGGTGTGCACCACCATGCCTGGCTGCATCAATTTTTGATGAGTCCTTTGCAGAACTTGATAAACTGAAGACTCATACAAGGAGAGCATCCTTGTTATGCAGTTGCTTAGAGACAACTTAACATTTTGGATATCGGACAGAGAAGGAGAAGATTGTGACAGAAGGGGCCAAAAACTACAAACAGGCTGTCATCCTTCCCTTTAAGAAATCTTTTTACACATCTCCATTCCTTATTCTGCTTGGATTTCCTCAAGCAAAGAAACCCATTCATGTATGGAATCAACTGTTCATAGCCTTTTCACACTGCCGCTTTGAGTAAAAGCCATTCCTTGATTTGTTTGTCTTAGCTTTCCTGGTATGCAGTTACTGCAGTAGGTAAGTATTAATAGCTTCATTTCATATAAACATAAGTAACTTCTAAAAACTTAGTCGAGAATTAAAAATCTGTCTGGTATTTAAGTAATCTGAACCAGTTCTTCAATGACTGTGCTTTATATTACTGTGAAGATAAGAAAATGTATTTAATTATAATTTAAAGAGTGTTCTAGCCAGGTATGGTGGCACACGCTTGTAATCCCAGCAATTCAGGGAGGCTGAGGCAGGAGAATTGCAAGTTGGAGAACAATCTTCGCAACTTAGTGAGACCCGAAGTAACTTATCAAGACCTTGTCTCAAAAAATAAAAAGGGCTGGGGTTGTGGTTAAGCACCCCTGGGTTTAATCTCCATTACCAAAAATAAATTAAATAATATTGTTGTATATAACTTCTTAATTTCTACATTCCCTTCCTTATTTAGTTTGAATGGGAAAGCACTTGACATTTCTGGGCCAGGGGTCACAAAGTGAAATGCCTCCTGTATAGCACATATTATGGGAGGTTGCATTTGTCTGTGAAAACAGGAAGTTTCCTTTTTCATTGTTCATTTGTTTAAGTTGACAACTTCCCTTCCCATTAAAAATTCACTTATGGGCTGGGGACATGGCTCAAGCGGTAGCGTGCTCATCTGGCATACGTGAGGCACTGGGTTCGATCCTCAGCACCACATAAAAATAAAATAAAGATATCGTGTCCACCTAAAGCTAAAAAATAAGTATTTAAAAAAAATTCACTTATCAGTTGGGTGCTGTGGTGCATGCCTGCAATCCCAGGGGCTCGGGAGGCTAAGGCAGGAGAATTGTAAGTTCAAAACCAGCCTCAGCAAAAGTGCAGCACTAAGCAACTCAGTGAGAACCTGTCTCTAAATAAAATGCAAAACAGGGCTGGGGATGTGGCTCAGTGGTCAAGGGCCCCTGAGTTCAGTTCCTGGTACCCCCCACAAAAATTCACTTATGCCTCCTGCCTTTGTAGTTCTGGTATTCATTTTATTATGTAATTAAAGTAGTACGTTGCTGCCAGAATACAAGCATTGTTTTTGGCAAATTAAAGTGCATGTCAATTCTTAATATACCGGAAAGGGGAAATAAAAGTACACAAGTCCAAATTTAAAACTTTAGTAATTTTCTACACAGATTTGTACACATGTGAGAGGGTGTCCCGTTTGTCTAATCATTATTCTTTACAGAGTTGGACCACTATTGTGCATTCCTAACCATCGGCTGTAGTCCCAAAAAAAGCCTTGTGAAAAAGTTATGCCCTGTGTAACAGCAGAGTAACATAAAATAAAATTACATTTTATAAACCATTTACTATTGCTTTGTAACAATTGCATTCCCAGCCAGATGAATTTACTACTTTGTGAAGTATATTGATACTCCCTTCTTCTATTATATAAAATGTAATAGTGGTACATATATTTCTGCTTTGTGGTACACTTGTCTGGGAATTCCTGAAAATGTGTAAAATTGGACTACAACTTCTTAGTATTTTACTATAGATCAGTCTCATGGTCCTTCACTTCCTCAAATGTAATGGAACCTGGCTAAGTGTTATGGATAAAGTGGACATTTTAAAATAAAAAATTAAAACTTCTGTTCATCAAAAATGAATAATCAGGCCGTAGACTTAGAGAATATAGTCACAAATATATTAACTCACAAATATTATAACTCTTATAACAATATTAAAAAGATAAACAGTACAATTTTTAAAATCGCAAGAGACTTGGATACTTTATAAGAATGTGATTAAAAAGCACACAAAAAGCATCCTCCTCATCAGTAGTCATGAAGGAAATGTAAATTGAAGCTACAATGAAATACCATTATACTCCTATCTACACGGCTGATTCTTAACAAGAAGATCAAAGGTTGGCAATGATGTGAGCAACCATAACTTGAATTCTTATACGTCGAACAGTGTAAATGGAATAAACCTTTGAAAAAGGGTATGGCAGCTTCTTATAATTTCCTGTATCTGGATGTAAGTATGTACATCAGCAGCTATACCAAGGGCCATGGACTGAAACAATGAGCCAGAATAAATATTTCCTCCTTTTAAGTTATTTATCTTAGATATTTTGTCATAGTGATAGAAAGCTAACTAACATACCTACTACTCTTCTGGACAATACCAGGATCTTAGAATGTTTTTATCTTTAATTATAAGTAACATCAGTAACTATGTAAGTATGTACATTCAGATACAGAAAATTGTGGGGGTAAAGTGAGAGGGTAAAGGTGATTAAAAGAGAGTTCTGAGTCTCAACTTTAGTATTTAGAGGTCACAGAAAAGAAAAAGTGCCGAGATAGCTCAGTTGGTAGAGTTCTTGCCTTGCACTCACAAGGCCCTGGGTTCAATCCCCAGCACCACCACCAAAAAAAAAAAAAAAAAAAAAAAAGTGAGAAAGGAAACAATACATCAGTAAAAAAAATAAGAGTATAGAGGCTGGGTTGTGACTCAGCAATAGAATGCTCGCCTAGCACGTGCGGGGCACTGAGTTCAATCCTCAGCATCACATAAAAATAAATAAAATATAGGTATTGTATCAACTACAACTAAAAAAAATATTTAAAAAAATTAAAAAATAAAACTATAATGTCATGGATGCCAAGAGAATAAAGTATACTGAGCTTTCTGTTCCTAAGAATGTCTTTGTATCTTTTTTGGCTTAATATCTGTTTTGTTTGATGTTATCCTTAAGTTACTTCTGGTCAGTAATAAGCTAGAAAATTTGTTTTCCATCATTTTATTTTCAATTGTTTGTATACCTATAACTTAGGTATGTCTCCAAAGTGACATGAAGCTTTTTTAAAAAGCAAACTGAGAATATCTGCTTTTATCTGATTATTTGAATCCATTTTATTTATTGTCATACTAATCAATTGGATATGATATTATTTGGGGTTTATTTTTACTTCCTTTTAAGTGATAGCTTATTTTTTCTTATATTATGTGGAAATAATTAATTTTTACCTCCAATTTTTATCCTAGTTATTGTTCTTAGAAGATTCCTATAAATTTTTAACATATGCACTTGGTTAGCATGCACAGGGCCCTGGATTCAACCCCCAGCACCACATACATGCACAAAATTTATATATTATAAATATATATTTAATGAAGTATAAAGTTAATCATACCTCTACTATTATGGTTTGGATCTTAAATGTCCCCCCAAAATTGGTGTGTCAAAGGCTTGGTTCCCAGCCTATGGCACTATTGGGAAGTTGTGGAAACTTTAGTAGGAGATAGGACCTAGAGGAAGGAAGTGAGATCACTGGGGGCATGCCCATGGAGGGGACTGGGACTCTGGCACCTCCTTTCTCTCTTTGCTTTCCTCTACCATGTACTTCTACCATCATGTACTGCCTCGCCACAGGCCTAAAAGCTGCTGTCCCAAGCAACCATGGATTGAAACATCTGAAACAATGAGCCAGAATAAATATTTCCTCCTTTTAAGTTATTTATCTTAGATATTTTGTCATAGTGACAGAAAGCTAACTAACATACCTACTACTCTTCTGGACAATACCAGGATCTTAGAATGTTTTTATCTTTAATTATAAGTAACATCGTAACAAAATGGTGCAGTAAGTTCCTGTAAAAATCCTATCCTCCATAAAAGCAATTAGAACTTCAGCAAAAAAGAAATGTCAAAATAAACTTCTTCAGAATTCTGGAAATTAGCCAAGACCTTGCTGCAATCAAGGAAATTTATAAGAATAGTGAGTTTTGTGACATTTTAATTTTCTCTATTCTCATTCTTTTTCCCAGTTCTGCAGTAGCCCTGAAAACAGCTTGTAACCATGAAACAAGCTTCCTAGTAGTAGAACTAGGTTGGGATTCCTTCAAAACCTTATTCCCTGATAATGACCTTTGACATATCTCATGGTTCCCTATGGAACACTACTCAAAAAGTAGTCTTTATTTAACCTGACTCAATATTCACCCCGTGTATATAGCCTTTTCCCTGTGTGTATTGGTTCAGAACAATCAGAAGCTACTATTTAACACTGAGCTGCCTATGGCAGTGAATAATGTTGGAGCTCACAATAGGCTAACTAAAAAACTTTGAAAAGCTCTAATGCACTTCTTGTAGTCTGGAAGGATGTAGTCCTGCCTAGGGCTGTGCGCGTATCCCTATGTGTACATGTTCAGGAAAGACTTGAGATTCTCCTAAATTCTCATCTTTGGCTAACCTTAAAGCATTGTGCAAGAATGAATTGAAGATTTAGGAGGAGTTGAAAACTGCCCAGCTGAGAGTTAAAATCATGTCTTCATGTCTTTATATTTGAACAGAGCCGCTAAGCAAAGAATATTCAATAGAAACCCTCTCCAAGGAGGCTCAGATGTTGGACGTACTAAGTAAAGACTTTAAATCAGTTAATTTAAATATATTCAAAGAAATCATGTCTAAAGGCCTTTAGAGAAAGTATGAGAATTACCAAATATAGAATGTCAATAAGATGATACAAATTACAAAAAAGAAACAAATAGAAATGCTGGAGTTGCAAAGCGCAGTAACTGAGATGAAATTTAAAAAAATATGTATTTTTTTAGTTGTTAATGGACCTTTATTTAATTTATTTATACATGGTGCTGAACATCGAACCCAGTGAGTCACACATGCTAGGCAAGTACTTTGCCACTGAGCCACAACCCCAACCCCTTCACCTCTTTTGTTAGATTGATTCCCCAAATATTTTATTTTCTTTGAGGCTGTTGTGAATGGGATAGTTTTCCTAATTTCTCTTTCAGTTGATTCATGACTTACATGTAGAATAAGAATTGACTTATAGGTGTGAATTTCATATCCTGCTACATTGCTGAATTCATTTATGAGTTTAAGAAGCTTTCTGGTGGAGTTTTTTTGGGACTTCTAAATACAGAATTATGTCATCAGCAAATAGGGATAGTTTGAGTTCCTCTTTTCCTACTTGTATCCCTTTAATTTCTTTTGTCTAATTGATCTGGCTAGAGTTTCTAGGACTATGTTGAAGAGAAGTGGTGATAGAGGGCATCCTTGTTCCTGTTTTTAAGAGGGAATGCTTTCAGTTTTTCTCTGTCTAAAATGATGTTGGCCTTAGATTTAGCATGTATACCTTTTATAATGTTGAGGTATATTCCTACTGACCGTAGTTTTTCTAGTGTTTTGAACACAAATGGATGCTGTATTTTGTTAAATTCTTTTTCTGCATCTATGAGATAATCATGATGTGATTTTTGTCTTTAAGTCTTTCGATGTGATGAATTACATTTATTGATTTCTGTATGTTGAACCAGTCTTGCATCCCCAGGATGAACCCCACTTGATCATGATGCATTATCTTTTTAATATGTTTTTGTATGCGATTTGCCAGTATTTTATTGAGAATTTTTACATCTATGGTCACCTGAAATTTTCTTTCCTTGATGTGTCTTTGTCTGGATTTGGTATCAGGGTGATACTAACTTCATAGAATGAGTTTGGAAGTGTTCTCTCCTTTTCATGGAATAATTTGAGGAGGATTGGTGTAGTTCTTCTTTGAATGTCTGTTAGAACTCGGCTGAGCATATGTCTGATCCTGGGCTTTTCTTTCTTGGTAAGCATTTGATGGCATCTTCAATTTCATTGGTTGAAATTGATCTGTTTAAATTTTCTATGTCCTTGTCCTTCTAGGTCATATGTCTCTAGAAATTTGTTGATGTCTTCAAGATTTTCTATTAGTGTATAAATTTTCAAAATAAGTTCTGATTATCTTCTGTATTTCAGTAGTGTCCATTGTGATATTTTCCTTTTCATCGTCAATTTTAGTAATTTCAGTTCTCTCTCTTTCTCTTTGTTAGCTTGCTTAAGTGTTTATCAATTTTATTGATTTTTTTTCAAAGAACCAGCTTTTTGTTTTGTCAATGTTTTTGGATTGTTTCTTTTGTTTCAATTTCATTGACTTCAGCTCTGATTTTAATTATTTTCTGTGTTCTGCTGCTTTTGGTGTTTCTAAGGCTTTGAGATGTAATGTTAGGTTATTTATTTGTTGACTTTATACTCTTTTAATAAATAAGCTCAATGCAATGAATTTTCCTCTTAGCAGTGCCTTCATAATGTCCCAAAGAGTTTGATAGGTTTTATCACTATTCTCATTTATCTCTAAGTAATCTTTTATTTCATCCCTGATTTCTTCTGCTATCCATTGGTCATTCTCCGGAGTTTCACATGTGTGGTGGAGGAACCAATTCTTAGACCACTATATCACCTATGGACCTCAAGTTTTCTGGTTTTGGATTCAGCCTCCAAACTCAGTCTCTCCTGCCCCTGTCCATTCGAATTCCCAGCTGGGTGCATCTCTCCTAGCCCGTCCTACCAGCTGCCCGATTGGAGTGTGCAGGGGTACACAGGTAGGTTTCATGTGCAGTCATCCCTTGTGTAAACCTCTCTTCACATTTGATTTTCTCCTGGTCACTTAGGCCCACTCTATGTCATGCAGTGGGGGTTTGCCTGTCCTGTATTTTGGGCCAGCCTTGGGTTTGCCAGGACTCGGCTCCCTCAGCTGCTGGCCCCCATGTCTTGGCTGCAAAACATTTCCTTTCCCTGTCCCACACATGCCGCTGGGAGAGATGCAGTTTCTTTCCTGTATACGGCTATTGGACAGCGTGCCTTTCCGTTCCGTGGGGCAGTGTCTTAGATCTCTAAACTCTCTGTACCCAGAAACTCCTCAGTTCTCCTAAAAATGTGGGTTCCTTTAATTCCCTTATCCCTCCACTGCGCTCATGGAGGAGCTGGTGCCTCTGCCACAGCAGTGACTGTGGCACTGGAGATTTCTTCTTTATTTTATTATATCCAACCTCCTGAGTCCCCGATCTGCTTTGAGTGTCCAGTATTACATTCTAGTAAAGTCCCCCCCACCTTTTTTTTTTTTTTCCGTTTACCCACCTTGCTGAGAAGCTGCCTGAATGCATTGTTGGTTTCACGCCATGGAGCAGCCAGGAAACCACCTGCTCTAGTCCATTAGCTTGAAACTCTGTGTCTTCTAGGGAACCCAGGGCCTCATGTGTGCCAGGCCCGCACTCTGCCACTGAGCCATAGCCCCAGCCCCAGTTTTCTACTTTTATTTGGAGGTTTTCTTCTTCTTTATTAGCCTTTTTGTTTAAAGAGCCAGTACTTGACTTTATATATACATGTTTACTTATTTATTTTAACTAATTTCTACATTTCATTTACTCTGTTCTACCATTTCTTTCTTGATTTCTTATTTTACTCTGTTATTTGTGTCTAGAAATATCATTTAAAAGATTTTCAATCTTTTCCTTTCTTCATATTTTAAGTAAAGGCTAAATATATATCTTTAAATACTGCTTTAGCTCTAGCCCACAGTGTGGATATATTTTATTTTCATTCAACTCTAAATACTTTATATTGTAACTTCTTCTTTAACTCATGATTAACTTAGGAAAACATTTTAAAGTTTTCAAATCATGGCACGGTGTTGCACACCTGTAATCCCAGCAACTTGGGAGGCTGAGGCAGGAGGATTACAAGTTCTATTAGGCTAGCCTGGGCAACTTGGCAAGATTCCATTGCAAAATAAAATTTTAAAGGGGCTGGGGATGTAGCTCAGTGGTAGAGTGACTCTTGGTGTTAAAAAAAAAAAAAGGTTTCAAAGCAGAGGTTATTAAGAAATTATTTTTTTGGTTGATTTCTTATTCATTTGCATTCTGTTGTCAAAAATAAAATCATATCATTTTTTAAAAAATTTTCTTTTAGTTGTCAATGGACCTTTGTTTTATTTATATACGGTGCTGAGAATCAAACCTAGTGCCTCACACATGCTAGGCAAGTGCTCTACCACTGAGCTACAACCCCAGCCTAGATCAAGTTTTGTTTTAGAGTTTAGATTTATTATGCACAAAAAGGAATAATTTGCAAATTGAGAGACCTCGAACCAAGTGATAAGAAGTCCCACTATAGCAGTTATCCCAGTTTATGAAGCATTAAGGAGGAAGTATTTTGACCTTTTAAAAAATTATTTTCTATTAAACATCACAATTCTTCAGGGGCACTCTACCACTGAGCCACATCCCCAGCCTTTTTAATGTTATTTTGAGACAGGGTCTTGCTGAGTTGCTGAAACTGGCCTGGAATTTGTGATCTTCCTACCTCAGCCTCCCGAGTTGCTGGGATTATAGGTGTGTAGAACTGTAACTGGTTTACATGTTAAAATTCTCGGTAAGGCAAGCAGAGCTGTTTAAGCTGATTACTCTATAGCTAGCTGGTTTAGTTTCATTGAATCATACTGGACATAAAGGTTATGTTTTGTATTTTGTTTATAATTGGAGTCAGTGTTTCAGGGAAATCAAGATGCCAGGTTGTGGCCTTGGGCATATATAAATTGGGGCCTCTATATTTATTTTTCTTTCACAACCCTCCCTGCCCCATTTTGGTCATTCTCTCAGTTGAACTGCATGACTAACTATTTAGTGCTACTGTTAATCATCACCACACATTGTTTTCTTTTCCATAGACATTCGTATGTCCCAAACTAGGGTCTCAGTAGGTTCATTCAGTGATTCTCTTCTTGAAGTTCCTGTTCAGTCCTCACAGAGGTCATGTATCAAGTTAGTGGCTGCTGATAAGCATCAAGATTCTGGAGAGTATACCATGTTCAGGGAGGTTACCAATATGACTAATAAGAAGATAATATCCCCAGGCCTAGTGGTGCACGCCTGTAATCCCAGAAACTCAGGAGGCTGAGACAGTAGGATCTTGAGTTCAGATCCAGCCTCAACAACTTAATGAGGCCCTGAGCAACTCATTGAGACCCTGTATCTAATAAAATATTTTTTTTTTTTAAAAAAAGGGCTGGAGATGTGACTCAGTGGTTAAGCACTTCTGGGTTCAATCCCTGGTGCCAAAAAAAAAAAAAAAGAAGAAGATAATATCAAGGTTCCCAAGAGCCAAGATTTGATCAACTAAATAAATCAATTGATTATACCTCCCTAATCTGGTGGAATACCAAGATTTTTTGTTTTTTTTTATATTTCTAAGATTTGAGGTTATAATTCCTGACTTAATGACACTGAAACAATTTTTTATTTCAATATGGCAGTTCTAGTCCAGTAAACTTTCCTGGTTTGCAGTTTGAGTGTCTCTGGTGATGTCATTGTGCATTTGAGTAAACTTTTTCTGTGGCCCATACAGCAATAGGCATGAAAGTTGTTCATATGTGAACTGCTATGGTGATTTCTCTGAAGTTTATGTCAAATCATTCGGCTAATTTAACTACATTGTAGAGCTATAAGGCCAGGAACAGCCCCAGTTTAAGGTTATCAGAGACCTGTACTTGTCAAGTCTTTTTCATGATTTCTTGTAATTTTGTGTCATAGATGCTTGCAAAAGATTTTAGGAAAGCATCAAAGTGAAATAATCATTGTCCATGGATGAAAAATGACTAAAAATGTCCATGAGAATTTAATTTAATGCAGCTGATAAAGGATCTTTGATTATTTATACAGTATAGGACAATTTAAGATAATAACTAGAAGTGATATAATGTGTCATTAAGAACACAAACAAATTTTAGGAATTTTATATAGTTTCTTTAATATATATTGTTAACATATAACCATATAAATATAACCTAAAGAAGGATTATCAGCATTACTTTTTACTTGTCAGTGTTTCCTCGGTAATTTAACATATCATTTAATTAATCTTTCTCTTAAAGCAAAAATAAAGTTTTGAGACTTTTTTGGGACTCTTTGAAAAATTCCAAAGTTAGTTTGAGGTCAAGCTTTATTTAAAATTGGATTTTGGGGAAATTGTTCAAAATGAAAATGTTGAAACATTTGGTTAAGTAGGACCACAGTCACTGTAAAATAATACTTAGTTATCCATTTAACCAAAGTGACAATTAAAAGAATTCAAAAGTGCCATGGGTCGTAGTGCACACCTGTAATCCCAGCAACTTTAGAGGTGGAAGCAAGCTCGAGGCCAGCCTCAGCAACTTCGTGAGCTGCTCTCTCAAAATAAAAATAAAAAGGACTGTGACTGTGACTCAGTGGTAAAGTGTCCCTGGGTTTCATTCCTGGTATCAGGAGATTAAAAAAAAAAAAAAAAAGAAAGAAAAAGAAGAAAAGAAAAAAAGACTTAAAAGCAACTAAAGAAAATTTTTGAGTTGTAAAAAGGAAAACAAACAACTTTAGCTCTTTTAGTATAGAAGATTGTTTTCTTAAATAATTGAAGACCTGATAAAACACACAATCCTTTTTTCTTATGTGAATTAATTTAAAGGAAAAAAAATAACAAAACAAAAAACTTTTTATAATCTCTAATGAGTAGCATACTAATAACCTAAGAAAAATTTGTCATTTTAATAGGGAGAAGACAAAATTTTAGTTTTATTTATATCACTGTACTTTTGCTAATAAGTCTCTCTTTTGTATACAACCAGAGATATGAAAAATTGTGCTCTATATGTGTAATATGAACTGTAATGCATTCTTCTGTCATATATAACAAATTAGAATAAAAAATAAAATAAAAAATCTGTCTCTTTCTATAATAATTAGCTACCTTGTTTTATAAACAAAAACTATTTTCTTTATTATTTTAACAAAAATTATTTTTCTAAAAAACTTGTATATTTATAATTATTAATAGGCAGGCATGGTTGTGCATGCTACTAGTTCCAGCTACTCAGAAGGGTGAATCAGGAGGATCACAAGTTCAAGGCTAGCCTGGGCAACTTAGAACCTGTCTTAAAATAAAAAATAAATTTTTTAAAAAGACTAGGGATGTAGCTCAATAGTAGAGCTCTCTGGGTTTAATCTCCAGTATGGTAGGAGTGGAGACATACCCATAATCCCAGCTACTGGCGAGGGTAAGCAAGGAGGATCATTAGTTCAAGTCCAGCCTGGGTAACTTAGTGAGATCTTGTCTTAAAAAATAAACAACAACAATAGCAACAAAAACAAAACAAAACAACAAGAACAACAAAAAACCCCACAAAGGATGATCACATACATGTAAACAAAAAAACCCACAAACATATCTTAGTTTCTTTGAATACTTTTATATAGAGTTGTTCCCTTTACCTTTGTAAATTTTAGTAGTTAGGAAATGAAGACCCAATTATAATATTTTAACTATCAGTAGCATTTCTTTTACAAAGAAAATTAGGAAATGTACAATTACAGACTGTCACATTAGCATTCTGAGAAGACTAGTAAATTTTATAAATATATTATGTCATACTTTTACAATTATAGCCTCCTTTTGGTATAAATTCTCACTCTGGCAGAAAGAATATGTTAATAAAACCAAATATCTTTACTAACTTAAGAAGAATCTGAAGGGGAGGAAATATTTTTTTATGTTTCCATAATTATGTGAAAATAATTCATGTGACAATGCATACAGAATGTCTACATATTGATATTGAAACTCAGACATATTTCCATCTCTACTAATGTATATTCTTTTTTGTTTTATTAGACCTTTGCAGTGTTGGGTTCATCCTGATAAACTCATACATGTATGGAATTTGATTTCAGTTCATAAATTCCTCCCTTTCCCCTTCCCCTTTTCCTCCCATCCTCCCTCCCCTCTCCCATTCTCCTTCCTCTACTCTACTAGACTTCCTTTTGCTTGTCTATTTATTCATATTTGATTGGTTCTTTTTACTTATGAATAAAGGTGAAATTCCCTGTGGAATATTTATGTATTCATATAACATTATTTTTAAGTAATTTATTCTGCACTGATGGAGGTAAATTTTCATCTCTGTTTTCTTCTGGGTCTGAGAATTAAGTTGACATAAAATAGATTCATGTGAGAAAAACATACACATTTATATAATATAGATGTAATGTGACATGGAGCCCTTGTAAGGAAATGAAGGCCTGAAGATTCAGTTAGGGTTGAATTAGTCAAAGAGTAATAAATTATGAAAATGTGATGAGGCAAAGAGGCTTGGACTAGGACAGTTAGTTGGTTAGAGAAAGTACTAGGAAAATAAGGGTTTGCTTAACTAGGTTGGTTTGTACAGATTTTCCTCAACCTCAACTTTAAATCCATGGGTGGTAAGAAGGTTACTTCTCTTGGGGTATAAGGAGATTGTCTTTCGCATAGGAATTTTATCTCCTGCTTTTAATAAAAAAAAAAAAAAGGAGTCGGGGGGCATTCAGGATGGCTTTTTGTTGTTACATCCTTTTTTTTTTTTTTTTGCATCTGAATTTTAAGTGCCTTTAATTCAAAACAGTCAGTACGGTTAAAGTGGTACATTTTGGGGTGGAATGTTCTGAGCTCATTCAATGCCAAAGTTAAATAAACTTATGTTTAGCAATTAATATTTCAGGATTTTATCCTATTTGGAAATGGTCTAGATATTCAATGACTATCCATCATTTACTTAAACAGTATAACTTCATGGGTAGAAGTTATCAGATTCTGAAAGATTCTGAAATGATTTTAAAGGTTATTTAAGCTTTTATTTTACTTATATCCATTTAATTTGCTTATTTTTTTTAAAAGTTATGCTTGGCACTCATGAAAATTTTGTGCAGTATTAAACAGCTATTCATCATCTTATATTTTATAGTTATATTTCTTTCTGACAAGTTTTATCACATAGAGATAACATGAGTTTATTTTACTAGTAAACCTAGGTGGAAATGTAATAGGTGTATGATATTTAATGCAGACAACTGTGAAGGCATCTTTTCCCCCTAAACCAATAATATTTTAATTATTAAAGGCATTATTTTTAAAGCCAATTCAGTAAAATTATTTTATAAACTAATTTTAACATTATTATCCTGAGATAGGAAAACATCATACATACATAATATAGATGTATGTAGGTAGATATAAACATAGAGACAGATGAAAATAGAGATCTTGACTTTTATTCAAAAATCTTACCATACTACTAGTTTATGAAAGAATAGCTAGATTCAAACTCTGTTTCTGGCAGTTAATGTTCCTTGCAGAGATAGTCAAAGCTTTTTATTTATGGAAAAGATTTAAATTTCTTTTTCATTTGTTAGTTGGTTTCTAAATAACACCATCCTCCCAATCCCCTAAATGTGTGTGTGTGTGTATGTGTATAAATATATATGCATATACATACATACATACATGCATCACACAAAGACTAAGAGTTAAGGTCGCTGCAGGATTATAGGACCCTGTGCCAAGAGAACAGGCAGGGAGAGAGATGAATGCAAAGAGTCAAAGATTCAATCTAGGGGCTGGGGTCGTGGCTCAGTGGCAGAGTGCTTCCTAGCATGTGTGAGGCACTGGATTTGATTCTCAGCACCACATATAAATAAATGAATAAAATAAAGGTCCATAAATATCTAAAAATAGTTTTTTATAAAGATTCCATGTAGGTGGTCAGATAAGAGTTTTAGTGAACCAGTTTCACGGAGTTGTCAAGGCAAAGGGTTAAGATGGTGGGTAGTTTCAGAGCATCAGCTTGGAGTATCAGCTTGAGGTGTCATCTTGGAGTGGGCTGTGTTTTGTTGTCACAGACAAGAGAAATTGCATTAAGCCAAAACCATAGAACAGAAACAGTTAATTGCTTTGATGATTTTCCTGGGCAAAGCTCATGACAGGAGACCAGATGCTGGTCAGGGGTCAGGATGCTGCTATGTCCAATCTTGGGGATCTCCTCCTTTTATGGGTCTTAGATGAGGGGGTTATGTCTAGTTAGATTGATAAGCTCCTGTGATAAGCTCCTCTTGAATGATTTAGGATGTCCATGTCTCCAGGTACTCCTGATTTAGTTTGATAAGCTGGCATAAGTTATTTGTCAATTTGTACCTTATGGTTGTGCCAGGCAGATGGTGGTGGTTTGCTTAAACAAAGAAGGTATAGCATCATTTTACCTTGACACTTGCACTCCAAATAGAGTAATTCATGGCAAACTACTACTTTATAGAGTAGAGTAACTAAATTTTAGTTTTAGGCACAGTGTGAAAACTACTATTCTATATATTGTGGAGTAACTTAGAGCAGGGCACAATGTCCTCTCCACAATCTCCTTATATATACTTGAGAATCTGAGTCTTAGACTATGAGATTGAGACACACACACACACACACACACACACACACACACACATACTGAGGATTAAACATAGGGCTTTGCACCTGCTAGGCAAGTGTTCTATGACTGAGGCACACCCCTAGCCAGTCTATAAGCTTTTATCAATGTGCTAGAGAAGTTTTTTATTTGTTTATTATTTTTTTAAAGAGAGACTTTTTTGAAGTCATTCTGTCTTTTGGAAGTTTTTGTATACCAATCAAAGAATGTGTTCCACTGTTTTTGAGGCATCTTCAAGGGCTCTTCTAAGATGAATTATTTTGTCCAAGTGGAAAGTTCTTCAGAGTGACCACTATAATTCCAAATTGTTGCTATAAAGTTTATTCCGTTTTCTAGAAAGACATAAGACCCTGTTCTATTAGACTAAGTGTAACCCATCTTTGTATTTGGTTTCTCTCAGATGCCAAGTAAGCAATGGAGAGTCTAGCGAATAGAACTACTATTCTGGGACTCAGGGAAATATGTGTTCCTTGTCCTCCTTGTTTAAAAGGAAATTGTAGTTTACCGAGAAGCTTAACAAGCACAGGTACATATAATAAAGTTGGAGAGCTCAAAACACAAAGGCCATTTCTTGGATCTGAGAGACACTTATCCTAGAGATCATTCATGGTCTGAAAGAACGTAGAGAGTGCAGTGGGCTCTGTGGATGCCAGCACCATGGTTTGTACAGATTTGATTACTCACTGACTGACCTCAGGACTTGGAGCCCATGCTGGGTCCCACTTCTGACACCAAAAATTGCTAAAAAAAAAAATCATAAAATTAGATTTTTTTTTTAAAGTTTACTATACATTGGGGCTGGGGATATATTTCAAGCATGAGGCCTTGGGTTCTATCCCCAGGACTGGGGAAGTGGGGGGTAATTGTGCATAGAAAAGGTCAGTTTGCAAAGTTAGGAGAATTCAAATGGAAACTTGTAAAAAGTCTTGCTCATAGCCATTACAGCACAGTTTATAGAGCTTAGAGGAGGGAGTGTTTTGCCCTTTTCAGGATTTTTCTATTATACATTAACATTCTTTTAAAAGCAAGTAGAGTTGTTAAACTAGCTTGTCTATGACTGGTTTAATGTCATTGAATTTTGCTGATGAGTACACAAATCTCTCGTTATTTATGATTACAACTAGCATTTCAGGGAAATCAAGATGACTTTTTTTTTTAGTCTATAACACTTTTTAAAAAGTTTTCCTATGTGATCTCATATATGATTAATTGATACTATTTTCTTTATTTTGTACCATTGATACTATTTTCTATATTGGGGGGGGGATTTATCTCTGTGATCATGCTTGTTAATATTCAGCATTCTTTATTCTGAACTAATTTTTCTTGCCTAATCTATTTGTTTGATTGAAGTTAAAATTTCACATTTAGATTATTAAATATTAAGATCGTTAGCTTTTTAAAAATTCTGTAAATTTTTTTGTTTTATGTGTCTTGAGGCTAGATTTTTAGTGAAGGTACATTTATAATGATTGACTATTCATGGTGTTTTGTTTGTTTCAGGAAAGCTGTACTATTGAGTTACATCTCCTCTCTTGTCTTTCTTTCATTCTTTCTAGCTTTTGTTTGTTTGTTTGTTTTGGTTTGGTTTTGGACACAACCTTGTTAAACTGCTGAGACTGGCCTCAAACTTAAAATCTTCCTGCCTCAGTCTCCAAATCAATGGGATTATATGTATGTACCACTATGTCCAGCTTCTTAGTGGGGTTTTCCTATTATCAAGTATCCCTTTTAATCTCCACTAAGACTTTTAACTTAAATTCCATTATGTGTGCTTCTAAGATGAATTCAGCATATATTTTTATTCACTCATTTAGTCCTTCTTGTGGTTTACTTTAGGTGCTATCTCTTGTACAGTGTATAAATTGGATTTTAGTTTTGAGTCCATTCTCAAAATTTATATTTTTATTAGGTACACTTAATCTATTACTTTTATTTTACTATTAGAGTATAATAATATAATATTATTATACTATAATATTAGTATTATATAATACTAATATAATTAGTATTATATAATAATTTTATTATATAATCTTATAATAAAAGATTATAAGAATCTTTTAAAAATTTTTTTCTCATTTTTCAGGTGTTAAAAATTTTTTATATCCTTTTGTTTTCCTCTTTTGCTTTGGAAATTACAAACTCTATTTTAATTCTTTTAGAGAACATACTTTTTTTAAATATATTTTTGTTTTTTAGTTCTTGGCGGACACAGCATCTTTGTTTGTATGTGGTGCTGAGGATCGAACCCGGGCCGCACGCATGCCAGGCGAGCGCGCTACCGCTTGAGCCACATCCCCAGCCCCATACTTTTTTTTTGTACATAGTTTGTCTTCCTTGTTTTTAAATTGTGGTAAGATACACCACTTAAAATTTTCCCATCTTAATCATTTTAAAGTGTACAGTTCATTCATATTATCTGTTAAGTGTATTCATATTGTTGTACAATCAATCTCCAGAACTCCTCATTTTTGAAAAACTGAAACTCTACACTCATTAAAAATCAATTATTGGGGCGAGGGTTGTGGCTCAGTGGTAGAGCACTTGCCTAGCATGTGTGGGATGCTGAGTTTGATCTTCAGCACCACATAAAAATAAAAAATAAAATAAAGGTATTGTGTCCAACTACAACTAATATATATATATACACACACACACACACACACACACATATATATACACACATATATATGTATATATACATAAATTATTCATACTTCCCCCACCAGTCTTTGACAATCACCATTCTACATTTATATTAAGTACCTCATATAAGTGAAATCACTATACAGTATCTGTCTTTTGTAACTGGCTCATTCATTTAGCATAATGTCTTCAGGGTTCTTCTATGTTGCATGTGGAAGAATTTCTTTCCTTTTTAAGCTTGAAAAATATTCTACTGCTGGGCACAGTGGAATATTTAGCTAGTCCCAATTCCTTGGGAGGCTGAAGCAGGAGAATTGCTCACACCCAGAATTCTAGCCCAAGCCTGGGCAATATAGTGAGACCCTGGCTCAAAACAAACAAGAGAATGACTAAATCATAAAAATACAAATATTCTATTGTATGTAACTAATATATTTTGTTTATCCTTTCATCCATCAGTGAACATTTGCATGTTGTGAAGAATGCTGCTATGAATATTAGTATAAATACCTCATCAAGACCCTGCTTTCAGGTCTTTGGGGTATATAGTCAGAAGTGGAATTGCTAGATCATATGGTAGTTCTGTATTTGATTTTTTTGAACAACCACCTCACTGTTTTCCATCGCAGCTGCATCAATTTTACATTCCTACCAACAGTACACAAGGGTTCCAGTTTCTCCACGTCCTTTTCAATACTTGTTATTATCTGACTACTATTTCTAATAGTAGTTACCTTAGTGGGTGTGAGGTGGCAATCTCATTATTGTTTTGATTTGCATTTTCCTAATGATTACTAAAGTTGAACCTCTTGTCATGGGCTTGTTGGCTATTTATGTATCTTCTTTGGAGAAATGTCTGTTTAAGACCATTGCTCGTTTTTAATCATGTTGTGTTCTGTAGTTGTTGAATTACAGGAATTCTTTTTATATTCTAGGTATCAATCTTTTGTCAGATATATGACTTGTAGATAATTTCTCCCATTTAATAGGTTGACTTTTCACTCTGCTGATTGTGTCCTTTGATATACAGAAATGATTAATCTTGATGCAGTCCAGTTTATCTGTTCTTTTCTTGTCTTTACTTTTGATAACATATTCAAGAAATCACTGCCTCATCCAATGTAAGGAACCTTATTTTCTTTTTTTCCATATTTTTATTGGTGCATCATAGTTACACATAGTGCTAGAATTTGTTGTTACGTCCTTTTGTTGTGTGGGCCTACTCTAGGCTATGTTTTGAATGTGGTTTGTCCCCATCAAAATGCGTGTTGATCCTCAATGTAACAGTGTTCAGAGGTCATGGGACCTTTAAAAGGTGTTCATGTCATGAGGGCTCCACTTTCATAAAGGAATCACTGCTGTCTTTCAGGAGCATGTGACTTCTTGCTCTTGCAGGACTGGATTATTACCTTGAGAGCTGTTTTTTTTATAAAGCATTCTTCCTCTTCTTCATGTGCCTACTTGCCCTTTTGCTTTCTGTCATCAGTTGAAACAGCAGAAGGCCCTCACAAGAAGCAGAGAAGATGCCAGCACTATGCTTTTGGACTTTCCAGCCTCTAGAACCATGAGCCAAGATAACCCTCCATTCTAACCATGTCAGGCATTCTGTTATAACAACAGAAAACAGACTCAGACACTGTGATTAACTGAGAAAATGTGACTGTTTCCACCTGGAGCAGGGTTCCACGGTGTTGGCCTACTAAAGAGTGTACTGAAGTGTTTTCCTGGGCCCATCTTTCATGTCTAGACAATTGAATTGGTGGGTAAGAGAACAGCCTTCTTGGACAATGCCAAATATCACAGACCTCTGGGTATATCCTCTGGGTTGCAGTCACCATTGGGCAGGTCATAGTCACATATTGTGGCAGCCAGTTTCACAGGTGCTGTGTGACACTGTATGATTAAGGTTGTCATCAGCATAGTTAGGTTTTACAAAGGCTAAAGTATGTTTACAAGAGAAAGCCATACCTAGATGCTTCATGTTAATTACTGTTTCTTACCTGCCGGGTATTACCTCTCTTTTTATTAACCTACTCCCTCTACCCAGGTGGCAGCTTGGACCCTAAGGTCCCTGAGGCTTTGTTTGTCTTTGATATGGTTTAGATATGAGGTATTCCCCAAATACTTCTTTTCCTGTGTTAAAGAAGGAGTATTCAGAGGTGAAATGATTAGATCAAGAGCTGCAACTAATAAGCCCCTCCTAGACTGAATGGACTAACTGGGTGTTAACCGTAGACAGGTGGGTCATGGTTGGAGGAAATCACTGGGGGCTTGCGCTGAAACGATTCCTCTTTCTTGAGGCTTCTTCCCCAATCTCTCTACTTCCTGGCCGCCATTGGCAGAGCAGCTTTCCTCCGCCTCACCCTTCCACCGCCATGTTCTGCCTCACCTTGGACCCAGAGCAATGGAGTCCTGGTCCATGGACTAAGACCTCTAAAACCATGTGCCAAAATAAATTTTTCCTCCTCTAAGTTGTTCTTGTCAGGTATTTTGGTCACAGCAACACAAAATTGACTGGTACCGTCTTTTCCTGAAAAGATAAGAATCAAAGTGGTCTCTAAATTTATTTCCCTAAGAGATATAAGCCTGTATGTTTTACCAGTACCACTAGCCAGCACCAGTGTCCTTGACAGCCCTGAGTCTTGGTTAGTAAAGACAGTGCAACAGAGTGATGCTTGTTAACTCCTTAATGCATTTTGCTGCTTATAGAGCATTTAATTATAGTGTCTCATTGAATCTGTACATCAGACCAATGAAGTTACTATGGCTGTTCTCCATGCTTCCTCTCTCCCCAACCTTTATCAAGGTCAAATTGATAAATAAAAATTGTATATATTTAAGGTATAAAACAATGTGTGTTTTTTGGTTCTATTTTGATTTTGTGGTTTTTACTTTGTTTTGTTTTTTGAGATTGGGTCATGCTATATTGCCCAAACTGGCCTCAAAATTTTTCCTCAGCCTGTGAGGTGGGATTACAGGCTAGCAACACAACATGTGCTACAACTTGATGTTTTGATATGCATATAACTAAAGTTAATTAACATATCTATCATCTCACATAGTTACTATTTTCTTTTTGTGTGTGGTAAGAGCCACTTAAGATCTACCTTCCTAGCAAATTCCAAGTATCTAATACTGTATTGTTATCTAAAGTCACATTGCTGTGCCTTAGGTCTCCACAGGTATTCATTCTATATAATTGAAGCTTTGTGCCCCTTGACCAACGTCTCATTATCCCTTCCTTCTGACCCCTGGTAACCACCATTCTGCTCACTGCTTCTATGAGTTGGGTTATTTCAGATTCTTCTCTGTACCTGCTTTTACATACTCAGCTCTCTCCAGCTGATGCGTTCTTCTGCAGCTTCACATAACCTGTCTTACTATTTCTACCCAGCTTAGCTCAGCCCACACCTTCCTAAGATTCCTAGCTGAGGCAGCTGCTCTCTCTCTCTGGGTCAATTGCCATAGAATCCTACACATATCCCTATGGATTATTATATATATGGCCATTGGCTGTTTTCATGTGTCTCCTTCAAAATATTTAATTTTGTCCTTTGAGCATACTGGGAATATACAGTAATATTCCCTGAATTTATAGATGAAGTACTGAGGTTGCCAGAATATTTTTCCAACGTATGGATAGAGGAGTCAGGAGTAGATCCTTGGTCTTTGACCTTGAATCCCAAATTCCTACCCTACATCATTTTGTTAGCTTTATGTTGCTATGACAAAATAGCTGAGAAAATCAACTTAAATGAGTAAAGATTTGTTTTGATTCACAGTTGCAGAGGTTTCAGTCTCTGATCACTTGGACTTGTTGCTTTGGAGCCTTTGGAGAGGTAGGACATTACATCAGGGAGCATATGGTAGAGCACAGCTGCTCACTTCATGGTGGCTGGGAAGCAAAAAGAGAGAGCAAGTAAGGGACTGGTTCAAAGACATGCCCTAGTGACCTGCTTGCTCCAATTCGGCCCGTCCTCCTATAGTTTCCACCACCTCCCAATAGTACTACCAGCTGGGGACCCAGCCTTCAATACACAAGCCTCAGGGAGATAGTCCAGGTTCAAGCTAACAATCATGCAGGGTGTTTCTCTATCTACAATGAAGTCCCAACTTCAGGCATTTGTGTGATGTGTATGTAATTGATACATCGAGCAAGCAGATCTAATGGGATGGAATCAGAGAATGCGTCTTTATTTTTGCCTCCCACTCTTCTCGACCAGCATAGACTGTCAAGGGTAGAAGGAAGCCTTCTTCACCTCTGTTCTCCACACCTCCATCCTCCACCTTTCAGACCAAGGTCTCTGGTTTCTCTGATGGCAAAGCTGGTAAAGAAAGAAAGAAAGCAGAGCAGGAAAGTAGGGCTGGAGAGCAAGGCACTCACCTCAGATGCAAAATGTAACGGGACTTGAGAGTCAAAATAATAATGTATATTTTAAAAGTCTAAATTTATGCAGAAATTTGTATGAACAGAATAACAAAAATGTAAATAAAGAATGACCATTGTTTGTTTTTTTTTCCATGACCTTGAGTTTCATGCAGTGGGTACAATGTTTCTGATCAGCCCAAGGTTCACCAGGCATTATGTCCCTTGATGTGTGGGTTTATGAGGGTTTTCAGTGGTTTGTAAATAGACAGGGCTACCCAGGACTGCATATGCAATTAATACTTTTGACTGTGGAGCCTTCATTAACTTTTCAACTTGTTTTGAAATATGGAAGGATATTTTGCTGAATGTATTTATGTCAGCACCCACTTTTTCCTGACAGATTCAATGTGGCATGGCATGGTACCACAAGAAAGTTCTGATTTTGTTAGTAGACTTGGAAGATGACTTTCTAACTTTGGGCCCGGCAGGTATTTAAAGCCAATATTCCTCCCACAGGACTCTTCTTGGTGGGATCTCCAGAGGCTTCCCCTGGGGACATTTTGCTGCATGCAGTGGGAGAAATGTTTTCTTCTTCAGTTTGTCTAGCTTTTTCTGTTAGTTAGTTAGTTTTTTTTTCCTCCCCAAGGTTTGTTTCAGTGTAGACTCTTGCTTTCTGATGTCCCTTCCTTTCTTGGAGGTTTCTAAGGAAGGAGTCCAGGTTGGCCCACTGAGGGTCACAGTGAGTCTTAAACACACTCCCGCATTCTTTGCTCTGAATCGCTCTGTGCGCACAGGCCGCCTCCTCTCCACTCCTTCCATCTTTTGGATGTAAATAACAACCCTCCTCTGCTTTAGGATTTTCCAAGAGGGAGGCAGGTACAAATCCACACTGTGTCTTCTTTCCTCACTTCATGTAAAGGGAGGAGGACCCTCGGCTACTCCCCTGAGACAGGGGAGTGACAACACCGCCGTGGTTTTATGCAAATAAATTTTTCTGAAAATTCTTTCAACAGTTTGTTCTTTATGCTCTCAATGTGGGTAAAGGAGTTTTAAGAGACATCATGCTACCAGTTTCAAATATAGACCTTTAGGATGATCTGTCTCAATATTCATTTTGACATCAAGTATTTTCTCAGATTTGGGTCTGGTAAGAGAAAATAAGTAGTAAATTAAGATTCCTGTATTTTTTTTTTCTTAGTTGTCAATGGACCTTTATTTTATTTATTTATATGTGTTGCTGAGAATCAAACCCAGTGCCTCACACATGCCAGGCAAGTGCTTATCACTGAGCCACTACTCCAGCCACAAGATTCCTGTATTCTTAAAGGTAAGGAATCTGCATTAAAAAAAATAATAATAATATTTCAAACTGGAACTCTTGGGATGCTTGCAAATGATGTAAGGATGGAGTCAATACCTGAATCGTCACTTGAAATGAATATTCCTACCTGAGTGATAACCAGGTCACTCAGTTTGGGTAGGGCTGTGTTAGTCTTTGTTCTTTAACTACAATAAAATACCTGAGATAAAGAGAAAAAGTTTATTTTGGTTCACAGTTTTGGAGGTTTTAGTTCATGATCAAGTGATTCTGTTGTTTTGGGCCTGTGACTCAGCAGAACAGAACTACTGACCTCATGGCCAGAAAGCAAAAGAGAAAACAAGGAAGGAGCTAGGGGTCCCACATCCCCTTTGGGAGCATGGTCCTAATGACCTAAAGACCTCCTTATAAGCCCTACCTCTTTATAGGTTCCACCACTCCCGATAGTGCCTCTCTGGAGACCAAGTTTTTAACCTATGGGCCTTTGTGGAACATTCAGCATCCAAACTGTAAGAAGGACATGACTTATCACACTTGACCTTCTTTAATACATCCTACTCAGAATAGCTAGAACTCACAAGATCTCAGAGGTGGCAGTAGTTACAGTCTTAATATTAAATGAAATAATGTATATCAAAGACTTGGGACTGGGGGTATAGCTCAGTAGTAAACCTCATGCTTAGTATGTGCAAGGCTGTGGGTTCAATTCTCAGCACCCCCCCAAATATTTTTATTGAAAACTTATAATCTCTGAAGAGCTATTTGAGGGTTCATTGTTATTATTGATTATCTCTGGAGACTGGATTCTCTAAATCAATGTCAAAATATACAGCAATGTCAGCCAAGTTTCGAAGTGAGTAATTCACCAATTTAAAATTAGTAGAATTCAGGGCTGGGGATATGGCTCAGTGGTAGAGTACTTGCCTAGCAAGCAGGAGGTTCTGGGTTCAATCCCCAGCACTGTGGGGGGAGTGGGGGAGCAGAATTCAATGAAATGAGGTTTGACAGTGTGACTGTCTTTCTTCTATTATATGAATATGATGCCAGTCTTTGGGGTGTTGCTATGGAACACCAGCCTCAGGCCTATTTATCTGTGTTATCTTTCTGTCAGCACTCCTTATAAAATTTATCTTATTCAAAAAAAACCCCAATCATAGTAAGGGTTTCTTCTTATATCTATTGAATTGAAGTAAAAATGCTGTGGAATAGGAATTTATTTATATATTCTATGTCAGACTGATCTGACATCTGTCCATCATATTAACTATAATTTCTTCAGAGAAACTTTTGGACTATTAAGGTCCCTTAATAGACTACATGATTGGTGAGGACAAGGACCTCCTCCTCCTCCTGCCCTCACTGGGTCCTCAGAGCCTTGCACAGGGTACGTGCTCAGTGGTCGTGTGTTGAATGAATGGATTCATTTACTCAATGATCTGTAATAGACCCAGTGTTCCAATCTGGGACATAAAGTGGAAAGACAAGGTCCCTGCCTCTCTGTCAGCTTATGGTTCCTTTAGTGGGGACCAACCAATGAATGGACAATTGCCACGCAGTCTGAAAACCTCTTTTGTAGGACATATCTATGTTGTCTTGAGAGCCAGAGGAATATATTATCCAGTCTGGGTGAGGGCAGAGGGAATGGGAGAGCTCAGATAAAGTTTTCTTAAAGAAGTGTTGAATTAAGGGTTTTGAGTCAAGTAAAAGTCATTCAGATCAGAGCAATAAAGAAAACATGCATGTTGAAACGAAAGAGGCCAAAGGGTGTGTTTGCCTATCAGCACTGCTATAAGGCAGAGATGCCTTGCTGTGTATGTGTGCGCATGCGCACGCGCATGTGTGCAGTTACAAGTGCTGAAAAGGCTCATTAGTGCTCATTCACTTGCCTCCTGTGGTTCTTCTAAAGACCCACAACCCTATTTCCAAATAATGCACTGGACTGAAACAATGCTTGATACCTGTGTGCTCCATTCTTTGCACCTACTCCCATCCTTTCCCCCAAATCATTTGATTTTCCTTGATCCTCATTCACCTGGTCATGGCTCCTTTTCTTTCCTGACCTAGCAAGGGTGTGACCTCCTCATTTGTATGGACTGTGATCATTGGTGCAAGAATCACTTGTGTTTTTGTTTGTTTGTTTTTACCCAGAAGTGCTGGAAATTGAACCCAGGACTTCACACATGCTAGACAAGTACTCTGCCACTGAGCTATACCCCCAGCAAGAAGTCATCTCTAAATCAGCCACAAGATGATTACCCCAGAACAATGAGATGCCTTCATATCACAAGTGGTGATTCCCCCCTGCCCCACACATACAGAATTACTTGGTTGTCTTAATTATCTATTTTTCTTTTTACTCAAAGTCACATCTAAATATTGTGTCTTTATGCAGCTAATTGTGGTAGGGGTGAAACCATCCAAAGATACCTACCACACAGCTAAGGCAATGGAACAATGGAATATACCTGGGTTCCCATAAAATCATCACCAGTAGTTAGCTGTGTAACTTTGTTTTTTTTTTTGTTGTTGTTGTTATTTTTTAGACAGAGAGAGAGAGAGAGAGAGAGAGAGAGAGAGTTTTGATATTTATTTTTTAGTTTTTCGGTGGACACAACATCTTTGTTTGTATGTGGTGCTGAGGATCGAACCCAGGCCACACGCATACCAGGCCAGCGCGCTACCACTTGAGCCACATCCCCAGCCCCAAGCTGTGTAACTTTGGAAGCAGTGATTTTCTTGTATTTAAAACAAAAGCTGGACTAGTATTGTATGTTCCATAAAATGTATTGAATTCTCATCAGAGAGAAAATATTTGGCTTTACAAGCAGGATGGGAGAGGCACCTTGTTATTGTTGATAATGAGCAGAAATAGTAGTAATCGCAACTTGTTTTTGTCTCTCTCTCTCTCTCTCTCTCTCTCTCACACACACACACACACACTCACACTCACACACTGGATGGAAACGATTCACTTAAAGGAAATCAGCTTAACAGAAACCTAGCAGTGGGTGTAAGATTAGCATTCTCCATAAATGTTTTGATAATTGTACACTTGTAATTAAGTTCTGCTTGAGAGAACTGGTTCTCACGGTGCAGTTTAAGAACTTCCTTCACTGCTTATTCAACTCCAAAGTTGAGTGGGTCTCTATGTCCTACTAGTCATCAATTTTGTTTGTCCCAAGGTCCAAAGCATTAGGATATTGCAGAGAGATGGTATCATGTCTAACATGTGGTGAAAATCAGTAATCTGTATTTTTCTGAAGGAAAAGAAAATACCAAGCTGTTTATGTTTAGGTTGTTGAATATCTTCTCATCTAAAGGAGAACTAATTATACTGTTTTTCTTCAAGGGGGTAGTTGGTTCTGCATTTCTGCTATTGTGTTTGTGTGCATATGTGTGTGTGTACCTGTCTCAAATAAAGTCACAATTCCAGTTTGGCAACCCGTTAATTGCAGGGATTGCTAAAAAGATTATTATGCATGTTATTGCAGAGAGCTCAGCACCCTATAAAGTCATGTGGCAGGAACTAGGGCATTTCTCAATTTACCACATTAATATTGCAATAAACCAACTCCTCTCTGTAAACATCAGGCCAATGAGCACTACCTGCAGGGTGGCTTTGTAGAGTCTTCAGAAGAACTTTTTTTTTTTCCCCCAGGAAGATGGGAAAATCAAAATACTTTTGTTAATCCTTATCTTGTCTTTAACTTTTCTCCTTTTATATCTTCTTTTTTCTCATTGAAAAAAATAATACAGGCTGGATATAAAAAGTTTGTAAAGTACAGAAAAGCATAAAGAAGCAGAAATAAAATTGCAATCCCACTCCCAGTCATGACCACTACTAACCTTTGAAAATTGTGCTCCCTTCTAGTCTTTTTTCCCATGAATGTAAAAAAATAGTTATGGTTTTTATACTTAGTAGTATAGGGTAGGCATTTTTATTTAAAAATTATTTGTAACCACCATTTTAAATGGGCAACTAATGTTTTATTTATGGAATTTGCCTAAACAGACCCCTATTATTACATGTTAAGTTGATAATTTTTCACTTAAATGAAAAATGCTGCACTGATTATCTTAATGTAAAAATATTTGTGCATATTTTGGGTCACTTTGTTAGTATAGATTATTAAAATCTGGAATGACAGGATCAGAAAATAGAATATTTTAAAGTCTCTCTCTTCCCACCCCCAATTTTTTTTTTTTTTTTTTTTTTTAGTATCAGGGATTGAACCCAGAGGCACTTAACTACGGAGCCACATCCTCAGTTCTTTTAATTTTTTTCTTCTTTCTTTTAAATTTTGAGACAGGATCTCACTAAATTGCTTAGGGCCTTGCTAAGTTGCTGAGGCTGGCTTTGATCTTGAGATCCTCCTGCTTCAGCCTCCCACGCCACTGGGATTCCAGGTGTGCCACCACACTGGTCATTTTAAAGCCTCTTTAAACACACTGAGAAATTAGTATTTCAAAAGATTATATTAATATTTTTAAAAATTTTAAATAGTTGTAGATGGATACTATACCTTTATTTGTTCTGTTTTTTATGTGGTGCTGAGGATCAAACCCAGTGCCTCACACATGCTAGGCAAGTGCTCTGCCACTGAGCTACAGCCCCAGCCCCAAGATTATATTAATTTTTATTTCCACCACTAGCAGTATATGAAAGAATGTCAGTTTGGGACATTTTCATTTTAATGCATCTTTGCTAAAATTGGTAGATAGGCAAAATATCATATATTTGCAGTTTTAATTCTCAGTTATTTGGTTACTAGTGAAGTTGATCATTTTACCAAATGCTTATTTTTCAGGTGCATGTTCACTGTCTATTCATATCTTTGTCCATTATCTAATGAGAATTTAGAGTTGTTTTTTATCTGACTTATTTGTATAAACTCACTTAATTCTTAATCTGTGCTATTAGTTTTAGTATTTCCCCTCAAATGACTACTTATATTTCATACATATATCTTTTTGATGCATAGAAGTTTGAACATTTTATATAAAGATTTTCAATCTTTCATTTCTTTCTTTCTTTTTTTGTAGTGCTGAGGTTCCAACCCAGGGCTTTGAGCATGCTAGGCAAGTGTTCTATCACTGAGCTACACTCCCAGCTCTTTTGTTTAATTTTATTATTATTATTATTTTTTCCAGTGCTGGGGATCAACCCCAGAGCCTTATACATACTAAGCACATGCTTTACCACTGATTTATACCCTCATACCCCTTTGTTATTTTTAGCTTTAGAAAGTTGTGGTGGCACATGCCTTTAATCCCAGTGGCTTGGGAGGCTGAGGCAAGAGGATAATGAGTTCAAAGCCAGCCTCAGCAAAAGCGAGGCTCTAAGCAACTAAGTGACACCCTATCTCTAAATAAAATGCAAAATAGGGGATGTGGCTCAGTGGTCAAGTGCCCTGAGTTCAATCCCTGGTACCTCCCCTACAAAAAATAAAGTTATGAGATTTAATGAAATTTTCTTTTTCTTTCTATTTATTTCTGTATTTTGGTACTGGGGATCACACTCAGGGGGCTTTACCACTGAGCGACATCCCCAGCCCTTTGAGAGAGTCTTGCAAAGTTGTTCAGGGCTTGTTAAGTTGCTAAGGCTGGCCTTAGACTTGTTTTCCTCCTGCCTTGGCCTCCTGGCCTCCTAAGTCATAGGAACTGCAGCATGCTCACTGCACCCGGATTCTTTTTATTTTCTTTTGTTGTGTATATATAAACTATTTAAAATGTAAAACCCACGAAGATACCCACCCCCAAAATCTGAGTATATCACCATCAACTTGAAGAAAGCAAAGGTAATGATTCCTTAAGAAGTTCAAACTGTCCTTTGCTAAGAACCAGTTGGACTGCATATTCCAATAGAAGCAAAACACTCATTACTGGGATTGAATTGCTGATCATGAAGAGTTGGGGGTGACAGGAAGGAAGTTGCTGGAGAATTCTTTTCCCAAAATTAAGGTCATCCTGGAGAAACAAACTTTCACACTCATGTTTTCCATTCTCTCTCTCTCTCTCTTCTTTTTTTGTATCTAGAAGAAATTTGTAGTAACCATGGAATGATGATGTAAGATAGCTGTGGTTTGCAGAATACAGGGTTGCTTATTTTCAAAAGGAACTTAAAAACTGGAGGAGGGCTGATAGAGTACTAGTGTAGCAAGAGTGAAGACCCGAGCTCCAATCCCCAGTGGCAGAGAGAGCAAAGAAAAGAAAGAACAGGAGGAAAGCTGCCTCAGAAGTTCATCCCAGCAGCTCACTAAATGGAAAATCCAAGTCTTGGGACGGAGAAAGTGAGCTGTGCAGTTGTGAAGCCTACAAAGCTGACCTGCTTACTTTTATTTTGACATTGTTGATTATTTAAATATTTGCATTGGTTATACATTCAGCAAGCACATTGTTTTTTAGTTGAAAATATAACATATATCCCTGTAATCATTCTCCTTTGGAAAAATCCTAATTGACTGGTCTCACAGCTACTCAGTAGGCTTTGTTCTTTAACCTGTCTGAACTGCAAGCCTTGTGACTAAGAGGAACCACTTGTAAAGAGCTGGCTTTGTGAGCCTGGTCTGATGAAGTGACCACGAATTTCACAAGTTGACATGTGTGCCTGTTTGAGCATGTTTGTCAAGAGTCCTACATAACTTGGGTCTAGTTCTGCTTCTTCAAGGGATTTTGGACAAAACATCTAGCTCTTGATATGCCAATTTTGTCAGTTGTAACATGGGGGCTTTGGCTAAATAGCTAAGCTCTGGGGCTTTAAAACTTGGATTTTTAAAAATCCTGCAAGTAGGAGGAGACTAATAAGCATAGCATTTCTTCCTTTCTGTAATCATATGAAAATGGCAAATCAAGAGAGCCATGAGAAGAAGCCCAGAACCTCTTAGCTGTAGAATACTAGAAAGACAAAGAAATGCTGTGCCTTTAAGAAGCTTTAATGGCCCAACTGGCATCACTAAGACTTTACGAAGTTATTTCTTTTTGTGACCTTTATATATTTTTTTCTGTTTTCTTTTTAAAAAACAGAAGACATATCTACCATATTCAATTAAATTCAAACATTTTAATAAAAATAATGTATTGTGAAGAATAAAACATGTGTAACCACTCCCCAACCCTCCAATGCTGGGGATCAAATCCAGTACCTCACACATGCTAGGGAAGTGCTCTACCACTGATCAATGCCTCCAGAACCTCCGTGTTTTTTAAAAAGAAATAATTTCAACTTTTCTCCAACCACACTCCCTGCCCCTAGAACACCCTCTTGCAGTAAAATTCTTATTAGGCAGATAAACCAGCTGTGATTGAGGCACTACTGCCACCTGGTGGTACACAGCCTAATTACAGGAAAAACATAAAATTTGGGCTGAGGTTGTGGCTAAGCGGAAGAGATCTTGCCTCCCAGCATGTGTGAGGTACTGAGCTCAATTCTCAGCACCATATATAAGTAAATAAAATAGATATTTTAAAAAGTAAATACTGTTTAAAAAACATAAAATTTCAGTTTTTTGAGTGAAATTGGAAAGTGACAATAAATGTTATAGTCCCAAATAGGCCTCTGAAATTTATATTTAATCAAGGCAGTAACTAAATATATAAAGTAATTATTATCTATTAATCACCAAGTCATTGCCATTGAATCTGGGTCTGGAGACACTGACAATTTGATTTTTGCATCTATGTCCTGGAAAAGAAAAAATCCACTTTTTCAGTTGATTCATAGCCCTTATTTATTAGTCTTTAAAACAATTTTAGTTAAGTAATGCATGATGATTACAGAAAAATTAGAAAACACAAAGAAGCATGAAGAATATTAAAATTACTTATAATGGTATCATCAGGAACAAAGTAGACACTATTAACATTTTGAATATTTCTAAAATCATACTTTTTCTACCTCATTTTCACTAGAATTCAACCCAGGGGCAATTTACACTGAGCTATAGCTCCAGCCTTTTTAAAAATTTTTTATTTTGAGACAGGGTCTCACTGAGTTGCTTAGGGCCTCACTAAGTTTCTGAGGCTGGCCTTGAACTTGTGGTCCAACTGTCTCAGCCTCCCAAGCTGCTGGGATTACGGGCATTAACCATTGTGCCTAGCTCCTTTCTACTTCATTGTTAATGGTAGGGAAATAATATTAGTAATGAGAGCAAATATTACACTTACTGTATGCCATGCACAGTTCCAAGCACTTTACATATATATACAAAATGAGATGCATCTCCTGTTCAGAAGCAGTAAGAATGTATCATCACTTCACAGATATTGCTGCCCAAACTGATAATATGACTGACAAACCCAATCTTTAGAATAACTCAGCTGTTTTGATCAGAAATGCCAAGGTCCCCCAAAATAATGAAAAACTGAGAAATTTTTTCTAACATAAGGAGACTGAAGAGATATGACAACTGAATCCAGTTCATTATCTGAGATTTTCTTTATTTTTTTTATACTTTTATTTTTAGTTATAGTTGGACACAACACTTTTTAAATTTTATTTATTTTTATGTGGTGCTGAGGATCGAACATAGGGCCTCGCGTGTCTTAGGCAAGTGCTCTACGCTGAGCCATAACCCCAACCCCTGGGATTTTCTTTTCTTAAAAAAGTCATTATTGGGGCAGTTGGTACAATTTAATTTGTCTTGTGGTGCTGAGGATTGAACTCCCAGGGCTACTCTACCACTGAGCTACACCCCCAGCCCTTCTAATTAATTAATTATTTTTTGAGATAGGGTCTTGCTAAGTAGTTGAGGCTGGCTTTGAACTTGGGGTCCTCCTACCTCAGCCTTTCAAGTAGCTGGGATTATAGGTATGCTGCATCTTGTCTGGGTTAAATATGGTTTTTAGCTAATAGTATTTTATCAATGTTAATTTCATGCATATCCTAATTTTGGTAAACATGTCATGGTTATGTAAAAGAATGTCTTTTTATTTAGAGAATGCATGCTGAAGTACCCAAAGGTAAAGGGGAGTCACATCTGCAACTCACTCTCAGTTTTTAAAGTTTACACACATACCCTCCCAACACACCCAAGGAGAGAGAGATTCAAGAGAAAGGGGGTGGGGGAGAAATTTTAATATCTGGGGAGTCTGGCTGGGGTGGGGGATATAAAAAAATTATACTATTTTTGCAACGTAGTGTAAATCTGACATTTTGTCACAATAAAAATTTACAAAACTTAATATAAAAGTGTACCTTTTGTAAAATGGAAAATGATTTCTAATTCTTTTGCTCTCTTTCCTTAAATATCACATTGAACAGTTTAGTGAGTAGCCTTCTAAATTTTTACTATGCATATACAATTATATGCATATGTTTGTATCTCTCTGTGTATTTCTACATGTAATTTTTAGTAGGTTCATACTTAACTACTACAATAAAATATCCTGCTACCTAACTTTTTAAATTCTGTATTATTGCTATTTTCTTACATCAGTACATATATACATGTACCTAATTTTTAAGCTTTGTATATTATATCCAGACATCAGTACATATATACATGTACCTAATTTTTAAGCTTTGTATATTATATCCAGAGTGTAGATGTAGTACAATCTATTTAGTAATTTTCCTTTTGATGAACATGTAAATTTTTATTTCCTTTTTCTATTAAAAAACTCCCAGTGATTGACATTTTTGTGTATTTGCAAGTATTTCTGTGGTTTAGACATGGAATTCCTGAGTCAGAGGATATTCACAGTTAATCTATTGATTAATATGGCAAGGACCACTTAAGAAGGCAAAAGTTTACCTAAATAGCTTCTTCATTACCAGTGCCAGAACTATATGTACAGAGTATGTGAACAATGGCGAAGACCAATCTGTGGGCCATTCGAATGATTCATGTGGCCCACGATCTGCTTACAACTGTGCACTGCTGACCAGCACAGAGCCGTGGTTGCCACCCTTGTGTATTAATGAGAGCATTGCTGGCGGTGTTCTCTCATGCAAGCTGATACATGACTCCAGTCTCTCAAGAGTTCATTGTTAACCTGGGGGTTTATGACAACCCTGTTAAGTGCCCTTAATTACTTGCATGCTTTCTGATGTGTTTAAGAATGCAGCTATTAATTATTGTGACTCTTGGATCACTACTTATCTTCTATTTTACTTGCTTCTCTTTGCTGTTTTCTTGTCTTTTATTCACAACTGATTCAATAAAATCAACTATATATCTGCAAGAAAATATTGAAGCTATGAAGAAAGGCTTAACATAAATGAATAAATGTAATGATAATTTTTCTTGTTATGCCACCCATCGTCTTCCCTAAAAATACCAGCTCTGTCAGCCAGCTTTTCATCTGCAGGGAATTTGTTGTGCTTTGGGAGAGGGGAGTGTATTCAAGGGCAGGGGCAGAAATGGTTTCCCCAATGAAAAGGCTTAGGGATTGTTTCCAGGCCAACGGAAGTGTTTTGAATGATTACTGTAAACTAGGATATGCTCACGCTGAAACTGGGTGCAGTGGTGCACACCTGTAGTCCCAGCACTTGGGAAACTGAGGCAGGAGGATTACTTGAGCTCAGGTGTTAGAGTCTGTAAACAAGTCAAAAATAACACCTGGCATTTAGCCAGGGGAATGTTAGAGTTGGAAAACAAGTCTGGATGGTGCCTGGCAAAATGCCAGAGGGAGTGGTTTGAGAAGTAACAAAAGCGAGCCATTAAGTGTAGAGATTCCTTATTGGTTGACTGATGTATCTAGTTTATGCTAATTAGATAAGCTGTGTGGAATGTATAAATACTGCTCCTGTCCTGCAATAAACGGCTCCCTCTCCTGCTGTATCAACATACACAAGTTATTCGTCACCCCCCTGGTTATTTTGCAGCCAGCCGGCCTTCTACAGATGGTGGCCCGTACGGGGAGCCCCGGGACACTCGGGGGTAAGTGACGAAAAAAGCTGCCCGTCCATAGATAGGACGGGAGCAAATCTGCTCGTCCCTAGGCAGATAGGGCGAGAGGAAAAATGGCCATTTTAAGAAAATGGAGAAGATTGATACAGTATGTTTGTGTCTTGTTTTGTCTAAGTATATTGTATTGTCTTTGTGATGAAAATATGGAAGGGGTGAGAAGTAAATTACTAAGGGAAGAAGGCACCCCAGTGGAACCAAGAATAGTTAGGGCATGTGTTGATAAAAGCCCAAGAACTCTAGTCAGAAAGAAGAAAAAAGTTCAGAGGAGTAAGGATTATCAAGAAAGAAATTGCAAAATGCTACTACTAAATACTTTTCGTTATTGGAGGGTGCGTGAAGCCGCATGGAGGCTGCTGCGTATAGGAGCCGGTCATGGCGCAGCAAGGAATTTCCAAGCTGCGGCAGCCAGCTCTTCCCCACCCCCCACCCGGGAAGCAGAATGCCACTGCGAGAGCCCAAATCTAGACCTGACCTGGAGGCACAGTCTCGCAGGCTCTTGCTCCCTGTGCCTGGAAGCAGTTTGAGTTGGGGACACTCCCCAGGGCCATCTGGGGCTGCCCAGGCACTACAGCCAGCAGAAGATGCTACTGGTGTCCCTGATGTTTGGTCATTTTCAATGCCAATAACTAAGCTACAATGGTTCTCCCACACCTGGAAGCTGATGAGTAATGAGCACTATTAATACTTATTTCAAATGCAAAAAAAAACCTTGAGATAATGTACTAAATTGTTCAGAAGGTTGTTTTCTTAGTAGAATACTACAGGATTTTCTTTAGCCATCCGGAGTTCCTGCCTTTGTCCCATGCCGGTAAAGACCAAGGTGGAAGAATTTCCAGTGTTGCTGAAAACTGGATGAAACTTCGGCTGAGAAACAGAGGAGACTTCGGAGCTGTTGTTGTTTCTGCTGCTACAGATTAAGCTAGCTGCCTGCAGAACTTACCTGGACTGTGATTTAAGCTAGCTGCCTGCAGAACTTACCTGGACTGTGATTTACCTGGACTGTGAGTTAATCTATTGAGACACTGTTTTACCTGGACTGAGACAACAAAGTGTAATCTAGAACAAATTGTAACTCGGTATCTTTTCTAAAGGTGTCATTGCTGGTATAATTTTTCCAAGGGTTTCCTGCATGGAGCCATCAATTGGCTTGGTATTGTGGCATTTTGTATCCTCCCTTTCTGTTTGTAGCAGGTTATTTATGGTGTTTCTGTAAAAACCACTATGGTCATTATTTAAATTAAACAAAAGGGGGAAATGTTAGAGTCTGTAAACAAGTCAAAAATAACACCTGGCATTTAGCCAGGGGAATGTTAGAGTTGGAAAACAAGTCTGGATGGTGCCTGGCAAAATGCCAGAGGGAGTGGTTTGAGAAGTAACAAAAGCGAGCCATTAAGTGTAGAGATTCCTTATTGGTTGACTGATGTATCTAGTTTATGCTAATTAGATAAGCTGTGTGGAATGTATAAATACTGCTCCTGTCCTGCAATAAACGGCTCCCTCTCCTGCTGTATCAACATACACAAGTTATTCGTCACCCCCCTGGTTATTTTGCAGCCAGCCGGCCTTCTACACTCAGGAGTTTAATACCAGCCTGGACAACATAGCAAATCCCATCTCAAAATATAAAAATAAATAAATGACCTTACTTTGATTTGAACATTAAATAATGTATAATAACATGTATCAATCAAGACATCATGTGATACTCCATAATATATAAAATTTTATGTGTCAATTTAAAATATATAAAATATAATGGTTTTTAAAGGATGGAAGATTAAAGTGTGACAATCTTCAGGTGGCAAAATGTTTATTCTTTGACTCTAAATTATTGGGATATAGATGTAAAATTTAAGAGAGAGAAGAGAGAATAATTAATTTTGATGCAGGGTACCAGCAATGTTTTGATGGGGATATGATCTTTGGGCTGGGCATGGAAGGATGAGTAGGTGTTGGCTAGGTTGATAAGACATAACGGAAGACATTTACAGGTAGAGAGAATACTGAATTGCACGAGTGAAGCCAGAAAGACAACAGTTGGATCCCTGGTACAGTTGTACCTGGTACACTTGTGACCTCTGAGAACTCTGAAGGTTGGTAAAAATCCTAGGCCATTAGGTCTCACATTTTTATATGCATATAAACCATCTTAAGAGTCTTTTTACCATGTGGATTCTGATTCTGAAGGCCTGGGGTAGGCCTGCAATTCTGTCTTTCCAACAAGCTCGCAAGGGGTTCACAGACCACACTTGGAGTAGAAAGGCTGTAAGCACAGTTAGTTATTATTAAACTGTTATTTCAGCGGGGCCTGCTAGCTGGCACGATTAAGAGAAAGATGGAGAGAACACCTTTGCCTTTTGCTGTGAGCAAATTAATTAAAAGTATTTGAAGGCTTTTTGAGACTATAGCATTTCAGATTCTTTGTACCTGAACCAGCCAGGGATGTAAATAGAGAGTGACTCATCCTGTAGGTCACCTGCCCAGGTAACACAGGGGCTGGCACTGTAAGGAAGGTAAGGGAAAGGTTTAGACTGGCTAGATCAGTTCCTGGATCCAGATAGCTGGGCAGTGCTGAAATCCTTAGTCTGGGAGCAGTGGTGGGAAGTGGAAGGAAAGAAGGACACATTGGATTGTCATATGTTTTTAAACTGGTAGGAGGTCTTTGTGAATAATAATACTTAAGAAAACATAACCCAGGGCTGGGGTTGTGGCTCAGTGGTAGATCGCTTGTCTCACATGCGTAAGGCACTGGGTTCAATCCTCAGCACCACATAAATAAATAACATTTTTTAATTTTATTTACTGTGCCCATCTACAACTAAAAAAAAAAAAAAGAGTCTTTAAAAGAAAAAAGAGGGCTGGGGTTTTGGCTCAGAGGTAGAACACTTGCCTACCATGCATGAGGCACTGGGTTCGATCCTCAATACCACATTAAAAAAATAAAATAAAATAAAGGTATTATGTTCACCTATATAACTAAAAAAATTTAAAAAATTAAATTAAAAAAAGATAAGAAAACATAACCATTTTGAGTTATTTTGATGATATTTTCTCAGGTATTTAATTTTTATTGAGAAAATAGCTACACAACCTGGGGTGGCCTGATTTGAATTAATGACGTTGTTCTTTCTAAAAATAACTTATTCTTATCATAGGAGTTATATTTGTTCTTTGCAGAACATTTGACAATAAATGACATTTCGGGGTGGTCACAGTTGATAATTAGTCTGGACTAATTTCCACTTATTCTAGTTTTCCATGCCTCTCCTTGTTACCCTGCCCTCCTTTCTTGGGGCTCTGGCACCAGTGGGTTTGTGGATGTGGCAATCAGAACCTGCGGTCAGGGAAAAGCTGGAAGGCTCTTGCTATGCTAGAGGCAAACTGTGATCTCCAAATGAGATCGCTAAGCTCTCCTTCACTTTCATCTTCCCTGCTGTTTGTGAAATGTAGTGGAGAGACTTCATAAGACTAATGAAGGAGGAAGAGAGATCAAGTGATTATTTTTTCACAAGAAAGGTAGTTTTGTTCATGCCTTCCTTTCCCTAATGAAGTTTACGCCTTCCACAGATGATCTGGAGCAGACCACATGGCTGGAATTTAGCACCAGGGGTTGGATGCTAAACACGACCCACACAGAGACCATTGCAGAGGTGAGATCATTCTAGAATGATAAGCAATTGTTAACATCAAGGACTCACCAAGAATAAAATCAGACAGATGTTTGAGCTTGTTGGAGAGAATGATAAAATCAGAGGCTGAAGGAGACAAGGTAATGAGGACATCACAATGCAAAGTGAATTCAAGACACTTTTGATATGTTCCCAGCACAAGGTCAGAAACCAGGGTATCTATCTGGACACCTATGTCTTGTGGCTCACTAAGGAAGCTCCTTGGAACTGAGGTTTCTTTTGAAATTTTGAAATTCTAGTTGTGGTTCCACTAGAATTTCAAAAACAGGGATTCTCCTGCTTTGGAGTATGCACTCATTATTTGGAAGAACTCATTGGGAATGTAGATTCCTGGGCTGCATCCTAGCTGACTGACTCAGAGAAGAACCTGGCAGTGATGCTGATGGAGGTGGTTGAGCCCATCCTCAGGGTGTTCTGCTTTTTTTTGGATACACACTGATTGGGTACTTTGAAAAAAGAATCAGTGTAGGTCTTTTGCCAGAAGGAAGTCATGCTTTTATTCCCACCAAGAACTAAACACAGTGAAGAGAAGAAGTCCAGAGAAAGGAAAACACAGAATAGATAGCCTCAACTTTTACAAAATAGGTTTATGTCATTAGTGGGTTACGTTATTGACATGGAAAAACACGTTTGTGTCTTTCCGTAGTGTCAGAATTCATTGAATAACAATAAATTCCCAAACTACACCACTGTAACACTCGATAGCCATAAGCTAGGAAGTCACAAATTCTTTTATTCCATTCCAATCTTGATTTCTAATATTTATAATATTCAAGTCACATGTGCTTCACAAATATATCATATATATTAGAAGCATATGTGAATTTCTGATATATATATGTATATATATGTGTGTGTGTGTGTGTGTGTGTGTGTGTGTGTGTATATATATATATATAAATAAAGACTAAAAAAGAGTTAAAGATGGCTAAAGAATTACAGGCTCCTGTGCCCAGAGCACAGGCAGAGAGCAGATATGATGCAGAGTCATAGTCACAGTAGGTGGTCAAATAAGGGTTTTAAAGAACCAATTTCACAGAATTATCAAGGCAAAGAGTCCAGACAGTGAGTGGCTTCAGAATATTAACTTGGAGTGTCAACTTGAGGTTTCCTCTTGGAATAAATTGTGCAGGAGAAGCTGCACTGAGCTGCTTAGGTGGTGGGGTCAGAGTGCTATGTTGTCCTTTCTTGGGGGACTCCTTCTTTTATGGGTCTTAGGCTCCCGTGTCTGGTGTCTCTGATATGATTTGGGATGCTCCTGATTTAGTTTTATAAGTTGGCATGAACAAATTATTCATCCATTTGTGCTTTATGGTTGTTCTGGGCATATTGTTTACTTATACAAAGAAGGTATAGTCATTCTACCTTGGTACTTGCATTCAAAAAAGCATTGAAGTTGTAGCTCAGTGATGAGCACTTGCCTGGCATATGTGAGGAACTGGGTTGTATCCTCAGCACCATGTAAAAATAATAAATAAAATAAAGGTATTGTGTCCATCTACAACTAAAAAACATTTTTTTTAAAAAAGCATTTTATAAAGTAGTATTTTGCTTTACAAAATGCAGTAACTCAGCCTGCTCTCCACAGTGGACTGCTTCTTATTTTTTTAAATACATTTTAGTTGTAGTTGTTCACGGGCCTTCATTTTATTTATTTATTTTTATATGGTGCTTAGGATTGAACCCAGCGCCTCGCACATGCTAGGTAGGCACTCCACCACTGAGCTATACCCCAGCCCCTCCACAGTGTACTTCTGGAAAGTTGGGTAAATTAGTCTTTCCTTTTCTGCAGTTTTGTTTTCCATACTTGCAGTTGCCTATGGTCAAACAGAGTCTATAGGAAAAGCAGAAATAAAAAATTAATAAGTTTAAAATAACTTATAATACTTTGTTTATATTTTATTATCTTATTAGTTATTGTTAATTTCTTACTGTGCTTAGTTTATAAATGAAATTTTATCATAGCTGTTATGTAGATGAAAAAGCATAGTATAGAGTTTGCTACTGTCCATAGTTTCAGGCATCCACTGGGGGTATTCGAATGTATCCCCCAAACATGAGCAGAAGACTACTGTATAAATCAAATTTGTAAGATTTCATCTTTACTTTCCCCTTTGCTTAAATCCTAACATGTCATATTCACTTTTTTTGTTGTTGGTGGTGCCAGGGATTGAACTCAGGGGCACTCAATCACTGAGCCACATCCCCAGCCCTATTTTGTATTTTATGTAGAGACAGGTCTCACTGAGTTGCTTAGTGCCTCACTGTTGCTGAGGTTGGCTTTGAACTCATGATCCTCCTGTCTCAGCCTCCTGAGTCATATCCACTTTTGATGTTCACATGGGGGTGACTTTATCATCTTCCCCCACCCCTTTTTTTTTCTTTGGTGGTGATGGGAATTGAACCCAGGGCCTTGTGCGTCCAAGGCAAGCACTCTACCAACTGAGCTAAATCCCCAGCCCTCATTTTCCCTTTTTCCACTCCATCTCGCCTCTCTACCCAGAATGTAACTGCCTGTGACCGACAGCAAGCGCACTGCCCTTTGCTCTGCAGTAGCAGAGCCCTGGTTCACTTGGGGGCTACCTTCCACATAGTGACTTCTGGGGGTCACTCTGATGCCTGAGGGCCTCGCTCTCCCTGAGTCTGTCCCACTGAATTTTCCCTGTCTGACCTGTCAAGTTGGGCTGGAGACCCAGACTGACCTAGCCCCTGTTTACTCATTTAGGGTGCACTACTTGTCAGACCAGTTCCCTGTGTCGGGTGGCCACCCACCTACCTGGCTGGGTTCTGCTGTCACTGTGCAGAATCTAGAAGACTTTCTTAGTTGGAACCTGTGCTCCACAGCCAGCAATCTGACCTGTATTTACTACCAGAGCAGGTAAGATGCACATTCACACCA
The DNA here is from genome assembly GCF_047511675.1 of Marmota flaviventris. Taxonomy (NCBI): domain Eukaryota; kingdom Metazoa; phylum Chordata; class Mammalia; order Rodentia; family Sciuridae; genus Marmota; species Marmota flaviventris. Next base: position 14,301,148 of record NC_092498.1, on the reverse strand, counting down.
CCAGACAGGACGTCCACAAGCTTCTGTTCCCTGACAGCCATCTGTCCTGAGACACACAGTCCTCTCACCTCGGTCCCAGTCCTCCCACATGTCCATTTTCTCCATAAAAAGTCTACTGGATCCTATTGTCTTATTTTTTTTTAATTTTTTTTTGTGGTTGTATATGGACAGAATGTCTTTATTTTATTTATTTATTTTTGTGCGGTGCTGAGGATGGAACCCAGTGTCTCACACATGCTAGGCAAGTGCTCTACCACTGAGCTACAGCCCCAGCCCTATTGTCATATTTTTTACCTCACTGTCACAAAATGCTGGAGAACAAAGAAGAGGAAATGAGATGTCTAACTGCTTAGAGAAGAAGAGCTCAGGACAGAGCAGAAAACATCCAGATCTGCTGTCCCTTCCTCAGGACACATTTTCCTATCTTTTCTCAGTTTCTGACATTAGGGATTGTGGGAACTGGAACTTGGATGTATTGAGGGCTTCACAGTAGCATCCCTCGTGAGCCTGCTCCTTTGACAACAAGTAGATCAGGGACAGACACCTGTCACCTCAGGCCTGGACTGTCCACCTGGTCATGTTTCAGTGGAGTCCTGAGATAAGGCTAAAGACTAGAAAGTCTACAGGAAAGCCTAGAAGTTGACAGAAATGAGAGAAGTAGACAGGGAAAGAGCCCAGTAATAAACAGAGGTGGCCACTGGCTTCTGTGTCCTGGAAGGACTAGAAAGCTCCAATTCCCTCCAGAGGGCAGCTGTGTAGACCCAGGGTTCCCATGACTTCTGTTTCTTCTTTTTAAAATAGAAGCTAGGTAGCTGGATTTTATGTAAGATTCCTTGATTTTAAATATTGTTATCAAACCTATAGTTTCTAAAAATATCTCGTGGATCAGACAAATCATGTTCATGGTGACCCAGTCAGGTATCTCCATGAAAAACGGTATTTCTTAGGACGAAGGGACATCTCACAAGAAAATAAGAGCCAAGCCAGCTCTTAGTCTTATGGGTTTAAGAGCCATATTAGAAAGTCAGGAGTTAAAAAGGGCCCTAGCTATCAGGGCTATGGGAGTGAGATAACACACCAGGAGATGGGAGTCTGGGAAAGTTAGCTCAGCCTTTTGAGATGTGTGGTCTGCAGAAATGCCAGTGAAAACCAGGCAAGGCAGGGTCTGCACTATCCTGAAAATAATAATCCAAAAAAATTTCTCTCAAGATTCAAGGAATTTCTAGGAGGTGAGGGGCAAATGCATGAGTAGAATAATCACCAAAGTAACCCACATTTATCTTTACCTTATTAGCACCTCTTGAATTGTTGCTTAAGGTGATGTCTGCTTGGTTTTTCCACTATGAAGTTGTAACTTTTATTTCTTTGCTAATAATACTTATTTGGAAGATATTCTGGCTTTCTTAAACTTTTGTCCACCAATGTTAGCCTCCAGTAGCAATTATTACTGTGGTGTTCTGATGATTATTTTCTATTTCTCTCAATCTTTACATTATAAGTTAGAATTCTTCTGTAAAGTTTTCCCTTCTCCCCAATTTATTTATTTATACACTAGAGTCCCAATACTATTTATTTTAATCACTGGACTTTAATCTAGTATTATTTTAATACAGTACTATGCTTAATAAAATATTATCTTTTTTAAAATTTTGTTGCTCAAGTTAGGAACTCTTTAAGGTTGGCCCTTGTGCTTTTTCAATAAGTCCTCTATCCTCTTCTGAGGGGAGGGGGTCTTCCTTGTTTTCTGGCATAACTTGTTTTCTTTCCTGTTTCAGCCTTGGAACCCACTGTTTGTTCAAGGAGACATGATTCCTTTTGTTGGAGAATTGTTTTTAGGAATCAAGATCTTGAGCTAAGTTGTATTTTGGGATCAAGGGGTATGGATGTTATTAAATGGCTTAGTATATATATATATATATAAGTTGCCAGGTTCTTTAAAATTAATTAATTAATTGGTACCAGGCATTGAACCCAGAGCCTCACATGTGCCAGGCACGTATTCTACTACTGAGCTATATCCCTACTTCTTTTAAATTTTATTTTGAGACAGGCTATTGTGAAGTTGCCCAGGCTAGCCTTGAACTTGCCTTAATCCTCCTGCCTTAGCCTTTCGGGTAGCTAGGATTATAGAGATGTGCCACTGCACCCAGCACTAGATTATTTTTGAATAAGATTACACCAAATACACTGCTGCAAACAATTTTTCAGTTTTACTAATCCTATTGTCAATTCAGGTAAATTTTCATTCATATTTCTTTATCATTCCCTCTACTCCCCCCTTTTTATTCTTGCTTTCTTTTTTTCTAATATAAGAGAAAAAAATGCACATCATTTATTCTCTGATTCAAGTCAGTTTGGATATTACACTCATTCAAAAGAACGTCAGTGATATCGACTCAGTCAAGTTCTAGGCAGCAGGGTCATATTCTTTTAGTTACTCTTTGTATGGGATTTCTTATTCCATCTTTTTATTTTCAATCTATTGGTACTTTTGGATCCAAAGTGAGACATTTGTGCATAGCATATAGTTAGATCATGTGTTTTTATTGGCTAATCTATGTCTTTTATTTGAAAAATTTAATCCATTTACATCTGACCCTGTGCCTTTCCCTGGGCATATGTGGCCACTTTCCAATTTTCCCTATATATGCAGTTGCTTTTCAGTGTGCTAGTCTTTAATGTCTAAATCCCACAAGGTGAAAATGGGGGGGGGGAGGGGCACTAGCCCTTTAAATTCTTTGGGAGTTTGGCTGGACAGGGAGGAGCTTGTAACAGTGGGCTAAATGCTACCCGCTTCTTTGTCTGCACCACTGTATTCAGAAGCACTGATCAGAGTACAGATATTTGAAGCACAGGATCCTTTTGACCACAATAGTTTGTGCAAATTCTGTGTAGGTTTTCTAGGAACATTTACACAGATGCCTGCCAGGGGATTGGGGTGTGGGGCTGGGTAACTGCTACCCTACCAAGAGCTGAAATTGACCCAGATTAACTGCAATTTACCATCTAAGCCTGCCCTTGGACATTGCAAGCCTTCAGACTCTGGATTCTGCCTGTACAATTGTCCTCTAAGTGGGGAGACAGATTCCTGATGCCACTTACTGGAATCCTCTTCCTAAGAACCTATTTTGAATCATCTTGCTTTTCCCTTTGGGTTTATTTTGTTACTTTGAAGTTAGAGAAGTATCCTTGTGTGAAAAACTCAGTTTCCATTTTAGATGTTTCTTCTTCCTGTTCGATTACTGAGCCATCCAAAATTTATTTGGTGTATGGTATGAGGTAATGACCAAAATTGCTTTTTTATTCCTATTCAATTTCCAATGAATTGTCCCAGTGCCACTTATTACCTTTATGTGCCACTTATTGCCTTTATTACCTTTACATTAATATTTATTAACTGTAGAGACTATTTCTGTTGTATCTTTTTTCCAATGCTATCTTCTTGCATCAATTGGTATCTATTTTTTTAATTATAAAATACACGTAAAATTTGCCATTTTAACCATTTTTTAAGTGTATAATCAGTAGTATAAAGCTCATTCACATTATCAGGCAACCAATCTCAACTCTTTTTATCTTCTGAAAAACTCTATTTCCAATGAACAACAATTCCATTCTTCCTACTTCAACACCTGGCAAACACCATTATATGCTTTTTTTTTCCCCTCTTTTTTTAGTATCAGGGATTGAACTGCGAGCACTTAACACTGAGCTACATCCCCAGTCCTTCTTATATTTTATTTTGAGATGTCTTGCTAAGTTGCTGAGGGCCTCACTAAGTTGCTGAGGCTGGCTTTGAACTTGGATCCTCCTGTCTCAGCCTCCTGAGCTGTGGATTACAGATGTATGCCACAGAGCCCTGCTACCATTCTACATTTTGTCTATGAATTTGAGGACTTTAGGTACTTCATATAAATGAAATCATAAAGTATTTTCCTTTTTGTGATGGACTTATTTCTCTTTTTATAATGTCTTCAAGGTTCATCCATATTGGAGAGTATGTCAGAATTTCTTTCTTTTTAAAGACTGAATAATATTCCATTGTATATTTGTAGTACCACATTTTACCTATTTATTTATTCATCATTCCCCAATGATGGGTTGCTTCAACTTTTTATTTATTTGTGAATAACACTATTATGAACATGGGTATACAAATCTCTCTTCAAGATCACTGATTATCAGTATTTTGAAAATCAATTTTAATTTTATAATATTTTCAGGTCTGATATGGGTCCCACACTATTCTTGGATTCTAGAATTTCTCTTGTGTTCTTTCATATTTATTCTTCCAAATGGATTTTTAAAATTTAAATGATTTTATCACACTCCAAGAATGTCTATTGAAATATTGATAGAATTATCAAATAAATGATATAAATTAAATTTAAACATTATCTTTAAAATATTTTTATTAATACATTGAATTAATCATAGAAATAAAATTTCAAGCAAATGGTACCTAAAAAACTACACTTTAAGGGCTGGCGACACATACCTGTAATCCCAGTGGCTCTGGAGGCTGAAACAGGAGGATAGTGAGTTCAAAGCCAGCCTCAGCAAAAAAATAAGGCGCTAAGCAACTAGCTTAGCGATTTTGTCTCTAAATAAAACATAAAATAGGGCTGGCGATGTGGCTCAGTGGTCGAGTGCCCATGAGTTCAATCCCCAGTACTCCCATGCCCCCCCCCAAAAAAAACTACACTCAGGAATTTGTAGAGGAAACAACCTTCCAAACAAGGAATCTTATTCTGCTTCAATCACACCATTAGATTGCATAATAGTGCTGGTCAGCAAGTATTATCCAGATTATCAAGTGGTTACTACACCATCAGTTTTCAGAATGTTCCAGTTTCATTTGCTAGGGCCAAAGCACTGAGGGCTGGGGGTATAGCTCAGTGTTGGAGTGCTTGCTCCCCTGACTGACATCAACAAAAGCCAGACAACCAGTTTCTCTAAATGTTGGAAATACTACCTTTTAGATATTAATGCAGTAGTTTCCTCCCGGTTGGGTGTGCTGATTTTTTAGTTCTGTTACCGTGGTAATGGGAGGCAGGCCAGCAATTTCATCTAGTGTAGATGGAATGACCTGCATAGCATCTAAAAGATAGGAACACAGTAGGATCCCAAACCACTCAGTGCCCACAGATATTCAGTTAAGCAAAGGGTCACCTTTTTTTCTGGGGTATTACCTCCTACAATAAGGTGTCTCTTCACCAAATGGCACATAACACATAGGGCACCATGAATAGAGGGCTCAGTTCTTCAATACAAATGTGTTAGAACATGAACAATTATGATTTTTTCCAGGGCTGGCACAGCTTGTAATCTGGATCAGTCTACCAGAACCATTTAAATTGACCTCTTCAGCCAGTGTAGCAGAACACAGCATGCCAGCATGAATTGGTCAATATAAGTGACAGGCTTGGTTCCAGTTATTTCACAAGTGAATTCGATGTCTTCTTTCTCAGTAACCTTAAATTACCATGATCTCTCTTTGTTCAGCAAGTGTAATGTAAGATCACTAAGAGCATCTCTTAGAGTCCTTCTGTATGAGAAGGACATTAGTTTCCATCTTTTAAACTTGCCACACCAATTTTAGGCTCTCTTCTCTCACAGCTCTTGAGCCATCCAGAAGCAGTGAGAAACTGTTAGTTGATTATCCACATCTATTTTGAGAGCTGATAAAATGGAATATGCCCAATCTGAGCCTTTTCAACTCCTGTTACGGCAGAAGTTGCCATGTTTTGTGTGACAACCACCCATTTCACCAACTCAAGTCATTAATTGTCCCACCAACTTTATTGATTTTTTTTTAGTACTTCTCATATCCATACTAGTAGCAATAGCTGGTTAGTCACTTTCATCGCTGCATTTATACTCATTAGAGGAACTTGACTTGAGTTCTGAATGCCAGCCTTTGAGTTTTATGAAGTTGCACTACTTCACTCAGTTCCACAGGTCAAGTTGTGTTAGCCAAGATTTCGATACTCTTTTCCAAAGCCTCCTGGGATGACTTGGAAATAATGCTTAGATGAATCCCTTCCTTCCTTTTTGTTTTCTTTCTTTCTTTTTTAATGCTAGAGATTGAACCGAGGGCCTTAGGCATGCTAACCATGTGCTCTACTGCTGAGCTATATACCCAGCTCCAGAAAAATGCCTTTCTCCCTTTCAGAAGCAGCTAAGTAGGGAATCTTAAGAGAGAGCCAGAAGTAATGACCACTCATATGGTGCTATCTCCTGCTGCTGCTGCTGCTGCTGCTGCTGCTTCTTTTTGGCACTAGGGATTGAACACAGGGCTGTATGTGTGCTAGGTAGGTTGTTCCACTGACCTACATCCTTAGCCCCCATCTCCTGCTTCTGTATATCACACCTTCTGCAGCTCACCAGCATACTGTCTGCTAGATATGATGCTTGCATTTGTTTCAGAATTGTGGCACTATCATTTATAATGGTCACAATCACCTTTTGCATCTTGAATAATTTTATCCATTCCTTGTAGTCCAAGGCTTATTCTAATAGCATCAGCAACAGCTTTGGCCATGGGGATGTTGCAGGAGCAGATGGGTGCCTTCCTCACAGCAGCAAGCAGCTTGAATGGGCAGCCTGCTTGGGGGTACAGTTATTTTTATAATATTTAATCTTTCTTTTCCTGTATATGTTATGTCTATTCAAATTTCCTAACACTCACTAGTTTCATAAACTTTTTCATATTAATCCTAAGCATGACATCTTGTAATTTGCTGTCAGGTTTTAAAGACTTGCTCCTTCCTGGTTAGGAAGAGGCTACAGGATGGCTAGAAATTTTACAATAATTTATTTGCTGGGGATTTTGGTCAAGTTACTTTAAACCAGTTCTCAAAGTATGGTCCCCAGATCTACAGCATCAGCAACCCTTGAGAACCCATTCCTATGCAAATTATTGGGCCCCACCAAAAATAAAACAAAATAAAATTTAAAAAAACACCCTGGGCAGCCCAGTCATCTGTGTTTAACAAGCCATCAAGATGATACTGAGGAATACTTATGTTTGAGAAATACTGCTTTACAGCCATATTTCCTAACCTTGGCTGCACATCAGAGCCTTGTAAGGAGCTTTTTAAAAATACCAGTGCCTGTGATATTTCTCCCTCCCTGCCCAACTGTGATTGGCTTGGAAAGGGACCAGGAACAGGGATCTTCCAGCTTCTCCCATGTGGTTCTAATGCATAACCAGAGTTTTGAATATGATTTCAAAACTCAAGTTCAGATATAAAATGGGGGAACGATACTTAATCTCACTGGCCTGCTGTAGGGATTATGTGCTAACTCTTAACTTGTAGGAAAAGTTTAGTAGAATGTCTAGCAAATGGAAAACCACTCAACAAATGGTAATTATTATTACAATAATTCTGAGACTTAGAGATCAAAGCTACATTATCAGGTCATGAAAGGACATTGGGAACTTGAAGACCAAGTATTGGTAAGGTTGCCACGCCGTGCCCATTATCATCAACATGAGGTTTTATGGTTGTTTGTGGGTCTTTGTGCATGCTGTTTGCTATAAACTTTTCTCTATGCTCGTGAAAAATCCTACATATGAGTATGGTGATCAAAGATACGGGCTTTGGAGCTGGCAGATTGAATTTAAAAGCTCAGTCTAGACACTTGAAGCTGTGTGATCTTGGACACAAGACCTAAGCCTCAGATTCCTCACCTGTAAAATGGGGACACTTATCACTGGCAGGCACAAAATAAAATGGCCTATGAAGCACAATGCATAAATGTGATAAGTGCTCCAAAAACTTGACATACTTGCATTCATTACTTTCCCTGCATGGGAATCACATGAACCTCTTTATTCAATAATTATATTAACTTGTTTATTACTAGTTTGGTGCTTAATGCACTAGCTAGTCTTGCGGATACTCTTAGACTGGAGTTCTTTCTTTCTTTCTTTTTTTGGTACTGGGGATTGAACTCAGGGGCACTCAACAACGGAACCACTGCAGTATTTTGTATTTTTCTTTATAGATAGGATCTCATTGAGTTGCTTAGAGCCACTTTTAAAAATATATATATATTTATTTATTTTTATGTGGTGCTGAGGATCGAATCCAGTACCTCACACACTCAGTGCCTCACATGTGTGAGGAAAGTGCTCTACCGTTGAGCTATAACCCCAGTCCCTAGAGCCTCGTTTTTTGCTGAGGCTGGCTTTGAACTTGCAATCCTCCTGTCTCAGCCTCCCAAGTCACTGGGATTACAGGTGTGCACCACTGTGCCCACTTGGAGTTCTTTTTAGATTAAGCTGTGCTCTCTCCAAGACTTTCAGTATCTGTTTAGCATAAAAGTAATGCTACTTGTATTCTAACCGCAGTGGCCCAACGGATAGTTTTATGACTTTTTTGAGAAGATTATTCTGCACTGAGCATCAATTTAAATTCTCTTATTGAGACAATTTTAGGAGGAGATTAGGTCTTCTGTACTAGGGATAAAGAAAGCTCTCCATAAATGAATCTGTTCTCTCTCAGAAAACACATTAAATTGAATGAAAAAGGATCTTAGAATCTACTTTGGCTTAACTCTAGTTTCTACTTCAATCCATCAAGTCCCGACTTCTCAGTTCTGTAACTATTTTAATAAAATTTACAAAGGTACATTAAAATAGGCTGGATAATAATCTAGAATTTATGTATATTAATTAATATATTACTACATTATAATTATATTCTTAATATTACATTATGCATTATATAATTATATTACATACTATACTTAAGTTTTTATAGATGTTCCATATCCAGGACGATGGGACAAAATGGGTTAACATGAATCTATATTATTGCCACATCTCCAGGTGACTTAGGAAATTATATCTGGGTAGTTTCTTTGGCCAGTCCTCACATCAGTTTTAAGACCTCTCTGTTTATTTTGCTGCCTGCATCATTTAAAAAACTTCTTATTGTTTTAAGTTTAGCATAAATATTTTACTGTTTTTTCCAGTTATCTCAATATCTAGGGTTTTATTGTTTCTGTTTTATCTAAGTTTTCTTGAATGTATCACTGTTTATTTGTCTGATTTTATGTTTTTCTTTTTAGATAGGTTTTTTTTTTGTAAAGCAATTTAATATTTATTTCTTTGTAACTGTCCTAATTTTCTGCATGAGCTCACTTCTACTCTCTCACACCAATGGGTGGGAAGGAAAGGTAAAGAGAAGGAATAACTATCCTTATTTCAACACCATAGACTCTTTTATTTACAATAGTTTAACCTGTCATTTTTTTTTAAAGAAAATTATTCTCTGCTTAGATGGCTTAAGTATATGATCATTGTTTCATTTGTCTTTTTCTCCTAGTAGCATGGAGTGGGGTCATTTAAATGTCATGACTTTGTGGTGATGGAAGAAGTGGGTTTCTTGGAGCTACCCAGTGTCTCCTGGATCATTTTATGTCACTGATTTGGAATGAACAACCAAGGTGGATCACTTTTCAGTGACTTGTGGCGTGGTTGATCCCAGCTGGATTTTTGAGGAACTTTGATGACATTATCCACTCTGGCCAAAAGTCATAGTTTTTTGCCTCTGGTTTCAAATTCCCCACCTTTTGTGGGGTATCTTTGTTTGAACCCAACCTTCTTTTATTTTTTTTTTTAATTTTTTATTGTTGGTTGTTCAAAACATTACAAATTTCTTGACATATCATATTCCACACTTTGATTCAAGTGGGTTATGAACTCCCACCTTCACCCCATACACAGATTGCAGAATCACATCAGTTACACATCCATTGATTTACATATTGCCATACTAGTGTCTGTTGTGCTCCGCTGCCTTTCCCATCCTCCACCATCCCCCCTCCCCTCCTCTCCCCTCCTCTCTCTCTACCCCCTCCACTGTATAACCCTGAGGGTCTCCTTCCATTTCCATGCAATTTCCCTTCTCTCTCCCCTTCCCTCCCACCTCTCATCGCTGTTAAATGTTAATCTTCTTCTCATGCTCTTCGTCCCTACTCTGTTCTTAGTTACTCTCCTTATATCAAAGAAGACATTTGGCATTTGTTTTTTAGGGATTGGCTAGCTTCACTTAGCATAATCTGCTCTAATGCCATCCATTTCCCTGCAAATTCTATGATTTTGTCATTTTTTAATGCAGAGTAATACTCCATTGTGTATAAATGCCACATTTTTTTTTTTATCCATTCGTCTATTGAAGGGCATTTAGATAGGGTTTTGCTAAGTTGCTTAGGCTGGTGCATGCCACCTTTCCAGCTTCATTGTTTTTGGGAGGGTACTGGGGGATTGAACCCAGGGCCTCACACATGCTATACAAGTGCTCTACCACTGAGCTACACCTCCAGTGCATATATATATTTGGTACCAGGGATTGAACTCAGGGGCACTCAACCACTGAGCTGCATCCCCAGTCCTTTTTCATATTTTATTTAGAGACAGGGTCTCACTGAGTTGCTTTGCACCTTGCTTTTGCTGAGACTAGCTTTGAACTTACAATCTTCCTGCCTCAGCCTCCCAAGACTCTGGGATTACAAGTGTGTGCCACTGTCCAGCTTCAATATTTTTGTAAATAAATAATTTTAATTTGTCTTGAGTAATTATGAAAAAGAGCCATTAATAGGGTTGGCAGGTTAAAAGATGTTTTATCCTATCTGTTGCTCTTGAAGTTTGTTACCAGCAATAAATCTCTAACATTAGGCACTTGCAAGAAAGTAGAATTTAAAATTTTGCTGTATTTTTTCTTTGAAAATGTATTATAAATTAAAGCATTATTATTATGCTTTTACTTATGTATGTTGTGTTTTTAAAAAATGAGTTTCTATAAACAATTATATAAATATTTCTAACCTACATTCTCTTCTAGAACCTACCAAGCTGCATTTAAATGTAGAGGAAAAAAAGATATTTTAAAATTATTTTTATGTGTGTGTGGTGTTGGAGATGAAGCTCAGGCAAGTGTTCTACCACTGAGTTGAACCCCCAGCACTAAGAGATATATATTTTTAGCAGATATCTGTCAATATTACCTTGGAAAAATCTGCTAGAAGAGCAGTTCTTACTAGTCACACAAAATACTCTACATAAAAACGTGTGAGTAAATTTTTACTACATAGTCCTTTTCATAAATACCTGAACATTTTGATAATCCAGAGAAGTATTATTGTGATTTTACAGAGAGATTCAGAGAAGGTAATGTAGGATCATACAGCAAGTACACTGTCATAGGCCCATGATTTTTTGAATAAAAAACCCAGCCTCTTTTTACTATGCCATACTGAAATCAAGAGCAAAATCTTCCATGCACACTAAGCACCAAACATTGAAGGGAAATCATAGTTTAAGTTTTGACTAAAACTCCAGCTAAACAATCTGGCTAGTCTAAACCTGGGGTTAGAGATTTTTTTTTTTCTCTTGATTGTACCTTGCAGTTCACTGTAGGCTGAATTGTGTGGTATTCTCACAGTTGGTTTGAGGGTACAACTTATGTTCAAATAAATTTTAGCTTTAGTTTCTGATATTTAGCATGGAGCAGTGGCCATACTCATCTTCTGCTCAGTTACTTACAAACTTTCCCATCAAACACTGCTGAGGCTTCTTGCAGTTTTAGGGTATGAGAGTCTCACTGAAGGCTCTTCCTTCCATCAGCTAAACCAGTATACCGATTCTTTAATTTTTTCCTGACTCAGGTCTGCTGTTGGCATCTAGTACAGTTACCCTACAATAATCATGCTAACTCTCCTAACTTCTTGCACTTCAAAATATGACATAATTCAGAATAATCACTTAGTTATACTGGGTTCAGGCTAAGATCCTGTTCCTCAGCCCAATTCATCCACACCTGATTCAGCTGCATTGGCCAATAATAACGTATCTGCACTTTTCTAAGCAACTTCCCAAGTATTCTTGCTAATACTTTATAAAATACAGACACCACACACTCATTCATTCACACAGTCATATGGACGACATCTATTAGTTTCTATATCCTCTACAACTGTTGTGTCAGGCATACATGGCATATGCTCAGAGAGGAGCTTTAAACCAATGGATTCTCAGTCTTCTGTTTGAATTCACTTCTATCAGGCACAAATCACCTAGTTTTAGGTAGTTTTTTTTTTTTTTTTTTTTTTTTGTACCAGGGATTGAACCCAGAGGCGCTTAATCACTGAGCCACATCCCCAGCCCTTTTTAATATTTTATTTAGAGACAGGATCTCGCCGAGTTACTTAAGGCCTCACTGCGTTGCTGAGGTTGGCTTTAACTTGCGATCCTCCTGCTTCAGCCTCCCAAGCTGCTGGGATTATGGGTGTGTGTGCATCATTGGCCTGGCAGTTATTTATTTATTTATTTATTTAAATAAACAGGCTATAATATAAGCCATAGCCATACAATCTAGATTATGCATTTTTAAAAGTAATATTTGTGTAAACATATGTACTGGGATCAGGAGTCATTCAGTGTTGCAGGGAAAGACAACTGTAGGTAGAGTAGCTGCTATATGGACTCTAGCCTGTGCATTTTGCTTTCTTTGCCTTAGTGGTGGAAATGGGTTAAAAAGTACTTTAGCACAATGTGTTGTACAGGTTGACACTACTGCACTGCTCACTTAAAAATGGTTGAGATGGTTTGTTGGCTTTGCAGTCTTAGCCATTGGTTCTGCTGAGATGCTTCAAACTATTATTAAAAACTACTGACTGGATCCACTTGAAGCCCTACTATACCCAGGTTTACCAAGAGATTTGGGTAGGAATGGGGTTGATGAGCTTCATTGTTTATAAAAATCAAGAGTGCTGATAAAAGTAAAGCTTTGAAAGGTTCAAGTCCTGCACCTGCTCATGGTCATCATTAGCCAGCTTGCAGAATCGTCAGTCTGCCTGTAAATTTAAGCAGGCTTTGTTAATGGGAACATAGTACATTGTTATACCCTTAGATAAGTATCACTTACTACATGGCATGAATAAATGATCTGAGATGCACCACTACCCATGCCAATACTGCTTTGTATGTTTCCCCCAGTAGAGCCTTTGCAATGCAGCAGCCCACACTCCTGAGGAAACCTGGGGATGAGGAGCAATCTCGGGGTTGGTGGGTTGGTGGTCAGGTTCTAGGCATTCACTTGAATTCTAATACTTTTAAGATGCTAAATTTTGTTACATATTTATATCTGTCTATCTCAACTGGGAAAAAAACTTTAAAAAACTTACTGGACAATGCTAAAGATTCAGGACAACTTTTGGAGGAATAAAACCAGAGGCCCTTCTAATCTTTTTGGATACTCAGTAATACAATAAAATACCCAGATATGTGCAATAGTCATCTCCAATAGGAATAACGTCTTATACAAATTGATCTTCAGTTAAGTTGGTCACATCTGAGATTTCCCATAGACTTGCAAGTCCTTTATTGTCTGGCCTCTAGTTCCTTATGACCAATCATGAACCAGTTCCTGGTCTGTTTTCAATTTTTAACAAGACAGTTTCTAAACTTAGGGCTTTACAGTGTTCTTTCTGCCTCAAAAACTTTTCTCATAATTTTTCGTCTGAATCTTATTTATCCTTCAGGGCTCAGCTTAAAAATAATTTCTTTAGGAAGGCCCTCTTTAAGTTCCCTAATAAGGTTGGGCCTGTGGCAGTCTCTCTGGATCCACATCCATTCCCACTCAGAGGAGTCCAGACTTTTCCTTTGTATCACTTAATACAACTGTATATAATTATATTAATCTTCCCCCAAAAGGCTGCAAGTTTCCTGAGTTAGGGATTATCTCTCTTGTTAACCACGGGGTTACCCAGGTTCTAGTACCTTGTGTACAGTAGGGACTCAATATTCCCTTTCCTATAATGGCCTTTTATCCCACTTAGCAGGTGGAGGTGCATATAAAGTTTGTGAGCTTGGTGGTGGAGACAGTGGCTGAGTGGCCAGAAAGATGAAAGAAGTTTAGGGGCGGATAAGAGGGAGGGATGAGGGTACTGCAGGACACTCACTTAATGAGGTTCCCTTCCACTCCTCAACATCCCATCCCCACCCAAACAAGTCATTAAACAATAGTTTATGTATTCATTCCATTAGAGAATCAAGAAAACATCAGATTACAAAACCAAGGACATTTGCAGCATTTGAATGTGTTCAAGAAACCAGTCACAATTTTATTTTATTTGATACCTGGGACTGAACCAAGAGGTACTTTACCACTGAATTACATCCCTTTATTTTTGTTCATATTTTAAAATTTTGAAAAAAGTCTTGCTCAGTGGCTGAGGCTGGCCTGGAACTTGCAATCCTTTTGCCTCCACCTCCCAAATTACAGGGATTATAGGTATGCTACACCACACCTGGCTACCAGTCACCATTTAATTGAATTATACTTCAATACAGGGAGGATTGTGTCTCTCCAAGTAACCTTCACTGAGGCAGAGTACATTCCTCTAATACATGGAAAGATGGTACTTTCTTCTCATAATCACTGAGGAAGAAATTCTCTCTTGATGGGCCAACACTACTTCTTTTTTGTTGCTCTTTTCCCTTCTCCTTTCTTTGGCTTCCCCTTTCCACGAAGCTTCTTTAGACGCTTTTGCTCATCCTTAAAATCCTGATGCTCATCTCTGCATGAAGGAAAAATAATCAACTTGTTATTTTTTATTATATTGAAAAACTATACCAATATTTCACTGTTTTTTCAGATTGTTCTGGTTATTGATTCTTGACTTTTCAGGGTACATGTTCAATTTGTTGAATAAAGTACAAGGGTTCCCCTTGTTTCTAAAAATTCATTTATAAGTGAGTTTTCCCTCATAGAAACAATGCCATAAACTGCAGTTGATCTTCCAGGCCAGCCCAGGTAACCCTATGTAATTATGATATTCACAAGTAACTACTTCAAATTTCCCTACATTAATACTAAACAATCAGAGGAACAGAAATCAGGTATAGAGTTCAGTAGCTACACAGAGACCCTGACTGCCCCAGGAATCAGTATCTTCTAAAAAAGGGGCAGAGGTCTGGAGGAAGTGGCTTTAATGGCAGTAGATACTTCACATAAAGAGGCTGCTGGGAAAGGCTCAGGGAGAAGGAAGCCAGATCAAAAAACATACTATAGAAATCAAGGCTGCTACAACTATTTATTCATATGGACTAAACTGTTTAAAATGCCTATATCTTAAGACCAAACACCAAAAGAGTATAGTGCTTACACATGTAAGCTGTGGAACCCACTGGAACCTGGGTTCAAATCACAGCGTCACCATTTGGTGCTCTGTGACTTTGGATAAGTGACCTTATCTCTCTACACCTTAGTTTCCTCATCCATAAACTATGAATAATAATGGTATATGAATTAAATGTTAGAAGGGTTTGCTGGGCCTGAATTTCAACTCTCTAGACTATTTTAAAATAGATTGGCTTTACAGAATTCAGTGTCTTATTCCGTGAACATGAACAGCATACAACAGACTTCTTCAGGATTAACTAAAAATGCCAAATAATTTTCAGCACAGCAGCCAGGGCAATTCTGAAATATGTCAGATTATGTGACTCCTGCATATGGCTCCCCCTTTCATCCAGAGCAAAACCCACAGACTCCTGTCACCTGCCTCCTGTGCACCCACAGGAGCTGAGACCACCCCCCACCCCGTGACCTGTCTCCTGCCTCCCCACTATTTCCTTAGCCTGCAATATTCTTGGATCATTCTAAATATGCTCCTACCTCCGGGCCTTTGCTCTGCTCTTGCCTCTGCCTTGCAAACTCTTCTCAGCTCTCACCATCCTTGAGCCTTTGCCTAAATCTCATCTCCTTGATGTAGCTGACCCTGATTGTCCTGTTGAATGCTGTAACATGGCCTCTC
This sequence comes from Marmota flaviventris, assembly GCF_047511675.1. NCBI lineage: Eukaryota > Metazoa > Chordata > Mammalia > Rodentia > Sciuridae > Marmota > Marmota flaviventris. Next base: position 14,285,317 of record NC_092498.1, on the reverse strand, counting down.
CCCACCCACTAGGGCCCTTTCAGCCCTCTGGATCCTGCTCAGCCAGCTCTGTCTTTAACTTTGTACTATATCACATAATTTACTTACTTGTTATTTTTCCTCCCCCATCCCTGTCAACCCCTGGAGACAAAGACAGCTCCACAAAGGCAGGGAGGTTTGTCTCTGTTGATGATACAACCCAGCACCTATTAACTGAACCAATTATTTCTGGGAACCTGTGCTTCCCTCCCTGTTCTGCAGGCCTTTGAATCAGATTTTCTTTACTAAAGGGACTGTGTAGTTTAATCCTGCCTGGTGTCACAGGAGGCCTACATTAGAGGTGCCGTTTACTATAACTAGTGACTAAATACATGAAAATAATGTTGCTTTTCCTTGGAAAACTAAGTGCTAAGTATTTTTTCCTGTCTCTAAACATAGCCAGGTGTTTGCTCTTCAAACAAATGGGAACAGCTGCAAACAGATACATTAAAATGTGATCTTGTTATGGATTATAATCTTGTACTCAGAAGATCTGGCTCCCAATATTTTATTTTATATACTAATAAGATTAGTTTTTATTTTCTGAGCTCAGACTAATGGCGAGGGAGATAGTCCCAAGCAATTCCAGACATTAAAAATAGATCATGAACTCTAATATATTAACTAAGAAAACCAATTCCATTTTGAATACTGCTGTTCCCTTAGTTCTCATCTTAAGTACCTGAACATGTAACTTAAGATGTACCTGTTGGATTAATGAATATACCAACCTTCAGCTCTCTGGAATGAACATCATGCTGAACTAAAAATTTTAATCACAATTGAAAGAATGGTCTCAAATTAATTTCTGTATTGTCGCCCAAAGATAAGTTCAATTAAAACAGGTTAAATTTTTAAAAAGATGCTATGTATTTTAATGCTATATAATTATGTTATGTTTTAATTCTTTGTAACAAGAACATATATTTTTTGGTAAAGAAAAAATTTTAAAGAAAAATGATACATAGGGGCTGGAGTTGTAGCTCAGTGGTACAGCGCTTACCTAGCACATGTGGGGCACTGCGTTCAACCTCAGCACCATGTAAATAAATAAAATAAAGGTACCATGTCCATTTACCACTAAAAATATTTAACAAAAAAAGGAAAAATGATTACATAGGTATTTTATCTTTTCTCTTTCTAGAGGTCTAATCCTAAGCACTCACTTCCTGAATTTACCCAAATGTACACATGCATAGTGTTAACAGCCCGTGTGATTTATACGTTATCCTTAAAGGTGAACTACAGCTTAATTCGATCAAATTAATATATCAGAAAGGTACAAAATGTCAGAAGTGAGTAGGAGGAAAAGAGAATGCCAACAAAACTGCCACCAGCAGAGAAAGGAGGCTCCCACACACCCTCCAAGAGGCAGATCAGGTGTGGGGCAGGGACTCTGTTCGTCAAGAACCTGCTGCCTGGGCAACTGTGGCACTCCTGGGGTTTTCTTCCTCAGAATTTGGACCAGTTTTTCTCTGCATTCTTTTTAGTGTTCTTAGGTTAATGAATATTTAAAAATCTCTCTACAGCTCACTATAAATTCTATATCAGTCATGTTTTAGGCCTAATTGTTTGCCAACAAGCATGTATTTCCTCTTTTTTGGTTTGCTCATAGATATTTTGACAGCAACCTGTTCCCATTAAGTACACCTTTTGAACTATCTGGGCTCTCTTGTAAGAACCACAGAAATATAAGGATAGGAAGGCCACCTTATTAGCTGAAAGGCTGACTTTTTTCTTTTGATAATACGCTAAGAGCATCTCTCACAGGGTCCTCTTTGTGTTTTTTTGTCATCACCTGTAGAGGCCAAGAAAACGCAGTGTGCCCATGAGACCAAAATATGTGTTGTGATTTGGATACCAGTCGTAAGTCTCCTTCTTCTTGGCCAGTGGCTGCTCACTGAATAGTTTCACTACTTTCATGGATTTGGAATCAGTTGGCCTGGCAACTTCACCAAAGAGCCGAGCACTCAGACGAGTCATGCGCAAAGCATATTCTGAAAGCGAAGACATTTCTTGAGCATCTAGGAGACTCCCTACAGAAAATGAGAAGAAAAACAGGTTAGTGTAAGAAATTCTGAGCTTATCTAATGAACGCTTTAGACAATGAAGATATAGCAAGCCACTCATGAATCACCTTTTGGCAAGACATGCTTTGGAGTTGAGAAACATCCACAGCCCAAACAGCTGTTTCCTTTGCATGCTTTTCATTTTGAATTTTCACATTTTGTATTCACAAAATATCATTTCTTTAATGTACTGCCCTTTTTACAAATGAGAACTACTTTGTGATTCAGTAGGTGTTTGCTTATAGTTTATCTATTTTGCAGGATGGATGAAGAGGATAGGGAAACAAGTCATTCTACCACAGCTTTGTTATTACACCTTTAAAAACCACCACCTAAGCAATCTGCAAATAAATATGCTGACTGCTTGCCATCTAAAGGTGCAATCATGGCAGAGAAATAATTATGCTGTTGTCGTCTTTATTATCAGGCCTTTGAACACTATTCTCCTCAAGGGCACCAGATGGCTCTGAGAACTGTTAATGAGTTATGAGGTCATTTGGCCTCTAGGTTACTGGATTGAATTCTGCCTAGAGACTGAGAGCCACTTGGGGAAAAGATAGTAGTCCTACAGAAATAAAAGTTCAACAGCTCAAATAAGGATCAACATTTCAAAAGATTCATTTTATTCCTAAACAGAAGGCACTTGGGAACGGTGATATTACTTAGAAAACTAGCTAAGTTATTACTAGCTGAAAAACTTTTTCCTCAGAGGCACAGAGTGTTGAAATGGGTATAAGAATGATAACCAGGAGGATAGGGACATAGCTCAGTAGAGCTTCCCTAGCAAATATGAGGCCCTGCCTTTAATCCTTAGCAAAACACGCTCATGCACACACACCTGATAATATGATATGCAAAAATTACAGCTAACAGACAAAGCTGGGTGAAATGGCACATGCCTGTAATCCCAGTGACTAGAAAGGCTGAGGTAGACCTGTCTCAAAATAAAAATAAAAAGGGTTGGGAATGTGGCTTGGTGGTAGAGTGCCACAGGGGTCAATTCTCACAAGACAAAGAAAAAGGACATCAAAAGGTACATAGGAGATACATAAAAATTAAGAATGTTGCTGGTGGAATAATAAGGTCATTGTATTCTAAATCAGATGTGGGTTACTGCTTACAGAATATTCCAATTTATGTGAAATTCTAATAATGAGATGAGAATCTTTGCTGACTAAAAGGCTATTTAGGGGAAAGTTCAGCTGGGAAAAAAAGGAGCTGATTTCCAAAGGAAAAAAGGCATATTTATCTTGAAGAACTAACAACTCTAAAACAGCAATGTGCTAAAAGAGCTATTCAAATTTTCACACATGATTCTTAAAGGTGAATTACACATTATTTAGATGAGATTATCAAAAAGGGTACAAAAATGAAAATGCCAAGAGAGTGGGAGGAAATCAAAATGCCAAAGAACTGCCACCAGCAGAGAAAAGAAGCTCCCACACACAAGCGAAGAGGCACATCAGGTGAGGGGCAGGGGCTCTGTTCATCTGATAAAATTTCAAAATCACGCTTGCAAGAAAATAAACAAACTCACATGTTTTAAGGCCCATTTCAAGATCCATAAAAAGAACACAGGCTGACCTTAAACCAATTGCAGAATGTCAACCTCAAACCATTTACCATTTTGAACACCAGCCAAGCAATCTTGGGTTAATAGTGCCACCTGAAGGCCAGCAAGGAGAGAACTGCTGAATCCAAGGTTTCCCTAGCCCCCAGTCTGAACATCTCCTACAAGCCTTGCTCTTCCTTTTTCCTTTTCCATTCACTTCTCTCCCAACTCTTGCTGCATTATGTGGTTGCAGACTGGTTGGGATTGGACCTGTTAGGACTAAGGTTATATTTTTATCAATGAGAAAAAAGGGCCATTAACAATTTAATGTTAATAGAAAAATAGATAACAAGTCAGTGCCATAAACCTCCCCAGGCCTTGCAAATATCCAAAAGTCACTTTTGGAAGCTGCAAAAAGTTCCTTTTCTCCTCTTTCCATCTTTAAAGTAATCTTTTTCCAAACACCAGTTTAATAAACAACAGTTTCTTCATTAACTTTACCTTGTTTTGCATAATTACCCTTAGAGCATCAGAATAGATTCCTACTCTTAATTACGCAGTATTTCTATAGATAACTTGGAAGCTAGTCTGGGAACTATTGTTCTGCTAGAATGTTTTCAGGAAAACAATGTCTGAATGCCAAATTACTTTACTTTTAAACAAGGCAGCATGGAGTCTCAAGGCCTAGGTTTGAGGACTGACTCTTTTGTCATTTATTACTTGGGTTATTCTCAACAGGTACTATCTTTTCTAGATTTGAGTTCCCTTTTTCTGAAAACAAAGTTTGCAAGATTGAGAAATGAGTAAGACAGTGGCACTCAATAAATAGTAACTAAAAAGAAAAATAAAAGGAAAAACTCTAAATGTCTTCGTAAGTTTGGTGTTATTACACACACACACACACACACACACACATTTTGTTGATTACTTGTCCTCACTTAATCATGGGGGGAAAATCTCCATCCTGTTATACTTGTACCTCCCTGGAATGATCTCCTCACTTACAAAGCCAGACAGCCAGAGAAACAAGGGGAGGGACCAGCACTTTGGTAAACTGACAGGTAGCAAAGAGGAGGCAGGGACTTACTGAGGCTAAGTTATCACAGAAGGCTGTTATCTCCATGCCCACTTTACACGAAGCAGGTTACTGGGAAACATAACTCATAGGTAATAATGTCAGATTATAATCCATTGGTACATAGTTATATAACAAAAACTAAATCCTAAAAAATTTATGACAGAAAAGGGAATAAGCCTCTTCAAATCTAGGTCCTTTACTGGAAGCAAAGAATCACCTGCAAAACAGGGAGAAAATGACCACTGCCTTATAGTTTTCATCCACAAAGCCCAACATACACATCTTTGATGGAGAATGACAGAGGAGCTTGGTATACTTTTTAAACAAAACAAAACAAACAGGATAAAAGGTTTTGCTGTGCATAAGTACAGGTCCTAAGACAAACTGCTGCTTTTTACTAGCTTCAAATATTAAAAAATTCAAAAGCCTTGGTCCTTTTTAGGACCCTCATGATTCCTTATAGAATCTTTCAAAATTCTCTTAAAAGATAAAGAATATGATGGCCCTGTTTTGATATTAAAATAAAAGGTAAATAATTTACATGTCAATTATATTTTGATTCACATAAAACCATTCTTTGGGGATACAAAATAGTCACTTTGAAATGGTACTTTTCTTTAAATGAGATCTAAAGAAAATTACAGTATGGAGAAAAAAATAACTGGAATTGAAAAGGCTGAGAAAAAACACTCAAATATGCTAAGCAAAACAATTTAGGTCCACACAAGACAATTTCCATATTTTTGACACAAAAATGCCAGATGCTCTGATCTTTCAATAAGTCTGATGCATTTAAAACATCAGTTTTATTTTAATAACTGGTTTTGAATTAGACTTTTCTTTTTCAAAGGTGAAAATGAAGTGCAGGAGTTTTTAATCTGGATATGCCTGTTTTTGAATATTTAAAGTTGTATGCTGAAATGTGCACGTGTGTTTATTGCTGGGAAGAAAGTCTTCTCCAGTTTCTCAAAAACTATTGCTTAGCATAAAGCACCAGCTAGTTGGACTCTTGCCTAGCCATGTCTTTTTATAGTAGTCCTTATTCCTAGTCTCTCGGTTCTCTCACCTACTAAATGGCGACCATCAGGCACCTCTCTGAATTGTGAGGCTGACAATGCAAAATGTATGGCACAATGCTCACTCACGGGGATCCCAGGTACGTGCACACACTGTGCTCACGTGTCATCACAGAAAAACAACCCAATGGGAATGCTTTATTATTCTTAATGCCCAGTACCGATTATATTATTTTTAGGTTCAGGGGGGTTGAACCCAGGGGCGCTTAATAACTGAACCAAATCTCCCGCCTTTTTATTTTTGGAGACAGGGTCTCGCTAAGTTGCTTAGGTCCCAGCTAAGTTGCAGAGGCTGGCTTTGAACTTGCGATCCTCCTGCCCAAGACTCCCGAGCAGCTGGGATTACCGGCCTGGGCCACAGCGCAGTGCCCGGTACCTATTATTTTACTAAATCGTAGTGGCATGGACGGCAGTGAATATGTTGGCTTTATTCGACTCAGCAAGAATAACTCGGGGTCCCCTCTGTCTGACTGGATCGCCCCTCCCTGGGATGGAAACTATAGTAGTGTCAGGTCAACTGACACCTGGATCAGTGGAGTGGTGCACAAAAATTTTCCTAAAAGGGTAATAAAAATAATCAGCACCCACCCGCCAAGCTGCGATGCAGTCGGCGATCTGGAGAGCAGAGAAAGCGAACCAAGCATCTGCTAACTAATCTGCCACAGAGTTAACTGCGCCGGAGAGGAAATTACGGCAGCAAAAACGCTGGCGTCCTTCATTTGGTAAATTCCCCAACAGGAGCCAGAAAAGGCCGAGGTGTTTGTGAGATACACGAGAAACCTAGAGAAATGGTCACTAGAGAGATGGACTGGTCCTCTTCCTGGGACTGGAGACCCCGCAGGAACTCCCGAGTCATCGCCGCTATATCTGCAGAGCCCCACAAGTCACCGACAGCCTTACCTGGTCCTGACCTGCCTCCCCCACGCGCCCCTGTCCCGGATGGCCCGCCCCCAGCCGCTTCCCAGTTCCGGGCATCTTCAACGGAGAGCAGTAGAGAAACGGAAGCTTGGCGGCTAGAGCGGAACTCTGGTAACAACCCGGAATTACTAGCTTTCGCTCTCCGGGCGGGGCCTTCTAGGTCATGCAGAGCGCTTGCGCACTGACGCTAGCGCCTCTGTAGGGAGTACTGTGAAGGTGGGAAGGGTCCGGGTAGTTGGTTTTCCTGGAAGGTCCTGCTGGATCTGCCAGTTTCGTTTTTGCGGGGAATGTCTAAAAAGCGGCTTCAATAAGCTCTGAAGCAATGGCGATGCGAGTGCTTTGTGATGGGAGGATAAAATGCAGTTTCTTTTGTCACCCACTTATTCCACTCTGTTTCCCCCCCCCCCCCATCCACCGTAGATCTTAGGTGTTCCAAGGCATCACTTGACACTAGAGGCTTTCACACTCCCCTGAGGTGCCACTCCCCTCCTCCGACCCGCTACTCTTCCTCTAAGCTACTGCAGACCTTCCTGTGCTTCCCGCTTGGCTAGGTTTTTTGTTGTTTGCTTTGGTGGTGCTGGGGGTTGAACCCAGGGCCTTGTGCATGCTAGGCAAGACTCTGCCAACTGAACTCTATCCCCAGAGGCGCCCCTCTCCCGCCCCCCGCCCTACCTGCCATTGGCTAGGTTAGGGGCTCTGTTCTCTGCATCTGTCCTTCTTTGGCTCAGAAGCTTCTTCAAGGGGTGGGGATGGAGCATTATCTGTCTCCTCAGTAGTGAGCTAGACCTCTCTTGGCAGATCGTAGAAACTCTTAAGTATTTCATTCCTTGCTAAATCTGCTTCCAAGCAAGCCACATTTTATAGACATTGTCTGCAGCACTTACTGACTCTTTGATCAGTTGAGAAAAACAGTATTTTCTGAGCATTATTCAAGTATTTCATAAATACTCTAAAATTTACCCTGTAATTTAAGGCAAATCAGTAAGTAGAATACTAAGAAGGTATTCATTTGACACTGTCTTCCTTTCTATAGAATTTGTGTTTATGAAGTTATGTTTTGATATGGTATCAATTCACAGTATCAGTCTTATCACCTTGGATCTAGGGATTATAGTAATATTTACACTGAGGGTAATGAGAATCCTATGTATAACAACAGTTCAAAAAAGATATCCTTTGTTACAGAACTTCTGGGAGAAAATTTTACCTTGTCTTTTATGTTTCTGTGGAGTTGGCTTCATTTTATCTGAAATTCACTGTGCTATATAAACAAGACCTCTTTTATGTGTTGACTTTTAGAAAGTTTAAAGCTAAATTTGTAGTTGACTTGTGGCAAGAAATATATACATACACACACGCACACACACACATATACAGTCAGGTATGTACATATATATATATATGTGTGTGTGTATACATGTCTGTAGTCATCGCTCAGTGGGGCTTTGTTCCAGGACTTCTCATGGATATCAAAATACCATATCAAGTCATGAGGTGCTCAAGTCCCTTAAATAAAGTATAGTATTTGCATATACTTACACATAGCTTCTTACATAATTTTTAAAAATTTATGTATGATAGCGGAATGCATTACAATTCTTATTACACATATAGAGCACAATTTTTCATATCTCTGGTTGTATATAAAATATTCACACCAATTCGTGTCTTCATACATGTACTTTGGATAATAATGATCTGTACATTCCACCACCATTTATAACCCCATGCCCCCTCCCTTCCCTTCCAACCCCTCTGCCCTATCTAGAGTGTATTCCTCCTATGCTCTTTCTCCCTATTCCACTATGAATCAGCCTCTCTATATCAAAGAAAACATTAGGCTTTTTTTTTGGGGGGATTGGCTAACTTCACTTAGCATTATCTTCTCTAGCTCCATCCATTTACCTGCAAATGCCATGATTTTATTCTTTTATTGCTGAGTAATATTCCATTGTGTATATATGCCACATTTTTTTAATCCATCTACTGAAGGGCATCTAGATTGGTTCCACAGTTTAGCTATTGTGAATTGTGCTGCTATAAACATTGATGTGGCTGTGTCCCTGTAGTATGCTGTTTTTAAGTCCTTTGGGGATAGACCGAGGAGAGGGATAGCTGGGTCAAATGGTGGTTCTATTCCTATTTTTCCAAGAAATCTCCATACTACTTTCCATATTGGCTGCACCAATTTGCAGTCCTACGAGCAGTGTATGAGTGTACCTTTTCCCCACATCCTCACCAACACTTATTGTTGTTTGTCTTCATAATAGCTACCATTCTGAATGGAGTGAGATTATGAAATATAGAGTGGTTTTGATTTGCATTTCTCTAATTGCTAGTGATGATGAACATTTTTTCATATATTTGTTGATTGATTGTATATCATCTTCTGAGAAGTGTCTGCTCAGGTCCTTGGCCCATTTATTGATTGGGTTATTTATTTATTTATTTTTTTTGGTGCTTAGCTTTTTAAATTCTTTATATACCCTAGAGATTAGTGCTTTATCTGATATGTGACATGTAAAGATTTTCTCCCAAGATGTAGGCTCTCTATTCACCTCATTGATTGTTTCTTTTGCTGAGAAGAAACTTTTTAGTCTGAGTCGGCCCCATTTACTGATTCTTGATTTTAATTCTTGTGCCACAGGAGTCTTATTTAAGGAAGTTGGGGCCTAATCCAACATTATGGAGATTAAGGCCTACTTTTTCTTCTATTAGATGCAGGGTCTCTGGTTGTATTCCTAAGTCCTTGATCCATTTTGAGTTGAGTTTTGTGCATGGTGAGAGTTTAGGGGTTTAATTTTATTTTGTTGCATATGGATTTCCAGTTTTCCCAGCACCAGTTGTTGAAGAGGCTATCTTTTCCCCAGTGCGTGTTTTTGGCACCTTTGTCTAATATAAGATAATTGTAATTTTGTGGGTTAGTCTCTGTGTCCTCTATTCTGTACCATTGTAGTCTGTTTTGGTGCCAATACCATGCTGTTTTTGTTACTATCGCTCTGAAGGGCAGTGTAAGATGTGGTATAGTGATGCCACCTGCTTAACTCTTCCTGCTAAGGATTGCTTTAGCTATTCTGGGTCTCTTATTTTGCCAGATGAATTTCATGATTGCTTTTTCTATTTCTATGAGGAATTTCTTTGGGATTTTGATTGGAATTGCATTAAATCTGTATAGTGCTTTTAGAAGTATGGCCATTTTGATAATATTAATTCTGCCTATCCAAGAGCAAGGTAGATCTTTTCATCTTCTAAGGTCTTCTTTGACTTCTTTCTTTAGGGTTCTGTAATTTTCATTATATAGATTTTTAAAATTGTTTAGTTAAGTTGATTCCCAAGTATTTTTTTTTTGTGTGTGTGTGTCTTTTGAGGCTATTGTAAATGGGGTAGTTTTTCTCATTTCCCTTTCTGATGATTTGTCACTGATATACAGAAATGCCTTTGATATATGGGTATTGATTTTAAATCATGCTACTTTGCTGAATTAATTTACTAGTTATAGAAGTTTTCTTGTGGAACTTCTAGGGTCTTCTAGGGATAGAATCATACATCAGCAAATAGTGCCAATTTGAGTTCTTCTTTTCCTATGTGTATCCCTTTAATTTCTTTCATCTGTCTAGTTGCTCTGGCCAGTGTTTCAAGAACTATGTTAAATAGAAGTGGCGAAAGAGAGCATCCCTGTCTTGTTCCAGTTTTTACAGGGAATGCTTTCAATTTTTCTCCATTTAGAATGATGTTGGCCTGGGGCTTAGCTTAGATAGCTTTTATGATGTTGAGATATGTTCCTGTTATCCCTAGTTTTTCTAGTGTTTGGACCATAAAGCGGTGCTGTATTTTGTCAAATGCTTTTTCTGCATCTAATGAGATGATCATATTATTCTTATCTTTAAGTCTATTGATGTGATGAATTACATTTATTGATTTCTGGATGTTAAACCAACCTTGAATCCCTGGGATGAACCCCACTTGATCGTGGTGCACAATCTTTTTGATATATTTTTTTTTTTTGAGAGAGAGAGAGAGAGAGAGAGAATTTTTAAAAAATATTTATTTTTTAGTTTTCAGTGGACACAACATCTTTATTTGTATGTGGTGCTGAGGATTGAACCCAGGCCACACGCAGGCCAGGTGAGCACGCTACTGCTTGAGCCACATCCCAAGCCCTTTTGATATGTTTTTGTATGTGATTTGCCAGAATTTTATTGAGAATTTTTACATCCATGTTCATTAGAGATATTGATCTGAAGTGTTTTTTTTTTTTTTTTGGATGTTTCTTTGCCTGGTTTTGGAATCAGGGTGATATTGGCCTTATAGAAATGAGTTTGGAAGTGCTCCCTCTCTATTTCTTGAAATAAATTGAAGAGTATTGTTATTAATTCTTCTTTAAAGGTCTTGTAGAACTTGGCTGTGTATCCATCCAGTTCTGGGCTTTTCTTGGCTGGTAGACTTTTGATGGCATCTTCTATTCATCACTTGAAATTGATCTGTTTAAATTGTGTATATCATCCTGATTCATTTTGGGCAAATTATATGACTCTAGAAATTTGTCAATACCTTTGATATTTTCTGTTTCATTGGAGTATAAGTTTTCAAAATAATTTCTAATTTTCTTTTGTATTTCTGTAGTGTCTGTTGTTCTGTCAATTTTTTAAAATATTTATTTTTTAGATGTAGTTGGACACAATACCTTTATTTCACTTATTTATTTTTATGTGGTGCTGAGCATTGAACCCAGTGCCTCGCACGTGCTAGGCTAGCGCGCTATCACTTGAGCCACATCCCGAGCCCTCTGTCAATTTTTTCAATTGTTTCTTTTGTCTCAATTTCATCTCTGATTTTAATTATTTCCTGTATTCTGCTGCTTTGGGTGTTGATTTGTTATTCTTTTCTAGGGCTTTGAGATGTAATGTTAAGTAATTTATTTGTTGACTTTTTCTTCTTTTAAGGAATGATCTCCATGCAACAGAGTTTCCTCTTAGAACTGCTTTCATAAGTGTCCCAGAGATTTCGATATGTTGTATCTGTGTTCTCATTCACCTCTAATTTTTTTTAACCTGCTCCTTGATGTCTTCTGCAACCAATTGTTCATTCAGTAACATATTATTTAGTCTCCAAGTGTTGGAGTGGATTTTATTTTTTATTTTATCATTGATTTCTAATTTCATTCCATTTTGATCTGAGAGAATGCAGGGTAGTATCTCTACCTTTTTATATTTGCCAAGAGTTGCTTTGTAGCATAGTATATGGTCTATTTTAGGATCCATGTGCTGCTGAGAAGAAAGTGTGTTCTCTTGTTGAAGAATGAAATATTCTATATATGTCAGTTAAGTCTAAGTTATTGATTGAATTATTGATTTTTATAGTTTCTTTGTTCAGTTTTTGTTTGGAAGATCTATCTAGTGATGAAAGAGGTGTGTTAAAGTCACCCAAAATTATTTTTCTGTGGTCATTTTGACTCTTGAACTTGAGAAGAGTTTGTTTGATGAACGTAGATGCTCCATTGTTTGGGGCATATATATTTATAATCGTTAAGTCTTGTTGGTGTATAGTTCCCTTAAGCAGTATGTAGTGTCCTTCTTTATCTTTTTTGATTGACTTTAGTTTGAAGTCTAGTTTATTTGATATGAGGATGGAAACGCCTGCTTGTTTCTGCAGTCCATGTGAGTGGTATGATTTTTCCCAACCCTTCACCTTCAGTCTATGGATGTCTTTTCCTATGAGATGAGTCTCTTGGAGGCAGCATCTTGTTGGGTCTTTTTCTTTTTTTTCTTTTTTACCCAATCTGCTAGTCTCTGTCTTTTGATTGGTGAGTTTAGGTCATTAATATTGATGGTTATTATTGAGACATGATTTGTATTCCCAGCCATTTTTGTTATTTAACGTGACTTGGTTTCTCCTATGATTAGACTTTCCTTTAGTGTAATACCTCCTTCTATTGATTTTCATCATTGTTTTTCATTTCCTCTTCTTAGAATATTTTTCTGAGGATGTTCTGTAGTGCAGGATTTCTAGTTGTAAATTCATTTAACTTTTGTTTATCATGGAAGGTTTTTATTTTGTCATTAAATCTAAAGCTTAGTTTTGCTGTATATAAGATTCTTGGTTGGCACCCATTTTCTTTCAGAGCTTGGTGTATGTTGTTCCATGATTTCCTTGTTATGAGGATATGGGTTGAAAAATCTGCTGAGATATGAATTGGTCTCCCCCATATTTGATCTAATGCCTCTCTTTCTTACGACTTTTAAGATTCTCTCCTTATTCTGTATGCTAGGCATTTTTATTATAATGAGCCTTGGTGTAGATCTGTTATAATTTTGTACATTTGGTGTCTTGTAAGCCTCTTGTATTTGGTTTTCCAATTCATTCTTCATGCTTGGGAAATTTTCTGATATTATCTCATTGATGAGATTGTGCATTCCTTTGGTTTGACACTCTGTGCCTTCCTGTATCCTAATAACTCTTAGATTTGGTCTTTTGATGCTGTCCCATAGTTCTTGGATGTTCGGTTCATGGTTTCTTACTATCTTCACTGTGTGATCAGTTTTATTTTCCAGATTGTATACTTTGTCTTCATTATCTGACGTTCTTTCTTCCAAGTTATCTAGTCTGTTGGTTATGCTTTCTATTGAGTTTTTTTGATTTATTGTATCTTTCAATTCAAGGATTTCTGACTTTTTTTTTCAGAGTCTCTATCTCTCTTTTGAAGTAATCTTTTGCTACTGTATTTGCTCTCTTATCTCATTGTTGGAGTGATCAATTTTTGCCTGTATTTGCTCATTTAGGTCATTCTTTAATTCACAGATCATTTTAATTATGAACCTTCTGAACTCCTTCTCTGATGTTTCATTAACTTTGCTCTCCATGGATTGTTATTATAGTGTCCTGGTTTGTTTGGGGCACTTTCCTCCCTTGTTTTTTCATGTTGTCTATGTGTCTTCCTTTCTTACAATGTGGACCTGAGATATTACAGTTTCTTCCCTATATTTTAGTAGTACCTATGCAGATTGTCTGTACCTCACCTTGATGTTGGGCTTCCAAACCCTGCTGGTGTCCCTCACTGTATGCTACCGTATCCTGGACCTGGGTCCTGTGCAAGTCAGCATGGGTAGATATGGGCTGTCGGGCTTGACCTCCCCCTGTAGTCTGCTGGTTGGAAGGGGTGGTCCTGCACCAGAAGCTAGGCTCTGGCAGGTGTCTGCCCTGCAGGGGGAGGGGTGGACTGGGCCTACTGTGAGCCTGGGCCTCTGGTCTTGACCTCCCACAGTAGTCTCAGCTTCCTACAAACTTTAAATCATCTCTAGTTTGCTTAAGATATCTAATTTAATGTAAAATCTATGTAAAGAGTTGTTATACTGTATTGTTTAGGAAATGATGACAGGAAAAATGTCTGTCCATGTTCATTACAGAAACAATATTTTTTCCAAAGGTTTCTGATCCATAGTTGGTTGAATCCACAAATGTAAAACCTGTAGTTATGGAGGACCAGCTATGGTCACATAAACCTTGTTGTTCTATATCTATCCTTGTTTTTTTTTTTTTTTTTCATTTTGGCCTATTTATTATTTGTGTTAACAACATGTTTGGTGAATTTCCAAAAACTACCACAAATGTTTCCTGAAGAATAGCAAGGTGTATTAGTTCATTTTCTGTTGTTAACAACCCAGTGTAACATATTCCTTAAATTATAAATAAAAAAGAGGTTAATTTTGGCTTATGGTTCTGTTCCAAAGGTGAGGCCCCACCTCTGGTGTTAGAGTCTCAAGATGGTACAGGGCATCACATGGCTGGAGACAGGGTATGTGTATGTGTCTGCCTGTCTTTTCTGGTTTCTCTTATTATAAAACCACCACTATTCAATTATGGGGACTCCTCTGTGATGGCCTTATCGAATCCTAATGATTATTTCCTAAAGGCTTCCCCTCTAAATATCTATAGTTGAATTACGTTTCTACCATCTTAATACCTCACAATGAGGATTACATTTCCACACATGAACCTTTGGAGGACACACTCAAACCATATCCAAATCATAGCAGAAGTTATAAAGAGTTACAGATGGTTGTTTATTCGAGGTGTTTTCTATTGTGACTCTCATTGAGTCAAGTTCACATGGTTCTTATTAGTTTTCTGAGGCTACTGTAACAAAATACCATGAACTTGGCGACAATACAACAGAAATTTATTCCTCACATTTCTGGAGGTTCTAAGTTCAAATATAACATAACTGGTCCAAAGTCAAGATGTTGACAGGACTGTGCTCCCTCCAGACTCCAGGGGAGAATTCTTTCTTTGACTCTTCCAGCTTCTGGTGGCCTCTGGAATTCATTGGCTTGTGGCTACATCACTTCAGTATTCAAATTCAGCATCTTCAAACCTTGCTCGGCTCTTCTTCTCATTGCTTGTTCCTCTGTGTGTGTTAGATCTCCTATTGCTTTCCTTTTATAAGGTTACATGTGGTTGCATCTAGGACCCACCTGATAATCTAAGACACTCTCTCCATCTCAAGAGCCTTAATTCAATTACATATTTAAAGACCCTTTTACAATATAGTATAAAGTTTGAAGATTCCAGGGATCAGGACTTGATATCTGTAGGAAACATTTTTTGGCCTGTCATGGAGTTAGAAGTAGCAAGTCTATGAAATTGTCCAGTCAAAGATTGTTACTGACCAAGAGGAAAGTTAGGATATTACAGGTGGAAAAACTATGTAATAGAATAAAATTTAGCTTTCTGTGGACGTTGACTACACCAGACCTTGGCTCACCCACTTGTACCTCCAAGTCATACTTCTTTAAGAATACTTACTATAGTCAGAAATTGCTTTATACTTAGATATTGCCTTATTTATTTCTGTTTTTAGTCATCTATGGTTTTCATTGGTGGGCTAGGGATCATGAGTTGGTACTATAGTTTGGATCTGGAATGTCTGCCAAGGGGATAATATGACTCCAGTTCCTTCCACTTCCTTTTCCCCATCCAAGCTATAAGGTGAATTGGCTCTTTGTGATAAAGGATTAGTCCCCAGCTAGATGCTGTTGGGAAGTTGTAGGACCTCGATGAGGTGAGGCCTAGTGGGAGCTCTTAGGTCATTGAGAGTGTGCCTGTTAGGGTTTGTATATGAGGTATCTCCATTTGGTGGATTAACACTTTGGAAGAACTACTGTACTGGGCAGTAATAGGCAGGTAGGGTGTGGGAGGAGAAAGCAGGTCACCAGGGGCATGCCTTTGGGGTTTACATTTTGTCCCTGGTGAGCAGAACTCTCTCTCTCCCCCTGCTTCCTAGCTGTCATGAGCTGCATAGCTTTCCTCTGCCATGATGTTCTCTCTCACCTCAAGCCCAGAGCAATGGAGCTGACTGACTTTGAACTGAACCTTTGAAATGTGAGCCCTAAATAAACTTTCCTTCTCTCAGTTGTTCTTGTTAGGTATTTTGGTCATAATGATGAAAAGTTGATTAACACAATTCTCTTGAAGGGGATAATGTGACCCCAGTTCCTTCCACTTCCTTTTTCCCATCCAAGCTATGAGGTGAATTGGCTCTTTGTGCCTCCGCATGCTCCCTGCATGCTGTGCTGCCTTGCCATAGGCCCAAAGCAATGGGGCCAATCAGTCATGGGCTGAAACCTCTAAAACTGTGAATGAAAATAAAACTTTCTCTTTATAAGTTGATAATGAAATCAATTCAATAGGCCAAGATCAGAATTAAAAGATAGTATAGTAGGAATATCAGAGAGTGTTGCATGTAGTGTGGATAATTATTGTTTCATGAAACAATATGCATGTGTGCATTGAATCATGGTATAAATATACTTCTTACTCTTGGTTGTGGTGAAGTGGAAAGCATCTGCTATATGTGATTTCATTATTCATCATTCTCTGTGGAAAATGTTCCTTGCTATTAGGCAGAGCAAGAATTACAGCTCACATCCACTTCAGGTTCTTATTATGTGGTATAGTACTGGTGAAGGTGGATGCTTATTGCTTTAAGTAAATCAATTTATAGATCTTCTGTTTCTATAAGTACTTAGCATTATACAGGTTCTTTCCACTTTTGAATTTACTATAGTTCTCTCACTTTACAAAAGAAAGGTACATCTCTCACCCAGTGTATGAAACCCTCCAGATGACAAATAAAAGGGCAGTTCAAACTGTTTTGGAGGAAGTTCCCATGAATGATCAGTCAAGGCAACTGAAAACCCTTGTTAAGCTTCCTCTCTCTTCCCGACTCATGTGTTAAGGGTGAAGTGTGGCTGTCAGAGGTATGGTAATTGGATATTTGTTGTGATTTTCTGAAATCAGATATACTATGTGTTAGTAATGGGATTTTTTCCTTTAATCACCACCTTTTTTCCATTTTCTGTGAAGCAATGCACAGTTATTGAAGAAGAATCTGATGAGAACAAAGGAAAGACAGCATGGAATAAAGTATTGAACTGCCAGGGTTTTTTCCCCCAGAAATTTAAATATAACAGTTCTTTCCATCCATTCTCAGTATTTATCCACAGGATGTGTCATTATCTGGAAATAAAAGCAGAGCTTTGGACAGCTGAAGTAGAGGAGGTTAGTGACACTGTTAATTATAGATGTAATATGGATTATTTTTAGGAACCTTCCTAGCATTACATTAGAATTACCTGCAAAAACAATCATACATAATTTTATTTAAATTTGCTGTGTTGTCCAATAAAGATCAAAATGTATAGTGATAATCACTGAAACAGTGAAGTATTTCCCATTTCCCTCCCTGATGGTGGGATTGGGCAAGGCCATGTGACTCTTTCTGGCTGACAGTTATGAGCAGAAGCAAAGTGTCACCTTCTGGCTAGTGCAGTTATGCCCTTAGTAAACTCCAGTGTTCTCTTTCCTCTCTGAAGATGAGAGTTACTGCTCTGTCAGCGGGAGCTCCAGAGAGATTATGAGAGTCTGCTCCTTTTCTTCCAGCCATGATGGAAATATAGCTTAGGTTAAAAATGAGCCTTTGCTCTTTTTTAAAAAAATATTTACTTTTTAGTTTTAGTTGGACACAGTACCTTTATTTTAAGGTGGTGCTGAGGATCGATCCCAGGGTCTCACATGTGCTAGGTGAGCTTCTACCACTGAGCCACAACCCCAGCCCCAAGCCTTTGCTCTTTTAAGTCATGCACCTTTGTTGTTGGTCACTGCCTCATGTCCTAGCCTATCTGGGATGGCACACTTAGACTAGATTCTATTTTGAAATACATAAATTCTTCAATTCTGACCTATTCATATTTTTTAAAAATATTTTTATTTTTTTTTTTAGTTTTCGGCGGACACAACATCTTTGTTTGTATGTGGTGCTGAGGATCGAACCCAGGCCGCACGCATGCCAGGTGAGCGCGCTACCGCTCGAGCCACATCCCCAGCCCCCTATTTCATCTTTTAATAAGTATGATATTGTCTCTTATCAACAAAAATAAAATTATGCTTTAGTTGCTGGATTGATTATTTTTTTAACGACACTTTATTTTTCTTTTCCTTTAAATATATAGTGCATATATATATATATATATATTTATATATTTATATAAATATTTGGTATTGGGGATTGAACTCAGGGGCACTCAACCACTGAGCCACAACCCCAGCCCTATTTTATTTAGAGGCAGGGTCTTTCTGAGTTGTTTAGGTCTTCACCAAGTTGTTGAGCCTGGCTTTGAACTTGAAATCCCTCTGCCTCAGCCTCCTGAGGCGCTGAGATTACAGGTGTGTGCCACTGCACCTGTCTTATAGGAAATGGTTTGAATGATGATTTTCAAACAATTGATTAGAGTTACTCTGGAATTTTTATATACAATTCTTCTTTACCTCTTCCTAAAAGCTGAAAACCAAAGTTTTCACATAGACACACTTACTGAAAAATACTGTCTAATTTATAGGCTAATTCATAAATAATGTTTATTTTAATGATACATTATATTTTATTATTATGGTTTAAGTAATGAAAAAGCCAAAACGTTTATTCTTGCTTTTAGGACAAAAAACCAAACATTTTATTAGTGTTTTTTTTTGTTGTTGTTGCTGTGCTGGGCATTGAACCCAGGCATCTGGCATGCTAAGTAAGCACTCTACCACTGATCTATATCCCCACCCTTATTCTATTTGTTTTGATATCATTTTAAATGTTACTGATTTTTAATTATTATGCTTATAAGATGCATTTGATAATTTGTTTCCCAGTTTAGAAAAACCTCAAAATACATATTCTAATACATTATTTGAATTGAAAATGGAGTTTTCAATTCATTTTGAAATGTGAATCTGACCTAGATGATTGGTTTGACAATCAAGATTGACTTTAGATCATGTGATTAGTAGGATATTTTCTATAAACTGCATAAGCCATATCTATAGTAACTCCACAGTTTGGTGTGTATGTATGTACATATGTAATATGTAAATATATTCCATGATAATGTTAAAGGATTTTATAAAAAGTATTTTGTAGTAGGCTCTCATTGTAGAGCAGTGGTAGAGTGCTTGCCTAGCATGTGTGGGGCCCTGGGTTTGAGTCCAAGTACTACAAAAAAAATTTTTTTTTGTATCAAAATTAACAATATTTCCATTTGCTAACTCTTCAAGAGTTATTTCAGCTAAAACAAGACACTTCTTCATGAAAACAAAACAAATATAGATCTGGCGAATCTTTGGCATTGCTTTGACTCTCCCAGACATTGTGAAAGTAAATGACTATGATGACTGGACTCTTAAAAATCAGATGAAAAACAATTTTTCGTTTTCAGAAAAATTGAAGAAGACACAAGTTAACCTGTCAACTGACAGATCATTATACATATTTTTGTAATAGATTTCTATATATATTTTTTGCATATAACTCAGAGGAAATTCAAAGAATTGGGTGATATTATCATATTCTACAGCATGGGTAACCTGATGTTCAGAAGTTTGGTTTTGATATGTTTGGCCATGGTTTTGTTTGCATGGTTCTTTTTGGGATTCTCTGGATTTATTTAATCTGTAAATTTATGTAGTTCATCAAATTAGAGACATTTTGGCTATTATTTCTCCAGTGTTCTTTTTGCACCAATACTTCTGTCCTAGGACTATAATGAAATGAACACTAGATCATTTGATAGTATTCTATTCTTTTTTCTTTTTTCTCTGTTCTGATTGAAAACAGAGACATCTGATTGGATGTTGATTAATCTGTCTTTAAATTCATATTGACTCATTTGTCATTATCTCCATTTTGGTACTGAGCCCACCCAGTGACTTTTTCAGATGTAATTTTTAGTTCTAAAATTTATATTTGAGGGGCTGGGGTTGTGGCTCAGAGGTAGAGTGCTTGCCTACCATGCATGAGACACTGGGTTTGATCCTCAGCACCACATAAAAATAAAAAATAAAGATATTGTGTCCACCTTTAACTGAAACATAGATATTACAAAAAGAAAAAATTACATTTGAGTTTTGTTATTATTCTGCTGATAATGTCTGTATTTCTACCCATTTAGGAAGTGTTTACCTTCCTCATGAAATATGAACATAATAGCTGCTTTAAAGTCTTTGTCTTTTCCAACATCTGGGTCATCTTGAGGTTGTGCTGTCTTTATTTCCTTTTGCCTTGAGAATTGTTTGGTTTCTTGGTTCTTTGTGTGTTGAGTAATTGTGGATGGTATTCTGGACAATTTTGATATTAAAAGCTGTCTTAAGGCTGTTAGACTTCTCTGGAGAATGATGATTTTTATTAGCGTATTTTAGCAGGCAATCAGCTTGGCTAGATTCAGATAGTTCTTGTACATAAATCTAAATACAAGTTCTAAGACTAAAAAAATCTGTTAGAAAACATATAAGAACATTGGAAAAGGCAAAATTTTCTTGGATGGGACATGAAAAAACATCAAACATAAGGAAAAAATTGGTAATTTATACTTTATCAAAATTTAAAAATTTTTGATCTTTGAAATACACTTTTTTTTGAAATACACTTGAAAAAATGAAAAGATTGGCCACAACTGGGAGAAAATATTTGCAACACATATGTTTAATAAAGGACTTAGAGCCAGAATATACAAACTCTTACAACTCAAGAAGACAAGCAACCCAATTAGAATGGAGGCAAGAAATGTGAAGAGACACCTGACTAAAGAAAATAGACAGTAAATCAGCACATGAAAAGATGCTTACTGTCATAGACTATCAAGGAAATGCAAGTTAAAGCCAATGTACTGAGTAGACTGGCTAAAATTAAAACAGTAAAAATGCTAGAATGGATGTCCATGGAGCTAATGGGATTAGAAAATTATACAACCACTTTGGAAAACAATTTGCAGGTTATGATAAAGTTAAACATACTTACCAAGAGGCCCAATAATTTCACTACCCTTAATAGAAATGAAAAAAAAATGTTTATAGAAAGATGTATTATTCAAATGTTTATAGCATTTTTACTTATAGTACAAGTCTAAACTGAGAAACATCTGAAATGCCTATCAACTGATTAAAAACATAAGCAAATTGTGGCACCTATATACAATGAAATACTACTAAGTAATAAAAGGTAATAAAATACTGGTGCATACAACTACATTGGTAAGCTTCAAAAGCATCTGGGAAGTGTTTACCTTAAGTGAAAGAAGCCAGGCACAAATGGGTACATGCCGAATGAGTCCATTTATATGACATTCTGGAAAAGGTATACCACAGTGACTGAAAACTATAGGTACAGATCAGTATTTGCCAATGGCTGGTGTTGGGGAGGGGATTGACCACAGAGAGCCATGAGAGAACTTTTTTAGGTAATTGAAATGTTTTTCAATTTTATTAGTGTTCACACAACTGTACATATCTGTCAAAACTCATCAAACTGCATACCTAAAAAGACTGTATTTTATGGTATGTAAATTACACCTAAATAAACCAGAATTTTAAAATAAGAGGTGTTCTTTTATAGCTTTTTGAATGAATGCTTCCTTATTTCTTTTTAAAATTTAGATTGTGCTCTGTAAAAAATGGTACAGATATAGCTAAAGCTTTATCCTTCTACTGTCCCTCTCATTTTCCCCTTCCCAGAGATAGCAGTTGTTTTGTAGCTGGTGTGTATAACTCATATGTGTCTATTTTCACTTATAGGACATATCTACACATCCATAAATAGTACACAAACAACTATTTTTTATTTAAAAATTACATTCATGGTTTTATTCTGTGTCTTTTGCAGCTTGCTTTAATCACTTGAAATTGTGTTTTTAAGATTCATCCATGTTAATATATACAGATACAATTCATCCATTTTAATTTATGTAGAGTATTCCTCTATATGAATAAATTATGGTTATTCAACCATTTTTACACTAAGGGGACAGTTGTCTCCTTTTTATTTTTTTTGGCCTTTCGTTTTCAGAAACAATGATTTAATGAACAAACCTTTGCAAATTGCCTGTCGGAGTCTCTTTGGGTGAGGCACCTAACCATGTTACTGCTAGTTTAAAGGGCATGACTTTCAATTAGGCATCTCTAACCACCTCAAAACTGGACCAATTTATATCCCATGAGCAATGTATAAATATTCCTGTTTCTCCATACCTAATATTTCATATGTTCATATTTATCAAGCTTGGGGAGAAATAACACCTAAAATGCCTATTCTGGGTGATTCTTGAAATTGTGCATCACTTACCTCATTATCTTCCTCTTCCTTTTTCTAATCCCTGGCTTCTGCTGCTTCTCTGTTATCCATCCCAGTAAGTGACACCACTATTATTCTAGATGCTTAAGTCAGAAATCTGGGTACCACCCCTGAATTCTCTTCCCCTTTCCCCCACATCCATCCTCCAAATCTTTGTCATCCTTATTTCTCACCCATAATATTATAGGATCTCCGCCCTGGTCTCCTCCCTAAGTGTACCCCCTTCCAATTGATTCTCCTCAGTGTAGCAATGATTATCTCCCTGAAATACAAATATGATTTTCTCACCCCTACTCTAATATTCCCAGTGGTTTCCCGCCACCCACACTGTTTACAAGTCTCTCACAAGCTGACCTCTATGTTGACAGCCTCATATTTCTCCACTCCTTCATCAAAATCCTCACTCCAGTTTTAGTGAGCCACTTTCAGTTTCAGGATGTATCTGTGCCTAGAACACTTGTTTTCTTTTCTCCTTTGGCTAATCCCTTTGTTCTCAAACTATTTTTTTTTTCTTTGAGAGGCCTTGTCTTTTTTTACTTGTTCTTTTTAGTTATACATGATCACAGAATATATTTTGACATATCATACATACATGGAGTATAACTTCCCATTTATGTGGTTGTACCTGATTATGGAGTTACACTGGTCATGTATTCATATAAGAATGCAGGAAAGTTATACCCAATTCATTCTACTGTCTTTCCCATTCCTATCCCCACCTGCCTTCTACCCACTCCACCCTGTCCAATCTGGTGAACCTCCCCTCACTCCTCCCATTGTGAGTCAGCATCTGTATATAGAAGAGAATATCTGGCCTTTGATTTTCTGGGGATTGACTTATTTCACTTAGCATGATAGTTCCCAGTTCTATTCATTTACAGGCAAATGCCATAATTTCATTCTTCTTTATGGCTGAATAATATTCCATTGTGTATGTATAACATTTTCTTTATCTGTTCATCTGTTGTGGAGCACCTAGGTTGTTTCCATAGCTTAGCTATTGTGAATTAAGCTGCTATGAAAAATTGATGTGGCTGCATCACTATAGTATGCTGATTTTTAAGTCCTTGAGGAGTGAAGTAACTGGGTCAAATGGTAGTTCTGTTCCTGGTTTTCTGAGAAATCTTTATACTGCTTTCCAGAGTGGTTGTTCCAATTTGCAGTCCCATCAGCAATGTATCAGTGTACCTTTTTTCCCCACGTCTTTGCCAACATTTATTGTTACTTATATTCTTGATAAATGCCTTTCTGACTAGGGTGAAATGAAATCTCAGTGCAGTTTTAATTTGTACTTCTCTAATTGCTAATGATGCTGAACAATTTTTCATATATTTGTCGATTGATTGTATTTCTTCTGTGAAATGTCTGTTCAGTTTCTTTCCCCATTTATTAATTGGGTTATTTGTTTCTTTGGTGTCAAATTTTTTGAATTCTTTACATATTCTGAATATTAATGCTCTAACTGAGGTGCAGGTGGCAAAAATTTTCTCCCATTCTATAGGCTCTCTTTTCATATTCTTGATTGTTTTCTTTGCCGTGAAGCAGCTTTTTAGTCTGATATCATCCCATCTATTGATTCTTGATTTTACTTCTTGATTTCACTGCTTGATTTTAGGAGTCTTGTTGAGGAATTCAGCTCCTAAGCTGACATGATGGAGAGTTGGGCCTACTTTTTCTTCTAGTAGATGCAGGGTCTCTGGTCTAATGCTTAGGTTCTTGATCCATTTTGAGTGGAATTTTGTTCAGAGTGAAAGATAGGGGTCTAATTTTATTTTGTTACATATGGATTTCCAGTTTGGGGAGGCCTTTTCTGATGCTCTTAACATGTTTGGTAACTTTGTGTGTGTATGTGTGTGTGTGTGTGTGTGTGTGTGTGTGTGTAGTAGTGAGGGTATGTAACAGAATAACCAAGATGGGTAATTTGTAAGGGAAAGAGGTTTATTTAGTTCTGGAGGCTAGAAGTCCAAGATTGGCATTGGCATCTGGTGAGGCCATCGAGTTGCATCAATAACAGAGAAAAATGGAAAGACCAGTGAGTGCCTGGGAACAGGGCACAACCCTGGGGCTCCCTCACTTTATGACAGCCTGTTGTCATGGTAACTAATCAGGTCTTGTAAGCACTGCATTAACCCTTCTTAATAACCCAATCCGCTCTTAAGGTTCCCACCACTTTGTAATACTGTTACAAAGGACCAGATTTCAGCATGAGTTTTAGAAGGAACAAACCATTTTCAGGCTATAGCAGAGGGCCAGCACAGAATGAAGGTACAAACTGTGGTCAGCGCTTCAAGAGTGCTGGGTAACAGACACATTTCCCAACTGTGTCACCCAGGCAAACTCGCTTTTTCATAATTCAGTTTTCTTACCTGTAAAATGGAAATAACAACAGAACCTCCCTAAAAAAAGTTGTGAGAATCCAAAGGAGTTAATATAAATATAAAGGCTTAGGACAGTGTCAGAAAATGAGAGCTCATGAAATGTTAGCAGCATTCTTTCCTTTATATTGTTTTTATTTCTTGTTTATAAATTCTGCAGTTTAGGCTCCTTTAGGCTATAAATTATGTGCATTTTGTTTGTAATTATATGCTTTAAGACTAGTATACAGCCTGATCCATGATAAAATTTTGAATTGAAGGAGTGAATAAATGAAGCTAGTCTGACTGAAAAAAATATTTTTCTCTAACTGTTTCTAATTCCATCAACACAATTCTTTTTGCTTCTGGGTTCTGAGCCAGTTTCTGTTAATCAGGCACCATATGATCATAGATTCTTCCCATGCACACACTGGTTCAGGATTTTCACGTCTTTTTTTTTTTTTTTCCTTAATACGTCACTAATGGGATAATGACCACAGCCCTTCTATGTAAATCCTGGCTCCTTTATGCTCACAGGACTTCTAGAAGCACAACATTATCATTAACCCATCAATATCATTATCATCAATCTGTGTTGAAATCTATTAAATATTTTTATTTGTCAGCTGAGGTGATCATATGACTTTTTCTGTTAATGTGATGAATTACAATGAATGATTTACCTTTTATTCCCAGAATAAACACAACCAGTTGTGATATACAGTTATTTTTGTATATTTCTGCATTTAGTTTGCAAATATTTTGTTTAGGAATTTTGCATCTACATTGGGGATGTAATTAATATGTAATTTTACTTTCTCAAAATGTACTCACCAGGTTTTGGTGTAAAAGTAAGCTAACGTATAAAATAATGCAGGGCATGTTTCCCTTCTTCTGTGTCCTGGAGTAGTTTTGAGATTATTTAGCATTATTTCTTCTACATTTAGTAGAATTCACTGGTTATTTGAAATTATCTATTCTTACATTTCTTTTTTTGTAGGAAAGTTTTAAATTATAGATTCACTTAAAATCATTATTATTCTAATTTTTTATTTTTGTAATTCCACTCATTGCCCTTCTAAAACTAACTATAGATTTTTCTTTATTCTTATGTCAATTTTGGCAGTTGTATATTTTCTAGAATTTTTTTGGCACAATATGCCATAGGTTATCAGTTTTCAAACAGTCAACTTTCGATCTACATGATCTTTTCTACAGTATGTTTGCTTTCTATTTTATTTTTTCATCTGTCTTTATTATCTTCTTTCTATTCTGTGTTGAATTTGTTGGCTTTTTTCCTAACTTCTTAACATAGAGGCTTAGCATATTGATTTTCAATTTTTCTTCTTTCCTAATATGTGCATTCAAAGAAATGATGACTTTTAAGGAAGTGGGGGGCTGCAGGCTGGGACAGCAGGGAAGGAGTCATGGAGAAGATGACACCTGAGTTTTCAGGGAGAGGAACAGAAGTGTGTAGCAGGCTGTGAGAATGTTATAAACCAAAACTTAGTGGCTGTGAGAATGTTATAAACCAAAACTTAGTGGCAGGCAATGTTTTTATTATAGAAAATTTCAAACATATGTATAGGTAGAGAAGATCATTTAATAATGAATCCCTGGGCTTGGGTTGTGGCTCAATGGTAGAGTGCTCTCCTAGCATATGCGGGGCCCTGGGTTCAATCCTCAGCACCACATAAAAATAAATAAATAAAATGAAGGTATTGTGTCCAACTACAAGTAAAAAGGAAATATAAAAAAAATAATGAATCCCTAAATACTTCTCACCAACTCCCAGCTGATATCAACTCATGTTTCCCCAGTGGCTCCCTCTTCTAATATCATTAATATTATTACATATGATTTCTGTGCACATGTCTAAAATATCTGGACTCTTTTTCTTATTTAAAAAAAAACTGGAAAGCAACCAAGATGTCTATCAGTAGATAAATAAAGAAATAACTGTGAGTACATTCAGACAATGAAATAATTATTTAGCACTGAAAGGAAATGAGTTATAAAGCTGTGAAAAAAACACTGAGGAAACTATAAACATGGAGTGAAAAAGCCAATCTGAAAAGGCTGAATACTGTATTATTCCAACTATGAGACATTCTTAAAAAGGCAAAACTATGGGCGGGGGTTATTGCTCAGTGGTAGAGTGCTCGCCTAGAATGCATGAGGCACTGGGTTTGATCCTCAGCATCACATAAATATAAAGTAAAGATATTGTATCCACCTAAAAACTAAAAAAATAAAGGCAAAACTATGAAGACAGTAAAAAGATGAATACTTTCCAATGACTGGGGGGAGGGAAAGATGAATAGATGGAGTCCAGAGGATTTTCAGGGCAGTGGAACTATTTTGTATGATACCACAGTGGTGGACACAGGTCATTGCACATTTGTCCAGACTCACAGAATGCACAACACTAAGAGTGAACTGCAATGTGAACTATGGATCCTGCGTGATAATGATTTGCCAGTTAGGTTTATCAGTTGTGACAAATACGCCACTCTGGTGTGGAGATTCTGAATGTGTGGGGAGGGGTTATATGGTGTTGTACTTCACAAATTTGCTGTGAATATGAAACTGCTCTTAAAAATAAAGTTTATCTATAATTTACCAGTATTATTTTTAAAAAGCAAAACCAAAAAATCCCTAGCTTAGTTGGGACCTTGTAATTAGTGCTAATTAGAGTAACGTTATCCTGGTACTTTTGTCTGAGGGTTCATGAATTTGGATATCTGACATGTTGTGGCCTTTTTACTTTGAAACCCAAACTCAAATCTTAGAACTTAAGATTCTGACAGAACAAAGTCACCTACCAATACCACAGGAAAAGGATCCAGACAAAGATGTTGATGTCATTGAAAAATGTGTCCCTATCAGTGTCGAGGAATCTTATCGTCCAGATTTCTTGGGTAGGAGGCAGTGTCCCAGAGATTAGCACAGCTTAGCAGAGCCAGTAGGTCACTTGGAAGGGCTCTCATTTAAGGGGCATGATGCTAAATGTAAATTATAGGCATACTTTTTTGTTAGACTGGGTCCTCTCACCTTGACCTTTGGTAGTGTACCTTTGTGTCCCATGATCAGGGTGGATTTTGCAATCCTGAGAAAGGGAAGTCTTCTTTTTCTTCTCCAGAGGGGCATCATAGTGAAAGGGGGAAAAAAGAAAAAGAAAAAGCTCTTTGGAATCAGAAGTAGGTATGAATTCTATTTCTTCTACCCAAGACACTTAGATACTTTTAGCCTTTTCCTCATCAATAAAACAGGTTGATCATAGCTACTTTGCAAATCATCTATGAGAATTAATGAGCACGATATGTGAATTACGTGAAGTGTTTACCATTAGACATTCCTTTCAATTTTAGGTTAAATCTCCTAGGAGTTACCTGAACCATAACATCTCCGGATCTGGCCAATAGAAATTCCATTATATAATAATTCCTCTCTCTCTCTCTCTCTCTCTCTCTCTCTCTCTCTCTCTCTCTCTCTCTCTCTCTATATATATATATATATATATATATATAAAATTTTATCTATCTATCTATTTATTTATTTATTTATATTTTATTCACCATGTTGCTCAGGCAAACCCCTGGGCTCAAGCAATCCTCTCTCAGCCTACCTTTAGCATCTGAGACTACAGGTGCATACCTCCATACTTAACTAGAATTCCATAAATTAAACTATCTGTGGCATTCATTAACATTAGATCAGACCCCGAGTTATCTGCTTTTAAACTGTTCTCCATATTTCTTAATATATGAATCCAAAGTATCTCAAAGTTTCCATAGTTCTACCCCAGATGACATAGAGTTCTTGTCCTTGGGTATACATTAAGAATGTTAGAAATTCTTATTTTATTGAAACATCGTGCTTTGAACTTTCTATGGACAGCATTAGCATTCTGAGAACTTCACATTTGTATTTCTATATAAACCCATTTTGAGTTCTTAATTGAGTCATAATAATTTAGAGGGAATATATTATTTTACAGTAGCACCATGGGGAATCATAGTTACCAGGATGAGAGAAAGAGGTTTGAAAGAGAGTCTGGAAACCCCAAAGGAGAAACATTCATTTGCTTCACAAATTTTCCGGCAGTTAGCTTTTCTAGTGACTAGACTGATGCTTCACTGAAGCTTTCTAGGATCCCTTGTCTCTGTGGGTTCATCCTCAAAGTGATAGATATAGTGTCAGTGGTCAGTGTCTTCTGAATGGAGTCTGCATAAAGATTCATGTGATTTATTAATAACAATAGCATCATACACATGCTGTGGGGTCAGAGAGTCAGGAGAGTGTTGTGGTTAAACACTGGAGTTCTAGAGCCAGACAGCCTGGCTTGACCTTGGGCAAGTCATTTAATCTTTTTAAGCTTTACTTTCTTTATCTGTAAAATGGCAATAACAACAGCATCTACTTCATAGGGCTATTATATGATTAAATAAAATAATCTCTGGCTTCTAAGTGCTCTCTAAAAATCTTTTAATGATTGTCCTTAAAAGTATTAATGGAGATTAGGTGTGAAAGCCAAAGGATGGTAGATGTTGAATAAGTGACAGGAGTTGACGACTGTCTTCTCTCTCTTCCATCTCTTCCTTCTCCATCAATTGAACAGCAGAGATGAAAAGCAAAAGGCACCTGGGAGTGGTGGCGCCAGCCTGGAGTTCCAGGAGGCTGAAGCAGGAGGCCCACTTGAGACCCGAATTCAGTGTTCCTGGGCGACATGGTGAGACCCCACTTAAAAAAAAAAAATGCCAAGAGTCTAGAGTCTGGAAGCAGACTGGAAAACTGAGTTCAAATTCTTACTTAATTTAATGTTTACCAGCTTTGTATCCTTAGTCAAGTTATCTGATTTCTCTGTGGCTCAACATCCTTATCTGTAAGTGAAAGGTAATGAAAGAACCTACCCAACAGGATTATTATTAGGATTGATAGTAAAGTGTTTAGTTATAGTCTCAAAACACAAGTAGTGCTCTCCATGATAGTTTCAGGAGAAATGTCCTCAATATGTAATTATAAATGGTAGGTGATTGACCTCTTCAGGTTGGATGAACTATAGATTAATTTTATTATTATTTTAATTTATATTTAAAAAAAATATATATATATATATATATTTAGTTGTTGATGGACTTTATTGTCTTTATTTTTATGTGGTGCTGAGGATTGAACCCAGTGCCTCACGCATGCTAGGTGAGTACGCTACCACTGAGCCACAACCCAGCCCATGGATTAATTTTATTATAGCAGAGTTTGAAAATTCAGGGAAAAGGAACATGAAGACCAAATGTTTGTAGTTATTATATTAATAATCGGCATTTATTCAATACTTACTACAGATTGGCTATTGATATAAATGCTTAACACAAATTATCTCATTTAATTCTACCATACTCCTTTGAGGTAGGAGTGATTATTACCTTTTCTTTACCAATGAGGAAAACGAGACAGAGACCAACTTGCCAAGGTCACAGAATAGAGCCGGGATTTGAATTCTGAGACTTACCTCATAGCTCTTGCATATCACCACCATTCTTAATGTCTTGTTTGAGATGGATGCAGTGGTGCTCTGTGAGTTATGGGCTTAAGCTGGTGGTTCTCAATACTTTTTTAGTCACTGATCTCTTTGAGATAAAGGTGGACTCTCTTTAAAGTGTACATGCCCTGGTTGTTTTTCTAGTTGAGACAGAGACACTGAATGCATAGTGTCAATCTTCTTCCAAGTTTAATTCTAGTTCAAGAGTTTAAATAGCACAAAATAAGTCTTTTTGCTGAAATCTGTTGAACTGTTTATTCCAAGATATAGTTAAGAACTAAAAAATGGATATCTAACAAATGTAGGCACTCTTGGGTTTTGCTAGTCACAAAAAAATAAACACATTGGAAATACTAAAGGCTAGCTCAATGGAAACTGAGGTTATGAATTCAGGCATAGAATACTGAGTTGATGGCAGGGTTTTTCTGGCAAGTACATTAATTGTTAAATTTCTGAACATAAAGAGGAAACAGATACTAACGAAGTTCAAGGGTGTTTTTCTGGAGAGCCACAAAGCAACCACACTTTGCCACAGTTCTCAGAATGCTTTTCTTTCTTAGGGCCCTGGGCTCTTACCCTCCCTTCCACACAGGGAGGGTCTGAAACTGAAATTGCACTTGCTTAGAATCCCTCCCTCATACTTTGAAGCTGCAGATATTTTTCAGCTTTGTCTTAAATATCAGCAGGCAAATTTTACTGTTTTGGTATCCATTATTCATTTACTTTTCTTCTGGGTCAGAATACCCCAAATTTCCTTTTGAGAACTGTTTCTCTCTGACTCCATTCATGTGGATCCTGGAATGGATGGGACTCCTTTCTTCATAGGCATCATGCATGAGGAAGGCCTGATCAATCAGGAATGATCAGGGGACCCATGATCTATCTGTCCATGTGGATCCAGGGACCTATCCAGGAGACAGTGAGCTCTTCTTGTTATTATTTTTTTGGGGGAGGGTACTAAGGATTGAACCCAGGAGTGCTTAACTGCTGAGCCACATCCCCAGCCCTTTTTTATATTTTATTTTGAGACAGGGTCTCTCTGAGTTGCTAAGTGCCTCGATAAGTTGCTGAGATTAGCTTTGTATTCGTGATCTCCTGTCTCAGCCTCCGGAGCTGCTGGGATTACAGGTGTGTACCACTGCACCGGGTTTTTTCTTGCTCTTATCCCATTTTGCAGGTGACAGATGAGAGCTGGTAGGTTGACAAGGAGAGTGAAGCCAACAAAGGACAGGAGAGAGCACTGAGGGATAAAAGAAACTGAGTCCTGACAATATCACCTGGGCTCCTAAATAAAGTCAGGCCTGTAACTCTTCCTGGGACTCTTCAGTAGGCCAAAACCAGTTACCTACGACAATTTGAGTTGAGGTTCTGTCACTTGCAACAGGAAGAGTCTTAACTGCTATTGCATCTGACAATCAGACTATGGGTTTGTGTTATCCATAGTAGCTTGTGCTACTGTTTTTTTTTTAAAACTACTTTTACTAGGCTGGGGTTGTGGCTCAGGGGTAAAGCGCTTGCCTAACATGTGTGAGGCACTGAGTCGATCCTCAGTACCACATAAAAATAAAATAAAGGTATTGTGTCCACCTACTTCTTAAAAAATATATATTAAAATTTTTTTTACTTATTTTTTTCTTAAAAAAGATACTAAACCTTTGTGGTTTTAGAGACCTTCCAGAGACCTTTATGAATCATTAATTAATTAATTGACATTATAACATATAATTCCTTCCCAAGTGCATATGAGAGTGAATATGGCCATAGCAACAAGTCAAGGGCAAATGTCTGTAGTGAGATGTGAATGTTGGGGGTCATGCACTAGATACTTGGGGCACAGGATTATGAAAATAATGTTTTAGCAAAATTTTGTACTATTACATGATGTGGATTTAATGATCATTAAATAGTAGACTAACCCCTGAGTGTGAAATCCCCAGTGCCAAGGATTAACTACCTTTCATTATTTCATCATTAGTCCTATTGCAGTTTATTTCCTTTCCCTGGCATTTCATCAAGTCAGATTTTTTGAAAGCTTTCATATCTAATATCCATGCTCCTGAGTGAATTATGGTTCCAATATATTTGATCACTAAAGCAAAATGAAAATTTTGGAAATCTTCTAGTTATTTGCTTATTTTAAAACAAAATTTGATCTTTCCCTAAGATTCTTAGTTTACTGACATTTACATTTTAGATTTTCTGTACTCATAGATATAGAAAAACAGCAATGTTTAAAGAAATTTCACTTTAAGAGAGGCTGGTATTTAAGAAGTAAGATTTATGAAATGGCTATTTGAGGGAAAGATTATTTGCATTTAAAATATTTTTTCACTTCAAACAAAGCTTCCTTTATATTTCTTATTAATATTCTCCCTAGTGAGTGAACTATTTGACTTAATATGTAAAATTGTACTTAGAATTCTAAGTAAAATGTGGAAGCCAAGGAAAGATAAGTATTTTATCCCCTTAGCAGTTGTCTGGTTAGTGGCAGTTAGTAATAGCTTTTAGATTATGTAACTCTTCCCTTTTGGTTCCTTTTCTCTGAGAGGATGATAGGGTTCTGATATGGTTTGAGTGTGTTCCTGAAGGTTTGTGTGCTGGGAGCTTGTCCCCAGTGTATTGATGTAAAAGGTAATGGAACTTTAAAGAGTGGGGCCTAGTGGAAGGTGATTAGGTCATTGGGACAATGTCCTCAGAAAGGATTAACATTGTTCTCAAGGAGCCAGTTCTTAGAACTTATTTGTTATAAAAAGAGCTAAACTGGCCCTTCCTTCCTGTGGCTCTGGATTCCTGTCTCACTATATGATCTCTGCCTCTCATATGTGCTCCCACCTTGATGTGATCTACCATGTTGTGAGGTAATCAAGAGAGTCCTCACCAGAGGCTGAACAAATGAAGCAGCTCAGTCTTGGACTTTCGGCCTCCAAAACTGTGAGCAAATAAACCTTTTTTCTGTATACACTTCCCAGCCTCAGTTATTTTATTTTGGTGATGGAACACTGACTAACACAGATGGTTACTATCCCTGCTTGTCCCCTTTGCCTGGTGCCTCCCTAAAGGTGAAGTATTTTACTCTACCCTATTTTCAGACTTGCTCATATGATTTGCTTGAGCCAGTGGAAGAGCCAGTATGCCAATTCTGAGAAGAAGTTGATTCAAGTTGAATTAAAAAATGTTTTCAACTATTCCTGCTTTAATAATTGTAGATCAGGAATTTCATCTAGCATTTAGAGGGTGGTGGTAGCAAAAGATGACTCAGAAGTCCAGTTTTGTGTGACAGAGCTGAGCCCTGAGATGGTTTCTGTAGCCTCTACAAATGATTCTGTGAACTGTTACTATCCTTTAATAAATCCATTTTTTTTGCTTAAACTAACTGATGAGAATTCTGTTTTTAAATGAGAATATATTCTCTCTTCTGTATACCCATATTTTCAAAAACACTTTTTTATGATTTTGGCTTTCATATGAATGAGAAATAGTCATACTTGGCATTATATATGATATGTGTAACAGTTTATGTGATTTCCCTCACCTCTCCATAGCAATCAAGTTGACAAAGGTTTAAAAGAGGGCTGGGGATGTAGCTGAGTGATAGAGTGTTTACGTAGCATGTGCACAGCCCTGGGTTTAGTCCCTAGTATCATAAAGAAAAAAAGTTATAAAGATACTCAGGATAGGCAAGGGTATGAAGAACTAAGAACTCTCATGGGAATGAAAATTGGTTTAAACTTTTTTTTTTTCGGGAGGGGGGTTATGGGGATTGAACTCAGGGCACTCAACCCCTGATCCACATTCCCATCCCTATTTTGTATTTTGTTTAGAGACAGGGTCTCACTGAGTTGCTTAGTGCCTTGCCCTTGCTGAGGCTGGCTTTGAACTCGTGATCCTCCCATCTCAGCCTCCCGAGCTTCTGTGATTACAGGAGTGTGCCACCACACCCGGCTGGTTTACAATTTTTTTGTATGAAACAAGTACAGTTTTAAACAGCTATTGGGTTCTGCATATCACTTATTTCATTCATCAATTCTATAAACAGAATTTATTCCAAGGAGATATCAGAGATGTATGTAAAGACATGCGAAAGGATGTTCATCATAGTAATAATATTTAAAAAGAAAGTTATTATTATTATTTTTTTGTACTGGGGATTGAACCACAGGTGCTTAACCATTGAGCTATGTCCCCAGCCCTTTTTATTTTTTTATTCGGAGACAAGGTCTTGCTAAGTTGCTGAGGCTAGCTTTGAATTTGGCAATTCTTCTACCTCAGCCTCCTGAGTCACCAGGATTGTATCACCATGCCTGGCCTAAAAAGAAAATTATTTAAAAACATTTATGAAGAAAATTTACAGCAAATACAGACCTGATTGCATAAGCTCTGGCATATCCATTAAGGTGTTATATCCAGAGGCCTGACTCCAGGATCTGGCCACTTACCCCAGAAACCAAACAGGAAAGATAATGGTGAACAGCAGCAAAGGGACGTTGATCACTGTGACCGTATTGGGATGGCAAAGTGAGATCAATCATCTCAGTCCTGCCTTGTGGTGCTGACATGAGCTTTCGGATTAAGTAGAAGAACTGGGGCAGGGGCAAGAGGTATATGCACAATTAAACAGTCTTGTTCAAAGTGTGGTCTGGTTGATAATCATCTCAGTTCTGGTTCTGTGAAGTGGCTCTGGAAAATTCCTTATCACTTCAGGGGCAATCTCCATTTGCTACTTAGGGTATTTATCTATGCACCCTGTGATCCTGGAACAGGGCAATTGGTTCCCATGAGAGTATTATTCCTGTTTAGGGGAGTAGTGTCATTGTAGGGGATGCTGTGCCTACTAGGCGATGCTGTTTCTGGAAGGTGTATAGCAATGACTGGAGACTTCTAGGTGATGCTTCAGAGGTCTTAGGAGGTTGTAAAAAAGTCCTTGCAAATTTTGCCTCAGTCTTGAAGAAGGATGAGATAGGTTAGGTAACTTAGGGCTAATAAACCTTGTCTTTCCAGTTTTTATATGATTGCTCCTTAAATGATTAACATGCCTATGTGCAAAGCTGAGCAGGAATCTGAAGACACATACAAAAAAAGGCAGAGATACCAAGCTTTATCCTGCTTTTAGTCACCTGTCAGGCATCTGCAGGCCTAAGTGAAGAGTCATCACTTTTAGGAAAGGCAGCTTCTAATTCTTTGTTATAACTGGAATTCTATACAGCCATTAAAAGGAAGGATTGTTGAAGGATTTTTATCAGTATAAAAATACTCATGGTAATAGTGAAGCAAATATGGATACAAAAATACATAATTTTTGGCTTATGTTCTGATGTTTAAGGAACTTGGGTATTATCCTTTTATTAATAAAAATGTGGAACAAACTGAAAATCAATAATTCTTAGATTCATCAGTGAATTTAGGTTATAGGGCAAACTACTGTCCATAGAAATAGGGAGACACGTGAAGACTGAGAACTACAGATTACCAGAGCAGTAGCCCAAGAGCAGAAGTCTGCCTCCAAAGCCAGCATCTGGGTAAGAAAACCTAAGCAACAATTGACAAATTTCTGGAGGTTTGGTTTGGACAAGTTTGAAAGTGAAAAACTCCAGTTTGTGAGGGTCCTCACTCTTAATAAGTTTTACTTCTGGGAACCTCACTAGGTTCTTAGGTATAGATCAGAGGAAAATACCCTTGGGCTTCAGCAGGAGAAGGGGAAACTAACCATTTGACATGTGCCCAGAGACTTCTGTTCTCCTTAACCGGAGGCCTTCCTGAAACCACCGTCAGGGGAAACTGTCTTACCAGTGCATAACCGCCTTGGTGAAAACCAGATCCTAGCTGACGTGGTGGAAGGAAAATACCCCTCTCCACGTGCTCTAGTCTTTCT
Source organism: Marmota flaviventris (assembly GCF_047511675.1). Lineage (NCBI taxonomy): Eukaryota > Metazoa > Chordata > Mammalia > Rodentia > Sciuridae > Marmota > Marmota flaviventris. The sequence continues at coordinate 14,249,177 of NC_092498.1, read as the reverse complement.
GTCTCATGTGTGTGTATGTTGGGGTCAGCTCTGAAAGACACTGGAGAGTGCACAGCTGAGGAGCTCAGGCTCAGAGAATGAGACCTAATCATAGGACTACAGAATGTGCTCCCATTCTCCACAACTTTTTATCTCACCTGCCTCGCAAGAAACGTTTAAAGAAATTCTTCATTAAGAGAAAAATGACATAGGTCAGAAACTTGGGCCTGCACAAGGGAAGGAAGAGAGCTAGAGAAGGAATAAAGATACAATAAAAAATGTTCTTAATTGGTTTAACTGATGACAGTTTGTTCAAAATAATAAAGGCAACAATGTATTTATGGCATATAAATAAGTGAAATGATCAGTGTTAATGTTATAGAAAGGAAGAATTGAAAATACTCTTGTTGTAAGGTACTTCCATTACCAGTGAAGCAGTAGAGTGTTATTTTAAAGTGGACTTGTATTTGTTATAAGTGAATATTTCAAGTGCTAGGGCAAAACTATAATACACAAATTAAAAAATGAAGTATAATTGATATTTTAGATAGCAGATAAAATGAAATCTCATAAGATGCTCAGTTAAAACCAGAGAGGGTGTAAAAAGTGGAAGACAACAAAAAGCCAACCAAACAAAAAATAATGATAATGAATGGAAAACTATAAAAAAACATGGTGGATATTAATTAATAATCACTTTAAATGTCAATGTTCTAAATACACCAATTCAAAGACAAAGACTGAGTGGGTTAAAAAAACAAGACCATGTTTCCCACAAGAAACTTACCTTAAATATAAACACATAAATATATTTAAAAAGTAAACATTTGGGGAAAGATATACCATGTTAACACTAATCAAAGGAAAGTTGGAGAAGTTCTATTAATTTCAGAGAGTAAACTTTAGAGCAAACAACATTATTAGTGATAAAGAGGAGCATTACATAATAGTAAATAGCCCATTCTCCAAGAAGGTGTAACAATACTTAATGTGTAGTCAACTCTCCAAGAAGATCTATATCTATATCTATATCTATATCTATATCTATATCTATATCTATATCTATACCTGCCTGAAAACAGAGCCCCAAACTGAATGAACTGCAAGGAGAAGTAGATGAATCCACTATGGTAGTTGGAGACTTCAGAACATCTACATGAAGAATAGACAGATCACCGGGCGCCGTGATTACATGCCTGTAATCCTAGCAGTTTGGGAGGCTGAGGCAGGAGTTCAAAGCCAGCCTTAGTGAAAGTGAGGTGCTAAGCAACTCAGTGAGACCCTGTTTCTAAATAAAATACAAAATAGGAGTGGAGATGAGGCTCAGTGGCTGAGTGCCCCTGAGTTCAATCCCTGGTACAAAAAAAAAGAAGAAGAAGAAGGAGGAGGAGGAGGAGGAGGAGGAGGAGGAGGAGGAGGAGGAGGAGGAGGAAGAAACAAATCCAGCAGGCAAAACGTCAGTAGGGACACAGTTGAATTCATCCTAATCAACTAAATCTAATTAATGTTTATAGAATATTGCATCTAACAACAGCAGAATGTACTTTTTTCTCAAGCTTACATGGAATATTCACCTTGACGGGCTACATTTTGGGCCACAAAACACACCTTAACAAACTTAAAAGAACAGAAATCATATGTGTGGTCTCAGACCACAATGGAATTCTTTAATTCCCCAAACAGAAAGATAGCTGGAAAATCCCAAAGTACTTGAAAATTAATACAGTTCTAAATAACACATTAGTCAAAGAAGGAGTCTTCAGAGAAAGAAAGAATATTTTGGACTAAACAAAAACAAACATATGATTTGTAGAATGCAGTGAGAGCCATGCTTAGAAATATACAGGCTTGAACGTGTATATTAAAAAAGAATGCCAATCCAGAAAAAGGCAGAGGACAAAGGAAAACAGACCAGCATGTCTCATGAACATGGATGCAAAAATCCTGAATGAAATATTAGCAAATTAAATCTGTCAGTGCATAAAAATAACTATAGTATGGTCAAGAGAATTTATTCTAGGTATGCAAGGCTGGTTCAACATTTGAAAATTGATTAATATAATCTATCACCTCAACAGGCTAAAGAAGAAAAATCATATGATCATATAAATAGATGCAGAGAAAACACTTGATAAAATAGTACATTGAGAATGATTTTTTGCAGTTTATAAATATCTATTTTTATATCTAGCTATTCCAAATCTATACAGAAAAGTGCTGGCAGATGAGTTCTATTTTTTTCTTCTTGCTTCTCTGAGTTTTCTAAGTATTCTATAAAATTTTCTAAAAAAAAGCATGCAAATGCTTTTTTAAAAAATGACTTTAAAAATCCTTTATTGGTTTGGCGAGGGTCTACCGACAGGAGCAGTAACGCCACAGGTAAGTCAGGCTCACCGATGCATGCTATAATCCCAGCTACTCGGGAAGCTGAGGCAGGAGGATCCCTTGAGCCCAGGGGTTCTAGGCCAGTCTGGGCAATAAAATGAGACCTTTTACTCTTTTTTTTTTTTTTGGTGATATTGGGAATGAACCCAGGACCACTTTACTTTTGAGCTACATCTCCAGCCCTTTTTATTTTTTATTTTGAGACAAGTTGTTGCTGAGTTGCTGGGACTGACCTCAAATTTGTAATCTTGCCTCAGCCTCCCAAGTCACTGGGATTATAGGCATGTACTACTACACCTAGCTAGAAAGACCATATCTTTAAAAAAAACAAACATAAGAAATAGCTAAAGAGGGTAAATCCACAAGTTTTCTAGTGTCCTGTTGAGGGGACACTAGTAGAGTGTCCAGGTGGCCCTGACCTAGTAGAGTGTTCAGGTGACTTGATATTTCCATTGTGCGGGCAAAATTCAGAAGACAGAACAACGCAGAAACCTGTCCCCACATCATCCCCATTGACCCATTTTGTATAAACTCTGATAATTGCTGATATCAATGGTAAAAGCAGTTTTTCTTAAGATCTAAGTAAGTTTTTCATCATCCTAAGTAAGTGAACCTATAGAATAAGTTGGTTAAACATGTGTGCACATGAGCACACACACAAGCACACACACGTGTGTGCACACACACACACACATAAAGTTTATATTGCCAAAAGTTCAAAGTTTAGCTATTTATAGTATCAATTCTGACTAATCTAGTTTTTTTTTTTCAGATTTCCACACAGCCTGTACATATAACTTATGATTTCCTATGGCCTTAATCAATTTTGCTGTTCTGCTGACCTGCCCTCTTCCTTTCAGCCCGCTGAGTTGGTTCCAGGGGTTCTGATTTTCTTTGCAGAACTATCCTGGTGCTATTACAGAATCTTGCATTCTGCCTGAAATTCCTGCTTCCTCTCTGTCCTATTTTTTCTTCCTTATGTGGTGAATGTTTTTCATCTCATTATTTTGCTTCTTGACTCTGTTTCTAGGACTTCACTAATTCTGGGGTGGTGATTTACTCTCCCTCCTGCCCCAACTTGGCTCAAATTTGAGCTCTGCCTCCATCAAATTCTTCCATAGCTGGCTTTGTAACCTTGGCAAAGTCATGGTCCTATAGTGTACCTGTGCCTCTTTTTGGCATGTGCCCTTAGAATCAAAACAATGATCTAGCTGACGGAGGAGATGGCCTTAGCTACTTAGGATGTCATGAAAGGATGGAAAATTTAAAGCAATGAGGAGAGAACCCTGGAAAAATTATCATTTTTTTTTCTCCTGAAAAGACTCTTCACTGTTGAAAAGAGCGAGGGAAAAATACACAGTTCAATGCACTTAGAAGCAGAATTATCTCTAAGGAGAGTACTTTTAATTTTGGATGTCAGAGGCTGTTTTATAGATTATGTGCCTTTGAATGAATTTATTCCTTTGGAACTTAGGGAGGTCTCCTTGCATGGAGAATTAATCATACAATGTATGAATTGATTACCTTTATTGTCTTAATATGGGAATTGTTTTTAGACAGTTAAATAATACATGCTCATTATAGAAAACCTAGAAAATATAAAAAACTTTAAAGAGAAAATAACCTAGAAAAAATCCTAACATTTTGTTGTATTTTCCTGTTTATTTTTCTTTACAAAATTTGGATCACATTTCATTCACAGTTTTATATCCTTCTTTTCATATTTACCTGTATTTGCTGAGTGTTTATACACATATATGTGTATATATGCAATAGATAAATATTGTATATATGTATTTTTAAAGTTTTTCTTTTGAGATGGGGTCTTGTTAAGTTGCTTAGGTTGATCCCAAACTCACAGTCTTCCTGCCTTAATCTCCCAAGTAGCTGGGACTACAGGCATGTGCCACTGTGCCTGGCTTTGTTTTTACTATATTCTTAATCATTCCTCCAAGATGATATTTTTAATGACTGCTTATAATTCCATTGAATGACTATATTATGATTTATTCAGCTAACCGCTGTTGTTGGATATTTGTGAATCCTATTGCAAATAACACTTCACTATAAATATTTGATCCTCCATTTTTGAGTACTTATCCAATTACACTCTTAAAATAGGTTCCTTTTCTGCACTTTATACTTCCAAGTTCCCCTAGTGTGCCTGAGTCCTGGCTGATATTTAGGCAGCATCATCAAGGTCAACTTCAGTGGGGCTAAATGATAATGATGCTTCAAGTGGAGGATTTGCTATGACAGGACTGCTTCTATTACCTTCTGGTACCAGTGATACCTATGAAATGGTAAACTTGACCAAAGGCAGCTTCTGGTGTGTTATAAATGAGTTACTATCTATGCCTAGGTCAGCTGTTGTAGGCTGCAACCATGGTATACCCCTAAAGTGATGCCCTAGGTTGTACTCCAGGGCTTGCACCTGCCTTCATTGACAAACAATTTCTTTTTTCTAGTGGGGTGCTTCTAAGTAAGGCCAGCATCTGCAGGAATGGTGGAGAAAGAGAAATACCCCTAACCAACATTCTCCTTGGTAAGAATGGCCCTCCCTGCCAAGCTGAGTCTGGGGTTGGCTGGGTGAGAGCTGTTGTGGTGAGCCAGGATGTGTTTGTGGGTGTGTGCATGTGTGTGTGAAAGAGGGTAGATAAATCGAGTCTTCTGCCAGTGAGATTGTCAGATACCCTCCAAGGACTACACAATTTTCTGTCTTTTCCTGGATGATTCCATTTTCATTTTAGCCAGTTCAGGTTACCATAATGAAATACCACGTGGAATGAGTGCCTTAAACCACAGATGTTTATTTTTTCACAGTTCTGGAGGCTAGAAGGCAGAGATAAAAGTGCCAGAGGCTTTGGTTTCTGGTGAGGACTCTCCCTGGCTCACAGACTGTTGCCTTCTTGATGGATCCAACACGGCCTTTCCTCTGTGCTCATGTGGAATGAGACAAAAGACTAGGAGAAAAAGAGAGATTATTTCCTCCTCTTCACTCTAAGATCACCACACCTGTTGGATCAGTGACTCACTCTTATGGCCTCATTTAATCTTAGTTACCTCTTAAAGACTCTACCTCTAAATGCAGTAAGATTGAGGGTTAGGCTGTAACTTATGGATTTTGGTGGGACATAAACATTTGATTTGTAACATTCTTATATTCCGATTTATTTTTTCCCATAGGATGTATCATCTTTTAAAATATTAGGTGAGCTGGGCACAGTGGCACACACCATAATTCCAGCAACTTGGGAGGCTGAGGCAGGAAGATTGTAAGTTCAGAGCCAGACTCAGCAACTTAGTGAGACACTGTTTCTAAATAAAATATAAAAAGGGCTGAGGGTGTGGCTCAGTTGTTAAATGTTCCCAAGTTCAATCTTCAGTATCCCCCAGAAGTTAAATATTAGGTGATTTTTTATTTATGAAGTTGGTTATTACTTACCTCCCACTGCTAGAGTATAAGCTCTATGAGGGTAGGAGTCTTTGTTTTTTATGAATGTTTCCAAGAGCCAAGAAGAGTAGAATGAATGAATGAGGTCAGCAACCATGACGGTCAAGGCAAGGAAAAAAAAAGTGGGGAGAAGGGAGAGAATTAACTGCCACAGTCAAATATGGAAAACTTCAAGAAATATTGAATATCTAGGAAGGGGAATTGAGAGCTATCTGTGTTAGCTGGCTTTCCATTGCTGTGACAATGTACAGCTTATAAGGAGGAAATCAGTATTTCAGTTCATGTTGGCTGGATCTATTGCTTTGGGCCTGTGGTAAGGAAGAACATTGTGGCAGGAAGCACATGATTAAACAAAGTTGCTAACCTCATGGTGTTCAGGAAGGAGAGAGAGAGAGAGAGAAAGAGGTGGGTGGGGAGGGAAAAGGAGGGATAGAGAGAAGAAAGAGTAAGGAGCCTGGGTCCCAATATATTCTTCAAGGCATGCATCCAATCACCAACTTCCTGCAACTGGGTCCCACCTCCCAAAGTTCCACCTCCTTCCAATAGTGCTATCAGCTGGGGACCAAGCCTTCAGCATATTTGGGCACATTTAATATCCTCGACATTCTCCTACTCAGGAACTGCTGATCCCTTGTTTAGAAACAGGACTGGGGAGAAACCCCACATTTTAGTTCACATGTGTGTCCCTTTGAGTTACTGTGGGAGCAATGGTGTCATAGTCTGCTCAGGAAGCTGTGACAAAAATATCATAGACCTGGCAACTTTAGTGACATAAATTATTTCTTAAGAGTTATGGAGGCTGAAAGTCCAAGATCAGGGCCAGCATGGTTGATTCTGGTGTGGGTTCTTTTTCTGGCATGAAAAAGAACTTCTCCCTGTGTCTTCACATGGCAGAGAGAGAGCTATAGTGTCTCTTCCTCTTCTTCTGGGGCACTAATCCCATCATGAAGGCCCTGCCATCATGACCTCATTACCTCCAAAGGCCTCATCTCCAAACATCGTCATATTGGGCATCAGACCTTCAACATATGAATTTTGGGGACACACAATTCAGTCCAAAGCAGATGGTATAGCATGTGGATCTAAGGGTCCAGACTCATGAGATGCCAGGGGGAGTAGAAAGGGACACTGTTCATGTAGAACATGACTCCTCAGGCCACTGGGACATTACATAGCCGGGTGACGCCACAGCACACTCACATTGGTCAGAGCCTGTCTAGGAGGCTGCTGTCTACTCATCTCTTTTCTAGATCTTGTGGAAATGTAGTCACTAAGAGCTCTAATTTCATACCATTCATGGAGAACATGATTTTTAATGAATGATTAGATCGGACTCCTTTTTATTTATAAAAATTACTGGGGCTCCTAGTATAGGTAAGTACCATACTATTTAAAATATTGTGCCTAACAGAAATATTTAGATACTGATGAGAAATTATAATTCATAATATATTAATTTTTTTTGTAGTTGTAGATGGATAGTCTGCCTTTATTTTATTTATTTATTTTCATATGGTGCTGAGGATTGAAGCCAGTGCCTTACATGTGCTAGGCAAGCACTCCACCACTGAGCCACAGTCACAGCCCGCTTCATAATATCTTAGCTAGTTTTTTTCTCAGGTGAACTTCAGAATTATTTTCTTATACTCTAAATAAAAATATTGGGATTTCAATCAGAGCTGTTTTAAAACCATAAAGGATTTTGTAAAGCATCAACATTTTTATAGTACTGAGTGGTTTCATTCAGGAACATGTTAGGTTTCTGCATTCTTTTCAAGTCGTTTATGTCTCTCAATAATTAAGTTTTGTAGTTTCCTTCATACCGTCCCCCTTTTTGTTACTGCTATTCTTTAATGATTAAAGTTTTTGTTGGAATTGTGATGGAAGAGCTTTCCAATATATTTCTAACAATTAATTGTTATTATGTTGGAAAGTATTGTTATCTGTGTGGTTTTCCTATATTAAGCCATCTTACCGAACTCATTAGTACGGTTGTTTGGTTTTAGTTTATTTTTTGAGTTTTCAGTCATATTATCCATATACAATAGTTTTGCACTCTCTTTTCCAGTGCCTATGATTCTTATTTGTTTCCCACCATGTTCTTGACTTCCAATTATTAAATTATAGTGGTAGAGCAAATTTGGTTGTAATTTTTGGGGACTGTTTCTATGGTTTCAATGGCCTTTCTTCTAAAGGCCACTCTGGTCTGTGTGTCCTCCTCAGATTTGTTCCTTGTCTTTCCCTGCTCTGTTGTACTACAGGGAACTGAACTCTGCAGGTTGTGTGTCCCAAGGCTCCCATGTCTGCTGGCTTCTGGCAGGGGGCAGCCAGTGAGTTATCCTGACAGAGGAAAAGGTGAAGCCAGGACATTCCTTCCCTATTCTCTGCCACAGAGAGCAATCCAGAAGCAGCTGCATGCATGTTATAGCTCCAGCTCTGGCCAGATGGGTGTCTCTGTGGTCCTAGCTTCTGTGGGTAAAACTAATCCCTGGGTTCAGGAAATACCCCTTCCCCTTTTGTGCTTCTCCAGCTAGGCTGCCCTAGCAAGAAGGCCTCTGCCCCAGACTCCACATTTTAGAGGGCCCCACATATCACAGAGATATACTAAATAACTACTGAAGAATTCATGGTTGCCTCTTATGTTGGATCCTGCATCAGAGCTGGCACACCATGGCTGTAGGCCCTGAATATCTGCTCTTCTGGCAAGTATAGTACAGGTCCAAGGGAAATGCTTTGGGACACCTCTCATCCTGAGTCCTCCAAATAAAAGACAATTGCTTGTGAATGCCATTAACTTCAGTGGGTTGTGTTGCTGCTGATCTTGGGGGTTGACACTGCTTTGGAGTGCTGAGAGGATCTGGGGGTAGAAGCACTTAGATACAAGAGAAGACAAAACAATTAACTTGTCATTCCTTCCTCCCAGATTGCTCTGCATGCAGAAGATTTTTGAATACAGAAGTATCATTTTCCAGAAGTGAAGAGTATCCATTGTCTTTCCTCCTTTTGTGTTCCAATTCACAGTTCTGGAGTTACACATAAAGTAGGGTGGCATTTCACAACCGTTGCATACAGTAACTAAGGAATGTCTTGCAATATTAAACAATTCATTTTGCTTTTACCTATAAGTGTATTTCTGGACCTAACCTGAATTTTGGCTTAAAATTTAGAAACATGCTAACACCACATATGGTACATAATTTGAATGTGTTACTAGAGATGTAGTCTCAACTTGAAACAATAGTCATGAATTTTTTTGGAAAAACGAAAAGAATTTTTTTCTGATATATCTTAAATCTATTCATTGATTGAAACACATTTAAATTTGACCTGTTAGCCATTTTAATATACATGATGGAAAAACTGACTAAATGCTTCTAACATCATGAAATTTAATTTAGAAAAGATATAAGATGCACTAGGAGATCTAAATGAGATAACAGAAGATGCTCAAATACAGAGCAAAGTGTGAACTTCTGTGGAAAATGAAATTAATCTAGGATTTGTTCTATATATAATTCTTTGAGGTGAATTATTGCTTGCTATTAATAATGTAAATAAAAACAGACCCAAGTATGCTAATTTATCACTTGAGAATAATTTTAGAAAGATACTTAAAAGTTTAAAAAAAAATTTAAAATAAAAATAAACTACCTATGAGAGCAAAGTGATATTTTAAAAAAATGAAATAAGAGCCAGGTACGTAATCATGTGCCTATAATCCCAGCTTCTCAGGAGGGAGGCATGAGGGTTATATGAGTCCAGGAGTTCAAGGCCAGGATAGACAATGTACAAGACCCTGTTCCAAACAATAGCACCCACAACAAAAACAAAGCAAAAACAAACAAACAAACAAAAAAGAAAATGAAGGCACCTGTAATGACTTTAAGGAAGGTTCATAATCTCAAATTAATGTCTATAGAAATGATTTTCCAATCATTATAGATCAAGATATGGTCTTGATTGAAGAGAGCTGAGGACAAATTAAGCAATATACTCCAGTTGTGGGTTTTCTTTATTTCAGACTTGAAATATTTATAAGAACTTTAGAAATATTGTATGGATGTAGAGATAGTAAAAATAGTGATACAAGTGATAATGTTTACATAATAAAAGTGAGATATAGTATTTTCTGAATTAATAACAACTTTTCATGTGTGATTGTTATAATGCTTGAACAGAACATATAAAATTCCAAATATAAGTATTATTTTAAGAATTCTACTGACACTTCCAATGAAAGTGTTTATGCCCCAGTAAAGTTTTGCCAAGTGGAAATTAATTTTAAATAACAAAACTATATAAAAACTAAAATGTTTGTCAAAAACATCTGGCACTACCATTAACAGAATGTAAGTTATGTGAAATATTGTGATTATAACAATAGAATGAATGATTTTTTTAAAAAGTCAAGAAAAATGTCTTATGAAATATACATAATAACCTATTACCCTTATTTTATTACTCTTTGAATATTGCTGGCCTAGTAACACATAAACAGTTATAATTAATTTGGTTGACATTTTACTAACAACTATTCATACACAAAATATAACTCGATAGTTCAAAATTTTGTCATCATGAAGATATTTGTAAGGTGGAGAGATATTTTTATTTAACAGCCTGTCATTTGACCTACAACTTTTAAATATTTGGACATGGGATGGTTGTAGCTCAGTGGTAGAGCGCTTGCTTTGCATGTGTTAGACCCTGGGTTTGATCCCCAGCACCACATAAAAATAAATAAATAAAAATAAAGATATTGTGTCTATCTACAACTAAAAAAAATATTTAAAAAATGTTTGGACCTACAATATGTGGGGCCTCCTCTATGAGCTTGCACTGGTTTTTTGAATGTTGCTGGTAAGTCTGACCTCAGCCCAGGGTGGTAGTGGCTTTCTGCTGTCAACTTCCTGTTGCCTGCTTAGATTCTTGGTCTCACATTCTTCTTTCATATTACATAAATCATAATATATGTATGTTTCTTTATGCCCCCCCTTTTTTTTCTAGAATTATGGGTTGAGTAATGTCCCCTCAGAAGATATGTTAAAATCCTAATCTATAATACTTCAGAATGTGGCCTTTTTTAGAAGTAGCATTAACCAAAGGTTATGGTTTGGATGTAAGGTGTTCCCCAAAAGCTCACATGTTAATGCAAGAAGGTTCAGAGGAGAGATGATAGGGTTGTGAGAGTCTTAACCAAATCAGTGATTTAATCCCCTGATAGGGATTAACTGAGTGTAACTGAAGTGGTAGGGTGTGGCTGGAGGAGGTGGGAATTGGGACTTGGCTTTGGTGTGTTTATTTGTATCTGGAGAGTGGAGATTCTCTGCTTCTTGATCACCATGATGTGAGCTGCTTCCCTCTGCCACACAGTTCACCATGATGTTCAGCCTCATCTCGAGCCCGGAAGAATGGAGCCGGCCTTCTCTAGACTAAGACCTCTGAAATTGTGAGCCCTAAAATAAACTTTTCCTCTTCTATAGTTGTTGTGGTCAGATCCTTTAGTCTCAGCAGTGAAAAAGCTGACTAAAACACCACAGATGTAATTAGTTAAAATGAGGTCATTCTGTTTCAGGATAGGCCCCAATCCAATACAGTGGGTGTCTTTATGAGGAGAAGGAAATTTGGAGAACAAAGATGCACAGAGGGAAGATGATGTGAAGACATGAAAAAAGACAGTCATGGGGCAACAGAGGCAGAGACTGGAGAGAAGCATCTACCTCTAAGCCAAGGAATGGCAGGAAATGCCAGTGAACTCTGAAGGTAAGATGAGACAAGGAAGTTCTTTCCCTTACAAGTTTCATGGCCCTTCCAACTTATTGATTTTGAACTTCTAGCTTCCAGAACTGTGAGACTATACATTTTTGATGTTTTACTACATGTAATTTGTGGTAGTTCGTCCTAGAAGCCCCAGGGGACAGTCCAGATGGCAACCTAAAGGTACTCTTTGTTAGCCTTTGTGTGAGAATTCTTATAGTCTGGATACCTAGAAGCACATCTACGGAGTCAAAGACATGTGTCATTTTCATCTTAGCAGCGACTACATGTTGTCTTCCAGAGTGGCCACATAGGTTCATGTTCCTACAGAAGCACATGACAACATGCCCAGCCCAAACCTGATATTAATACATGTACATTTTTTTCTCCATCTGATGGGTAAAATCTGTATTTAAATTTTTTTATTCTACAGATTTACTAGAGAGGTTGTTTTTTTTTTTAATATTTAGTTTTTAGTTTTAGGTGGACACAATGTCTTTATTTTTTATGTTTATGTTGTGCTGAGGATCAAACCCAGTGCCTCATGCACACGAGGCGAGCACCGTACCACTGAGCCACAATCCCAGCCTGAGAGGCTGTTTTTAATGTTAATTTTCCATTTGAATTTTCTTTTCTGTAAATTGTCTTCTAATAAACTCTGCCTGTTTTTAGGTTGTGCTATTTGTTTTATTCCTACTAATTTGAAATATCTCTGTATGCAGGAGATGATCTTATTCACTTTAAACTCTTTCTAGTTTAGAAAGAGCTTTTAAATATCAAGCATATTTGTTGGACTTAATTGGTTGCTTTTTCAGCTTCTAGTGAGATGATCAAATGATATTTCTTTGACCTATTGATATAAGGCACCTGTAATTGTAAGAACTTTAAAAAGCAGAGCAGTTAAATATTTATGGGCGAAAGGAATGATGCCAGCATGAGGCTTTTCAGACATGTTGGAGGGTGTGTCTAGTGTGGAGGTTTGCTTTAGAAAACAGGCTGAAGACTTGGGCAGGGTCTGGTAGGGGTGTAATGGCTTGGGGCTTTGTTGTGCAGGCAGAAGGACTATGCAGAATTTTGAATAAAAGATAACTGTAGAATTTAAGAAGATTAATATGGTGGGATGGTGGCAGAAGAAGAAAATAAAAACAAGGAATAGATCTAGATGCCCAGGAACACAGTGAAAAGAGCCTTTTGCTTAAATGATCCTATGGGGGAAAAAAGAAGGAGGGAAGCTAAGCAATGTGACTAATAAGCTGAGATTTAGAAAGAAGGTCTTTGTAAAGAAAGATGTGTACCTGCTCAAGCATAGATACTAGCATGCCACAGACTTGGGGAATTGTGTTGGAAGGGTAAAAGCTCAACATCTCTTTTGGGTTACACATAACATTCAAACTGGGCAAAGTCAATTATGAAAACAACAATAAGAATATGTAGGAGGTCTTTCTCTGGGAAACTCATGTAGTATATTGATAAATGGCAAAGAGGGAGCATTCTTTATTGACTTTTATTTTGCTTCCAATTGACGATGTCAAAGAGGATTTTCAGACTGAAGGTGGAGTGTGGAGTAGAGTAAATATGGTAGATGAAGACAGTGCAGAATGAATGAGTGAACAAACTGTAGCTCAGCCTTCCTTTGCTCTAGGTGAACCAGGAAATGTAGAGAGCTTTCAATATCTCAGCCTCTGCTGGAGAACCTAGATAGAGCTTGCAGAATGTGAACATTGCTTTTAAAAACGGTACATGTGAACAAATAGAATTACTAATAAAAAAATCTAAAAATCTAGATTTCACAAACAGCAAATCAGTCATCTTTTTTTGAAAGTCACATTACAATTTTATTAAAAGGTTTTAGTATTGCTTTTTAAAATTTGTTCTAAGTAGTTATACATGATATCAGAATGCATTTTGATTCATTGTACACAAATGGAGCACAACTTTTCATTTCTCTGGTTGTACACGATGTAGAGTCGTACCACATGTGCAGTCATACATGTACCTAAGGTAAAGATGTTCATCTCAATCCACTATCTTTCCTACCCCCATTCCCTCTCCCCTTTCCTCCCTCCCCTTTGCCTAGTTCTTCCATTCTTCCCTAACTATGGGTCAGCATCAGCTTATCAGAAAGAACATTCAGCATTTGTTTTTTTGAGATTGGCTTAGCATGATATTCTCTAACTCCATTCATTTACCAGCAAATGCCATAATTTCACCATTCTTTATGGCTGAGTAATATTCCATTGTATATATGTACCATAATTTTTTATCCATTCATCTATTGAAGGGCATCTAGGTTGCTTCCATAGTTTAGCAATTGTGAATTGTGTTGCTATAAAAATTGAAGTGGCTGGGTTACTATAGTATGCTGTTTTTAAGTCTTTTGGGTACAAACCAAGGAGTGGGATAGCTAGGTCAAATAGTGGTTCTATTCCAGTTTTCTAAGGAATTCTCCATACTGCTTTCCAGATTGGTTGCACCAATTTGCAGCCCCACCAGCAAGGTATAAGTGTACCTTTTCCCCCACATCCTCGCCCACACTTATTGTTGCTTGTATTATTGATAACTGCCATTCTGACTAGCATGTGATGAAATCTTAGAGTGGTTTTGATTTGTATTTCTCTAATTACTAGAGATATTGAACATTTTTTCACATATTTTTTGACTGATTGTATATCTTCTTCTGAGAATTGTCTGTTTAGCACCTTAGCCCATTTATTGTTTGTTTTTCTGGTGTTTTTTTGAGTTCTTCATATACCAGATCAGTGATCTTAATGCCATTTTGGGACAAGATTCTAAGATGCATACAAAGGGCATGACTGTGGGCTTCCAGAAGAGGAAGACAGGATCATCAGAACTCTACATGGGTCATGTATAAATGAGACAGACTGATCAAATTTTCTTCTTCATGGATTCACATGACTTGAGATGGAGGAGGTATTAACTAAAAGGACCACAGGAGGTATCACAAACCATAGACAAGCTAGCAGAAGGCATCGATGAGCAAGGGGCATCTGACATGGAGGAAAGAAGACTTTGATGGCTAATGTCAAGTATCAGAAGGAATATTCTATGGAAGATGAATCAATGTCATCTGAGAGTAAAAATAAGGTCAATGGGTAGGAGTTACAGGGACCTAGAATAAGGCTCAGTATGAGGAAGAGCTATCTAACTACCATCCACACTGTCTGACAGTGGAGTGGGCCACTTGCTGATAGAGTGAATTTCTCATCTCTTCAAGTATGCAAGCAGAAGCTGGCCATTCACTTTTTGGGAAATGTTCAGAGAGAGAATTATGCATTACTGTATGGCAGACTCCAAAGTCTCTTCTGATTCTGAGATTTTATGATCTAGGACAGTGTTGGTGTCAGTGGGAAGGAATGGCTTAGAAACATGGAGACAGTGAAGCTGTAATAACAGGGTGGAAGGAAATGGAAGAAAAGAGAGGGCAGAAACCTAGATCAGTCAATTGAAAAAAGAACCATGCATTCCTATAGTATAGAGCAAGTGTTACTAGCACAAGGGCAACCTTCCTCAGGGAGTTCCCTGTCCAGGTTCTTGGCATCCCAAGCAAAGAATGGAGTAAACTTGAAAGAAAACACTCTGAGAGAGCAGAGTGGGATGAGCTGCAGAGTAGCTCAAGGCCAGGTCCACATAGTACAGCTCACTACTATTGGACTGTGTTAGTACTCCCCCTTCTCGTCTGAGTGGATGTGGGGTTGATTGGCACATTGAATGATAGCTGAATTTAACACAATTTCTTCTCTATTACACATGATTAACCCTCCCCCAAAGCACAGAGGGGGAGCAAATCACAGTGTTAATGATAAGTTAAATGTCAAGTAGCTGCAAGTTAACTTAGGTCAGTCCCTTGGGCTATTGCACATGCAGAAGATAGGGGACTTTTTCTTCATGGTCTGAAATTCCCCTTGTGGTCTTCTAGCTTCCTCCCTTTACCTCCAGATGACTCAGTTTCCCTTGTCAGGAAGGAGCTTGGTAGATTATCGGATGGGGATTGAGGGCCTTGGGGAGGGGGCTGAGAGTCCTAAAGGGCAGTCCCTTCCCTGTGCCCTATCTCCTAACAGAAGGATCTACCATCTTCTGAGCCCCAAAGACCAAGATCATCCCCAAATGGTATAAGGCTGGCCACAAATAATTGCACTTCAAAGGAGATCTCGATTAACATCATCCACAGGATTTTCAGGATTTCACCAAGGACAAAAACTGGAATGTTAGTGATGTTTGAAAAGAGGAGAGCAATGTCCCTCTAGATCCCTTTTCCATGCAAAGACTGAAACACAAGCCTGCTGAGATCCATGGGTGAGAGCACAAGGCACATCCTTGGAAGCAGGCCTAAGGTACAGGCCAGAGGGAAGTTAAAAAGCAAGACCAAGAAAGGGTGAACTGACCACTGAGGGAGGAAAGTCAGTGACAAATGAGCAGGTATTCCTACTCTGAGTAGGCACTGCCTGGCCTGCCTGCTGAAGGTCTCAGAAGCTGGTTCTAAGGATGCGGGGAGAGTCGGGAACCAGAAGACTGAGGTTGTAATGCTGACTGGGTGGAATTTCCCAAGTGACCTTGTAGGTGTCATTTCACCCCTCTTCTTCTTTCCTGTTATGGTATGCAGGTTCCCTCATACCTTAAAAATGCTCTGGGCTTTAGGGAGGAAAACAGCTTCAGAAATTTACGATGGCCTCATGTGTTCCCAGTGTGTGCGCTGTGGTTCACTATTTTCAGGGCCAGGGCAGTGGGTGGAAGAATTGGTAAGAGGAGATAGAAAGGAAGGTGAGAAGACACTGTGGCCAAAGTCACTTGGCTTTGCAGTGACATCCTAGGGAACCTCAAGGGTGAGGACTGGCACAGGGCACGTGTCTGGCACCCAAGAACCCAGCAGCATCCTCAGGCTCTGCTGTCCCTTCAGTAAATCCGATTGCAGAATTCGGGAGCGAAAAGCAAGGCACGCCCCTCCCCCACTAGATGGCACTGAAACGCCTTGTTCGCGATTTTTAAAATGCAGGGAGCAGGGGGAAAAAAAAAAGACAAAAAGAATATGGTGGAGGTGTGCTCATTTTGACTTGCAATCCCCGTTGTGCAAAGCAGGCTGCCTGGCACTCTCTTTCCCCCAGGACAGCTCTTTACTCGGCAGTGCGGGACCTTGGCTTTGGAGTGTGAAAAAGAATGGTGAGCGTTAAGAGTGAAAACCCCAGTATCTGGAGCTGGAGGGAGGCTCCCAGCCTTTGCGGCTTGGTCTCACGTGAGCGAAGAAGGGGGCGGGGGTTGGGATGAAACGGGCTTGCCTGAGGGCCACCCGATCAAGGTCTGGGGTCCAGCATTACCTCCCAGTGCCCCTGCAGAACCCAGACCCAGCTGTCACTCTCAGAAAATGACACACCCTGCATCGAGATTGCCTTTAACCCTGCCTCCCCTCAAAGCACAAGACCCCCAACATTTTCAAAATATTTTCTAACCGTCCCCTCTTATTAAAATTCTTTTTCTGGTTTTGAAAGTACAGATCAAATTTCTTCTTTCTTTTCCTGCGAGGAAGGAGGGCAGGTGTAGGTGTGTGTGTGTGTTGGGGTTCGGGGCGCTAGCTTGGGGCTGGGCTGGAGCAGGGCGGTGAACCCGGCGGTCACTCTTTGCTCAGCTCTGGGTGGAAACGCCTGTAGCTAGCAAGGTAGTGCCTGTGGCTTCCCAGGAGAAGACAACGATCAAAGGCAAACCAGCTATTGAAACCTGGACGCAGGAGCTTGCCCAGCTCCTATAAAAGCCGATTCTGCAATAGGCAGTCTTTTCTTCAAAGAACTGTGTTGGATTTGAAGGAATTTTCCATGGTTCAAAAGAGCATCCCTAAATTTATAATATACATGTAAACATGCTACATGCCACACATATGTATATGTGCATACATATGGAAGTGGTTGGGCACATACCTACCTAGACACCATTGACTTGCCTGGTCAAAGAATAAGGCTTAGACATTTCGTGCCTGGGAAATGGTGCAGTTTATCTTTAAGAAGGCTAGAAAAATAAGAGATGAGGCTCACGTTGCACGGATGACATCACTAGCTTTTGGCTGCGCGCTCCGTGTTCTCGTCTGTGGGTTTTAGCCAAGGCTGCAGCGCCCGGCGCCCGAGCAAGCGAGCGCGGCAGCGGCTTCCTCCGGCGCCCACACCCGGGCGATGCTATTTCTCAAGCCCCCGGGGCGCAGTCAGGGATCCGAGCCTGGGAGGCCTTGGAGCAGCAGCCGCTAGAGCAGGAAGCTGGGAGGGGAAAACCAGCGACCCAGCCTCCCTCCCCCACCCCCCGCCCCATTCACCTCCGCGACCATCGTGCGTCTGGAGCCTGATTGCTGGACGCCGAGGCTTGGACTGGATTCTGTGCACGCTTGCGAGTGAGCCGGCATGTCGGCGTCTGAGCGGGCTGCGAAGAAAATGGTGCAATCTGAGAGCGGCTGACCCTAGTTGGACAGAGCAGACGCGGTGCTAGAGTACCAGGGCTCAGGTGGCAGAAGGGGGCGGGTTGTTTTGAGGAGCCGGGACCAGGTTTTCCTCCGTGCCTGCAGCAATTTCTGTGCACCTGGGCAGCTCGCTCCGGGGATGCTGGAAGCCAGATGAAGTGAGGCAGAGGAGGGTCTGGAAGCATTCGGTGGACATTCCAAGGAGAAAACCTCGCTGTAGAGAGCAGCAAGACGCCCCGGGGGCTAGCTGAGGGGCTGACAGCGCGCAGCGACTGCGCGACCCTGTCCATGGTGTTGAAGGCGCTGTGCGCGGAGCTCCGAGCGCCCAGCGCTGCTCGCCCAGCGCTGTGCGCCCTCCTCTGCGCAGCCCGCCCCCCGCTCCAGTCAGCTACCGCCCAGTCTCCGCAAACCCCAGGCCAGAACTCGTCCCGTAACGCCGCTCGGGTGTCCACGCCGTCCGCTGGAGGGGACGCCTGAATGGCGAGGCCAGAGGCAGGCAACACGGGAGCTCGCGGGGAAAGGTGGGCAGAGACCGTGCGTCCGTGGGAAGCCCGCTTCTGAGAGCCCCGCGTGGGCCAGAAGGAACAAGGGAGCTGCTGGTGACCAGGGAACGGATTTTTTTTTTTTTTTTTTTAAGACCCGACCCAGAGAGGAAGAACATTTCTGGGTGCGCATCCCAGGTCTTTGCTTACGGACCGGAAAGGGGGAGAGTCCCTGAGAGAGAGAGACCCGGGCGAGACTCAGGACAGTTGTCCTTGGCATCTGGAGGTTTCCTTCGCCAGGCGGCCACATCGGGGGTGTTTCAATTCATCCTGTCGACTAGTGGCTCCTCTTGACAGCACCCACCCTCATCTTCCCCAGAAATCAGGAGAGTCGGTCCGGTCTCTACGTTACACAAAGAAATCCCAGCAAGCTCCACCGCAGTTGCGGACACTTGGCATTTAGTTTCCCGGCCGAGGGCAGTGGCGCCCGAAACTCGGCTGAGCGCCTAGGCAGCCGCCTTGGAGCAGTAGCTTTCTGCGCTGCGGGGAGGGGGCGGGAAGCGGCTGTGTGGAGTTCGCCGCCGCTTGAGGCTGCACCTGCCCCGGAGGATGCCCAGGAGCCCGCAGGAATCTCGCCGGATCAGAACTTTTTAGGCTGCCCGCCCCCATCCCCGCAGTCCCCGGGCCGTGCACCGGTAGGCAGGGGCCGAGGGGGCGCCGCGGCGCGAGTCCCCCTCTTGTCCCCATCCCCCAGCTCGGCCGCCCGCCGCTTTGTTCCGGGCGCGCGGAGG
Source organism: Marmota flaviventris (assembly GCF_047511675.1). Classification (NCBI taxonomy): domain Eukaryota; kingdom Metazoa; phylum Chordata; class Mammalia; order Rodentia; family Sciuridae; genus Marmota; species Marmota flaviventris. The sequence continues at coordinate 14,229,878 of NC_092498.1, read as the reverse complement.
GAAGGCGAGGCTGCGGCGGATCATGCCCATGGTGTAGCCGCGAAGCGGAGGCATGGCTGCCGGAAGGTTACTGCTCTACACGGGCCTCTCGCTAGCGCTCTGCGCCCTGGGCATGCTGGCTGTGGCCATCTGCTCCGACCACTGGTACGAGACCGACGCTAGGAAGCACAGGGACAGGTGCAAGGCCTTCAATACTCGCCGGGTTGACCCTGGCTTTATTTACAACAACAACAACAACTTGCCGCTCCGGGCCAGCCGCTCACGCCTGGACCGCTGGGAGGGCAAACTCCTCCGGGCCCGGAATCGCCGGCAGCTCTTCGCCATGAGCCCCGCGGACGAGTGCAGCCGACAGTACAACTCCACCAACATGGGCCTCTGGAGGAAGTGCCACCGGCAGGGCTTCGACCCGGAGATCGCTGCCCTCATTCGGAAAGGTAAGCGGGAGGCGCGAGGCGTGGCCCTGCAGAGAGCCTGGCGCCTCTGGGTAGGCCCTGCAGCCCCTGGCCTCTGCTCCCGGCCACCAGCTGTCCATTTACCCAGGCCTGTCTGCACTTCCGATTGCCCGAACTTACCTTCCCATAGATGGTAATGGAAAGCGGTGGAGGCTTCTTGTCTTGCTCTTGTGTGTCCAGACTCGCGTGAAATCTCATGGTCCAGGGTTGTTATCCAGGATAACGCTTCATTAGTCTCCGAGAGGGAAGGGAATCTATATCGTTGTTCTTTGAAGAAGCCCTTCTTCTAAGACTGCTTTGTCCGTGTAATAGACTCGGATTCTTCATTTTTTAGATGTCGAACTGATCCAAACAAGGAAAACAGAGGGAAAAATCATTGGTCATATAAACATCAATACATCACCAACCTTTGTGTGTAGCATTTCAAAACCTGTTGGCCGGGTAGTAGCATGTCACAATTAAAAAAATTTCTCCTTTTGAAAAAGTGGTTGACAAAAAAGTGAGTTATGTGCAATAAATATCAGCAGGGTTTAATAAGCACAACAAAAGTAATACCAAAGTTGGAATTTCAGAGAAAAAAATGTGGTTTTCAGAGGACTTACATGAAAAATATACAAAGTACACCAAAACAGAAAACAAGCTGCATTTGCTAATGATAACATTTTATTCAACACATTAACATGATAGCATAAACGAAAAATTCTCCTTATTTGATGCAACTTGTAAATCTTGTATGATTTATATGTCATGAACCATCCTGTACCATCACCCCACTGAAATATTCTTTGGATGTGATGTGTGTTAATATTGATCTGAAGAAATATCAGGGCTGCAGCCTGAGAAGATATGCAGATTTTGTGAGTCATGCCCCCTCCTCAATATTTCATTGACTTCAACTACTAATATTGATACTAAGGTGACAATGATGCTATTATTTGCAAGATGCTTTGAGCCCAGGACATAAAGCAGTTCTTAATGTATCCTATCATAATGCTGTTGAGGTTACTGATGTTTTAAAATAGCATTTGTAAGAACCAATGTTCTTTGATTTACAAAAGTGTTGAAACATTAGAAAAAATTAATTTAAAAAGTCAATTATTTGAAAAAGACAGACAGCGGGTACAGTCTAGGAGACCAGTTCACATTTAGGAGGTGAGGTGGGTTCAGAGAGAGAATCCATCTTGGTGTTTGCTTTGTAGCTTCTTGAGAATGACTAGGGATTTCAGCTGATTTAGTTACGGGTGTGTTCATACTACAGATATCCTATCTGCTTCATGACCAGGTTCTTATTAGAGCCAGGTGACCCATTTGGAGCTCTACAACTTTATAAAGATGTACAGGATGTTAAGGGATTTCAGAAGAGAGCAACTTGGGCTTGGATTGAGAAAGTAGGAAAACGAGGAAGGAGGTAGAGTTGTTTTTGACAACGGGTGACAGTTTTCAGATTTCTTAAGTGTTATTTTATCTGTTCTTTTTGCTTTCTTTAAAATGGAAATAGCAGGAAGTTAGCTGAAACATGGGGAGAATTCATGTTAATAATGACTGGCAAATACTGGCAGGATATTCTTGAACACCTTCTAGAACAAGACAGATATCCTTCTTTCTGGCATGAGTTAATTCCACTTAGAGACAAGGCTTCTGGTGGGTCCATCCAGGGCTCTGATTCTGTGTTACTCTGCCTGGCAATCTGACTAGAAAGGTTGACTTGGTCTGTGCACCAGAGGGATTGGTTACCATAGTGACATGTTCTTCCGGTGAAGCTGGAAACACAGTGACAGGGAAAGGGATAGGGGAAGAATGTACAACATTTTGACTCTGTATCAACTGATTTTTAATTGCAGCAACAGAAAATGGACACCCACAGCAGGGGGATTGAATACACTGATACCTAGGGTTGGCAGGGCATTGTATTTCACTTGAACTAATGGAAATGCTGTTCCCATCACCTCAAATACAGCAATCACTGTCAGCTTCAAGCACCTGCTTACCATGGCTGTTTCTGTCCATTTGACATTCTTGTTAGGTATTATTGAGATAGATGGCATGCCAGCCTTACAAATTGTGAGAGATTTGAGGTCACTATCTTCATTTTTAACCTTAAAGCATCATCTTTGAAAACCAGATCTGCCTTTTCCAAGTAGCAATAATACATTTTGGAAATAAGTGCATTTTATATTAGAATACACTGGCAATTCCAATAAAATGTAGAACATAATTTTTAGACTTAATCAGTGTTTTTTTCCTAGGTGAGCAGATTTTATAAGGAAGTTAAAAAAAGAAATTGATGTCCCTATATTTGAATTTAGGACATCTTATCTCACATTATTCATCAGGATCCTCAGAAGATATCTTTGGCTTTTGTCTTTTTGAAACACATTCTATTAAGATTCTGGGAGATCTGTTTTGGGCAAGGGAAAAGGAAAACCAGAAAAAAGATTATTTAAAATCTACTAATATTATGGGAAAATGTAAGATTTATCTAAATGATTGTACAGCCCTGAGTCATTTATTAAATCATCATTCATTACATTCAAAAGTACCATTTGTGCATTTTAAAAAGAAAATGAAACTGCCAAATTAATAAAACAAAAGTCAAATTTATATCTACTTTGAAGATATGGTCCTTTGGATTCATATTCTTCCTGAAATCCATTTTCTTCAATGCCTGCTGCTATTGCTGTGCCCACAAGCATGCATGTATCTGTTCACTGTGTACTTCCTTGTTTGCATTACTGAACGGTACCTTCCTGGAGGGCAGGAAGAATAGACATTTGTAAGATATATTTAACACATGCTTGATATTTGGGAATTATACAAACAAGGCTTACAGCAATGTATTCACCAAGAGCTGACTCTATAGGAATAATTGTGTGGGAATCCAAATAAAAAATTAGTTGGAAAATCATGAGTTTAAAAGTGTGGCTATTGAGCCAGATAACATTACAAAAGATGCATGATGATACCCTTTAGGAAGATTTCTTGAGTAAAATCTTTGTCAAGAAATTAGGAGAACACACAATTCCTTTTGGATAACATGTCATTGGATGGACACACATCACCCAAAGTCATTATTTTTCATGTTAAAAAGGATTTTAATTATTTCCTTCTTGGAGGTAGGATTGGATGGGGGGGGGGTGCAGCAAAGATAGATTATTTTAAATTCCCATGACCATGACCATGGAGAGTCTTAAATGAGATCCTCTTTTTTTGCTTCTGAACCTCTTCCCTGTCTCCCTGAAAAGTCACCTTAGCCACTGGGGACAGATCAATGGCAAGATCAGTTTCTGAAATCCAAGAGATTTACATCAGAAGCAGCAGCTAGGCCTGGGGTTGTGGCTCAGTGGCAGAGCATGTGCCTAGCATGTGTGAGGCCCTGGGTTCGATTCTCAGCACCACTTAAAGATAAATAAATAGAGGTATTGTGTCTATCTACAACTAAAAAATATTTTTAAAAAAGAAGGAGGAGCTATTGGTAGGATTTTGTGCTAGGGAACATCTATATTCTTGGTTTCTACTGAACTACTATGTTGATAGGGTTTGAGTTAAGTAGACCCTTAACTATTGCTCTAAGAACTTTTTATTAGTATGAAGATTTGCCTTTTAATAAATATTGGCCCAAGTAACCATAAAGTGGTTGTCAATTCTCAGAAAATTATTTTCATAGAACATTATGCATGATCAAAAATGAATAATGTTGTCGGCAAACACATACTATGTATTGTATTATATGATTTATTATATGATGGCTGGGCCCACACATGACCAGGATGGAGGGATAAATAAGACCTGCCTTCAAAATTAGTGTAAATCCTTGGTGTCACAGAAAACAAATTACAGCTACAGGATAATGAGAATAGTAACAGAAATGGATTCAGAGAAATACAGAGGAGGCAATGGTGGATTGTGGCAGCAGTGGGCTGAGATAGGGAGGTTAGGGAAAGTTGTCCCAAGGAACGAAATCTAAATGAGATTTTGATGATGAAATTTGCAGTTGGATAGGGAGAGCATTTAAGGCAAAGGGGCTGGCGTCTGCAGAGCCATGGAGGTATGAAACAGCAGTTTGGCCTTGCAAGAGTTGATTCTGTGGGGAGGGAGAGGAGCAGAAGAGGAGCTAGAGAACAGGCAAGGACCCAGTCAAGGAGCTTATATATCAAACCCCCTGTAGCTGTGCTGCTCAGTAGGGTAGCCAGTAGCCCTATGTGGCTAATTAAAATTAAAATAACCAAAATTAAAGAAAATTTAAGAATTCCTTTCCTGGTTGTGTTGGCCACATTACAACTACATAATAGGTACATGTGGCTAGTGGCTGTTGTATTGGACAGTGCAGATTACAGTGAGCATTTACAGTAGATTCCATGCCACATGGAGTCTAAAGCCTCTAAAAAGAACAGGCACATTCTTTGTTTCACATGAGAACACTTGCATGGTAATTTGGGCTCAAAATTCAGTTTATTATTTTATACTTTAGGAAAAAACTGCTTCTGGAATGTTTGCAGAAGGTTTTTAGTTCATGGTCATTTATCCTAAATCTGTATTTTATTAATTTTCCATCATTGACTCACAGAATTCTCACATACTTCTCTCTTCTTTGCCTTTCCCTGATTCCATTAAAAACAACTCACTATCATGGCCACTCATGAGGCTGTGGGGCAGGAGGGTCACAGGTCAAGCCTGGCCTGCAAGACTCAGCCCAGACCCTATTTCAAAATTTAAAAATGGAAGAGTCTTAATTCTAAATTAAGGCAATTAGAATGGCTTACACACCTTGTTTTGAGCTCCATGGAGAGAAGCTCTTATACATTTTGTCATATAATTTTTGGGTATTTACTTTGCTCACTGTAGTAGATGCTCAAGTTTTATAGACATGAAGGAAATAGTCACTATTCAACGGTTATTTATTGAGGGCCTATGGGCTGGCCATTGGTGCAGTGTTGGATAAAATGGAGAAGCTTACATTCTGGGTGGGGGTATGGGAAAGACAATAAATTCTTATTTGTGGAATAAAAATAAGATCTAATAAAACTAATCAAGGTATAATATAGCACAAGGTAGTGAGTGCACAAAAGGGAAAAGCAAATGTAAAAAATGAGGTGGTGTTATGAGTTTTAGTTGAAGGAGACTTTGGGTGTGGTGGAAAAAAGAGGGGGAAAGCCTTCCATAGATTGGAGAGGGTTTTATACATTCCCAGAGGCCAGGAACGGTTTTACTTCTAAAACTTGTGAGTCTCTGTATTTATTAGGTCCTGAAACACTGTTTTCTGATTGATTAAAAATCTTGAACCCCAGACATACCTGTTCACAAATAAACCCATGTAAACACACATGGTCTTCTACACATGACATACACCCCTATGCCTACATGTTAATTGGGTGCTGATATGCTATGAGTGTACACACTGTTGTCCTCAATCAGCCTAAAACACAGTGTACCAGGGAGGCCTGATGATTAATAGAGCTCTGGAACAGTGTGCAGAGCTCTTTCTTAGGTGTCCAGGAGAACAGAGGTATAGTTGATCCTTGACCTAAGGGAGCTTATACTCTGGCTCAGTTTCCCAAAGTGGTGGTTGTGTGTGAGTGGATGGGGCTTTTTCTCAGGAGGTCATATTTGTATCAACTGTATCAGGAAACAACTGGTCAGGGAACGCAGGGGTGAGCTCTTTTTATTGAGTCAACAAAGTCAAGGGCCATATTTCTATTCCAGAAGGTCAGTTTACTTATTCTTTTATTGTAGAGTTGGTGAGGATCAATTAGAGGATCGATCTGTATTATTCCACTTTGGATTGTCAGTTAAAAAATACTTTTCCTTTCTCCACTTTTAGTATATAGTTTGTCAGAATGCTAAACGGAGTCTGGTTAGTTTGACTCTGCACACACGTCACCACCACCAAAACCACCTATCCACTCTAGGTGTTAGACATTAGAATCATAAATGTTTATTTAAATGCAGATACGTTTCAAACTTATTGCTCCAAGAAATATGCAGAGAAAGGAGGAAGTGTGTGTGAACAGAAGGGAAACTCGTTCTTCAAAAACAAATTTTTTTTTTAAGTTGTCGATGGACCTTTATTATTTATTTATTTATACGCAGTGCTGAGAATCGAACCCAGTGTCTCACACATGCTAGGCAAGTAAGTGCTCTACCACTGAGCCACAACCCCAGTCCCAGGAAACTTATTCTTATGCCTTCATTGGACATCTGTTGGTTTTGAGAGACTGCATACATTCTTAAATACGACTTTGTTTCCTCATATGTAAATATGAGTTTGGATTCTGGAACCTCCAAGTCCTTTCATGCTCTAACATGTGATAAGAAAGTTAAATTTAGGTGCAGAATAAATAATAGGAGGGGCTGGGGATGTGGCTCAAGCGGTAGCACGCTCGCCTGGCATGCGTGAGGCCCGGGTTCGATTCTCAGCCCCACATACAAACAAAGATGTTGTGTCCACCGAAAACTAACTAACTAAATAAATAAATTCTCTCTCTCTAAAAAAAAAAATTAAAAAAAGAATAAATAATAGGAACATGGTTGCGAGAGCATATAAAGAGGGAAATGGGAAGATGGGGGAGGGGAAGAGAGAGTGCAACAAGTAGAAAGAGAAAGAGATTTCTAGATGGATCATCCCCAGGCACTAATTTGAAATAGGAAAAGGTGGAAAACCAAGCAGCTAATTTCTTACCATTGTACAATCATGTGAAAAATTACCCTTTTCTATTTCTAATGACTTGAAATGCTATTTTGCAGATTTGGGGTTGAAAATCTAAAAAACTAATAGAGAAAGATGGTGACAGCTGCCCAACAACGTGAATGTACTTGATGCCACTGAACTGCACGTTTCAAATGGTTAAGACAGAAGATCTGATGATTGTCTGTTTCACCTGTGTTAGTCAGCTTTCTGTTGTTGAAACAAAAATACTTGAACATTCGAGTTTTTTCTTTTTATAAATTAAACATTTTTTTGAGGTGCTGGAAATTGAACCCAGGCCCTCATGCATGGTAGGCAAGCACTCTATCACTGAGCTGTGCCCCATATTAAACAACCTGAAAAACAAGTAGACGTGTTGACTAAATTCCTTGGATCATTTAAAAATCATTGAATGATTTAAACTTAAAGGAAGAATGGTTTATTCTGGTTCACAGTTTTGGAGGTTTCAGTGTATGGTCAGTGTATCAGTCAGCTTTTCATCACCGTGACCAAAGTATCTGACAAGGACAACTGAGAAGGAGAGATTTCCTTTGGCTCTGATTTCAGAGGTTCAGTTCATGGTTGCCTAACTCCACTGCTCTGTGCTCCAGGTGAGGCCGAACATCATGAAGAAGGTGGAGGAAAGCTGCTTAGCTCATAGCAGCCTGGAAGCAGAGTGAGAGAGAAGGGGCGGGGGACTAGACACACTTTTCCAGCGCATGGCCCTACTGACTTCCTTCCTCCAGCTAGGTCCCACCTCCCAGTAGTCTCTTCATCTGTCAGTGGAACAATTCAGCAAATGATGAGGTCAGAGCCCTAATCATTGCCTAAAAGCCACATGTCTAGGCCTTGCTGTATCGGTGACCATGCTTCCAACACATGAGTTTTGGGGGATAATCCAGATCCAAACCATAAGAGTTGATTGCTCCTGACCATAAGAGTCAGTAAGGTAGCACATCATGGTGGGAGCCTGTGGCAGAGAAAACTTCTCACCTTCTAGATGACAGAAAGCAAATAAGAGGGAAAGAGGAGGGGCAGGGGTCATAAGCACCCCTCAGGGACACTCCCCCAATTACTTAACTCCTTTTAAAGACCACCTAATAATTCTACCACCTTCCAACAGTGTCCTGAGGTAGGGACCAAGCCTTTGCTACATGGGCTTTTGGGGGACATTCAAGATACAGACTATGGCATCCTTCAATTAATAAAATAAATAAAGAAAGAAATTAAAACAAGGAATTGGATCTGTTCTGTATATAGATACTTCATAGCCAAGGCTTTTCACTCATTTAGCACCTATTTTGTGTGAGATAGTAGGCCAAGTATGCTTGGGACACAGAAGTTAATGAAATAGACAAAATTCCTGCTCTTATATGGCTTACATTTAAACATTTTTGAGCACTAGATTTTTCTTTTTCTAAACAAAAAATTGTTTTGAGGTGCTGGGGATTAAACCTATGGCCTCATGCATGGTAGGAAGCACTCTGTCATTGAGCTGGGCCTCCATCCCTAAGCAAGACTTTTAAAGAGCACCAATATGCAAAACAAGTAGAAGTAAAGAATAATTTCCTTGGGTCATTTTAAAATCACTGAATGATAAAGAACATTTCACTGTACTTATTCTATAAATATCTTTTGAATAGCAACTATGCCATGTACATAACCTGGAGTGGAGGATCTTGAGTGAAATTCATAGGTCCTGTCCTCCAGGAGCTAAAAAAAGGAGAAGGCATGTGAGTAGACAACAAATACAAGCCCCATGGTTCTATGAGAGATTTATGTGTTGGGGGCTCAGGCAATGGGGTGCCATTTCAGAACAGTGTGGGCAGGCTTTGCAAAGAAGCAAACATGAGATCCTAAGATATTCTTAAACATCTGTGGATTAATAGGGTGAAATCATAATGCCATTTAAAAATTACTAAATGATTCTGACCAGGTAATTCTTGTTTAGTCTTTCATCCTTCTTCCTTATTCCCAGGTTCCTTGACATTTCTCTTAAGAGACAGTTATTGCTACCAGCTCTTTATAAATTATATCAGAATCCAGGCATGGTGGTGCATGCCTGTAATGCAGTGGCTTGGGAGGCTGAGGCAGGAGGATCTCAAGTTCAAAGCCAATCTCAGCAAAAGCGGGGCTCAAAGCAACTCAGTGAGACCCTGTATCTAAATAAAATTAAATAGGGCTGGGAATGTGGCTCAGTGGTTCAGTGCCCCTAAGTTCAACCCTCGATTATACACACACACACACACACACACACACACACGCGCGCGCACACACACACTCATATATATGTATGTATACTCACATATGTATATTAGAGGTAGTTGTTTTACAATATTTTGAAACAGTACATATACATAGAAGGCAGGCAGTGAACAGGTGACTGAAGGATGAAAAATGTTTATCTTTGTAAATTTGTATGCACAAATATGGCATTTAAAGGACCCTTCTAGGAGTCTCTAGGAATTGTCTGCAGGTGATGTTTAGTCTGAGTACAAGCTGTTGGCATTCAAAGGAGTTTGACAGATTTGCTGCTTTTATAGGAGACTGCAGTATCTGAATTATATCAATTGATTTTTTTGGCGTCAAAGTATTTTGCCAAGAAAAGGCAATTTACTTTATATTAGGTCATCTTCCTACATTTATATCATTTCCTGCTTTTTAAAATGCCCTGCTGTTTCGTATTCAGAACCTCACTCTGTTGGACACTTTATTTTCTCTGGAGCATCTCTCATTCAGTTTTGCCCTGAATGCCTCTTCATCTTTATAATAGCAATTCTATTTAGGCAACCTAACTCCTATTCCCCAAGGCAGTGGAGTAGTTTGCAAACCCGGAAGGGGCAGGGTTGTTTTTATCTTGAAGCTCTGTGCTTATGTGACAGTGCAGGTCAACTGGCACAACACAGGAGAGCGGGTGGAGATGATTTCGAGAGGTTGAAAACGTGTACCTAGTAGCCTGGTACTTCTGTTCCAGGCTGTGTACAAAGTAAATAGGCAAAATAAAAAGTATAAGCATCCATTAATAAGAAAACTGATAATGAGGTAAGGTATATCAGTACAACGGAAACTATCACAGTATATTTAAAATACATGTAATAGATCTATATATTTCCGAATGCATAAACATAAATTTGAGTGAAATAAGTGTATTCATAATGAAATGGAAGGCAGGATGACATTTACATAACATTCAAGATAGGTAAAACATTAGGTGTCATTCATGGGAACATTTTGCATTGAATGAATAAAAATATGTGTGGGACTAGTAAACATGAAGTGAAAGATGATGTTTACTCTTCTCAAGAAAGGGGAGACAGAGTTGATAGAGATAGAGTTGGGAAGGGTACCAGGGGGTTTAATAAACATCTGTGGTATTTTATTTCTTAAAAAACAAATAAAAGTATCTGAGGCAAACATGGCCATCCATATAGGCACACTAAAACTATGTGAAAGATTATTATCATTCTGACAGAAAAGCTAACATCTTATCCACACCCTACTGTTCAGTGTATAAAGAGCACTTCTTTAAGGAAAATTCTTGAAAAACTTTGTCTTTGAGGCAACTTTTGTCTGTGAGGAGTTTAGAAAAGAGGAGAATCAGGTAACTGGCAACTAACAGTTTCACTGAAGTTACTAGTAAAGAGGTTTTAGAATAAAATTAAGTTGTATTCCTTTCCGATGTAGTATAAGAAGAGGAAATCAGTGTTTTGATATGATTATAATTGCTGAAATAGAAACTAGTATACAAGTCACTTCCCCCTTGTTAAATTTCCTGCGCCTTGTGGAGAAAAAGCAAGAATTCCAAGGGCCAAAAAGTTAGCATAAAGCCAGCCCTTCAATTAAGTTGTTCTGACATTGAACTTTAAAAAGACAGAGCACCAAGATAGAGTGTACTAGCTACTGAATGTAGGGACAAACCAGGGATTCAGCACAAACTCCTCAGAGGGCATTTTAATACCAAGGAAAAAATTCAGTGTGAACTAGTAAAGAAAAAGGTTAAGAACTGATTTAGAAAGACAGAGGGCTGGGGACGTGGCTCAGTGGTAGGGGGCTTGCCTAGCATGTACAAGACCCCAAGTTTGAGACCTAGTACTGTTAAAAAAGATCAGAAGTTTTCCTAGTGGTTTTAATAACACTTTTGAAACTGGTGAGAAAATGTTATTAAAACTTTAATTTTATTATTGATGAACAGTGTGTGTGTGTGTGTGTGTGTGTGTGTGTGTGTGTGTGTATTTTTTTGCTGTTGTTGAAATTATGAAGATGGATTCAGCCAAGAGCCCCTGTGGTATGATTATATCATGTCTGCTCTACTTACACAAACTGGAACAGAAAAATCCCATCCAAATTTTATCAAGGGCTCCATTTTCACCTGGCAATGCTTTCAAAAACCAAAACTGGGCCTGATCTTACTATGGGATCATGAAAGTCTCTTGGGATTTCAGGAGTATTGGAGCAGAATGACTTCCATGTTTGTATTTCAGTGACCAAGGGACTGGAAGAGATGCCTAGAGGCAGCCCTGGACAGATCTGCCCTGAACAGGGTGCCAGAATGAACTATCAGACTCAGTGCACTCTGTAGGGCGTGGGCACATCGCACTTCCATTCCAAATGAATGACCTTCCATTTGGAAAAGGTTGGCGTGTGTATCTTCAGCTTGTTCCTCCTCTTCCTTGTTTCTTCTTTGGTGTGTTGGGAGTGCCTGTTAGTGGTGGCTTCCCTCCTCGCCTGCTCTCTTCTCTTCCTCATGTCTACCTTCTGTGTGCGTGGCTCCCTCACCCATTCCCATCTGGAACTGCTCTTCCTCTTTGAAAACTTTGCCTCCTCTGGCTTTTGAGGCATCATTCTCTCCTGGCTCTGCTTCAGCTCCATTTTTACACCCTCTCCTTTGCGGGCTCTTCGTTCTCAGCCTGTGTGTATCTTCTCCAGGATTCTTCTTTTTCTCTTTTCGTTCTTCACTGTTTCCTTGATCAATCTCTAGGGCCATTTTCTTTTATGATTATGAGTAGTTGCATGGTGTATAAGCAGATTAGACTTCCTGTCTAAACATCTTGAGGACTGGATATCTCCACTGGGATCATCCATGGGTCCCAAAGGACCTATTCTATCCTTTTGTCCCCAGATTCATCTCTCCTTAATTTTCTCCATCTTGGGATGTGGCATCACTCTTCTCTCCTTGTTAAGCCAGAAACTGTCAGGTTTTTCTAAAGGCTCTTTTCTTTCCTGCCCTCCTCATCCATGCAATGAACAAGTCACTCCTAATAAAATTTCCACCCATCTTTCCAGGCTGTTCCTAATACTGCTACTGTCCTTGGGTGCTGGACTCTCCAGCATTCTTGGTTTGGCTTCCTTATTCTCTAATCTCATCTTTTGTCAATGCCTTCTATTCAGAGAGCATTTTCTTAAATGCAACTCTAATTGTGGGTTTGTTTAAAACCCTTCAGTGGCTCTCCATGGTTTACCAGTCAGAATAAGGTTCCATATCCTCACCACGACACTTAAGGCCCCACAGGTCTGGCAGTGAGCCTGTCCCCTTCCCCATTTTGCAATCTTATTCTTTTTTTCTTTTTTTTTTCAGAATTGAGGACTGAACCCAAGATCTTGTACATGCTAGGCAAGTGCTGCCACTGAGCTAGTATACCCAACCCTGCAATCTTATTCTTTTTCGTGCCTTCTCTCCATAACAGTATACTCTGCTCCAGCCATGATGGATTCCCAAACAGGTGAATCTGTTTTATGTTTTGAAAACCTTTCTTCACGATGCTCCCTTTGTCTGGAAGTCTATCCCCTCTCTGCCCCACCACAAGCTTGCCTGGCCAGTGCCTGCTGACCCTTTAGGAATCAGCTTATGCCCCGTCCTCCTGGTCTTGCTCAGTGTTCTCTCATCTTTACTTCCATGGTAGAATTGCCTTCCCCCTCTTTTAGGCTTTGGTACACACCAAACACATTCCTTCCTACCAGCAGTGACATTTTGTTATATTTATTATTTTTTATCCCATGTTTCTCTCCTTTCTTTGTGTGATACTGGGAATTGAACCCAGGGATGCTCTACCACTGAGCCACATCCTCAGCCCTTTTTATTTTGTATTTTGAGGGAGGATCTTCCTAAGCTGTGCATGGTCTCACAAAAGTTGCTGAGAATGTTAAGTTGCTGAGAATGACTTCAAACTACCTCCCGAGTGGCTGATATTGCAGGCATGAGCCACTGAACCTGGCTTGTTTTTCTCCTTCAGACAATTTTTGAATTATTTTTATTGTCTTTTTTGTCCATGGAGTTTTATATAATGCATAGATGCGATTCATGGGCCATAATAGATATTTAATAAATATTTGTTAAATGAATGATGTTCGCCTCAGTGAATGCACTAGATCTAGAACCCTCACTTTAAAAGATCTGTACTTTATGGGGCTGGGGGAAATCACTATTAAACAGAACCCTATCATGAATTGTTTTGTAATACATATGACAAACTTCAATTTGTTTTCTTTTTAAGGTTTGTAGTTTCTTAAAGCACCCATATTTCTGATTCATAAGAGGAGAATTTGAAGCATGGATTAGACCTCCTCATTTTGATCTTGCCCACTTTCTGTACTCCTTCCCAGATTGGTTCTCCTATCCAAAACATTACTGGATAAAGGTAGGCTATCTCCATTTATGTTTCTATCGTGGTTTAAAGAATTTGCACTTCTTTCTGGGTCTTCTGTTGCACGTCTGACCATTCTCTTGGGACTCATTTCCAGGTTTTCTAATACTTATCGTCAAGAACATTTTCAGGTTGTCTCAGTGAGTCCTCCTTCTTAATTGTTTATTTAGGGCAGCTTCCTCCTATTTCCTCTGATAGTGATTTTGGTGAGATAATGACTAGAAAATAGACTGGGCCTACTATAATTGCCCCTTTTTGGTTCATACTTCCATTCACTTTTCCAAACTGCCAAGAGTCTCTTCCATTCTCTGGTGCATTCTAGGTGGTTGCTGCTGCTGTCCTTGGTCCTGATCATAGGGAGCGCAGCATCCGATTGGTTTCCCTATTCTCTCATCTCATCTCTTGTCAATACTTCCTATTCAGAGTGATTTTTTTTTTATTAACTGCAACTCTAATCATGTTATCATTTTGCTAAAAACCCTTCCATGGAGCTGATTCATAGTTGGGATAGGGAGCAGGAGCATGGGAGGAATAGATGAACTCTATGGCAGAGAAGTGGGAGGGGAAGGGAGAGGGCATGGGGTTAGAAATGATGGTGAAATGTGATGATCATTATTATCCAAAGTACATGTATGAAGACATGAATTGGTGTGAATATACTTTGTATACAGAGACATGAAAAATTTTACTCTATATGTGCAATAAGAACTGTAATGCATTCTGCTGTCATATATAAATAAAAAATTTAAAAAACCCCTTCCATGGTTTATCAATCAGAATAAGGTCTGTAATTCTCACCATAGCCCCCTTGGTTGGTAAACATTACTCACAAAGCATTCATTCCCTACAGGGACTTATGAAGACCACCAAGTTATAGTTTGACAATGAATATGAGAGACTCACCCCTCAATGTTTCACAAACAAGCAGATTATCTTTAGAAATGACAGTGACTATTTTCTAGGTGGGATCATCCCACAGTTAGTATTTTAAAGTCTTCTCCTTTAGCCATAAAATCTGCCAAGGGCATAGCCCATTTCCATCTAATTTGGATAAGTAATTCTTTTGCTCTTAGAAGGTAAATATAGATGCAACTGCATTGCTAGGTTCCCTAGACTAGATTGAAAGAATGATTAACATCAGGGAAATAATATCTATGACCATTATAGCTTCTGGGGTCGTATTAAGTCTGTGCTGAATTAAGCTAGATAATTTCTAGCACTTTCTGCTCAAGAAAAAGTGCTACAGATCAAAATTAAGACTGCATTTCAATTAAGCTTGTGTTTTGAGTAATTTTCAATTGTAAAAATTATTGATGAGTTATATAGCAATATGAGTGTTATAAAATGGTAGGAAATACTTACCCTGAAAAGACTTTCTGTCATTGTATATGTTTATTTTGAAGCCAATAGGGGGGCTGGGGCTGTAGCTCAGTGGTAAAGCGCTTGCCTCACATGTGTGAGGCATTGGGTTCATTCCTCAGCATCACATAAAAATAAATAAAGATATTGTATGTTCATTTACAACTTAAAAAATATTTTAAAAATAAAGCCAATAGAAGCCCAGAGGCTTATTTCAAACTGAAAGTGGCATTTCATCTCTTTGGGTCAGCAGAGTGGTTAACATTTCAAAGGAGGACATTTATGCTCCTATGCCAATGGCATGCCTGTATCAACTTTTATTACACATATCCGTAGTGGTGTGGTGGCTGGCTGTGTGCTTGTAGATCAATAAGTTGCTAAAAAGGGAGATGCATCAGAGACCGTAATGGCTTCTTCACCGAAGACAGATTGTCTCCAGGTAGTGAAGTGCATTTAGGGATAACAACAATGATATTCCAGTATCTAGATCCTTATTACTTAGAGGAAAGAAGTAGACTCTCCCAAGGTGATGAGTCCTATAAGAAATACTTTAACATGTTAAATATATACTCCAGGAGGTCTTATATCCACTGTTATAGCTGGAAAAGTTTAGCTGAGGAAGAGAAAGACAGGATCTGTTCCCTTGGCTCCAAACATTACTGGACTATAGTTATTCTTTGTTGTTCTATTAGTTAAATAACATATTATCTGAAGACTGATTGTTAAAAGACTTGGGTGGGCTTGGGTCCAGCATCAGTGAAGAACATGCAAAGGTAAAGGATTCGACAACAAAGTGATGTCGATGGAGTTCAAGGGCGATGGAAACTTACAGAAGATAGTGCAAAGTGCGTTGGCTAAAATTCTTGACTTGAAGACTGAGGATACATAGAATCTACCTGTGCCCAGGTGAGGTTCTATATTGTATGAGAGATGATGGTGGATTTTTCCAGTGAAGTAACCATTTCTACTCTGGTGTTTCTCCTTCATGATGCATGCATCAAGTGCATAGGATATATATTCACTTGTTCAACAAATATTTGGTGAATACTTTACATGCCAGGGTTTCTACTAGGAGTTTAGACTACAGTAGAGCACCAAGTAGGCTAAACCCTCTCTGCTTGGAGCTTATATCCCAATGAGAGAAAATAGATGGGATCACCCAGAAGTAAATAAAATATGTAATGCCTTAGGTAGAGAATAGCTAAGGATAAAAAACAAAGCATGGAAAGGAATGGGAAATGCATGAGGCAGTGGGTTCATTCCCAGGGAAGATCTCACTGGGAATGTGATTTTTCAGTAAAGACCATAAGGATGTGAGGAAATAGTAACAGGGCTATGGGGGTGGGTTTCAGGCAGAGGGAATAACAAGAGCAGTGGCCCTGAGGTGAGAGAATGTCTAGTATATTAGAAAAATGACGAGGATGGTGGAGTAGATGGGTAGAGCAAAACGAGGGGGCTTGAAGAAGCAAACAATATCAGAGAAATAAAGAACCACCTTACACAGGTTGAGGGTCACAGGAGGGGTGAGAGGGGAAGGACTTGTTGGATTTTGAGAGGAGGAGCCATATGATTAGATTTATGGTTTAAAAGGGTCACTTGGTGTGCTGAGTTGATAGGTAGATTACAGTGTAGCATGTTGAGAAGTAAGGAGACCAGCCAACATAGATGTTGGCTAGATTTGAATGATGGGAGGAGAGACTGGATTCTGTATCTATTTTGTATGGAAATCTGTGAGGATTGACTGGGAGATCAGATGCAGGGCAGGTGAGGAAAAGAAGAATCAAAAGATAGTCCCAAGGTTTTCAAACACGAGGAACTGGTAGGCAGGATTGTTATTGACTATGATGGATAGGACTGGAGGAGGATCTTGTTTTGGGAATTTACCTTTTTGAACATGCTACTTTGAGAGACTTTTAAATGCTCAAGTGGAGATGCCAACACTCATTCAGGTTTATAGGCCTGATTCAGGAGCAAAGTCTCACTGGGGTTGCAAACAGAGTAGTCGTGAGCTCATAGTATCTTGTTCCAGGACTGGATAAGATCACTCAGAAAGTGAGTAACAGAGAGGAGAAGCTGTTTAGGGATTAAGCCTGGGGCACACTGGCTTTATAGAATTCAAGGAGATAAGGAGGAATCAGCAAAAGAGACTGAGAGGAACAGCCAGTGAGGGAAGAGGGTGCTGTCTTAGGATCCATGTGAAGCAAGAGCCCTAGAGAGGAGGAGGTCAACGATGTGGAATGCTGGGGCAAGTGAGGGAGAGTGGAGACTTGAACTTTGGATTTCATGACATGGAGGCCATTGATTTCAGTGTTTGGGGCCCAGACTTGACCATGGTGAGTTCCAGAGTAAATGGGAGGAGGAGAAGAATTAGAAACAATGACTGTAAACAAGTTTTAAAGGGAGTTTTGGTGTAAAGAAAGGAATGGTAGCTGGGCTGAGAAAGTTAGGTAGAGAGAGAATTAAAATGTTTTTCTTTCTAGATTAGAGAAATAAAAGCATATTTGTAGGTCAAAACTGAGCCCCCCCCCCCCCCCGAAAAAAAAGGGGAGAATTTTTGGAGCAATGGCTGGAAAGTTTGAAGAAGGAAAGAGGGTAGAAAAAAAAAAAAGGAAAGGAATGGCCCAGGAAGGAGCACGTTTTAGGAGAGTCGGGGAGGAAAAGTCTGAGATTGTCTTTCTTGATGAAAGTTGCATTTATCTTCTGCTATGAGCTGGTGGGATAGTTTGAGCAAAGAGGGATAGTTTTTTTTAGTAGAGAGTTTCCATTGATGATGATGACGGTGATGATGATGATGATGATGTAGTATTTAGTGGGAGTCCTCTGAAGAAAGCAGGATTCAAGAGCTAACCATACTATGTTCTATTTTTGCTTTCTGCTTTATAAATTGGAATTCTGGTCAGTGTAGCCCAGCTGTTCTAAGCACCAAACAGCTGGATTGGACATTATGAGTCATTTTGCTCTCAGGTCTTTGCTGGCATGTGACGTGCTATGGCTTGATGTGTGGTGCTCTGAAAAGTTTTTTAAATGTTTCATTTTTCAAAAGATAGGACAGTTCATCCTCAAACCTCTTCTACTGGCTGCAGCCTCCTATAGGGATTCTTTAGCCAACAGTTTCTGTAGTTTTTCATTTAATAGCATCATTCTAATTAGAATTTTAGGGTACTGTGGCTCTGATGACATTCAGGTCTTTTTTTTTTTTTTTGAGATAAAGCTGCTTTATTTTCAGGCTGAATAGACACATTCTTGCCTTGTCATCCTAAAAATGCTGTGCTGTGCCTGCATTTCAGAGGCTCTGATTAAACGGCTGAAGACCTGTGGTGGTACAGAATTAGTCTTCTTTGTCTATTATACTGTAAGTTTCTCTGGAAAACAAAGCCCAAGAATTTCTGGTAACCTCTCAGCAATAAATATTTTCTACAATGAATGCAGGAATTAAAGGCATAAACACTCCTTTTTTTTTTTGAAAAAAAAAACATAGAGTCTGGCAATTGTGCAAAACATATGGACCATATTTATAGGCAATCTTTTTGCAGTTTTTAAAGAAAAGGTGTAGATGTCATTCATCTCTTTTATTTCGTCCCTGAGGATTATAAGGGCTCAAAATTCTAAGAAACATTGTAAGTTCTAAAGACAGAGTAATAGGTTCTTGTTAGAAGAGCAGGGAGATATCATTTCACCTTTGCCTCCTAATCAGAAATATAGGTGTGGGGGGAACTAGTCCTAATTTGGAAATCTCATGAGAAAAGTCATGTACTCTTACTTGCAATTGTTCCTAACTTTTGACCTTTTCTTTTACCTTTCTAGTTTGTGTCTAAAAATATGTTTGATTCTATCTGTCAGCATACATGTTCTGAAATTCCATAAAATGTCTTTTTGGGTGGGGGTTGTGACCAACTTTAGTTTTTTCACCCCTTGGAAACATTTTAACTTGTGGTTTTTCCTTGTCATTATTGCGGTTTTTTTTTTTTTTCTACAACCACCACAGATAAT
This sequence comes from Marmota flaviventris, assembly GCF_047511675.1. NCBI lineage: Eukaryota > Metazoa > Chordata > Mammalia > Rodentia > Sciuridae > Marmota > Marmota flaviventris. The sequence goes on along the minus strand of NC_092498.1, from coordinate 14,210,754 downwards.
AGGCCTATTTCATAGAGTGCTTTCCTCTCTAGTCTTCTGTCACCTACTTGCTCTCTCTTTCAGAATCTGCTTATTTTCTCAATCATGTCCCTCCATTAGTACCTTTTTTAACATCTTACCAATATGTATGGCATGTGGAGGAAGTTGATTGTTCCCATTTTACATATGGAGGACCCAAGAGTCTAAAAACTTGGTCAGTCATTTGGCTGGTAAAGGGTGGAACCAGATCAGGACTGGTGCCTCTTCCATATTCCTTTTGGGGCATATTCATTTGGGGAATTCCTTTGAAAGGGATTGTGTGACCTCAGCCTCTTCCTCTTTCTCTTTTGCTTGCTGGCCATGGGGTAGCACTTTGTTCTGCCATTGCTATTTGGCACTCCCATCAGAGGATCGAAGTAAAGGGTCTGCCTGATCCTGGACTGGAATCTCCAAAATTGTGAGCCAAAATAAACCCTTTCTCTATAAGCTAATAATCTCAGGAATTTCGTTATAGTATTGGAAAGCTAACTAATACACTTGTCTTTTGTTATTATTTCCATAGGAGTGACTAGGTGTGTGAAGGGAAGTGTAAGTGCTGATGACAGTCCAGCACAACCAATCTATGTCTTCACTGGTACTGATGGCCTTAGACATGGTGTCTGGAGGGGAAGATACAACATGATTAGTTTCTTGGCCAGATTCTTTCTCTTGCTTATTGTAATTGGCATTTCCACCAATTTGAGGGAAAAATAGTTTGACAGAGTAGTATTCCAGTATAAATATTCTGCTGCATTATACTTTAAATTATATTGAGGTCAAATGATTGTCCATTGAACAGACAGTGGCTGTCTGCTGTACTAAACCTATTTCCTTTTCTTTGTGGGTAAACAGCAGCCTGTTTTCTCTAGCAGCATCTGTACTTAGCCATGACCATGTGACTGGCCAATGATATGTGAGTATAAGTGGTATATTCCACCTGCATGTCTGTCTCAAAAAATCCTTCTGTGTGATCTAGTTTCTTCTTATAGCTTCTGTTTGGATGCTAATACTTGGAGTGACATTGGAAGGCAAGGAATGAAAGAAACTGTGACCTCCTCTATCTTGTTGTTATTGTGGTACTGAGAATTGGACTTTAGTGAGCAAAAAATAAACTTCTTAGTTAAGCCAGTGAGATTTTAGAGTCTGTTACAGTAACTAGTGTATTATTATTTATTCATGTGTATAATAACCTAATCATTCCTTTTCCAATATGGAAACCTATATTGCAAGCTACCCTTAAGACAACATATAAATTCTCTACAGGTTAACACAATAAACACTAGATCCTTTTTCTAATGGCAACTTTGTAATTTTTTTTGTTTATATATGTTTTCATCTATGTGCATTTATAACAAAATTTAAAGAAATGAAAGATCAGTTAAGTACTTTTCCCTCTAAATTTTAAAGTATTATCAAAGATTGCTTAACCTAATCCTGGTTATTATTTCAAGATTGAAGAGGATCAACCTACCTTGAGACTTTGTGGCTAGTAGAGCTCTATGAATGCTGTCCATGGTCATGAAAGTGTTAATATTTTTAATTTTAATTTGTTACATATGACAGAGAATGCATTACAATTCATAGTACACATATAGAGAACAATTTTTCATGTCTCTGGTTGTACACAAAGTAGAGACACACCATTTGCGTCTTCATACATGTACTTAGGGTAATGATGTCCATCTCATTTCACTGTCTTTCCTACCCTCATTCCTCCTCCCCTTCCCGCCCTTCCCTCCCTCCCTGTTGCCATATCTAGAGTCCATCTAATCCTTCCATGCTCCCCTCCCCAACCCTACTACGAATCAGCCATCTTATATCAGAGAAAATATTTGGCATTTGTTTTTTTTGGGATTAGCTAACTTCACTTAGCATTATATTCTCCAACTCCATCCACTTACCTGCAAATGCCATGATTTTATTCTCTTTTAATGCTGAATAATATTCCATTGTGTATATATGCCACATTTCTTTATCCATTAATCTACTGAAGGGCATCTAGGTTGGTTCCACAGTTTAGCTATTTTTTGTGTGAATTGTGCTATAAACATTGATGCGGCTGTGTCCCTGTAGAATGCTGTTTGTAAGTCCTTTGGGGATAGCTGGGTCAAATGGTGGTTCCATGCCCAGTTTTCTAAGGAATCTGCATACTGCTTTCCATCTTTGCAGTCCCACAAGCAATGTACAAGTGTGCCTTTTCTCCCACATCCTCACCAACAGTTCATTGTTGTTTATATTCTTAAAAGCTACCATTATGACTGGAGTGAGGCAGTAATTCCAATCAAAATCCCAATGACATTCTTCATAGAAATAGAAAAAGCAGTCATGAAATTCACCTGGAAAAATTAGAGACCCAGAATAGCTAAAGCAATACTTAGCAAGAAGAGTGAAGCAGGTGGCATCACTATAGCAGACCTTAAACTATACTACAGAGTGATGGTAACAAAAACATCATGGTATTGGCCCTAAAATAGACTTGTAGACCAATTGTACAAAATAGAGGACACAGAGACTAACCCACACAATTACAGTTATTTTATATTAGACAAAGGCGCCAAAAACATGCATTGGAGAAAAGATAGCCTCTTCAACAAATGGTGCTGGGAAAACTGGAAATCCATATGCAACAAAATGAAATTAGACCCCTATCTCTCACCATGCACAAAATTCAACTCAAAGTGGATCAAGGACCTAGGAGTTAAATAAACCAGAGACCCTGCACTTATTAGAAGAAAAAGTAGGCCCAAATCTCCATCATGTGGGATTAGGCCCTGACTTCCTTAATAAGACTCTTATAGTGCAAAAATTCAAATAAAGAATCAATAAATGGGATGGATTCAAACTAAAAATCTTCCTTTCAGCAAAAGAAACAATCAGTGAGGTGGATAGAGAGCCTACAATTTGGGAACAAATTTTTACCACATGCACATCAGATAGAGCACTAATCATGAGGATATATAAAGAACTCAAAAATGTGAACACCAAAAAACCAAATAACCCAATCAATAAAGGAACTGAACAGACACTTCTCAGAAGAAGATATACAATCAACCAACAAATATATGAAAAAAATGTTCAACACCTCTAGCAATTAGAGAAATGCAAAACAAAACTACTCTAAGATTTCATCTCACTCTAGTTAGAATGGCAGCTATTAAGAATACAAACAACAATAAGTGTTAACATTTTATTGTTAGCTTTATTATACTGTCTTCCAACCCTTATCACCCTTGGCATGTATGAAACTTCTATTAATAGAACGTATCTATAGATTGGTTATTTTTTCTTAAATAACTGTTCATTTCTTTCATCTGAGCTTGCCAGAGTTTTCTATTCATGTTTCCAAAAGAGCAGCATGCTACAAGTTTTCTTACCAGCAGTGTGAATCCTTATGACTTTTTCCTGTCAGAAAACTTCCTCCAGTTTATTACCTTTTTTACCACTTACTTATACTCAAAGTTAGAGTCTGTGCCACTTGAAACTTTGATTTGGAACATTTCTCTAATATTGGTAGGAAAATGTTCTTGGAATCCTAATCACTCACACCAGATTAAATACAGAAGTACTCTCTGAAAGGGCTTAGAGTTTTAAATCCAAGGTTTATCAGGCTTGTAAGAACACAATTTTTAGAAAGTGTTTTTTTTTTTTTAGTTCTGTAAATGATGTCATTGGTGTTTTGATGGAAATTGCATTGAATGTGTAAATCTCTTTGTATAGTATGGAAACTTTAATAATATTCATTTTTTCTGATCTGTGAACATGAAGGTCTTTCCATTTTTGTGTGACTTCTCCAATTTCTTTCATAAATATTTTGTAATTTTCATTTTTGGAGGTCTTTCACTTCCTTGGCTCAAACTAATTCTTAGGTATTTTATTTTTTCAAAGTTCTCATGGAAGCACAAAAGATTCTCAGTAGCCAAAGCAATCTTGAACAGAAAGAACAAATTGAAAACATCACAATACTTGGTCTCAAGACATACTTTCAGAGTCATAGTAACCAAAACAGTATGGCATTGTCATAAAAATAGACACACAGACAAATGGACTAAAATAGAGAGTTCAGATATAAACCCACAAATCTACAGCCAACTGATTCTTGACCAAGGCACCAGAAACATACATTAGAGAAATAATGTATAAATGTATTAAGAAATGGTGATGGGAAAACTGGATATCCATATGCAGAAGATTGACACTTGACCCATAGCTTTCACCCTCTACAAAAATTAATCAAAATGGATCAAAGATCAAAATATAAGCCCTGAAACTATTAGAAGAAAACAGATAGAACCTAAAACAAAAGTCGATAAGTGGGATCATGCCAAGCTCAAAAGCCTCTGCACAGTAAAGGAAACGACAGAGTGAAGAGACAACCTATAGAATTAGAGAAAATGTTTGCCAATTAACAAAGGATCTAAAAAAACTCACAAGTAACCTAACTAGAAAATGGGCAAATTATCTGATAGACACTTCACAAAAGAAGAAATATAACAAATATATGAAAAAATTCAATATTATTATCAAAATTATAAATGAGATGCTGTCTCACCCTAGTTAGAATGACTTATAAAAAATGCTAGGGAAAATATGGAGAAAAATGAACTCTCACACACTAGTGGTGGGAATGTAAATTACTACAGTCATTATGGAAAACAGTATAGAGGCTCTTAAAAAAATTAAAAATATGGATCTACCATATGATCCAGCAGTCCCACTCCTGGGTATATTTCCCAAAGAAATGAAATCAGCATACCAAAAAGATAACCTGCTTTTCCATGTTTTTTTTTTTTTGTGGCACTATGAACAATAGCTAAAACTTAAAATCAACCTAGAATAAAGAGCATGTGGTATATATACATAATGAAATAATACCCAGTCATAAAGAAGAATGAAATCCTGTCATTTTTAGCAAAATGATGCAACTGGGGACATTATGTTAAGTGATAAAAGCCAGACAAAGAAAGACAGGTGCCATACGTTCTCTTTTATATTTGGAAGCTAAAAAACAGTCAACCTGAATATAGAATAGTGATTGGTAGAGGTTGGAATGTGGGGGCAGGGTAGATAAAAGGGTATTGGGTTTGATCAATATGTGCTGTATGCAGGTGTTCAATATCACACTGAGCATCATTAATATGTACAATTGATACATGTTAATAAAAATGAAGATGTTAAAATATTTTCAGCATCACTGCATTTTAAAACATTTATGTATAAAGTGGTTGGTCTAGGATACTGTTTTCAATATCATCTTGTAGAGTATGAGTAATTAAGAATGTAAACACTGGAGTTACTGCTTTCAAACTTCAGCATCACTGTTTACTCTCTGTGTAACTTTGAGCAAATTACTTAGATGCCTCAGTTTCTTTATCTGTAAAACACAAATTGTATTTGTACTCTACCTTATATTTGTTGTGATAGTTGAATGAATTAGAACAGTCACTGATGCATGGTAAGTATAGACTGATACTATCACAATCTTTAAAATTCACAAGAAAATAGACTGGAGAGAACAGAACAATTTATATATAGGTCTCTGTATTAGATAGTTGCCAAAATGTTTTCTGTTGCTAGCAGTGTCTTGTGGGTAAGCATGAAAGTGTCCAATTGTAATTTCTTTCTTCTTTTTCCTCCTCTTCCTCTTTCTTCTTCCTCCCCCTCTTCCTCCTCCCCCTCTTCCTCCTCCTCCTCCTTCTCCACCCCCACCCCTCTATTTTTTGAGCCTGGTGCATGCTAGGCTCTACCACTGACCTATGTCCACATTCCTAGTTGTAACAGCTTTTGAGATTTGGGACTTCACCTTTTAGAAGTTTGTTTTTTGAATAATCTGTTTTAGGCCTGTCTTGGCTAACTTTATTTACAAAAATCAAATGAAACCAAAAATAAACAAAAAATCTCTTCCCCCCTCCCCCAAGTAAAACTCTTGTGACTTTGCTAAGCCAGTTTGAGCATCCATCATCATCATCACCCATGGCAGAACTGCATCGAGGGACAGCTGTGAAGTTTGTCTTTGGAGATCCCATCCTCTTGTACCAGAATCTTTTCTTCTTTTGATAAAATCACTTTCTTGTGAATTGGAACACTTTTCTGTCTTCCTTCCAAACACAGTCCTTCATCTCTAAAAAGAATCTGAGCAGATCCTTTACTTTCAATTATAAATAACCAATGAGGCTCAACGCCTGTCCCTTCCCGGGAGTTCTTGCTTCAGATATGGAGATTAAGATTTAAGGTAAAGTAATACATTTATGTTGTGAATGTTTAACTATTAGGTTGGATGAGTATTTTGTGGCCACACATTTCTTTCTAATATTATAAATAGCTACCTTTTTTACTTTCTTACATGACTGGCTCTGATTAAGGGTTTACACATTAATTAGTTCTGAATTGAATTGTCAATTTGCTAAATGGACTTTAAATGTAGCTAGCAATTTATTGTTATAGAACTTAGACTGAGTTCTCTCAAAGAGGGATGCAGATTAGAATAAAGCGCCATACCTAGTAATGTTCTGATCTCTTGATTGAACACAGGGGCTTGAGTTGTACCATTGTAGAACTTTAATAAATCACAGTTCCATATGTATCTACTGAATTAATGTGTTATGGTCCTTAATCACAGGTTTGGTGACATTTAATTGAAAGATCACTGTGCTGGGTTGAGTCAAAGCATTGACTCCTACTCCCAGATCTGCTTTGGAGCTTCTGTCTGTAAGATGGAAATGGTATCTTTTAATTTGGGCTGCAATCAAAATCACCTAGGCAGCTTGAGGGTATACAGATTCGCAGACCTCCATATTACTTTTTTTTTTGTACCAGGGATTGAACTCAGGGGCACTTGACCACTGAGCCACATCCCAATCCCTATTTTGTATTTTATTTAAAGACAGGGTCTCACTGAGTTCTTAGTGCCTTGTTTTTGCTAAGACTAGCTTTGAACTCATGATCCTCCTGTCTCAGCCTCCTGAGTTGCTGGGATTACAGGTATGCACCACTTCACCTGGCTCTATTTTACTTCTTTAAGAGAAAATAACTTAATTAATGCATTTTAATTAAACAGAATATTAGGGTTCATTGTGGCATATTTGCATGTGCAATAATATACTTTGATCATATGCTCTGCCTTCATTACCATTCCTTTATCTTTTCTCTGACTCCCTCTTATTCTCTTCTTCTCTAATAGTCTCCCTGTTACTTTTTTTTAACATTTATTTTTTGGTTGTAGGTGTACACATACATTTATTTTATTTTTATGTGGTGCAAGGATTGAACCCAGTGCCTCATGCATGCTAGATGAGCACTCTACCTCTGAGCCACAACCCCAGCCAGTCCTCCCTGTTACTTTTATAGAGTCTCTGGCCCCACCTAGATCCCATATATGAGAGAAAGCTCATAATACTTGTCTTCTTGAGTCTGAATTATTTTACTTAACTCTGGTTCCACCCATTTTTATGCAAATGGCATGAATCTGTTCTTCTTTGTGGCTGAATATACTCCAATCTGCATATACACCACACTTCCTTTATCCATTTACCCATTAATGAGTGTCTAGACTGACTTCATAACTTGGCTGTTGTGAAGTGTGCCACAATAAACATGGCTATACAGGTATCTCTATAGTGTGCTGAATTTAATTCCTTTAGGATATACCCATATGGTAGTTCTTTTTTTATTTTATTTTTTTTGGAGGAACTTTCATACTGATTTTCATAGTGGCTGTACTAATTTACATTTCCACCAATAGTGTATAAAGCTTCATTTTCCCCCTTATCATTGCCAGCATTTACTGTTCAAAAAAATCAGCTTCTAATTCAGTGTGCAAGCAAGCTGTCACTGTGACAAGATATCTGAGATAAACAACTCTTAAGAAGGGAAGGTTTACTTTGGCCCATGGTTTCAGCTTATGGATGGTTGGTTGACCACGCTGCTTCTATGCCGGTGGGGAAGTAGCACATCACCATGGAGTACATAGTGAAGGAAGTGACTCATATCATGATGGCTGGGAAGCAAAGGGATATACAGGAAGGGGCCAGGGTCTAAATATTCCTTCTAAGTACACAACCCTAATGACCTAACTTCCCTCCACCAGGTCCTACCCTTCAAGGTTCTACCATCTCCCAGGAGAACCACAGTCTAGGGACAAACTCTCAAATACATGGGCCTTTGGGGGACATTCAGTATTTAAACTATAGCATTTAGGGCTTAATTAAGTCAGAAGTTCTATAAAAGGCCATATTGGGAATTACTGGATAGATCCATATTTAAGTTCCTTTGGGACTTTTCATTGAGTGGGCATTTTCTCCCTGCAAGTTCTCATTCTGTGCTCTGTATAAGCATAAACACTGTCACGTTTTATTTATCCTTGGGAAGTATGAGAGATGCTAGCATTTTCTATAACCAGCTTGGCAGAGAGAGCAGAATGGCTTTTGTGGAGAGAGACAGGACAACTGATTAGCTTCCTGGATATTCCTGATTCAATCTGGCTCCCTTGTCAAATGTGGTTGTGTTATTTTAATTAACATAAATTTACAGAAAGTTTCAAAATACTTATATTATTACATAAGACCCAAAAGCATGTTCAACCAAATAGAAGTTACTTTTAGATTCTCAAGCTCTTCTACAGATATAAATGAGGTTTGACTGTGTTGTACACATGCATATCTATGTACAGTGTGTGACAATAAGCTGATTTTGTGTAGCTCATAAACTAATTCTAAAAATGATCTCAGAATTCCAAATGTGTTTTGAGTTGTGGAAGAATTATGTAGACCTCAAATGTAAATCATTGCCTGTCTATGAGGACCACTCAGCTGAATGTATACGTTTTTGTTGTTTGTTCAAACAAATAGATGCCCTATGTGGAGTCTACTTAGTAGGCTATGTATTTTGACTTAGGTACTTTCAAAGCTCTTACTATATTTCACAAATCTTTGAAGAGGAGAAAAATTAATTTCTAAAAGCTTGATTTGAATGTTTTTCTAAATTTTGAAAATAACCTTTTGAGGTACATCCTCTGAAACATTAGCTAAGTCACCAAATTCCAAGCCTATCACCTACGAATCTGGGAAAAAATGTTTTGGCTCTTTCGAACCTAATTTGGATTTGGCAAAAGTTACTCTAAATCTGTTGCTTGTTGACTAGCTTTGATTAATTAATTAATGAACTACAACAAAAATGTTTCATGTAGTCTTTCTGCTTTTTTTTCTTTAATCTTTAAAACCTAGAATAATAGATTTTTTTTTTTTACCTCTTTCTGACATTTTGCCTGTATTTTTCTGGTGAAAGTTGATTTCTTCAGCCCCAGACCTCACTACTGGTTGAAGAGCCTTAGTTGGAATGGTTGAAGGGATTAATTTTATTTTCTCTGGTACAGGTGAAGATGGCACTGAAGCTTGCGTAATGGGATGTTGGCTACTCTGTAAGGGTTCTGCTGGCTTGGAAGCTGCCGTATTGGTATTAGTTTTAGAGACAAGCATGTCTTATGCTGCCTTAGAGCTTCCCTCTATTTTGATTGGTGACAGCAGCTGGAAAGACTGATCGATATCAGCTATCTATCTATGAATAAAAATATATGTAGTGTGTTCTATACAACCAACTCCATTAGGTATCAAATATTTTTGTTGTGGAAGAGTTTAGTTTTAATGGCTGTATTATTAGAAATCACATTTCCAGTGTGCAGTGAGCTGAAACCCTGTTCTTGCTGAATTAGCCATTGTAAAATCAATCTGAATCCAGAGGTCTACTAGGTCCTTGTCATTACGCCCTATTTTTCTTCTTCAAGTTCCTGGAGGGTGTGTGTGTGTGTGTGTGTGTGTGTACATACATGTGTGCTGTGCTTACTTATGTGTATGAGTACATTTTTTTTCCTAGCAGGTGTGATTGGGATGTTTGAGGTGAGAATCAGTGAAAAAGAGGGAGGGCCTTGGAAGAGTAATTGCTACTTAATGGGAGAACTAAAGCACTGTAAAGAGGTTAGCAACCCTTTTTTATTGCCTGCAATGCAGAGATTTTGTAATTAGTAGTTTCATTAGAGAGTGTGAATGACTATTAAATGGTTCAGCCAAACAAAGCATTTATTGTATTGGAAAATTTACTGTAATCAGATAGAAAAAGTACTGTTTTTGTGAATCATTTGTCAGGTTGGGAAAGCGCTTGCCTATCTGGAATGCTTCTCTCATTAAAAGGGGTTTTTACTCATAGGCTTTAAATGTCTGGGCCACGGATGCTCTGCTGGAGGCCTTGTTTGCCTGAGTCTGTAGGGCCTGTCTGCTGCCTGGGCTTCCCTTGCCTACTATGCAGGGTGTATTTTATTCCATTGACAGGGGTTGGTGTTCAACACATTTCTTGGGAGTTGGGACAGTTGTGTTTGGCAGTGGTGCTGCCTGTTACAGATTTAGTTTTGTGAGCTCTCCTACACTGCTGCTATAAGGCCAACAGAAACGTGATAGTTTCTAAGCATATGCAAGTTTCTTGGCATAGAAAATGCTTATGGGGCTTTGCCCACACACCAACTGTCTCTGTTTAGGAGTAGCTGTCCCTATTTTTTAACCATATTCACACTTTGTCGATCCAGAGGGGTACAGTGTATTTTAATCAAGCCCTAAGGCAGCTTTGTAACTGGTTAATTATAACCTTCTCTTATATTTGCACAATGCTTTTAAGGCTTAAGAGCATTTTCATTTATCACAGTTGCCTTGATTTCCCAAGCTTCCTGTGAGGTGAGCAGGGTCAGAGGGATGACACTATTTTACAGAGGAGAAGGTTGACATTTACAGGATTAAATCCAGTGCATTCAGTTAAGTGGCTGAGGTGGGTAGAATCAGGTCTCTGGAGTCACCACCTGTAACTCTCTCCATGGCCGCTGCCACCCTTACTGCTGCCCAAGGCCTGTGTTGATGAGGGCACTTAGATCCAGGAACCCAAAGAAACCCAGAGTAGCATTTCTTGTTATTGGTGGGTTTTCTCTACTGTATATCTATCATTTTCCCACTGCCTTGTTTTCTTTCAAACATGGACATAGATATAGATATAAAGAGATATAGAGAGAAAGATTGTTCCCCAACTCCCTCTTTTCTTCTGAGGTCTTCAAAAGGCAGAGGTCAGTTTAGACCTGCCAAATCACAGCTGTGCTGTAGGCTGTGGGGCAGGAAGAGAGGAACAGTTGCTTATGGACATTGATTATCAGCCTGAGTTGAGATTATAAAGCATTAAAACCAGCAGGATTTATGGCTTGCATTTTCTCTGATCAGAAGTTAAAATCCATTCCTTTCAGAATCACAATTATAAGGTTCACCTTTTTCAGTTTGCACCCTTTCTTTCACTTTGCCTCTATTGAGCATGTGTTGTTCTACTCTATAACCTATTGATCTATGTATCTGTCTTACCCGATAATGAGTTCTTTGAAGGTAGGGACCATATCTCATATGTTTGTTTATTCCCATTTCTATCACCCTGCCTGGCACAGAATAGGTACTCAGTAAGTGCAGGTTGACTGAACGACTTTTTAACACTGGGATTGGAAGGAGGACTAGGACTATTTTTTGGATTCCACGTCACTTTAGGGAATAAAATTTGACCTGGAAGAAACCTGAATTTATACAATAATGAGGTGCATTATTTGAATTTGTACCATGTAATATGTTTTCCCATCTTTTTAATAACAGCATTGCTGACACATTTTCTTTGAAGATTTATTGGCCGATTTTAGTAACACTGTATTAGAGCTAGGATTATGGATTTTCTCTGGTAAACCCTTATCATTGCAAAGAAAACAGAGTTGATTGGATTCAGGATCCTTTCAGGAACCAATTCTTCCGCATAATCACTGTTGAAAAAAACACTTCTTCACTTGGGGCAACTTAGTTTTATTTAGCAGAATAGAAACTACTTTCTTTCTTTGCCACTTACTCCCTGACACATGCAACCAAAAACACGTTCATGCATTTTTAGAGATCTGGCTACCAGTGTTTTAGTTAATCTGATCTAGGTCAGAAATTTTACTGGTTCTGAATGTGAAACAAACAGGATTTGCTTTTCTGGTCCTCCTGAGATGCAGAAGCTGCATCTTGGGCAGCTGACAAAGCCTTTGCTTTATTTACCTGGAGGCTTGGGGTGTGGGCTGTGGGGGCTCCTGCTGGAGGGGCCAAGAGACCTGTTTTCAACCTGTAATTCATGCATAGTGATCTGTGGAAACTAGTGTGGGCTCTTGGGGGAGCCCTGGAAAGCCTTCTGTCAGCAAGAGAGGTGAGATTCTTTCCCAGATGGCAAGGATACATTAGTGGGTCCAAGGCAGAACTAACTTATCTATAACAAAGTCAGAGTTATTTTTTTGGGGGGGTCTAAAAATTCAATCAGAGTTTCAGGATTTTATTCTCCCTCTGTCTGCTGTTCTGTGTCTGCCTGATGAGCACTGTCATCAACAACCTTCACTCCTTTCCAATCCCAATTCATTTGGGATTGATCAAAGTGTCCACAGGGTTGGTTTCTTCCAAGGCCCTTCTCCGTGGCTTATAGATGACTGTCTCTCCCACTGTCTTCACATGGCCACCCTTCTGTACCTGTGTCTCAATCTCCTTTTCTCACAAAGATACCAGACACACTGTATCAGGGCCCCATTTTATGACTTCATTTTAATTTAATTAACTCTGTAAAGGTTCTGTTTCTAAATACAGCTGCATTCTGAAGCACCAGAGTTAGGATGTCAACATAAGAGTTTTGAGGGACACCATCCAGCCCATAAAATGGGCTGAAAGTCTGAACTGTTCATGGATTTAAGAACATTTCCAAGGAGAGAGAGTCAGAGGTTTGACTTAAACCCACCAATAGCAAAGAATTAATCCTAACCTTAATGTAGCCTTTCCTCTAAAAGTTAAGGCATGATGGATGGAACAGGGAGGGAGAAAAGAGGGCCAAAAGTAGGAATCAGTACGAGGGAGGAAGGGCTAGCTGGCTAAACTATAATTCTCAAGTTCAACCTCCCTCCACTTTAAGATTCTATCTAAAAGATAGAACATTTATTTCTTTTTTTATATGTAGTTACAAGTGGAAATGCACATTAATATCGTTTTCATTAAAATACTTTTCTCTCTAATTTCTCTCATCATTTGTAATGACTTCTTCCAAGTTAGAAATGCTAAGGATGTTATAAAAAACATAAAACATAAAACGTCTAAATAGTTTTTGAACAAAGTGTTTGGTCATTAGAAGACTATGAAAGCAAAGTCAGAAATTTACATAGAGTTCACTTAATTCAGTATGTTTTAATAAAACCTTCAAGAAAGATTAGTTAGGGTCAGTTAAAGATTGTGAGATAGGTGAGTTTGATATTTATGCTTCAATTTGGCTTTGCGTTTTTCATTATTCATAATTATTGTTTGGTAGTTCAGAAATGTCCAGTGAGTCTCAAACTGGGGTTCTCATGCCTTTCTAGGGAGTGTGTGATTCCCAGAGCAAACATGGAACCCTTTTCTGACTTGCATAGTTTACTGTATGATTGTTTGGGAAGTTGATGAATTGAGTAGTTAAATAATTTGTGATTATTTTATTTATTTATTTTTATTAGCGCTTTATAGCTGAACATAGTAGTTGGATTCATTCTGACAAACTCATAAATGCATGGAATTTGATTTCATTTCATGCCCCCCCCTTTTCCTCCCCATTTCCCTCCTATCTTCCATCCCCTTTCCCAGTCTCCTTTCTCTACTCTGCTGGACTTTCTTTCACTCATCTATTAATTTATATTTGATTGGTTCTTTCTACCTATGCATAAAGGTGAAGTTCCCTGTTGTGTATTTATATACGCACATAATATGCAGTGCAGTCCTTTACCCATCCCTTCACTCTGCCTCTTGATCTCCTATATTACTGGTCTTCCCTTTATCTTTATAATATTATTTCTGTATTAAAATCAATAGCTATATTTAAAATTTTTTAGATGGACACAATACCTTCATTTACTTTTATGTGGTGCTGAGGATCAAACCCAGTGCTTCACACGAGCTAGGCAAGTGCTCTACCACTGATCTACAACCCCAACCCCAACCCCAACCCAATAAATAGCTATATTATAGAGAGGAATGAAAACTGTATATAACTTTTAAAGCTAAAACATGATTATTTAAAGAAAGTTAGGGTTTGGTGTGCTATATACCCACTCCTCATTTGCCCTGAGTGTACATTCACAATCATTTAATCTTTGGAGCTTAAGGGATTATAGGAAAGTTTTAGAAGCACTCATACTCTCTCAGAGATATTAGGTATTTGGAAGCCTTCTTTCTGCATTGGGCTACTTTCCAAAGTAGCAACCAGGTAATTTGATAAACACATTTGTGTAAATGTGCTAATAAATACCAGCCTGTTAATGGGAACACAGTGGTCCTTTCCCACCATTCCCATTTTTACTTCTGGAAACACTATGCACCTTTTAATTGTGACTTTTTATGATGACATTACTGCCTCTTATTGAACGTGTTCCCTCAGCACATATTTATTGGATACTTACAATGTGCCAGGCAGTGTTCTAGGTATCTGAGATGCTTGTTACCTAGAATAAACAAAATCCCTCCCTGAGTTAAGTTCTAACATGTTCTAACAGGGAAATGGTAATCAGAATATGTGAATAATGTATTGCATCTAAAGCTGATGGGTGTTTCAGGAAAAAAAAGAGCAAGGTAAGGGACATACGGAGTGTGAAGTTGGGACACTGGCTTTGCAATTTCAAATAGGCTGGATGGGAAGATGTCACAGAGAAGATGACATTGAAGGAAACAAAGGATTAAAAAATATAGATTTTTGGGGAAAGATCAGGAAGAGTGTGAGAACAGCCTATCCAAAATATTTAAAGCTGATTGTGCCTGGCCTATTTGAGAAATAGTTGGGAGGGCTGTGGAATGGAGAGGAGTAAGTGGGGCCGGAGAAGGAGCAGGTTATGTTCCTACAGGGCCATTGTAAAGCCTTTGGCTTTGACTTTGAGATGGGAAGCCATTGGAGCATTTTGAGAAGACCAGTAATATAATCTGCTTTCTGTTTTTTAAAGGATCATTATGGTAGTTGTGTTGACAGCAGATAGTAGGGGTAAAGGTAGGTCACTGCTTTGGTAGTGGAGGAAGGAGAAGTGGTTTGACTCTGGAGATATTTAAAAGGCAGTGTGAACAGAATTTACTGATGGATGTGGAGAATGTGAGAGAAAGAAGGGACTCAGGGAAGGAGCCACAGTTTTGCTTGACCACAAATGAAATTGCCATCAACCACAATGGGGACCACGATGGTCAGAGCAAGCTTTGAGGAGATAAAGGGTTTGATTTTAGGCATGTTAAGCTGAAGATGTTTGCTGTACCGTAAGAGTAGGTCCTTGGATATATGTGCCCACAGTTATGTAGAGTGAATTTGGCCTAGAGATAGAAATTTGAGAGTTTTTAGCACAGATGGCATTTAAAGCTGCAATTAGAGAAGATTGTCAAGGGAGTAGATGAGAGAAGATTAAAGGCCAATGATTGAGGATTGGGGTGCTACAACACAAAGGGTCCTGGAGAAGAAAATGAACAGCAAAGCAGACTAAGAAGGATGGATTATGTGCTAGATTTTATAGTGTTCTGTAATCGAGTGAGGAGAGGGTTTCTTGGGGAGGGGAGAAGTGGTCTGGGTCAGATATCACTTGTGGAGTGAATGAGGACTGATATTTGACCATTGGATGTGGCAATTTGGAGATTACTGCTGGCAGTGGTGGTAGAGGAATAAAAGCCTGATGGAGTAGGCTTGTGGGGGATGGAAGGAGAAATATTGGCAACAGTGAATGGAGAGAACTCTTCAAAGGCAATTGTTATACAGGTGGTAGAAAAATGGAGCCTTAGTTGGAATCATTCAGGTATCTAGGAGAGGGATTTTCAGAGATGGGAGAACTAATACCATGTTTAGTGATAATGGGAATGGTCCAATAGAACAGGGGAATTTTCTGATGTGATAGAAAGGGAGAATTCTTAGCATGGTATCATTGCATACGCATAGGGCACGGGATCTGGTGCATAAGTGTGCATTAGGCAGGTGTATGGGAGGTCTGTCTGTAGGAGAGAAGGCATACTGTGTGTAGACTCGGGTTAGTAGGTAGGTAGATGTAGCTGAAGTTTGTAAATTCTGTCAACTGCATCAATTCTTGGTGATATAGGATAGAAGATCATCACCCCAGAGAGAGGATGGGTACACAGGTAATGGTGGGCTGAAGAGAAAGGAAGAAGTGTGAAATAATTGTCTAGGTGCATGAGCAAGTGAGTGGACTTGGACTTACAATATCCTTGTGGGAAAGCTTTAGGGCTGATTTAAAGACTTGTGGTACTAAATTGAACATGAGACTAGTTTGGCTGATTGTGTATTTTTCTTTAGCAGTGTTCTAATGCATGGACAAATGCTTGCAGAAGGCAGAGAGTTGGAGTTAACCAGTAATTTGCTAGAATAGAGTATGAAGAGTGAAAGAGAGGCACAGGAATAGATTGGTATGGTGATTGGCAGTGGACTCTAGGCTGGGATATGTGGAATGAAGGTGATGGGATCAATGGATTGCAAATCTTGGAGGGATCCAAGGACTGATGGAGATGCACCAGTGGAGGAAGCAAGTTAACTGGAAACTCATGAAGTGGTGGACAGTGTGCCATAGAAAATTGTGATTATGGAGGAGTTACAGTCATTGGTGAGACAAGGCTTTTGAATTCTTAGCTAATCCCTTATTCTCAGTTTTCAAAGGCCTGCATTCCTTTCTTCAGTACACTTAATTCAGTTTGTAATTACACATTAGTTAGTGTGACTGTTTCCTTCAATAGCTTGTAAGTATCACAAGGGCAGAGACGGTGTCTTTTCTCGTCATCATTAATACCCCCGTGTCTAGGACAGTGCCTGGCAATGAGCAGAAGCTTGATGAGTAATTGTGGAATGAAAAGTAAGCCACATGTACGATCTACAGTCGGTGGGGTCGGGCTCCAAATTCCTCAATAGGACACCCATAGCACAAAAGTTAATAACTAGAATCAACAAATGGGACTTACTCAAACTAAAAAGTTTTTTCTCAGCAAAAGAAACAATAAGAGAGGTAAATAGGAAGCCTACACCCTGGGAACAAATCTTTACTCCTCACACTTCAGATAGAGCCCTAATATCCAGAGTATACAAAGAACTCAAAAAATTAGACAATAAGAGAACAAACAACCCAATCAACAAATGGGCCAAGGACCTGAACAGACACTTCTCAGAGGAGGACATACAGTCAATCAACAAGTGCATGAAAAAATGCTCACCATCTCTAGCAGTCAGAGAAATGCAAATCAAAACCACCCTAAGATACCATCTCACTCCAGTAAGATTGGCAGCCATTAGGAAGTCAAACAACAACAAGTGCTGGCGAGGATGTGGGGAAAAGGGTACACTTGTACATTGCTGGTGGGACTGCAGATTGGTGCAGCCAATTTGGAAAGCAGTATGGAGATTTCTTGGAAAGCTGGGAATGGAGCCACCATTTGACCCAGCTATTCCCCTTCTTGGTCTATTCCCTAAGACCTAAAAAGAGCATGCTACAGGGACACTGCTACATCGATGTTCATAGCAGCACAGTTCACAATAGCAAGACTGTGGAACCAACCTAGATGCCCTTCAATAGACGAATGGATAAAAAAAATGTGGCATTTATATACAATGGAGTATTACTCTGCATTAAAAAATGACAAAATCATAGAATTTACAGGGAAATGGATGGCATTAGAGCAGATTATGCTAAGTGAAGCTAGCCAATCCCTAAAAAACAAATGCCAAATGTCTTCTTTGATATAAGGAGAGTAACTAAGAACAGAGTAGGGACAAAGAGCAGGAGAAGAAGATTAACATTTAACAGGGATGAGAGGTGGGAGGGAAAGGGAGAGAGAAGGGAAATTGCATGGTAATGGAAGGAGACCCTCAGGGTTATACAGTGGAGGAGGTAGAGAGAGAGGAGGGGAGGGGAGGGGAGAGGTGGGGAGGGGGGAGGGTGGAGGATGGGAAAGGCAGCGGAGCACAACAGACACTAGTATGGCAATTTGTAAATCAATGGATGTGTAACTGATGTGATTCTGCAACCTGTGTATGGGGTGAAGGTGGGAGTTCATAACCCACTTGAATCAAAGTGTGGAATATGATATGTCAAGAAATTTGTAATGTTTTGAACAACCCACAATAAAAAATTAAAAAATTAAAAAAAAAAAAAAAAAAAAAAAGAAAAGTAAGCCACATGCTGATTGTGTTTAATTTGAAAGGAACCTGTGGTGGGAAATGGGGTAGACACTGTTCACCTGGGTGCTGTGGCTTTTGATGTCATCAACACAGGAATCAAAAATTGATTCTTTGGCAAAAATCTCACACATGCTAGGCAAGTGCTCAACTACTGAGCTACAATCCCAGGCCCTTTACAGCAAAAATCAAATGGGATTTTATGCAGTTTCTCATCTACTCATTAAAAGACAGAATTGTATATATTTTTAAAAGCTGATTTTATGAGAATAAGAAGGAACAGGTAGGAAAAACAGTGGTTGGGTTTTAGAAGTTTATTTCCTTAATCATTTTATTTAAAATAACATCTTTTAATTTTGTGTATGGTTCTCTCTGTTCCTTTGTTCTTTCAACAGTTTTACAAATAACCATTATGTAATCAGATACTATGTAGCTATGGGTTTCAGTGTAGTGAGACAAAGCCCCTGTCCTCAAGGCTTACAGATTATAATAACTGATTGGAAAAATAATTCTTTTGATAAATAAGCAGTAGAAATTAAAGCACACAACTTGGAATATATAGTAGCATCACAATTTGGGAAGAACAAAGAAGTATTGATTTGAATTGTAGTGCTTCCACCTGAGGCACCATACCTGACGTGTAAAGCCAACATTTTGAGAGTCAGTAAACATACACTCAAAGCTAACGTACAAAGCATCTGAAGAAGAGAGGTAGTAGTTCGGATATCAATGCTTATTCCTCTAAATACGTCTTCTCCCTTTTTTCTCTTTCTTTCCCCATCAAGGAAATGCCTGGTGCGCAGTAGGGAATAAATGTTCACTGTCTGAGTAAATAATTTACCCGAATTCCAGAGAATAATAAATTTCCCCATATACATTGAAGTAGACGTAGACCTGGACTGAATGTATGTCCTCACCTGAAAATTTATATGTTGAAGCCCTAATCCCCAGTGTGGGTGAGAAGTAATAAAGATTAAATGAGGTCATAAGGTGGGGCCCTCATCTGATAAGATTAGTGCCCTTATGAAAAGAGTTACCAGAGAGCTTACCCTCTTGCTCTTCAGACACACTGAGGAAAGGGAGATGAGGACCTAGTAAGAAGGCATCCACCTACAAGCCAGAGAGAGAGAAGCTTCCAGAAAGGAAATCCTGCTGGAACCTTCTTTTTTCTTTCTTTCTGTTTTTTACTAGGGCATTAGAGTTATACATAGTAGTTGGGTTCATTCCGACAAAATCATACATACATGGAATTCGATTTCATTTTAGGATCCCCACTTCCCCTCCCCTGTTCTCTTCCTCTACTCTGCTGGGCTACCTTTTGTTCATCTACTTATTTATTGATTTTTGATTGGTTCTTTTTACTTGTACATAAATGTGAAATTTCCCCTGGTAGATTTATGTATCCTGCTGGAACCTTGATCCTAGATTTTCTAGTCTGTAGAGCTGTGAGAAAATATCCGTGGTTTAATCCACAGAGAGCTGACGAATGCAGGCACTGGGAAACTTGTCTATAACTTAAAGAATGTATCATCAGCTAACCTCTGTTTATCTAATGTGCTAATTTTCCATTTGTGTTTTAAAAGATTGCTTCAAAAATGTTGTCTTTGCTGACAGTTCATTGGTCTAGGAATTGTCCCTTAAATATGGATTGATGCTTCTTGCCTTATGAGGAGCCGGCTTGCTTAGATCAGAGAAGACAAATGTTAAAAGGCTGGAGGGATTTGCTG
The DNA here is from genome assembly GCF_047511675.1 of Marmota flaviventris. Lineage (NCBI taxonomy): Eukaryota > Metazoa > Chordata > Mammalia > Rodentia > Sciuridae > Marmota > Marmota flaviventris. The sequence goes on along the minus strand of NC_092498.1, from coordinate 14,190,775 downwards.
ATGTTAATTCTAGATTAAAGAAAAATAGAGGGAGGAAGGATCAGAACTGAAAAGACTTTCTATCTTGTCCTCAGATAAAATCGTGTGAGAACACTTTATAAAAATCCCGGGAGGAGAAGGCGCAGGACAGATCAAAGCTGCCATGAATTGTGTTTATATTTACTTTTCTATTGCCAGAAATGAGTGTTTGCTTATATCAATATTTTCATTCTGATTATACCCTCAATAAACTAAAGTCTGTGTGCTAATTTATAGAAGCAGCTGAAGTTAACAAATTTGGTGTTTCATGACAAAGCTAGAAACATCAGTCTCTAGAGTAGAAATATTAAGGATGCACAATTTATGAAGTCAATAAATGTTTTTCCTGCTATTTATTTATATTTGATCTTTAAATTTTGCACATATGTATGCAAAAATATACATATATTAGCACATAGGAAGAATTAATGCACATAGGCATATTTTCATAGGCTTTTTGGGTTAATTCTAATCAGGAAGATTTGTTCACCTCAAAGCAGTTTATTTTCAGAAACCACCTCACTGACTATCTTATTCCTGGGTTGTAAGTTCACCACATATTAATAGTGGCCAAAGGACCAGTAGTTTCTTCGTTTCCTGCACATTTAGTGAGGGCCTCTCTCCATCCTCTCCAAATGTGCAACTCCAGCGGGGTGAATGTGGCCAGCCACAGCACAGGGTAGGCCTTCCTTTCATTTATCAGAGAGGAGAGAATTCACCTGGATGTTCTCAAACCATGTGTCCCGTTCTGCAAATTGCCACTCACCCCCCTTGGTCAGGATGATAAATGGCTTTTGCTAGGTGAGCGGCCAAGAAGTGTATTTCATTTATCTTACTGCTCAAGCCCCTCATGTGGGGAAGAGGAGTAAAAGGAGGTGAAATCTATTGTGACTCAGAACTTCCTTTGTCTTTTAGCCAGAGGGACATCACAAGGTCCCAGTAAATCCTTCACCAGGTATCCAAATATTAAGTGGATTCCCTTCAAGCTGCCCAACAATTCATCGGTGGTGGGAAGAGTTGGAGACGCTTTGAGAGCAGCTGAAGGATGAGAGGGAGAAATCCTGGCCCTGTGAGGCTCCAAGGTGTCTCACTAACTCCCAGACTGAAGCTTTTAACTCTAAGTGAGTTTTTTACTTCTCAAATGCTGTTCAGCAGTGGAGTTCATTTTGTTCTAATTCAGCTGTTCCAGTTGAAGTGGGAGGGGGATCTTCAGAGCCCTTGTACCTTGTCCCATCTGTCAAATCTATTCCCTGAGATCCTGAGACTGCACACCACACAGATTGAAACCCTTGGACTTGAACATCATTAGATTAGAAGGGTGTGGAGAGCTCAGGCCAGGACATTTCCTGGCCAATTGCAACTGCTGGGACCCTTACTTCTTCCTGTTCTTGTGTCTCTTTCTGGGAGGATACTTCCAGGTAGCCAGAGCCCACCTAGCACCCTGTGCTTCAGGAAGCCATTCCCAGTCCCCTCTCCCTCTGAACTCATTTATACATCTCTTTCTCTGGGGCTTCCCTTGGTGTATACCTGGGCAGTGAGCTGAGCCACTGCCAGGCTGAAGGCAGGCTTCTTGAGGCCAGGGACCATGACACACTCATTGTTAATCTCCCCTCAGCACCTACCAAGGCTTGTTGCTTATCAGAGGGATTCAGCAAAAGTTTGCAGAATTGAATTGAGGTGACCATTTTATTTGGTCACCATTTAATTATCATTTGAGCTGTATAACCTCAGGTTTCTGAATATGGTAATTGTGCTCCCTTAGGCAGGGGGGAGAAGGTTATTTAGATAATATGGTTAGTGTATGGAAGTGCTACTTAAAAATCTAAAGTCATGGTCGCATTGTCTTTCTGTTTTCACAGTTAAGGGCATTTTAGTATGGAGATCAAAGCTGTTTGTAATTGGTGTAAAGAGGAAGCCTGGAGATTTCTGGGTTTGAAGGTGGATGACCACAGCTGTTAACTGATTAGTGTGTGAAGACCCTGAGAGGAAGGGTGGAATGAATTCCAAGCATTACTCCTTTAGGTATAGTGTGCACTAGTTGCTGAGGCATTCAGCATTTCTGTGTCATCTTTCACTCTGGCCGTTGCTGGGCAACCAGCCTTGCACAGGTGCGGCTGGATGGCACCTCCTCTCAGTTGCTCTGTCCCTCTTTCCCCTTCTGCCCCAGGGTTTCCGGGAGCTATCCTTGGGACACCCATGGACTTCCTTCATGCATGTGCTACCTGTGAAGGTCAGCAGCCTGTGGGCCAACATTTGACTCATGAGGGATAGGAGTTGACAATAAAATACAGCTTCTCTCTGTCCCTTAGGTGGATGATTCCGAGGCATATAGTATTCATTTCCTTCAAAGGTCCCAATGGGGCTGAGTCACCTTCAGCCACACAGTCACCAGCTTATAAAAGCACCGTTACATTGGCTTTCTTTCTTTTTAAATTTCATCAAATTTTTATTTGTTGGTTTTAGATATACGTGACGGTAGAGTGTATTTTGACAAATTATACTTATGTGGAGTGCAACCCATTCCCATTAGGATCCCACTCTTGTGGTTGTACGTGGTGTGGAGTTTCGCTGGTCGTGTATTCATAGGTGAGCAAAGGAAAATGATTTACGCTGGCTGTCTGTCCTCTTGTGTTCTTCTCCAGGGCTTCACTCCTGATCCTGGAATTCCACCTAGACACCCTGCCCCACGGATGCTGTTTTCTCAGATTCTTCTTTGGGGGGAATCCAGGCTGTCAGGGAATAAACAAGATATCGCCTCTGTCCCCCAGAGCTTACCCTTTGATTTGAAGTGTTGTGGGCCTTTGGGCTACTGTAGAATGTGCAGCAGAGGTTAAAATGGGCGATTCATGGGTGAGGGCTGTCCAAGAAAGAAAAAGTGTGGGAGGAGCTTGTGGGCTGGGTGAGGTGCTCAGGGTCTGGAGATTTGAGTGGGTGGGGAGGGAGGACAGAGGAAGCTCCAGGGGTGTCAAGGAAGAGTGAGCAGAAGGTGGGTTGGGCACAGGGAGAACAAAGGGAAGAGTGAAAGTCATGTTTGGAGTTACCACACTGCGGGGACTCTTGAATTCCAGGACTTCATAGGATTTAGGGTTTCCCCCTAATCTGAGGAAAATTAAGAACTAATATGTGGAATTTGAAAACTTCTGGAGAATTGGCTAGGGAAGGAAGGGAAAGGGATAAGAAACCTCCAATTCATGAAAGTAGGGATCAGGTGAGTAAGCCGCCGAGTTCAGTGACCCACTCAGTTGGAAAGGTCATCAAACATCTGTTGGGAGCAATGTTCCGTGGAGAACTCAGAGAGGCCACCTTAACAAGGGGCACCCGGTTTGCAGGAAAAAGGCTTGTCCCAGTGAGGTTAAAGCAGCTTTGAAGGGAAGAAATTCATAGGGATCTCAGAGCTAAATTATTTTTATTATAATGTTATTTAAATATGTCTAAAATAAATCTAGGTATAAACTTCTAGCAATTAAAGTTCTTATCTATCCATAAAACCAAAAGAAATTTACAACATTAAAAACAAATGAAATGACAAAACTCAATAAAACTCAAATTAACAACATTAATTTAATGTGATGGATGATAGTCTTTGCTCAAATGAAATTGCTGTTGGCAAATGAGTGTGCCCCTGGCAGCCTGAGCTTTGACTCGGAGTTCAGGGTGTCCCTGGCTGTCCGTGACTTCTTTGGCTTCTTCTCTTTGAGCCATGGAGAAACCTTTGTCTGAACAGCTGTTTGTGGCTGAATGCGTTATTTACCTATTAAAGCGCCTCTGTTCTGTTCTCATGAGCAGAGACAATGAAAACGCTGCTGTTTATGCTAACACAGCCATGGGTACAGGCAGCAGTAGATGCTGACGTTGCTCAGCAGTGGGTGGGAAGGAGGCACTGGATGGAAACTCCAAGATGGAGGTGGGAGGAAGAAAGAGGCCTGGGGAGAACCCACGGCATCTCCCAGGATGAAGAGGGTTACTGCAGTCAAGTACTTACTTAGCTGGAGAGCTGAAGCCAATTTTTTGATCATTAAGTTTCTGACTTTTTTCTGGATCAGGGGACCAGAATCCCTTGGGTGGTAAAATATTGGTGAGAAGTTACATTATTTACTATCTCTTGTACCATTTTGTGAATTATTGTATTTCAACAAACTCTGATGGAGTTTTGTTGTAAAGTTGACAGCACTTGATCAGCACAACAGAAGCTTCCATCAGCTGCTCCGTCCTGCACCTGCCTTGGTCCCAGGTGACCAAGAGCTGATTTCTAGACCTGGGGAGGCCTCTCTCTGGCCCAGGCTGCAGTCTGCCTTCGCCCTTAAAATCAAGACCCTAGTGTGAGTGCCTGTCGAGAGCCCAGGATCCATGCTCAGGTGGCCTGGGTTTCAATCTTGTGTCTCCATTTCCTGTGCGACATTGGACTTGCTTTTAAACTCTGTGCCTCAGTCTCTTTATCTGTAGGATGGGGATATTAATCACGCCTACTTCACAGGATGAAATGTGTAATGTGTGAGAAGTGATTGGAACACCCAGCGTGTAGTAAGGGCTATGACAGAGAATTATGGTGGCAATGATGGCAGCTAACTCAGGGAAGTGTGGCTACAGGGGAAGCTCTGGGCCTGCTCTGTACAGTCTTTACAGGCTCTTCAGGAGCAATGAATGGCTGACCATTCAGAAGACTCTACAAAGAGACAGTACCCAGAAAATTCACACACACACACACACACACATAAATATATGTACACACACACACATGCACATATGCGAGTGTATATATATGTGTGCATATATATGTATGTATATATATGCATATATATATTTATGATTAAAACCACTCATTATTTCGGACCTGGTTAATTTGCTTATTTGGACCTTGTGGTCAGAGCTTGCCTTTGCAGAGAAGAAAGGGTAATGAAGAAGTGATGTGAAGAAAATAACAGTGTAAACAAAATTAAAAGGGCTTTGTCTGAGGTACTTCAGAAAGTCTTACTTTCTGACAATATTTATTTTGCATTAAAAACAGATGTGCTGATTATCTGTTGGTCTTATCTGTTTATTACAGCAGCTCCCTGAAGATGCTCTTGGGCACAGTTGGCACAGTTGGCTCTCATTTTGCCGAGTCAGACAGCCCTGTGGTAGCTTGAGTTCCCCAGAAGTCCTGCAAGTAGGATGGAGGGAGCTCTGGAGGGGGCCTGGGAAGGAAGGGAGCCAGGAGCTGTGAAGTTGAGCAGATTACTGCTATGGGCAGCTGGGGCTCCGTCCCTTGGGGCACTCTGGGTGGCAATGCAGAAAACTCATTGAGTTACTGTGAAGCTGACCTGGGAAGGTACTGGCTATTTATCCTCTTGTCCAATCGTTCTGCTCAGTCATTTGTTGAGGCCTGCTGTGGGTCGAGGCATTAACTGCCTGACACTTCCAGTCTGTCCTGCATGGTCCCAGTGGGCTCTGGTGGCCAGAGGGAACTCTCAGGCATAGTACTGGGAGGTGACAGACATAAGACAGACCTGTGAGGCCTGAGGAGCCCTTGGGGACATGGGCAGGGCACTGACATAGGCCTGGCATTGACGTGGGCTCCCATCCTATTCTAGACTAGAATGTTGGAGTGGGATATTATAAAATGTGTCCTCTGATGTAGATGGCTAACTACGCAGACTATCAGTCTCTCCTCTGTGCAATACTAACACCTTAGAGTGGCACTTGGAGACACTTATATGAACATACTTCTATGCTGCTTGAGGACCTATTTGCTAAATGTCTTTGGGTGGAATCCCCGTCTTCCTGTGTGGTCCAGTCTTGGGGCAGGGTGAGATGGAGGAGGGCTTGGGGAACAGAGCCAGGGTTTGGCCGTTGAAAGAGGCAGATGAGGCTCCTGGAGTGTGAGGGGTCCTCAAGTTGGGTCTCCTCTACGTGCAGCTTTCCGTGAGGCAGGGAGGCCACAGAGGGCTTGTGGCCTCTCCTTGCCTCCTGGTATTTGGAGGACTGGGGCAGGACAGGGCTCTGCTGTCACCAGGGGTAAAGGGATGATTGTGAAGATTAAATGAGCAAATGAATCTGTTTATAAAGCACTCATATCTATGTAATTTTTCTAATGGGGGAATATTTAATGCTTACATTTAATAAAATGCTTTTAATAAAATGTTGCAATATAATACAGTTATGCTGCTCTCAAGATAATTGCAGGTTTTATAAAATGTTCATTCAAAGTATATATTAATGGGACTCAGTGTTAAAAATTTAGCTTTACTTCTATTAAACTTCTTAATCAAGTAAAATAGTGCTAGTAAAATACAACTAAAGGTGTCTTAAAGAAAAAAAAAAAAAAAACATAATGTGACTTCTACTTCCCAAGCCAGCTTTTTAGAGGCAGTCTCTTTGGAGGTTTTTGGCTGTTTTCTGATATGTCATATATTTAAAAATAATAGTCATGCTGCTATTTCTTGGACAGCTTTAGATATTGCATATTAACTTTCTGACAGTTGTTTAGCCCTTATTTACCACCCTTCATCCACTTCCTTCTTATTTGCTTAGTATAATCATATCACAGTTTTTGGATAAATTCCTTGCCAGATTTACATTATTATGACAGTGTAAACATAATAATGTACATTATTATGACAGTGCATTTATTTATTTGCTTATTTTATGTTTTAATTGGTTTTAGTGTGTTTTAATTATACAGAACAATGGCTTTCACCCCCGAATCTTCCTTTAATCTCCCCTCCTTCCTCCTCCTGATCTCCTTCTCTCACTAATAACATTTACTTCTGAGCCAAATTATGAACTATGGTTATGTTTACTTTTAGTGCATTATTTTGTTTTTCTAGGATAGTAATTGCCTTTTAAAATTTGTGCTTAACTTTTTATGTGTCTATCTATTGCTAAACTTCCCCAAAGATTCTAGTAGATTTGTCCAATACTTTTGATACTGTTCTCCAAACACCCCAACATGTCAGCTAATCTGTAAGTTTCATTTCCCCTTTTGAGAGCCCTCTCCTGCTCAAGCTGGTTTGAAACTTAATAATCAGCTGTCAAGATTTAGGCTGTCTGTGCAGTCTTGTAATCCTAGGCTTTCATGGATCACTCTTCTGGTTAGATCCTGGTGCTATCTCATGTCTTCTTAGTTTACTTCCATTTTTTTTTTTTTTTTGGCCGTTGCACATCCTATAGTAGTCTCTTTAAAAAGGGTGTGCAATTTTGAGTCCTTGATTGCATGAAAATGCTATTATTCCCTTAGTCTTGGATAATAGTTTGATTGGGAAGAATTCTAAGTTGAAATTAATTATGTCAATTTTGAAAGCATGAATAGGTTATTTTCCGAGTAGTGACAGATGAGACATCCTTTTTTGTATGAGACCTGGTTCTTTCCCCCCTATGAACTTAGTGCTGTCAAGTTTTGAGCCTTTCCTGGCTCTGGGGTGTGCAGCTCTAACATCCCCTTTGACTTGCCAAGGTCCTAACTTCCTTTGCTCTCTTCAGTCGGGTACTGTCTTTTCTTTTTTCCTCAAAAACCTTTGAAATTTGTCATCTGTTGATGTCTCCACTCTGGCTGTCTTTGTCTTTGTGGGATGGTAGACTTTGTTCTTTCTTAATTCCTTTTCTTACTTTGGAGGAGTTCATTCGGAGAGGAGAAAAACAGGTGTTATTTGATTTGTTCTGTCCAATCAGAAAGTTTTTATTATTAGAAATAATTGAGAACAGCCTGAAAAACTTCCTGAAAAACTGGAATGTAATATAGTCCGTCTTTCACTGTAAAGGTCAAGGTCTTTCAAGTCAATAAGACTTGCTGGGTAAGAAGAGAAAGAGGCAGAATAAGGCAAAGGAAAAGAAGAAATGGAAGAATGAAGGAAGAGGGCTCAGTGTGAAAGACGGGCCTCAGAGAAGGACTTTGATTTTTTTGTTTGGTGTTGTCTTGTTTTGTGGTGTTGGGACTAAACTCAGGGCTTTTTACATGCTAGGCAAGCTCTCCACCCCTGATCTACACCCATCCATGCCCAGTGAGGGACTTTAAGTCACATATCAAGAAGGAAAAAAGGTTGAAATCCAGTTCTATCTAACGCAGGTGGTGCAGATATTGTGAATTAGGAAATTGTTATTGATAATGGATTTTTCAATGGGCCATTATTATAGCATTTTTTTAAAAAGTGCTGTAACATATAAGAGTTCTGTGCCTTTTGGCCCCAGAGGGCCCTAAGAACACAGGGTTGTAAACAAAGCATATTGATTATGCAAAATAAATTTCACCTGTCCTAGGAAGAGTGGTTCACATTCATCAGAGGAAAAGACCAGCATCATGAAAGATGAAACACAGGGTCCAGTGCCATGTGAATGAATTGTATGGCGCCTGTGGATTAACTTTAGATATGATTACCTGAGGGTAATATATCATGATAGAAGGGAGGAAATTATGGATAAAGGCTTTTTCCTTTTTCATCTTGTCCATTACTTTTCTTATTTCTTTACTATGTTTCCTCTTTGTAAATCAGAAGGCTCTGAATGAATGATAACCATAATAGCTTGTTTGCTTGTGCTATAAAGGCAACCCATTACAGCTCGTTTGATTTCATAGCCAAACACGTTATTTCTCGTCCATTTGCCGGCAGATCAAGGCAGCTGGTCAGAAAGTGGACCATCTAAACTTGGGAAGTTCTAGCTTTGGTCAGCCAGGAAAATTCCAGTCCAGTTTCAGACTCTGTTCTATGATCAACATTCTGATATCGCTCTGCTTCTTCTCCTTTAATTATTTTTATTATCATCTCTCTGTTTTAAGGTTCTTCTGAGTGTAGTGATTGCTTGTCTCACTGCCTTGGTCTGGCTGTTCTCCATCTCTTGGTGCACTATCAGGAATAGACAGAAACATAGGACTTACGACCAAATTGTGTGGAGAGAGACTTTTAGAATTAGAGAAGTCTGGGAGAACTGAGCTTTGACAGATTGGGTGTTCAGGTGACACAGAGGTCCCTCTTTCCTTATTTTATGACTAGTGCCAATGGTGTTATTTCGGTTATCCTGAAGGTTCCCCAAGGGCTGTGCTGCTGTGGGTGTCCTTCAGCAGTAGATGGAGGAGACAATGGGAGAAAAAGTGGCTCTTTCTCCTCTCATCCTGTCACATCAGCCCAGAGCTCCTGGAGTCCATGGGAAGAAGCATCACATAGAGGTTAGGGCAGCTGTTAGTGATGGTGTACCTGCCTCAGACCCTTGTCCACAATGGTGATGGCTGTGAACTCAGGCAGACTTGGTTTCTTTGACTGTGCAATGGTGGAGCTATAGGTTGCTTCTGTTCTTTGAACTAGAATATACTCTGAAGCTAGAGGCAAGTGTACATGCTAGGATTGCATACCGGTTAGTTCTTTCTTAAAGTGATATGAAGCATTCAATTTTTAAAAGTTTCAGAGAAATTAACTTCTGTCTCTGGACACTGATTAGTCTATGTGATAAAAATCACCAAACAGTAGATGCAATGAGCTTTCTTTTTTCTCCTCCTGCCCTTTAAAACTATTGATAGGCATTGTCCCCTAGACTGCAAGCTCCGAGGGGGCAGGCTCCTGTTTGCCTGGTGTTGGAGAGCTCCTCGGATCTGTCCATAGTGCTGAAAGTTGATCACCTATTACTAATCTTGTTTCCCTAGCACCTAGTGCAGTGCTAAAAAAGAAATAAATATTTGTTGAATTGAATGCCAAACATATGGCATTCTGAGTATTGCGAATGTCTGAAATTGCAACATATGCAAGGTAGGGTTATGAGTATTGTATTTTATTTTTCCCAAGGGGGGAAAATACTGTGTGAAATAAAAACCTTTCAAAGAAGATTACAAAGCCGGTTTCTTTCTCATTACTCATCACTTTCCCCTTCCCAAGAATTTCAAGTCCTTTTGTCTCACTAAACAGAATCAAAAGAGAAAATATAAAAAAAGCTTCCAGAATCACCAAGGCCACCTACCCCACTTCTTTTTTTTCTGTCTTTTTTGTACTTTGGTTTGTTGGAAGTTAACCAAGGATAAAAGGGATATCTAAGGCCCCCTATCAGGATGTTAATTAGTTGTTTTTTGTACAAGGAATTAAAAAATACTTCTGAGAGAATGTCTGTGTTTGATTTAGAAGACAATCTCTCTCCTACTTTAACCCAGTTTTGATAGTTGACATTCTCAGGTGTTTCCAATTAGCTCAAGAGGTGTTGAAACATTTTGAAAAATTCTCATGGTGAAATTAATTTTAGTTTCCTTTGGTTTAAACAGACGTGCCATATATCATTTTTGGAGGAAGAAAGCTATTATAAAATCTCACAAACAATAAAAACTAAAACAAACAAATAGCAGCAACAACAAACCACTAAACAACTGTTTTCTAACTATTTGGAAGTGAAGTCCGGTGCCACCTGTCATTTGAAACTTACTGGAAAATGAAGTTGCTATTTTAATTACTGTTGGCATTTACAACTCTCTAGGTGAGGGAAGTCAGCTTGCTAGAAAATTTCTTTTGGCACTAGAAGCTCAGGAAATTAATAAGAATGAGCCAAATACAAAGTTATACTTACCTATTAAAGCCCAGCTCTGGAATTTCTCCCAGACCCTCAAGTAACCTTGTCTTTGGTCAGTAGACATTATTGAGAGACCGCTAAGGGGAAGCCACTGTGCCTGGTGCTCAGAACTCCCTTTCCTAAAGGGCTTTGAGGTACTTAGGAGGAGGAGGAGGAGGAGGAGGGGGCTTGACACATTTCAGGAGATGACCGGATTGTGTGGCATGAATGATCAGATCATCAGTGTGCAGAAGTTCAGGAAGGAAGAGGTGGCTATGGATTGGAGTAGAGAGAGAAGACATCATGTCGGAGGGGAGCCTGATAGCATCCCTGGTTTGCAGGTAGGTGACAAGGACTGGGGTGAACATGTTAGGCTGAGGAATCGCATGTGCCACAGCTGGACAGTGTGTGTGGGCACAATGGTGTAGGTGGGAGCATGGTGAAAGCAGGGGATTGAGGACAGCTGAGGCAGGTGAGATGCGCAGGGGGCTGATTTATTAAAATCCCTGCATTTGGGGCTAAGATCTTGATGCCTTAGATCAGTAGTTTCCTTCCTTCCTTATTTAGCCTTAGAATTCTTCCTTAAAATGGAAACTTACATGGAAGACTGCTACATAAAAATGGGTAGAAGTATTGTAGGAATCTGCAGTGTCTCTCTCAAGGCCCCCTTTCTCCTGGTGTGAACCCTGTTCTGGAACTAATGGAAAACCATTGAGAAAATACTGTTGTATAGCAAGGGGTATAGGGACATGAGCTGGCAGGGACTGACATGTCTTGGAGGATGTTTACACAATGACTTATTTATAAATTCAATTTCTATTAATTTTGTCTTGTTTATAGTCACAGGCATTTGGAAGACATTAGACGTCCTAAGCTGGATTGGTATTTCTTGTGAAAATGACACGGTTGGTGGGATCTTTGTATAGAAGAACCCCAGGGAAATTTTGAGATTGAAGTCACCTATCTTTCCTGACAGATGTGGCCTGAGGAGGAAGTCCCATTTCCTCTCTGGTATCCCCCAAAGTATGCGTGGGAGGCCAGCTGATATTTTTGTTATCAAAAAGTGGGAAGTGTGGAGGCTTTAGGGCCAGTTTTGTGCCAGATTTACCACTCTCACACCTGTGATCCTATGTGTGGCTGAGCTTCAGAGTGAACCAGGGAGGGCCTGGCTAGCTAGAGGTGGGGAGTGACCTCCAGCCATCCCAGCAGTTCTCCTTGGACACAGTGGCCACAAAAGTGTCTCCATTCCTTGGGCATTTGGTTCACTTATGCCCTCTCTCTTGCAGGGCATCTAGATCTTTTTATTTTTATTTTAAACTTAATTTGGAAAAACTTTTTAATATTTTCAAAAATATTTGGTGAACTCTGACTCCCCAAGATATAATTTTTTTGTATATATATATATATATATATATATATATATATGTGTGTGTGTGTGTGTGTGTGTGTGTGTGTGTGTGTGTGTCTATGGCTGAATGTCGGAAAAATTATGTCCAAGTTCTAATTTGTGGGACATTTGAATGTGACCTCCTTTAGCAAAATGGTTTTGGCAGATGTAATTAAGGATCTTGTGATGATCATTCTGGATTTAGGGTGGGCCCTGAATCCAATAGCCCAGTGTCCCCAGAAGAAGCGAGGATATAGACACAGAGACACACAAAAGGGAATCCATCTAAAGACAGAGGCAGAGACTGAAGTGTCAGAGTGCTGGACATGACTAGGAGAGACCCTGCAACAGATTCTCCTTTAGGGGCTCCAGAAGGAACCATCCCTGCTGATACCTTGATTCTGGATGCGTGTCCTCCAGATCTATGAGAGAATAAGCTTCTGTTTTTCTAAGGCACCCAGTTGGTAGTCTTGGAGAACTAATGCAGCAATCATGGGGTATAGCCTCCTCTCCTCTCTGTGGCAAAGCCTCATTAGCCACCCTGCAGAGTTGTCTTTGTTTCTCTAGAAGCTTTTACTTTTCTTTCTCTGTGAGGTTTTTCATGCTTGAAGATTATGAGTTTTATGTTTTAGGAGCAATTCTTTTTACATTTTGCTTCCTTATAGTGGCTGTTGGTCCTGGAATCTGCACTTATCTGTGTGGGCCGTGGGCAAATCACAGAATATAAGCAGATCTGGTCTCTTTCCCCAAAAGACTGTCAATTCTAGCTAACCATCTATTGCTTCCCTTACTGATAAGCTGACATATAATTTATTGTTCAAACTGGGACTCTTCAGAAAGAGTGCACTGTTGTATTTATAACAGGTGTTTACTGGGACTGTCACAGGAGAACTGGAATATCTGGTCACCCTTCTTGTGGTCCTGTTTAGGTCCTGAATACTAGACCTGTTGGGCCTCCCCTCTGGTCCTGTCCATATTAAAATTAGGAATAATTTCTTGCTTGGCAATTATCAGGAGGAGCCAGGCCTGCAGCAATGTTTGTGGAACCGTTGGCCTTTCAAATCCCCTTCCTCTTGCACACTTGCTCTCTCTGCAGGTCTCTTTTTAGCTCAGGAGTTATCAGATTTGTGTGGCCTTCAGACTTCTTTGGCATGGCAGGACAAGAGGCTACCTTACTTGTTCCCACTTCTACCAGTCAGCATTATAAAAATGCTTCTTTACAGTGAGCAAGAAAATCAGGCTGGTTTGTCCACAACAGCAATGAACTTGAGTCCTGGAAAAGACAAAACCCAGAATATGTTAAACAGATTTTACTTTATGCCAGAAGGAGAAGCACTTACCATGTCTCATGTGTTAATACAGCATGTGAGGCTACCTCTGGAACCTTGTGCACTGCAGATCCCAGGGCTTATGATGAGGCTGGTGAGAGTGGCTGGAGTGACATTGTCTCATGATTCCCACACACTACTGCTGCCAAGAGGAAAAAAAACCTTTCTATTGGATCTTCCTCCTTAGGATAGAATATGGGCTACTTCTCTAATGTTAACCCCATTGCCTTTGCTGTTGTAACCAAAGAAGCCTTCAAGGAGGATGTTTGCCATCACCTCCAATGACCTAGAAATGTCCATTGCAATTAAACACCAGGATCTGAGATGTATAAACCATACTCCTCCTCAGAAGAAGATGACTATGCATGACATTTTCGTTACTGGATTAGAATTAGAGTCTAGGTTTGCAGTGAACTCCTGTAAGACCCTGTGGCCACATGTAGAGAAGCTGCCACCAGTTGCCTTAGGGCAATGGGTTACATGGCTGACTGCCCATTTCAGGGATGCCCTCAAGGGCAGGGATTGTGATGTCATGTTCAGTCACATGTTCCAAACACTTAGCATGGTCCTGGCAGTTGGGAGATGCTCAGGAAATGTGTACTGAATGAATGAGCTATTTATGACAGAGGAGGTCCAGTGCTCCCGTTCACTGCATCTGTCAGTGCCTGAAAATAATTGAGGCACTAACATAAATATTCATGTTTCCAAATGTACTTCTTTATTTTGCTTAGTTGCATTTATGTTCTTTAAAAAATTTGATATTGAGGTATAAGATACATAAGAGTAAGGAACTCAGATCTGTTTTGCACATGTAAAACTATGTCACACAGATCAAGATAAAGAGCATTTCCAACTCCCAAGAAATTTCCTTTGTGCCTCCTTCCAGCTAGCAACTTCTGCCAAATATAACCACTCTTCTGACTTCTGTCACATAGGTTGGTTTTGCCTGTTGTTGAACTTCGTATAAATGAAATTATGTAATACATGGTTTTTCATGTCTGGCTTCTCTCACTAAGTATTACATCTGTAGATTCATCCAAGTTATTAATTGCTGTGTAGCAGCAGTTTGTTCTTTTAGTGCAGGGAGGTATTCCATTGTGTGAATATACCACGATTTATTTATCCATTCCACTGTTTGGGTAGTCTCCAATTTTGGCTATTATGAATGAAACTATTATGAATGTTTTTGTTTGTATCTTTAATTGCACATATATTCTCAAAATTCATGTTTTTCTTATAAGAAAGGAGGGAGAAGAGAGAAATAATAATGATAATAATAACAACTGAGGCTTATTGGAAGCTTACTGTGTGTGAGGAATTATAGTGAGCAATTAAGTAAATGCACTACAGCCAGATCTTGGGTATCCTTTTCAGTGCTTAGCCATCTGTCTTCCAACTTCTTACCTTAATTGGAAAAACCTTAAAAGCAAGATGATCTTTTAAGTACAAATTGAGTACACAATCAGTCAGCATCTGAATGACCTAATTTTAACTTTTTTGTTTATTTTATAATTGACCCTCTATCCTCGCTGCCATTCTTTCCCTGACTAGAATAGGAGCTCATCAGATTTGGGGCTGAGTTCCCAGCACCCAGTTCCCTGCCTGGCCCTGATAGACTCTTAGTGAATATTCTTACTAACAAGAGAGCTATTTTCTAAAAGATTAATTGTAAGCAGTTTGTTTTTGAATATCAGAAGACATTTGTAAAATGTTTTCTTGGAGCAGTGTACTGGACCTATTGCAATTGACCTGAATGCTGAGGGTCCCCACCAAGACTTCTTGTACCCTGAGCTTCCACAAGATCACCTCTCTCAGCTCAGCTGTTTGCTTGTATTCTCCCCCCCCCCTTTATTGTAAGCTTGATATTCAGCAGCTTAATTTTTTTAAAAAAATTAAGTTTTCTTTGACATACATTAAATGCCCAGATCTTAAGTGTTCTGTTTGACGTGTTGACAGTTGAGTGTAAGTATCACCCCAAACAAGATGCATAATGGTTCTGTAACTCATATAATCCCTCATGTGTTCTCTACCTTGTCCCAACTTCAAGCAACCGCAGATCTGATTCCTTTCACTCTAGATTGATTTTACCTGCTCTTGTTCTACGTATAAATGGAAACACAGTATGTACTATTTGGTGATTGGATTCTTTTGCTTATCATGGTGTTTGAGATTCACCCTTGTGTGCATTTTATTGCTGAGCAATATTCCATTGTATGAATAATTCACAATTTGTTTATGTGAACAGTCATTGTTGATGGATGTTAGATAGTTTCCAGTTTTTGGATAACTTGAATACACTTATTATCAATTATTATTTTTTAAGATGGAGTCTTGCTATTTTGCCCATGCTGGCCCTGAATTTCTGGGCTCCGGTGATCCTCCTGAATAGCCGGGACTATGGTTGCATGCCACTGTGCCTGGCAGTGTTATGGACATTTTAATACAAGTCTCTTTGTAGATGTAGGTTTTTATTTTTCTTGGGTAAGTACCCAGGAGTGGGATTATTTGGCAAGTGTATGTTCAACTTTTTAAGAAACTGGCAGTTTTCAATAGTGGGTGAACTATTTTACTTTATAAAAGTTTCAGCTATCTCGCGTCTTTACTGGTGTTTGGTATTGTCGTACAGCTTGCTCCAACATTTGCGTTGGATGGTTCCCCCTCCTCTTCCTCTCTCAACGACCTTGAGCCTCTATTTGTGGCCCTAGGACTTTTGTTTGAGTGATGCTAAGGATTTTCTTCTCTTTCTCTCCGGGACCTCATTGCATGCTCAGTCTTCTTTGCTTAAGAAAATAAGACTCTTAATACCTCCCAGCTGTCCTACTGGGCCTCTAAGGCCTTGCTGCCATTTTCTACTGGATTTTTGACTTTAACCAAATTTAACTGGAAGATAAGCTCTGTAAGGGTAGAGACGTTGTCTGTAGTGATCATCATTACTGCGTATCCTCAGCTTTCAGAACAGTGATGGCATGTAATAATATTTGTTTAATGAATATATTTTAAAACTATGAAAGTCACCATTTTACACTGTAATCAACATTTAGCAATTTATTTATTAGGAGTTTCTGATAGTTGCCAAAGCTAATTTTTTTCCCCTTAAAAACAAAATGGATATGATTCTGTGAAAAGGGTATGGAAAAACCAAAGAAAATAAACAACTGATGTTACTAATGATAAAATGGAACCTCTGTATTGGCATGGTATTTGGTTGTCCATGTGGTACAACGGAATAGGGCTGCTACAAATTTCCTCTACAGTATATCCTTCCCAGCAGGTTGGCAGAACTCCTGAAATTCATATTAGTCAAGACTTGTTTCTTGGCTTAAGGTATTCTTAATTTCATGAGATCTCTTTTAAAATTCAGATTTTTGAGAAAAATCCACATGCATTCTTATAGAGAATTAGTTTAACAAATTTCACTGCCAATTCCTTCATCAGGTTTAGGGAAAGAACACACAGGAAATGAGAAGTGGGCCCAGGTGGGTTCGACCAGGGGCCTCACCATTCAGAGGGTGAGGATGGAGGGGTGTGCTGTGTCTGTCTGTCTGAGGTGGATGCTGCATCTGGGTGTGATTGGGAGGTGAATGTGAACTTAATGCAGAACTTGGGAAGCACAGTGCAGGAGGGAAGGCATTAAAAAAAATGACCTGTTTCAAAACTCAGTCAAGCTGTTAAAGATAAGACTTGTGTGTAGAAAATATAAAAACAGCTCTCTAGTTTCTTTAATTCTTAAAATCATGTACAAAAGATGACTTGCATGTTTTCAAGAGGGGTTTGTTCTCAGAGATAACAAATTATGAAAGCCTAAGTTAAACTTTACCTTTTAGAAATAATCTTCAATGAAATCTTCTGAGCATTTTCTAGATGTTCTTTATTTTTTTTTCCTTTTGCCACCATCACACAATCAGCTTAAATTCAATGAATGTAAGAAGATGAGTTTGGTTTCACCTTTAGTTTTACCTTTTCAGTTTGCTTCATGGTTCCTATCTTTGCTCAGATATGTTTATGAGTGCTACAGTTTTTATCTCCATCTATCATTTCCCATTCACTTTTGTACAATGAGTGATTATAATAAAATATTCCATAATTGCACTACTCCGTAAGAGGACTGTACTATTGCAATGCTGCTCCTTTGATAATTCCATAGCATTCAGAATGAGATTCTTCTCCATAAGGCAGTGCCAAGGCCTGGAAGGTTCTGGCCCCTGCATATGCCCTCAGCCTTGTTCACTGTACTCTCCCTCGGCCGTATTTACCTCTGTTAATGGCACCTGATGTTCTTTTAGTTCCTCTGATAGACAAACTCTTTCCTGCTGGAGGGTCTTAGCACATACTGTTTCCCAAGCTCTGAATATTCTTTCCCTTCTCTTCTCAGGACCCAAACTATCTAGTTCAGGCTTAAAGTTAACTCCTCAATGGGCATTTTTCAGAACACCCTACTTAGATTCCCTTCTCCCTTTATTGACTTATTTTAATAGACTTTATTTTTTATAACTGTTTTAGATTTGCTAAAAAATTGAGTATAGAGAATTTCCAGAGAGTCCCTGCCCTTGGTTTCCTCTATTGTTTACGTCTTACGTGGTGCACTTGTTTCAATTAACAAACCACCACTGAAAGATTAATATTGACTCAGGTCCACAGTTTATTCAGATTTTCTTAGTTTTCACCCGAGATCCTCCTTTGATTTGGAGATCCCATTCAGGACACCACTTTGCATTTACTTCCCATGTCTTCTTGGCTCTTCTGGGCTATGATGGTTTCTCAGACTTTCCGTGTTTTCCATGACCTTGACAGTTTTGAGGAGTACTGGTCAGGATGTTCCTCTCTTGGAACTTATCTGATGTTTTTCTCGTGATTCGAATGGGCTGGCAGTTTTTGAGAGGAAGTGCTGTTTTCAATACATTATTGTCAAAGGTGTGTCCTGTCAACAGATGAACCGTTGTGGTTGACTTTGGCCACCTGGCTGCAGTCATGTCTGTCAGATTTCTTTACCATACAGTTATTTTTTCCTCTTCCTTCCCATACTGCACTATTGGGAGGGAAGTCATAGGCATGTCCTAGTCCTAAGGAGCTGGAGGTTAAGCTCCCCTTCCCTTAGGTTGGCGTATCTTTATAAATAAATAAATAAAGTTCATTTTTAATACCTTTATTTAATTAATTAATTCATTTTTATGTGGTGCTGAGAATCAAACCCAGTGCCTCACATGTGAGAGGCAAATGCTCTACCGCTGAGCTACAGCCCCATCCTGTATTTTCATAACTTATTTGGAATTTTTTGCGTGAGGTATTTGTCTCTTCTCCATTTACTAATCTGTTCAATCATTGATTCATATTAGTATGAACTCATGCATATTTATTTTATACTTCGGATTATAATTCAATATAACTTTGTTTTATTGCTCCAGTTTTCCAACTTTGGCTACTGGGAGCTCTTTCAGTTGCTTACCTTGATCTTTTGACTTGATCCGCCCCCCCCCCCACCTTTTTTTTTTTTTTTAAATTTAAAGCATCTTCTTACTTTCTAGTACTACATAATGCTCCAGAATCGTCTTGTATGTTTCCTGACCTGGTCTTAGAATCAGTCATTTCTCCTGTGATTAGAGAATGGATTGGAAACCAAGGTCTAGGCCTTAGGTATGCTTGTTGCTGCTGGGGTGGGGTATTCCCCATTTACATTTTTTTTTTGTAATGGAAATTGAACCCAGGGGTGCTTTACTACTAAGGCATTTCTCAGCCCTTTTTATTTTTTAGTTTGAGGCAGGGTCTCACTAAGTTGCTTAGGGCCTTGCTAAGTTGCTGAGGCGTATCTTGAACTTGTGATCCTCCTGCCTCAGCCTCCCAAGTTGCTGGGACTACAGGTATGTGCCATGCACCCAGCTCCCATTTAATTTTATTGTAGTGTTCAGATTCTTTCATTCATGCCTAAATTTTACAGTGTGTTACGATTTATTTGTTTGGTTCTTATTTATTGTCTATCTTTCTACCTATGTCATCACTGCTTGAGGTCAGATGTGATATTTCACTCATAGTACCTAACACATAGTTAGCTCTCAAGAAACACTTATGAAAGACAAAATGAATAAATTACTGGCAGGGAAGCAGGACTCTCATGGGAGAGCTTTCAAAGTTCATCCAATAGTTAATGAATTAAAGCCCAAATTTAATGTATGAGCAGTGGTTAAAATTTTAGGGGTTTCTATGTACAAAGTATTAAAGATTAGGTTGGCAAAAAGCTGAGTATATGAAATTGAGGGTTCCCTTTATATGTACAGCACTTACAAGTTCATTAATCGTGCTCATGTTTACATGCAGATAGCAGCTTGCTAATTAAGCTTTATGATAGGAAAAGGTATCTATGAAGTCTATCTGAGTATTGTTCTCTCTATGTGAGATATTTGGATAGTGGAAATGCATTTTTAGTTGCTCGTAGGCATAATAAAGACAGAAGATTTTTCTTATGCTGACAACAACAATAAGCAGAAGCCAGGGACAGGCTGGGTGGGGCTGGTGGGGCGCTTATGCAGGAACTCTGGGTGCAAGGGCTGGAACTGGAAGGCTTTCAGGCTCCTGGAGGTCAGCATGAGAGAAAGTGCCCCCAGGAGAGCACCCTGTTCTTATAGTGCAGAACCTAGACAAAAACACTGCTGGAAAGTGTGAGTACTAGGTGTTGCACGTCTTCTCTGCCTATGGAGAGCAAGGCCCTCAATTTAGCCAAGGGGCTCAGGAATAGTTCTTCATTCAAGGACAGGGGCAGAGGTAGGCAAGCCGGGCCTGGAGGCCTGGATACAAAAGAAGCAGGGACTCATTCACCAGCAATGGAGCTCAAGGTGAGAGCCAGGGCCCAGGGCTTGATGCCAGGGCTGGATCCTGCAGGGCAGACTCAAGACTCCACGCCCATTTGGACCAGGGCACCTTAATTGATTCCTATCATTGACCAGGCTCAGGGCAGTTTGGGGCGCCACCCTAACTCTAGGTGGAGGGGAAATGTGAGCCTGAGGCTGGGGTGTTTGTTTGCTGTTTGACCTTTAGCTCTGGCATAATTACTTTTCAGAGGAAATGATTTAAGGTCACTTTAGGCTGCATGCTGAGTCAGTCAGCAAGACTTGCTGGGGTGGGGGTGGGGGGATGCTGTGACTCAAAGCTTTGTTCCTGTGCAACAGAAATACCTGTGTTCAACAAGCCCAGCAGACCCTTGGGCTGCCCCTGGGCTCTGCTCCTGGAGCCTTGGGTCACCAGAGTTCCCTTCCTGGCTCCTGAGAGGAGTTGAGTGAGCAGTTTCCCTTCCCACTCTGGCTCTACAGTCTGGGATTCTGTTCTCTCCTCCCTCAGATCTACCTCTTCCCTCCAGGGCCAGGCCTGGTGGAGTTAACCCTTGGGCCCCTGCTGTGTGTAGTTTTCCTGGCTTCTGGAACCTGTCAAGGGACATACAATTACTTCTCCTGGACATTTTCCTGGACAGTCTAAGTTTAAGAGGGCCATTTCTTTCCAGGAAGAGAAAAAATGGTCTTTGTTTATTTCTTGTCTTGGGTAAAAGAAACATCCAATGTTGGCAGCATTGTAGGTCAGCTCATTCACCCCTGGGCCATGCATCTTGTTGGAAAACACAGTGTCTCTTTCTAATTCAGTGGTTCTCAAATGTGAGTTTGGACAAGAATTTAAATAGTGCGTCCAGGACCCTCCCTGGGAAAATGTGATTCTGTAGGTCGGAAGCAGCCATTTTATTTTTTTAAATTAGAGCTTTATAGTTGTACATAAATAGTTGGGTTCATCCTGACAAAGTCACACATGCATGGAAATCCATTTCAGTTCATGATCACCCTTTCCTCTCCCATCCTCCTTCCCCTCTTCCCTTCTCCTTCCTCTCCTAGACTTCCTTTGGCTCATCTATTTGTTTATATTGATTGGCTCTTTCTACCTATGCATAAAGGTGGAGATATACATGTATACATCACATGACATGATTTTTAAGAATTCATTCTGTATTGCCTCCCTTTCCCACCCCTCCACTCTGCCTCTCGACCTCCTTCTTCTGTACTACTGATCTTCCCTTTATCTTTATGTTATCTGACCCTTCCCTTCGCCTTTCCCTTATTTTACTCTATGAAGCAGCCGATTTTTTTGGCTGCCTTGATTCTAATGCAGAAGTTCAGAACTGCATTGCCTTTAGCCGGTGGGGGAGACCATCTGTAACTGCAAGGTGCTGAGCTGCTTGTTTTGTGGTCATTATAACTTCTTCCCCGTTACTGAGACATTTAAAGTACTCTACTAGTCCAATAATGTACATGTCCCTGGGCTACAATTTGCAGTGGCTCTTCTAATGCTTCTGGAAATCATTAGGTTTGGGGAGTTGAGGAAAAACTATTTTTTGGAGCAACAAGAGGAAGGGCTCACTTATTTATCAAGTGCTTACTGGATGTTAAGCACGGTACTTAGCACTTTCCATACAGTATTTCATTTAATTCTAGCAATATTCAGTGAAGTAGGTATTAGAATCTTCACATATGGATGAAAAAGCTGGTGCTCCAAGAGGTCAAGGAGCTGTCTGAAATTCCATAGCTAGTGAGTGGCAGAGCTAGGGTTTGGGTCCAGGTCCACTAGACTTTCAGGCCAGTGGCCATCCCACTAGTATCTGTTGCCTCATTCTAGCCCATGCTTCCTCCTCAAGGAAAGAAGACACCAAACCGCCCATATCTGCACACGAGTGCCCAGTGGCCTGTGAGCTACTCCTGGGCAGGGTTGTGTATTGTGAGGGGGGTAAGAAACACAGTGTCTGGAACCTAGCACCCTGGGTGGCAAAAACCTTGGACCTGTCACTTCACTTTTTGTACCAAATTCCCTCATGTATAAATTAAGGGTTATTATAATATTTACCTCATGAGATTGCTGTGGACACTAGAGAAGTTAACAAAAGTTCACCATTTAGCGCCTGGTATAAAAGGACCACTATCGTTAGGTACTGTTACCATTACCACTACAAGGATCTCTGTATGCCTCTTCTTTAGCAGCTGACACTTGGCTTCACGGGGGCTCAGGGAAGTTAGTGAGTGAATATATCCCAGGTGACTCTTCTAGAGTCACACCCACCCCCCTTTCCCTTCAGCCTTCTATCATCTTTGTCAACCTCTTGTGTTCGCTTTCTTTCTCCCTCACCCATGGAAGTCCTCTGCTTTCCTACTTTGGACATTTGTGATTTCAGACTGCGTCTGCATAAAAGGGTTTTGAGGGAGGTTATGGGAAGGCACTTGCAGTTGGATGAGCAGCTGTCTGTGTCTTCTGGGTGCGTGTTTCCGTGGGTGGGCATATCTATAAGGGAATGAATAGTACATGAATTTGCATTTGGGAGTGTGATTTTTGCTTTTGTTGGGTGTGCATGGAGGAGAAACGAGGACATATAAGAGATGATATATGTGCGCAAGTGTCTGAGATGGAGGGGTGTTTCTATTCCCCTTGAATCAAGAATCAGTCAGATTGGTGTTTTAGGGGGCACAGTGAGTGAAGGAAGGTTCGGTTAGGGCAAGCAACCTTTCTTCCCCTCTCCCTTCCCTGTCTTCCAACAGAGGAGTGCATTTTGGGTAGCGGGAAGCCGGGGCTTTGGTGCAGAGGAGGTGAGGTTGGGGTGATGGGGGCGGGAGGCAGACTGAGGAGAGCTGGTAGGCTGTGTTTAGCAACTTGACTTTTATCACAGAGGAATCTATGAACCGAGGGATGTGATGAGATATTTGCATTTTAAAATGAGAAATGCAGCACTGAGAGGGATTTGAGGGGTTTAAAGGTGGAGGCTGGCAGACCAGGTAGGAGGCTTCAAGGAAATTAAAGCAGGAGGTGGAGAGGGCTGTGACAGAAGCAATGGAGGGAGGCGACAAGCTGATGAGATAAAAGTAGTAGGGCTTAGAGATCAACTGGACACTGGGGTGCAAGAGAGTAGGTATCCTTAGGTATCCTGCTTGGGATAATAGTGCATCATGCTACCATCTGCTGAATGAACCAGGGAGAAATAGGCTGGGGCAGAGTAGGAGGGCGATTGAGCAGAGGATGGGTTGAGTTTGGGGTGCCCATAGGACATCCAGTTAAAGATGTCAAATAAGCTGTTGGAGATGGAAGTCCGAGTTTTAGAGGAGAAGTATCTATATATGTGACCATTGAGGCTATGGGTAAAGATATAATTACCTAAAGAGAATGAGTAGAAGGAGACGAGGAGAGAGCAGTATGAGTTTCCTATGGCTGCTGTAACAAATTACCCCAAACTCAGTAGCTTAAAACAACACAAATTTCCTGTCTTACGCACTGGAGGTTAACAGTCTGAAATATGTCTTGTTGGTGTCAGCGGAAGTGCATCTCTTCTAGAGGCTCCAGGGAAGAACCCAGTCTTTGCCCTTTCAGTTGGCTACCCATATTCTTGGTCGTGGCCACTTTTGTTAACTCCTCTGGTCTCTACTCATCTGCTTTTGTCATCACACCTTCTCTATTCTGATTCTATTGCCTAATTTTTGTAAGGATCCTTGTGATTGGATTGGGCCCACTCAGATAATTCAGGATAATTTCCCCAGTATGGATCCTTCACCAGGTAAGGGAACATACTCAGAGGTTCCGAGGATTGGGACAAGGATGTCCTTGGGTGCCTATTATTCTGCCTTCCACAAGGAACTCAAACATAACCCCAAGGATTACCAACATTAAAGACACAGAAGAGGAAGAGGAGTGAGCAAATCAGGCAGAGAAATTACAGTAGAGAGAACCAGGAGACCATGACCTTGAAATTGGAGATGGCCTTGGGTAGAAGGAGATGATTCAGAATTTTTAAGAGGGAGTGATCATTCTTGTCAAATGCAGTAGGTTCTGCAAAATAAAAATTGAAAAATCTCCATTGGACTTGACAATCAAGAAGCAATTCATGCACTCATTCAACAGGATTTATTGAACATTTACTTTGTGCCAGGCACTATTCTAGGTGTGAGGAATAGAGAAGGAATGGAGGCCCAGTCTTGTGCATTTCCTGGTTGGGAAAGACAGGCAGTGAATCACATAGTTAAAATGCTTTGTGAGGAATCAACAGAGGACAAGTGTGAAAGAGAAGGACTGGGAAGATCTCTGAAGAGGTGACATCTAAGCCTACTTCTGACCGACAGGAATGAGTCATTTTACATGTAGGGCTTAGAGATCAACTGGACATTGGGGTGCAAGAGAGGGAGTCCTTAGGTATCCTGCTTGGGTTAATAGTGCATCGTGCTTCCATCCATTCCAGGAGGCAGCTAGGAAAAGACTCTCCCTTGGGTGGGGTCATCTATCCTAGATTTTTGGGGACACAGAAGAACTCAGTGTGTCTGTCAGAGGGTAAAGAGGGAGGTATAGGGAATGAGACTGGAAAAGACTGGGAAGGTCATGGATTTGGGATTTGAATGCCTGGCAAGGAAGTCATACATGTTGGAGAGACAGTTTGACTTGGAGTGGGATTAGAGTAGTTGTTAGGTGTTGAATTGTGTCTTCCAAAAAGATACACTGAAGTCCTAACCCCTGGTACCTGTGAATGTGACCTTATTTTGAACATGGGATATTTATAGATGTAATGAGATGAGGTCATACTGGGTTAGGGTGGACCTAATCCAATATGATTTATGTCCTTATAAGAACAGGGTAATTTGGCTGCATAGATACAGAGATACCCAGGGAGATCACTGTGTGATTAGGGATCAGGAGAGATGCAACTACAAGCCAAGGAATGTCAAGGCCACCACCCGAAGCCAGGAAGAGATCACCACCTGAAGCCAGGAAGCCACATCAGCTGCTGTCTGTTACCTACCTCCTATAGGTAACAGAGGGACCATGGCTCTGCCAGCACCTTGATTTTGGACTTTTGTGAGGCAATACATTTCTGTTGTGTCAAGCCATCTAGCTTGAGGAAGTTTGTTATGAACACAGTCTTAGGAAACTGATTCAGTAGTGGAGGTGGGTAGCGGTGGCAGGGAGATACAGCTGCCAGGATTCGTTAATGGGTTGAAAGCCAGAGGTGAAGGAAAAGGAGCAACTGAGGACCAACTAGATCTGTAGCCTGAGCATCAGGAGGTTGATGATTCTCCTTTTGGAGATGGAAAAGACTATGGATGGAGCAAGTTTGGGGAGGGAAATCAAAAGTTGGCTCTATGAGTCAGAAGCTGAGCCGGAGGTAAAATTTGAAGGTTATTAAAGCATATAGATGGCATTGAAATAATGAGAGTAAATGAAATCACCCAGGGAGAGGAAGTTTCAGGCAACTCTGGCTGGCCTTGAGGCCCTTTTGTGGAGAAAACATATTTCCAATGTCAGGTATTCTTGGCTGTGGAACCAAGTGGGTATGTGGGCACCTCCCTCAGCTCTCCATGGATTGTGTTAATTTTTGTGTATTTATTTTACCTGATGTGAATTGAAAACCTGGCCAGACTATTCTGAAGTTTCACTAAGAGGTGGAGTCTGTTCCTCCCTCCAAACTCCACCCCTTGAAACACCTATTGGCTTTGGGACTTGCTTCCACTGAGGACTGTTGTTGGAGCAACCCTGAGCTTCCAGAGGGTTCCAGCTTATGCCTTTGCCCTCTCTCCATTTCTGCTGCCATGTAAGGAAGCCTGGCCTCAGCTTCTGTAGGATAAGGGAGAGGCCCAAGTGAGAGCCGAGAGTGAGGCCATCTTGGGCCAGGCCTGTTGGCTGCCCTCTGACTGAAATGAGCGAGTCCAAGTGGGAGGAGCAGAAAGAGCGCCTACTCGTTCCACAGAACTGCGGGGACGGTTGTTGTTTTAAGCTACGAATTTTCAGGGTGGTTGGTTATACAAAGGGATGCCTTGGTGGAGAGCTTGTATCCATGGATAATATGGAGGAAAAGAACTGTATGCTGTTCAGGGTCATAGAAATAAATCAGGATTTAACCTAGAAGCATGATTAAATGGAAATCCAAAAGGTCATGGAATAATACATCATTCATGAAATGATAAAATACAGAAGGCACATTTCAGAGACCAAATGGCATTCACTAAGTTATTCCTTCAAAAAATGTTTAAGGGTCTGTGCTTATAATATGCTTGACGGGGTGGTAGGTGAGGGACACAGAGGTGAATAAATGAATACTTCCAAATGCTGTCACTGACTCCTGGGATTTATTACTGAGTAGCATCACTGTGTGTGGGGCTGCTTGGAGATAGGAAGTGTGGTTCATGTTAAGAATGGCCACCATTGACTGATCTCTTCCTGGATGTCCTATACTTTATAGTCATCTTCTTATTTAAACCTCATCGCAACTATATGTAGGGATTATGCTTCATTCTATAGAGGAGGAAACTTAGTCTTTTTTTTTTATGGTACTGGGAATTGAACCCAGGGTGCTCTACCACTGAGCTACACCCCCAGCCCTTTTTATTTTTGAGACAGGGTATTGCTAAGTGGCCAAGGTTGGCCTTGAACTTATGACCCTTCTGCCTCAACCTCCTCAGTAGCTGGAATTAAAGGTGTGCACCACCGCAACTAATAGAGACCAAGTCTTAAAAAGGGTATGTGGATGGGTCAGGATCACACACAACTGTAAAGGGATAGGCCAGCTGTGCCTGACCATTACGTTTATATACTCTTTCCACCAGGGTTTCTGTTGACCACTAATTCTTCACCTGGCTCTAGATTGTGCTTGGTGGATCCTGTGGTCAGATGGAGTTCTTCTACTAGGTGGGCAGTTAGCATAAGGAGAATGGATAATCATTGTGGAGATATAACCCTTAATTTTGCTCTGCACCTGGTGAACCTCAGCAGGGAGGGAGAGGTCAGGCAAATCCATACTCATGATTAATCTGTGCCATCTTGAAAGCCCCTCCATTGACCAAATAGCCCTTAACAGGAGGGCTGCCCCACTCTGGGACATTTTCTTATTGCATAGTTATGTGGGTGGTGGTTTCTGCCACAGGGGGAGGATCTCTTTCAGAGTCAAACTCCTCACTTCTTATAGTGCTCCTCATCCCTCGCCCCTCCTGGCCATGACGGCTGCATCCTGCAGGCTCCATAGTGTGGACTTGGCAGCTGGGTTCCACCAGCCAAGCCTGCGAGGTGGTGTCCCAGCCATCAGACAGCATGCTACTGTGAGCTAAGACAGAAAGAGGGCTTGCATGTCATGGTGACTCTTAGGGAAAGAGGGGCTCCTTGGCTAGTGAGTCATCCTGTGCTGGAAGGAATGGCACCCTGAGAGTTGGAGGGCGCTCCAGCAGCTGCTGTTCTGAGTTAGGCCAAGAAGAGAGCAGTCCTGGCCTGGGCTGGGCATGCATGCCCTTCCAGTGTAGAGCATTCCACCCCCACCCAGGGTGGGCTGCTCTCTGTAGGGAACCCCTTCTTTGTGGCATGGGGTGTTGGGCACTGTCTCTCGGAGGGAGCACTTCAAGGTTCTGACAAATTGTGCTGACTTGACTTCCAGACTTCACAAAATGGGGGTCACCTTGAGGATAATTATTGCCTCTTTTTGTTTCCTAATGCTCATTTACAGACAATAGATTTCCATGAGTCCTGAGACCCTAGGGAACCGTATGACCATATAGCACTTAAAATTTTTTTTTTCTAGTTGTAGATGGACAGTATGCCTTATTTTATTTGTTTATTTTTATGTGGTGCTGAGGATTGAACCCAGTGCCTCACACATGCTAGGCAAGCGTTCTGCCACTGAGCCCCAGCCCCAGCCCCCCACATATCACTTCTATGTCACCAGACTGGCTTTGTCCTGACTAGGATACTTAGAAGGTTCTGCAGTGGTTTTATTTATTTATTTTTTAATATCTTAGGTAGTCTTGCTTTGTCATGGCTCCAGTGCGTGACTTGGCAGGGGTCCTCTGACCAGTTGGGGGTCTTTCTCCCCTGGGACACAGCTGGAATTTTGACTGGACAGGGTATTAGGTAGATTCTGTTGTGCCCCATAGAGCTCAAGGCGAAACCTTAAAATATGTTCTTTTTCCATTTTTAAATGCTAGTCACAATTCCTTCTCCCTAATAGCAGTAGCTGATGTTTACCAGATGGGTCCTGTGTGCCAGGCACTTCACAGAGATGATTTTATTGAATTCTGGTCGACATTACTAGATACCAGAATCCCTTTTTCACAGATGATGAAATGGAGGTGCAGAGAGTAGATAACTAATTTTAAGTCACATGGCTGGTAAATTGTGGAACGAGGTCTGAGTGCTTAACTTGTGCTGCCTCCAACTGAGAAAGAAAAAAACCATGCGCTTGGCAGAAAATTTGCAAAACATAAAGAAAAGCCAACTTGTATGTTCTAAAAAAAATTCACAGAAAGTCAAAAATAGTCAAATCATCCATGGTTTCTCTATCTACAGATAACCACCGTTAATATTTTTTCTAGGTACGTGTATGTGTACTTTTTAAAAGCATGAAGTTACTTTAAGTACTGATTTATAGACTGCTTCTCTCCACCACTCTGCATTATATTTTGAATCTATTTTCCAATGTTTCCCACAAATATTTCCCACACCTTGATTTTAAATGGCTGCAAAGTATTTCATTATATAGGAATCCATAATTTACAAAAACCTCTCCCTATTAGCAGAACTTTAGGATGCTTATAAATTTTGTTGTTATAAATAACGCCATGACCAGCAACTTTGTTCAGACATTTTTGCATACAACTCAGAAGACTGCCTGAGGATAGATGCTTAGAAGTGCTATTTCTGCCTCAAAAGGCAAATGCATTTAAAGGCTTTTGGTGTGATTGCAAAAACACTCTCCAGAAGGTTTGCACTAATTTTCTTTCCCACTAGCTGAGTCCCCACTTCTTCATGACTTTGCTAACCCTGTGTAATTCATGTTTTTTTAAACTTTGTAAGTATCCTCAGGTGAAAAGCATTTTTCTTTGATTACTAATGGCATTGGACTCTGCATGTTTATTGGTCCCTTGTTCTTCTGTGAATTGCTTTTATTTTTATTAGGATGTTGGTTTGGATAAACTATTTACATATGACATGAACCTTTTGTTATAAGTGTTGTAGATGTACAACATGCACATTTAGCTTATAATTTTTTAACATATGAAAGTTAAAAATTTCTAGGTAATCAAATTTTTCAATATTTACCTTTACTGTTTTTTCTTTTGGTTTTATGCAGTGTGTTAGAGGTACCCTCCTTTTATAACAATGAATTCTTTTACTCATTTTTAAGTCATTTGTTTGACACATATTCATTGAGTACCACTCTGTCCCTCAAGCTTTCTAGGCATTGGGGACACTTAAGAAAGTAAACAGGTCAAGTTTCTCTCTTCTGTTTGCCTTTTCCATCTATCTGAAATGTATTTTTAAATACAGTAACAGAAAAGGCTCTATGAAGATGCTTTTTCTTGACTAGGTCAGCTGGGGCTCACTGAACACTGCCTTCCATGGAAGGAAAGGATAAAGAAGAGAATTCTGTAATCAAACCAGCATTTTAAAGCTTGAGCCAGATGGCTTTCTGTCCCAGTGGAAGATATATCATCAAGAGACGAGGCTGTAAAATCCAAGAGCCCTGGCCACAGGCTGGCTCATCGCATAGGGGCCATTAAGGCCCTCCTTCCTGAAGCTGGCCCTGGAGGGCAGGTATGGGCCCTCATTTACCATACACACAAGGCTGCAGCCACTGGAGTCATTGGTTGGCTTCTTCTTTGTGCAGTTGATCCTTCAGAGGTGGCTTGGTATAGATGAGAAAGCTTGTGTTAGTCAGCTTTCAATTACTATAACACATACTTGAGAAAATCAACTTATAAAGAGAAAAGGTTTATTTTGGCTCACGTTTTAGAAGTTTTAGTCCCTGATCAAGTGGACCCATTGCTTTGGGGACTGTGGCCCCCAGATGGAAGCATGTGGTGGAGCCAAATGTTTGCCTCATGGTCATGAAGAGAGAAGACAGAACAGGAAGGGGCTGTGCCCTCATTATTCTTTTCAAGGGCACACCTTCAATGACCTGAAGACCTCCCATTAGGCCCCACCCCTTAAATGTCCCACATCCTCCCATTAGCACCACTGTGGGGAGTAAGCCTAACACGTGGGCTTTGGGGAGACACTGAAGATCCGCAGTATAGTACCCGCCCCCTAAGCTGATTATACAGTGGGCTCTTTTTCAGAGTCCTGACCTTCTGAGTCACAGTGGCCAGTTCTTCGCATGAGTTTTCCAGTAAGCACTGGGCACTTCCTCCATGGAAGGGTAATAGCTTTATTATCCTTGGTATTTCTGTTTTCCCCTTTGAGTATTCCTGTCTGTGGGAAGGGTCTTCTTAGTTTTAGGGGAGGCCATCAGTCCCTGGCAGAGGGACAGTACCCCGTGGTGTGCTTTAGGAAACAATCACCACACCCTCTGTTTGTAGCACTTGCCAATTTCTGTGGTATGAATGCTCCCACCTGGTTGCCTTTTACCATACCACAGGATGAATAGCTGCTTCACAGGTTCAGCCGTTGGTTCTCAGGAGCTGTAGGGAGCTGGCTGTGGCACCCTGAAGGCAGG
The DNA here is from genome assembly GCF_047511675.1 of Marmota flaviventris. Lineage (NCBI taxonomy): Eukaryota > Metazoa > Chordata > Mammalia > Rodentia > Sciuridae > Marmota > Marmota flaviventris. The sequence goes on along the minus strand of NC_092498.1, from coordinate 14,160,078 downwards.
CAGAACCTTCCGGAAGGCCTTGCAGAGCCCATGTCAGATGGTAGGGCTGAGCTGCTCTGCAAACATGAGCTCAGTAGAGCTCTGGTGACCTGCTAGCCTTTCAGGGGACGTCTCCGTTTCTTCCTCTTCAGGGTTATTTTCTTTTGTGATTCAGCCTTTTCCCAGCCTGAGTGGGTGTCTGGAACTGGGCATCTTAACAGATGTGGAGTGACCCACTTTCAGTGACAACCTGGAACAGTGGAGCTGATTGTTTTTTTCTATAGTGGGCCCCTGACCTCTCTCCTGGCACTGATTGCCCTCTGCTACTAACTAGCTGTGTGACTTTGGGAAGATCAGTTTCCCTCCCCTCAGACCTCAGTGTTCTGATCTCTAAAATGACAAGATGAGGACCGATGATCTCTGAGTTCCTTTCCAGCCCTAACTCCCCAGGATTATAAGACTCTCTGGATGACAGCAATATTTATAGGAATGATATTACTAAGGCAGTGTTCAGGCTGGCTCACAATCTGTGTGAAGCCAAGAAGAACATGCAAAGTCATCTGGGAAAGAGCTGTTATTTTTGAGTAACATAGAACTCAGTAATAAACACAAATTCCAAAAGAAAAAAAAAAACAGGCCCCATTTCTTAGGTCCAAAAGACTGACAGGTTGAACGATGATAGGGTTAATAGATTCAGTTCTTATGGTCCCCGTGGCTCCAGCTTGAGATGAAAGATCCTCCTGGGAAATCAACAGGAACTCTTTTAGACAGATCAACTCTAAATTATAGAGGGATTATCCAGGTTAAATCTTGCTTTCATGCTTTTGAATGCATCTATTCTGCTTAATTACTTACCTGGTTGACATCTCAGATTTCCTCTATTTTCTTGCAGTCTGCAGGGAATCCCTTTGATGGGAAGGGAAGGTACAATGAAAAGGCAGTGGATTAGAAATCAGGAGACCCAATTTCCATCTGGTTGTAAGACTCCAATACGCCATTTCTCCTGTCTGGGCCTCATGTATCTATTGGAAAATGAGGGATTTGGGATAGATCGGTGGGAAGTACCGGGGCATTTCTTCATGTTGAGGATCTGGGCGGGTCGAGGCTCCCTGCTGTAGATGGGTCCAGGTGTGCTCCATCTGGCTCTTGGTGTTGGTTTTCTGGGATCGGAGGGTGACACTGAGCATGTTTTCCTCTTAGCAATGGTGGGAATGGAAGTACGCGATGTCTCTGGAGATCTAGCCGAGTTGAGGCTCACTGCCACTTCTGCTTGGCAAGTGACTGCTTTGGCAAGCCACTTGGCCAAATCAGGAAGTCCTGAGCAGGGATGTGTGCTCCACTTCTCATGACAAACTGCAAAGTCACCACCGTAGGAGGGGTGAAGAACTGGAAAGGACAGTGCAGCTCCCAGAGAGAACCATACCTTCCTTCTCTCATGCTGTGGTCCTAGGAGAGGAGTCCTTCTCATCTATACAACGGCTTCAAGGCAAGGAACAAAGAAAAGAGCAGGTCGATCCTCTTTTCTGGCCCTGCACACTCCAACCAACCAACTAGCAAGCAGGCAAAACCCAGACAGTCCAGCCACGGTGACAATAGTCGGAACACAGGCAGGAGGGCTGTGGCTTGTGTAGTAAAGCTGGAAATCTTGTTTCAAAATGCTTTCAGTCGTAACCAAGCCTCAGCTGCACAGATGTGAAGTGGGGGTAATACCCCCAACCTCACCCTCAGGTGGCTGTGGGGACTGAGCAGGGAGAGGGCAGTGAAGCTTCAGCTCCGTGCTTGGGACAAGTAGGCATCAGGAGGACATTTCCCACCATGCCCCTCTCTGCCCCTCTCTTTCCTGGCTGGATGCTACAGCAGTCTCCTGTCTGACCCTCCACCCTGCCTCTTGCGGCCCTCCTGGTGAAGCTTGGTACATCCTCTCCTTCCCTATTTCTCTGTCCAAGTTGTGTTTTTCCTTGAAGACTAGCAGGAGTCCCACTTTCTTGTGCTCACAGACAGCCCTCGATGAGCCTTTCTTTTAACATTTGGCATTTGACTGAGTGTGGCTTCATATTGCCTGTGGATGAAGGGCCTGGGCGTTATTCAAGGGCAAGATCCATGTGGGATCCATCTCTATTCCTTCCACTGGCACATTGCTAAGAACTTCTGGGTGCTTAGTGAGTATTTGTTGAACACCTTTTAAAAACGAATCTCTCTCTGCCAAGCTGTCCTTTATCTATGAGATATGACAAGGACAAGAAGACCAGCAGGAAGAACAAGACTCACTGGGACTCTTTGAATAAGAGACCAGACCTGTGCACAAGGTCACTCTCCACTGGAGCCCGGTCCTGGTGATGTGGTCTCAGGTGACCCCCCTGTGCATGAGGAACTGCTGATAAGCTGCTAGACCACTGACTGGCCAGCTCTCAGGCCTGTCTGGAGGTGCATGCTGTCTGACTTCCTGCCAGCCTGCATGCCAAAGGGACTGGCTTTGCAGGCCTGTGGAGTCTGGTCTGGAGTTGGTGTACTGGCCAGCCCCTTCTACAGTAGCAGTTACTCGCTTTGTAGAGCTTGGTCCTGAGGGCGACCTCTTGGGAGGAGTCAGACAGGGAGGTCTGAGAGGTGAAGGCTAAATCAAGATTTAGGGTTGTAAAAATTTGGAGGCGGGGAGGACAGGAAAGGAGGACAGAGCTCTGGCATTTCTTGTGAACTGTTTAGAGATACTTATGTCCCTGGCTCTATTCTGTCTTTGTGAATGACATCACTCTGCCCTCAGGAGTTCAGGCCCCAGACCCAAGCGCTCTCCTCTGTGTCACCTCCTACCCCCCCCCCATTCTGTCCCTCGTGTGAGATTCACCTGTGTCCATTCCCTCATGTCTTTTCAGGGCTCCCACAATGCCTTTCTAGCTACAGAGCCCCCCTGCAGCTCCTCTCCCTCCCTACAACCCATTCCATGTGTTACCAAAGCCAGACTGATGTTTTAAAAACCTAAATAAAGTTCTATCACTCTCCCACTCAAAACCCTCAAATGGCCTCAAGTTTTACCTAGAATAAAAGCCAAACTCCTTAATATGGAAGACAGTATGGCAGTTCCTCCCCAAACTGAAAACAGAAATACCGTATGATCCAGCAATTCGACTTCTGGGTATATGCCCAAAGACCTGAAAGCAGGGTCTTGAAGAGATAGTTATATACCCAGGTTCAAAGTAGCATTATTTGCAATAGCCAGAAGGGAGGCCCAACCCCAGTGCTCATGAGTGGGTAAATGGATAAACAAAATGCCCCATGTGCTTACGATGGAGCATTTCCTTTCTTTTTTTGGAGGGTGGGGTGGGTACTGGGGATCGAACCTAGGGGCACCCTATCACCGAGTGACATCCTCAGCCTTTTCTTTCATTGTTGTTTATTTTGAGACAGGGTCTTTCTATGTTGCCCCAGCCAGCCTTGGATTTGCCATCCTCCTGCCTCAGCCTCTTGAGAGGCTGGGATTCTGGGTGTGGCCATTGCACCTGCTGGAATATTTCCCTTCTTAAAACGGAGGGAAGTTCCAACATTACAACATAGAGAAACCTTAAGGACCTTATGCTAAGTGAAGTAAGCCAGTCGCAAAAGACAGATGCTGTGTGATTCTGCTCACATGAAGGGAAATAATTGCTCCACTTAGAGAGGACAAATTCAGAGAGACAGAAAGTAGAATGGCAGATGCCAGGGAAGAGGGAGGAAGGGGGACTCTTGTTTAGTGGGAGTAAAATTTCAGTTTTTCAAGACATAAAGCATTCTGGAGATTGGTTATGCCATGACGGGAATGAATAACTATGACTGAACTGTATGTACACTTAAAATGGTTAAGATGATAAGTTTTATGTCATGCATGTCTTCCCACAATTAAAAAAAATCATTCATCCTTTCCTCAGTCTACAGGTCTCTACCTGGTCTGGCCCTCTCCTAGTGAGTTTCTCTTTTCTTTTTTTTTGGTGGTGCTGGGTTCAATCCCCAGCACCTTGTGCATACAAGGCAGGCACTGGACCACCTGAGCCATGTCCCCAGCTCCTCTCTTCTCCTTCTTGAGGACTCTAAGCTTCTCGGTATTTGTGGTTCCACAGGCCTTTTCATGTCTTCTCCCAGAAAAAATATTTGCATGGCTGATGCTTTCTCAGGGGTGAGGTCTTAGCTCAGAGGTCACCACCCTGATTGTCCTACTTACCCCATTTGGCTTTCAGAATCTCGTTGTCTTTAAGATGAATTATGTTCCTGTCTGTGTCCCTAACCTGTCCCCCAGCAGTGGGTGGAGCACTTGCCACAGGACAGGTGCCCCCCAGCTGCTGGGCGAAGTATTTCCTGGTGCCTATTTTTGGGTGGCTACAGAGAGGGCACCACACTGAGCTCTTCCTCACTGTGGGTCTGGGTCAGGCTGACCCAGCTTTGATTTCTGGTCCAGTCTGCTGTGATCAGCGATGGAAATTGGCCCCATGTGAGACGAACAAAATTAATTGACCCTCCTAAGGATTAAATTATTAACTTGGAATCCAACATATTTTTATTGGATTTCTCTTATGCTTGAGGCCTTAGGGAAGGGGCAGAGAGTTATGAAGATGAATGAGACACAGGTTCTGCCTCACAGAACTTCTTCCAGTTCGACACAATGAAGATGTGAGTAGCCAGGCCATGGTGATGGCAGTGGTGGCGAATGGCATGAGAGGGCTTGGAGCGAGGCGGGTGATGCTTTCCACCATCAGCCTCCAGAAAGGCTCCAGAGAAAGGCTGTGCGGGGAGGTGAGTGGAGAATGTGGGGGGATTCTGCCAGGTAGGGGATGCCTGGATGGTGACACAGGAGCAAACCTGGAGATGTGGACGGGGAGGACAGGGCAGGCCGCAGTGGTGCCTGGGATGACCTGGTAGGGCCAGTCCTTTGGAGCCAGAAAGCAGAGGGCTTGGAGTGCCTGTTCATGGCATGGCCAGCGTTCAGTAACCCTGGGGTGGTCAGGAGCAGAGGGTGATGAGATAGGAGCTGAGCTTTACGAAGATCATTTGGGAATGGCAGGTGGGTGGCGGGGTGGGTGGCAAGGCTGGTGGCAGTGCCCCAGTTAGACCCAGTTGCCCTTCTGGTGAAGAGGGAGAGGGGGGCGTGGCCTGGGTAGGAGGGACTGGCGGAGGGCGAGAGGGCCTTCTGAGGTGCCTTGGAGAAGCTTGACAGGTCTGTGTGGACAGCGTGCGATGGTGAGAGAGCAGGAGGTGCGTGCTTGTGTCTGAGTGTTGTAGCTGAAGTGTGGTGTGTGTGTATGAGAGTATGGTTTGTGAGAGGGTGTGTATGTGTTGAGAGCGAGACTACATATGCATGTGCCCGTGTGGTATGTGTGAGTGACAACGGGTGGTATGTATCAGGGTGTGTGCGTGCTGTGTGCATCAGAGTGTGGGGGAATGTGTGGTTGGGTAAGAGTGTCTGGGGTATGTCTGTGTGTGGTGTGTGAGTGTGTGAATGTGTGTGTGTGTCAGAGTGTGTGTGTGAGGAGGTACGGTTGTGTGAGTGTGTGAGCATGGGAGAGTGTGTGGTGTGTGTGTCAGAGTGTGAATATATGCTTTTGGGCATGAGAATGTGTGTGAGCGTGTTTGTGGATGTGCGAGTGTGTGGTGTGAGTGTGTGTTTGTGTGCAATGCAGGCAGAAGGGGAGGGATCTTCCCGAGCTCAGCAGCACGGCTCCCTTGCCAGGAGCTCATCTCCAGCTGCCCTGCAGTCAGGTGCCAGCAGCCGCCCTTGCCACCTGCCGGGCTTGGCCGGGTCCCCTAGGATTCCCCTTTCCCTGCAGGAACCACGGAGCCGCCCGGCACGGGAGCAGGAAGTCATTTCCTTTTGGAGCTTGACGCGTGACACCTCATGCCCTGTAGCTTCTGCTCGCTGTTGTCCTGTCCCTCCCTCCAGCCGCCACCTCTCCGCTTGTTCTGTTCTTGTTGAACATCCCTCAGCTGTCCCTGGGCTCCGTGGCCTGGCTGTCCTTTGACCCCCACAGGGCCTGCTGGCACCTCGTCTGCGCTGCTGCCGCCACGTGATGTACCCTGGGCTTTTCTGGTTCCAACCGCTGCCCACACCTGGGCTGGCACCTGAGCAGTCTGCGCAGAGTGAGTTGATGCTTAATAAGTATTTGCGGAATATTTTAAAAACAAGCAAATTGAGCCCAGCTAAATACATGTGCTTTTTTACCACCACTGCCTATGGGGACTCGGGGAATGCTCAGCCCATTATAGAATGTTGACATCTAATTTCGTTTTTTACCAATGTGGAGTTCGAAAAGAATCTTACCGTTCCCGTGGCACCAATACTAGCATTTCATTTCATTAATCAAAATGGGCAACATCTGGTTGAATTTAGTCACTGCAAAAGATGGGGACCGGTTTTGAAATCATGATTTTAAGAGGCGGCATTGTGTGGCTAACTCAGCATTTGGATGTGTTTTCATAGGAGTGGAGAATGGTGCTCCAGAGAGCATCCGCAGGGGAGGCAGATTTCCCATCTTTTTGTGGGTGAAGGATTGGCCGTGAGCGTGCTGCCCAGCAGGCGTGTGGATGCAGCACTTCACTAGCAAACCAAGTCCATTTCCTGCAGAGCATTTTATGGCAAATTCACACAGCCAGTTCTTGCCAGAAATAGATTCCCTTCAAAGTCGAGGTTTTAAAGCAGTGTGTCAGCTGGCTTTTGCTGCGGGATGACCAACCATAAAGCCCACCGTGGCTTTTGATCATCATGACTTCTCTAAGGTCTTGGGGTGCTGTGGCTCTGATCTGGGCCCAGCTGGATGGCTGGGCTCATTCCTGCATTTGTAGACTGAGGGAGGCTGGCTTGGGGTGTCATGTCTGGGACAGTTCTTCCTGCCAGGACCAGCAAGTTGGCTGCTACCCCCAACAGCAGGGATGGAGATGCAGGATCCCACATGGGAACATCTAAGTTTCTTGAAGTCTGGGCTCGAAACTGCCACATGACACTGGCTTAAACAAGTCATAAGACTGAGCCCAGATTCAAAGGGGTGAGGAACTAGCCTGCTTTCTCCATGAGGGAGACTCCAGAGTCACTCTTACGTATCATCTAATGATGCGTCCATCAGTGACAGACTGCATCTATGACAGTGGTCCCATAAGATCACAATGGACCTGAAAACCTCCTATGGTCCAGTGATGTCATAGCCATCGTCTGTTGTAGCACCACGTGTTACTCTGGTGTAGAAAATCTGCTTTGCCGATTGTTGAGGACTGGAGCACACAGGGTTGGGTGTGGTGTGTGACACCTGAGGAGGCCAAGAAGCCACTGTGTTGCTGGCTTATGTATTTGCCATTGTAGACTTTCTCGTGCTTTTAGAGTTCCCTCTTTCTGCTGATAACAAATTGCTGTGCTATGCCAGTTGAGTCTGCCACTCTTCTCCAGTGTTCCAAGAGGCGGGGTGAGCCATTGTACCCCTCGGCCTGGGTTTGTGTAAGTGTCGTCTATGGTGTTCGCAAAGCAACAAGAAGGCCTGAGGATGTACTGCTCGGAATTATCCTTGTTGTTAAGTGATGTGGGACTGTATGGCAAGGGAGGGAGTGACGAATGGGGACCATTAAAGAATCCACTCCTGGTTGGGCAACAGCGTGTTCCGCATGTGTCTGAGACAATCAGTTTTACAGAGGTGAAATCAAGTGACAGTTTAGTGTTTGGAATTAGGCATGATCTGAATTAGAAGGAAACTGAGAGGAAATCAAATCCTAGCTAAACCTCTAATTTTACCAAGAAATTTGCAGCTCAGGTTACGGAAGCAACTTGCTCAGGGTCCTTAGGTGACCAGTGACTGTACCCTTGGAGCCCTGTTTTTTCTCTGAGTATGATTCTCTTTCACAGGCACAGTACTCATATAGTTCATATTTTCTTTTGTGATTTTTCCCTTTAATAAAATCAAGAAAACATAACAGCAGCATCATTTTTAGTACTAAGTCGGTTCATGAAAGTAAAATATGAGATGCGCAGAGTCACAATGTCGTTTTCAGATGTGTTGCTGTGTTTGGTGATTGATTCAGAGGAGTACAACAGAAGCACGTTACTGTCCGAGGGAGGCAGCTCCGTGCCACGGCCGGGAGGCACCTGCATTGCAGCATCTTGCCCTGACTTTCCCTGTGTGACGGTGTCAACGCTGCAGTGTTGGTGTTGGGGACCTTTGCCAAGCAGCGAGGCGCAGGAGGAAGCCGAGCTGGGGCAGGACCTGGGTTCTGCTGTTGCTTTGCCACCGGCAGCTGGCAGTGGGCTTGGGTGCTTGGTTTTTCTCTGGTTCTTTTTTACTCAGCCTAAAAATGATGGGTTGGGCTTGATGGACTCTAAGATCAATTTTAAGATAAGATTCTAGTTTTTATATCAGTGAGAGCAATTACACGGATTTTCACTGTTATAAATAAAGATTACTTTGGGCTGCATTTGACAAGATATCCTCAGATAAATGATTTATATAAAGTAACAGCTATTTATCTTTTTCATTTAAAAATAGAAATTTGGAACTCAGAGTCAAGGGGTGATAAGATGGAGATGAGTGTCATCAGGTCCAGACTTCTACATTTCTGCTCTGTCATTCTCAGGACATGACTTTCACCTTCAAGGTGACCTCAAGGTTGCCTCAGGGATCAAAATGACTGCTGGTGCTCCAGTAATCATTGCCATTTAAAAAGTCAGCAACAGGGAGAAATTGGGGCCAGAGGATAAAGTATTTGTCTCCCCCCTTTGGAAAAACTTCTCATTCTGAAATACGTTTAGATTTATGGAAAAGTTGTAAAGATAGTACACATTTCTCATGCATCCTTCATCCAGCTTTTCCTAACATTTACCTCTTCTATGAACCATGATATGTTGATCAAAACAGTATGATACTATAACCTTCATCATCGTGGTCTTTATTAGGATTTTACCAGTTTTTAAACTAGTGTCTCCTTTTGGCTCCAGGATCTAGTCCTGGATCCCACATTTCATCTGATCATTACGCCCTCCTAGTCTTCTTCAGTCTGTGACAGTTTCTTCATCTTTCCTTGATTTTCATAACCTTCATAGGTTTTTAGAGTATTGGTCAGGTATTATCTAGAAAGTTTCTCAGTTTGGGTTATCTAATGGTCTCTCAGGATGAGGCTGGCTTATTGGTTTGAGGGCAGAATTACATAGAGGTGAAGTCCCTGTCATAGAAGATACATACTATTATGTCTCATGGCTGATCACAGTGACCTTGATCACTTGCCCAAGGTGGCGTCTGCTAGGTTTCTCTACCGTCAAATAACTGCCTTTCCCATTTCTGGCCATCCTGGTTCCAAGTCAGTCTCTAAGTTTGACTTATACTCCAGGGAAGGGGGACTAAGTGCCAGGACCTGAAGCCCCCTCCTATGAAAGTCACAGCCCTGGAAGTGCTGCACAGAACCTATGCTCTGGTGGCAAGGATTTAGTGTAGCGTGATGAATGGGGAAGAGTTTTATGGGGTTAGGCCGCTTGAATTCACATCACAGCTCGGCCACGTTAACCGTATGAATGGGGCAAGTCACTTCATTTCTTGGTGTCTTAGTTTGCCTTTTAAAAATAAAAAGGGAATAATAACTCTGCTTCTCACAGGTTATCATGAGGTCAAGTCAGTTCCGTATGTAGATTCAAGTTGAGCTTAACTCAGTTGCTGCGATCGTTAGCTATTGGCACAATCATATACTATGGCCACATTTAGCTGTGAGTGAGGCTGGCATTTAGTTTTTTTTTTTCTTTAGGTCTAGGAAGCAATAAACCCAGCTAGCTAAAAATTGAGATGCTGTTACTAAGGAAGAAAAGGCAGACTGGATATTCCGAGACAGCCAGCAGCATCTGCCATAGGCACTCAAGATCTGGGCCACTAGACTGATAGTAGGTGGGACTGTGGTATGATCACTTTTCCCAAGTGTGCATCTCCTTGGACAGGATCCACACTGCTCTCCAAGTGGTCACTCTAGGCCCAGGAGAGAAGCACAGGCTGCACCAGAAGAGAGCTAAGAGGTCACAGGAACTAAGGGTGTCGCTGGCTGTACTCGATCACAGGGGTGGGGGGCACTCAGCTTTCCTCTGTGCCTCAGTGGGGACAGGTTTCAAGGGTTCAGTCCAGCACTGTCGGTGGAAGCAGCATTGTGTCCACTTGGGAGTGTCTGACATATTGACTTTCTTTAAAACCTTTGATCTTTTTAAAGGGAAGGCGGCTCCTTTGGAATGGTTTCATGAGAGATGGGGTGGGCTGGACGGCTTGGAGAAGACCAGAGCCACCTGTATCCTCTGTTGACAGGAGGGGCTAAGAAAGAACAGGGGCCGAGGGCTAGATCACTTCAAGGCCTGTCTGGGTTTTCAGTCTTGAAAGGCAAACACAAAGAGAAAAACCAAGGGCAGATGGGATCCCAACCCTGCAGTCAGAGCTGGAGCCCGGCCTGGCCGTGGCTGCCCCCCTGAAGTTAATTCTGGCAGAGTCATACCTGTCACATGATATTCTGTTTGGAGAGTGATGGTGTTAAAGGTCGTGGCCAGTAGCTTGCTCTGTGGCCCTGAGCTAGTCATTTAACCTTTCTGGGCACCCATCTCTTCTCTGTAAAATGAGGGTGCTGACCCACATGATCCGCCATCCCTTCCAGCAAAAGCAGCTCTGGGCTCTTTGCCCTGCACTTAGGGCACGTGGACCCAGTCGCCTGACACAGTATCCAGAGCTGCCCAAGAACACTGCACCCTGTCCTTCAATGCGGGCTTAAGAAATCACCTTTCTTGCCCATGATCCATTACCCACAATGCCCTTCAGCTCAGTGCCAGGAGTGCTGCTTCCCGCACGTCTGCAGGTCAGGTTCTATTTGAAATGCCAACTCTGTAGCTCATGTGTGCCTTTAATCACGTCACCACGTACAAGGTTCCTGGATCTATGTCACTGACGTCTCTTGCTCTGTTTTATACCTTTGATCACAGAAGGTGCCTGACATGCCCTCTCACGACGGGCTCTCTTCCAATCCCTTAAACTGAAAACACTTTGCAAAATGCCCATGTCTGTGCTGTCCTCAAATGCATAATTAATGAATACGGTGTAGCTGGATTCCTGAAGAAGTGCAGCCCTGGCAGGGCTGTGAGCACCTTGGGTGGCTTCTGCCAAGGCCAATTTAGTGGCATTCTGTGGGCTCCTTCCCATCATGCCCCAGGGAAACAGATATGTCCTGCTGCTCGGAACACAGACCAGCTTTTTACCCTACCGTTTTACCCCTACATTTCTGTAAAGATCACAAAATCCCTTGGCTTCCTTTCATTCTTTTGTGTACCCACTTGCTCTGAGAACTTACTGTGGCCAGGCTCTTAGAGAGCACTTTGAAGTCAAGGTATCTTTTCCACATATATTTTCATTGCATGTTTGTTTTTTATGACATCCAGTGAGATGGCCAGGACAGAGACTAGGAATCTGAGTCCCAGGCAAGTCATGCACTTTGTGTATGTTAGTGGAGAGGGTCCTCTACCTAGAGAACTGTCTTCTAATCTAGGAGAGCTGACAGTTCCCACTTTTGACTTGGTGCAATTTAGTTCTTCTGGTGACCTTGAATTCAACTTCATGGCCTTTACTTGGAGAAGGTCCCTAGATCTTAGAGAATGGGAACCAGAGCTACTCTGCTTGTGTACCTGGTCTTGGGGACTGTAGCATGTGTAACTGTAATTCAAAACTGAGGAACTTTGAATCAAGTATTCTGTTCCTTAGATTTTGCTTTGATTTCCTCTTTTTAAAAAAAGTCCCTCTGGGATATTTTCTTGAACCTTTAATTCATCTAATTAATATCCCGACACATGGCTTTTGGGGTGATGTGGACTCTGACTGACCCAGTCATTCCCACAATCAGCCAAGAACCATTTGCATGATTGCTTCTTACATTTCTTCAGATTTATTGAGGTCCAGTCACTTGCAGAAAATGCTGGTGATACAAACATGAAAATGACATTCATCCTGGTCTCCCGAGGCTCACAAAGATTATTGGAGCTATTAGAAACCTTAGAGATTCCAGCGATTCTCCCTCATTTTGGTTTTTAAACTTTTGCATGGTATGTCAGTAATGTTTAGCAATATTTGTATAACTCTGAATTAAAGAAAGAAAGAAAAATTCACCCACAGTTTTTTCTCTGCCAATTCAAGCTGTTTATAATAGCCCATGTTCTCTTCTACTTTGTGTCCACATGAATACATAATTTCTTTTTGCATGAATTATGATTTTCTTCAATATTATACAAATCTTTTTCACATTGTTGCACAGATACAACCAGGTGTCTGTGGGTCTGTTTTGTGTGCTTTGTCTCCTTTACTACTGGACACTTAGCTTTCTACATTTTTGCCATTATACAGCTACAATAAACATTGTATTTTTGCACATAACTTTCAAATTCTTTTGGACTATTTCCTCCGTCTGGGTTTCCTCTAGTGTGATTACCAGGTCAGAGACTGAACATTTTCGTGGTTCTTGATAGATACCATCACATTGTTATCCATATGGTTGTATTAATTTATTGTGAGTTAATTTGTTGTGGCCTGAATTGACCATGGGTAGGGTCCCTTCCTTTTATAACAAGGAATTCTCTTCTGGAAGATTGAACCTTGTTCCTTTCATTATAATTCTTCTCAATTCTTTCTCAGTTGTGAGGTGACCAAGGATGAGATCGGGAATAAGTGACCTAACCTGAGAGCACCTCCTGCTGTTCATCTGTAGATGAGGTGCATCAGTTGTTTCGGGTCACTCTGAGGATGGAACAAGAGAACTCATGGAATTGCTCTGTAGAGGATACAAAAAGAAGCCATTATAGACAATGCAATTGATTGCCTCTTGGGTTCCCAGAATGACTGCCACCTAGTCCTCACTAGCTGACAAGGACTCTGCAGTCCATGGCTATACCAGGGTGGAGGCCAATGCATATGCTAATGGGGAGAGGTCTGGAAGTGCCTAGGATAGAACTAATCCCAGACCAGTCCCTGTTGGTCAGGCCTTCATCTCACAGCATGGCTCCCTAATTACCCACATTATCACAGGTCCCGTGCTGGGCCCTCACACACAAGGGAAAGTCAGCATTCATCTGTCAATGAGTGCCACGTGTCGTATTGCTTTCTAGTTCACTCTCTAAGTGGCTAATCTATAACTTATGAATGGGCCAGTGCTTATTACAGGTTCAGCCTTCATACACTCACACATTCTAAATATGAAATAAATGTTCAAAGTATAACTCTTTACCTTTTTAATCTTCTAGTCTACTGTTAGCTCCTTAATATTGTCAACTTTAAAATAACTAATGTTTTAGCATTTTCACTATGTGATTGTATTATGTGCATTATCTTATTTTATCCGCATGATAGTACTGTAACGAGGCAGCCCTATGGAGTCCCTCTTATCGATTGGGAAACAGTCTGGGAGCTCTAGTAACTTGCCCACACTCACCCAGCAGGCAATTGATGGAGGGGGGTTAGAACTCAGGTCGTTTTTTTGAGGAATATTGGGGATTGAACCCAGGGGCACCTAACCCTGAACCAGTTCCTTAGCCATTTTTCATATTTTATTTAGAGACAGAGTCTCCCTGAGTTTCTCAGGGCATCAATAAGTTGCTTAGGGCTTTGCTAAGTTGCTGAGGCTGACTTTGAACTTGAGATCCTCCTGCCTCAGCCTTTTGAGCCACTGGGATTACAGGCATGTGCCACTGTGCCCAGCAGAACTCAGGTCTTTAAAATATTCAGCTCTTTTGAGTCTCAGGCTGGGCTTGACCAGACCCATGCCCACAACTTGCTTGAAGCAGGGACACATGACCACATTTGCTGGGCCTCATTCTCCTTTGTGATACTGCTTTCTGAGAGATGCTTGCATGCAGAGGGGAGGGCTGTGTGTCGGGGAGAGCCAGGTGATGGGCTCAGAGTGCACCTGGTTGAGGAGGGCAGTGTGCACATATGTGAATGTGGGCCAGGGGAATATGTGCCTGCAATTATCACTTGTTTGTTTCAATAAGTATTGTCAAGTACCTACTATGTGCTAATGCTGGGACTATGACCATTTGCTATGGGCATGCTCTATTCTGAGTATTTCAGTAGGTGTTTATATACCTTGTCTCCATTCTTCCTAAGCAATGCTGTAAGTTAACGCATTGCTCTTTTACAGATGAGGCCTAGAAAGATTAAATACCAGCCTCAGAGTTACAGAGTTGGAAGCAAGAGTCTAACTAATAGGACAATGAGCATGAAATTGTTTATTCCCTCATTTCATTCATTCATTTATTCATTCATTCATAAATGTGTATTGAAAGCCTGTGCTAGGTGCCAGCCGCAGTGTTAGGCACTGGGTTAAAGAGTAACCTTTGATTCACTGCCTCCAGGGAGGATGTTAATAACGTTGCATAGTAAATACCAAATTCCACGTCTCTGTTCATGAGGGGAGTGTTAAGAAGTGTTTTTAAACTTGAACTTAAGTTGGGAGGTTTATTTTATTTTATTTTTTTTTGAAAGGAAACCAACAAAACTGTCTTAGACACACAGTGCTGCAGAGAGCACAGGGCTGAACAGTGGCCCCTGGAACACAGCAAGAGTGACACACAGGGCCCTGCAACCTCAGAAAGCGGTGCTTGCCCCTAATTAGGAGAGAAGGGCTGGTTGCCGAGCCTCCTCAGATGTCACTGCCAAGACTCTGCTGCCTCCCAGCAGTGTAGAAGGACCTGTGGAGGTCCACAGGGGAGGACCTGGGAAGAAGGCACAACCGGATGTATGGGCACAGGAACAGTTACCTACCCCCTCGGCCACGTGGGGGGAAGGGGAGGGGGAGGTGGTTCTGAGATGTGGAAGGTGTAGTGCTGCTAGTTTGCTGTACATAATTATGTGTGAGTTCCATCCCAAAGCAGAGATAGTCATTGTCAATTAATTCTTTTGTTCTGCTCATTAAATCCTAGTTAAATTATTCCTTGTGGTATTTTTTTATAGATGAGATGTGTACAGATGTATTGTGGTATGTGTGTGTGTATGAGCTCGTGTGTGCGAGCACCTATGCACACTGATATGACTACTGAAGTGTAGATTCAGTATGACCATTAAAGCCCTGAAGTGGGGGACAGCTAAGTCTCCCACATTGCACTTGACCCTGGGGATCCAGGGATGAATAGGATATAGATTTTCCACGTATGAAACTCTAAACAGGTGGATACTGTAATGTGGACTGTAAGTCCCTTGAAGGTAATGTCATGAGTGAGTTTGTATCTCCAGTATCTAGCAGTTCCTGATATTAAGTTAATCCTCAATAATTGTTTCTTGATTGAGTTGAATGATAATATATAACATGTGGAAACAGAATGGAACCAGTCGCTTACTCCCTTGTCACCCTGTCTCCAAGCCTACCTGTCTCAGGTTTTTAGGGAAAGCTTCATTGAGGAGGGGGTATTTCAGAAGGATCTTAAAGACTGGACTATGGTTGTGACTGGGGACATGGAGATACCAAGAAGATAGCTTGTCTGATGTGAAAACCTTGCTATCCTCACAACACTTATTGGAAGCCATTCAGTGCTGGGTAGCTCGCGACTAAAACACTCAGGGATCACTCCAGGGGAACTGGGCTGTGTGAATAACCACGAGAGAGAGAGAGAGAGAGAGAGAGAGAGAGAGAGAGAGAGAGAGAGAGAGAGAGAGAGAGAGCTGACTCCTTTTATTGAGGAGAAGCCATTTAAATGAGGCAAGGGTCAGGTTTTAGGGGGCTGAGTCTAGCTTCGTGATGTCTGCTGTCAGCAGGTTGACTGACATCTAGGTAGGCCACCCCAAGGGCATAGTAAGAGAAGGGGATCCCAAATAGGGCAAGGGGTAATATCACAAAAGAACAGGTGAGCGTAGCTCCACCCATGGGGATGTAGGAAGGCACGCCCATGCACGAAGACACAGTCGCTGGACCCTAAAGATCGGGGCTACTGCCTGAGTTACCTAGGCAACCAGATCACAGAGGGACCAACGATGCCACACCAATCAGAAGAGGAGACAAACACGGTCGCGTGCTAGTCGGCCTCCCATAATTCAGCAATGACTTAGTCCAGGGATCATTTGCTTCTGAATATCAGCCTCAGTCAATCTAGAAGGTGTGCTGAGGGAAGGATTCCGAGGTCTTATATGATGCTGGGTTGATTGGCCATGCTCACTATGCTGTGTCTGTGGGGGGCTCTGGTGGCAATTCTAGCACACATTATCCATTCTCTTATAAATATCCGAGTTCTTAAACATAACCCGTACTCCTTACTTTTGCCTTAACTCCATATCTAGGGGTAAAGAAATATATCCTGGGTAGCTGGGCCTGGCGATGTGTTGGTCCCCAATTCACATAAGCGAAAGAGACCATGCAGGTGGGAGAATTGGTCTCTACCTCCCTCATCAGTCAACTTCCCATCACAAAACATTTCTCATCAGAGGGAATGGACAGAATAGGCTCTGAAGAGATCCTCCTGGAAGCACTCTCTTGAAACACATTAATTATCAGAAAGAAGTTATGCATTGGGGAAGACATAGGAACAGAAACAGTCTAGCAGTATTCACTTTGAAATACTTAATCATTTCTTCTAGAATCACTGAGGTATGAATTGAACTGGAATATAAATTTCCAGATTTCTTAAGCTTTATTTTAAAACTTAAAAAAGAATGTGGAAATAATTGTAGACAGGATTGCAGGATCCTCTTTCTCTGTGAGCAGCTTGCTCCAGCCATTATTTAAGGTGTTGTTGGTGACGTGTTGTCACCACCATTGGGTTAAACATTGCATTTTCTTTGTAACACAAATGTCCTTCTTGGCATGGGCTGCTCGCCCCTGCGCTGGCTGGCTCCATGTTGTTCAGGTCTTTATCCTGAATCCTTCTTTGATGGCAGCAGTCACTTTGCCAGCCTTGAGCAGTAGTTTTTTTTAGTTTGTCATTTTCTGTGTATAATTTCCTGTGCCCTCCGAAATCATATAAGGTAGCTTTGCTGGAATTTTGTCTAGAGAGCAACTCTGGAGCCTCTTTCCACTTTGGGTTCTTATCTGGCTTTTGCTTAGTTGAGGTTTCTCTGTAAGGGCCTCCGGGTGATTGAGGTATTACTGGGCTGCAAGCCATTGACTGATTTTGTGAGTGAGCCCTCCAGGTCAAACTGGAAACCACTGGTTTAGAGAGTAAGACTCCAGACTGGAATTGCCACAGAGGGAGCCCTACTTGCTAGAATGTGCTTAGCTTCTCAGAAGTTTGGAAGAAAAGACTCCCCTCCAACCCACCCCTCAATAATCTAAGGATTCAGTTTCTTGGATAAAGTGCTGTATGACTATCAGAAAATTGCAAAAGTTAATACAGGATATGAAGTGTTAATAATAATTTAGGCAACCCAGTGGAAGCATTTGTCAAATGGAAAAAAAAGAATACATTTTGAAAAAAGGCATTCTTTTGGTAAATTAATGTTTTTTTCTTTTCCTTCTGGGGGACAGGAGGGGAGGAGAGGCTTTTTGATAACAAGTCTTCATTTGAAATGGTTGCATAAATTAGTCAGCCAGCAAGTCCTTCAGCGTGGACACAAGGTGCTAATGCTGTAATATGCAATGTCACTTGCAGCTAATCCCTTTATTGATTTTTTTTCCCTCTGAACTTGCTGACAGCAAAAGATTAGGTCTAGAGAAATAGTTGCAGTTCAGGTTCTATTTGACAACATTTAGAATTTAAAATGACCTTTAAAAGAGAAAGGGCTGTAGGGAGTGGGATTTAAGTGGTTAGGGACAGGGAGAGGTGTGAAGGGTGAGGTTGAGGGGCATGCCTTTCTAATGCTGGTGTCAGAGCAGGCCTCCTGCACAAGTGTCCTCTGTCCCCAGGGCCACATGAGAGCCCAGGGCCAGGCTGACCCTTGGCCAATTTGCAAAGGAGATGAAGTTTGATTTTGTGCTTTTAGCCTTTAATGTACTTTACTCTCTTCTCCCACCAGCTCCTTCTTTGTCTCTTGGTCCCTCTGGTTTGTCTAAACCCCCATCATCACACACACTTTTGGTGACCTTTGCTGGTAACCTATCACCATTGTTCCTCCCATCTCAGCCCATTTGTAAGAGGAAAATAACCTAATTAAACCGACTTCACGTGTAAATAGCTGGTGGGCTTTGACTCTCCATGAAGCAAAGCCTGGAAAATGTATGGAGGAGGTGTCCTGTTTTCCTTCATGCTTATCAGTGTGTCAAAATGGTAGAGGGGAGAGAAAGTCTGTGTGGTTTTTAAACTTTTGAATCTAATAGAAAATAAATGGATGCAGAAGCATGCCGGTCATTCCAACCTGGTGCTCTGCATGCTGCACCTGGAGGCCATGTTCTCTTTCTTCCTTTAGTTCTTCACAGCAACAAAATTAATACTGTATCAGTGGACTTAATTGCCAAATTGAGAGACTTGGTCATTCTTTAGGAATGATTTTACCTTGGTATATCCAAATGCAATGGGTTGTACTGGAAGTATTATCCTTTTACTTTTAATATTTCTAATACTATCTTGCAAAGGATAATAGTGTCTCTATTAGCTCCCAAATTTTGTAATTAATAGTTACTTTGGTGTAGTCTAGGACTTATCACCTAATTCCTCTGACCCTCAGTTTCTTTGTCTATGAAATGAGAAATATAACCAAATGTCTTTAAGGTAAATTCCAACTCTAACATTTTAGATTTTATTATGCATGGCTTTCTGGTGCTTCTAAATCCCATTTCAAAAGGGCTCCACATAAGGAAAATTCCATCCATTCATCCGTCCATCCACCCATCCACCATCTACCTGGACCCACCATCCTCCTACCCATTTCTCACATGGCAAAAATGATAGTGAACTGTCTAGGGTAGGATGTTGAGAATTTTAAAGTCATAGAAGGTATGATCCTTTCTCTATGGAATTTACTATTAATATTAGATAAAATTAGAGATATACAGTAGACTAGAAAATCGTTCAAGTTTGTATCACTGTAATGATGTGCTCATAAATGTACTTTTAAACCTATGATTAAATTGTAGACCTTTTGAGACCTTAACACACAATAAGTTCTTCATACTTTGTTAAAACTCACGATAAAGTATATACAGTAGGCATATGCAATACAGGGGTGACCAGTGTAAACCTGCTGACTAGGGAAGGGTAGATGTAGGATGATACAGGAGGGACTCAGTGTAGACTGGTTTCCCAGAAAAAATTTTTGAGATGAGTGGGTTGGGAGGTTGTATCCTATACTCTAGTTCTAGAAGGATGCTACTCATTAACATAGCTTTTCTTTGCAAATGAATGTACTGGTCATTTCAAATCTGCAATTAGTCTTAACTGTCAATGCCAATACTGAGGGTGACCCTATGTTGAGGTTCACAGCCAGGAGTGGGGACCAGCAAGCATCCCTCTTCTACCACTGGGCCTCATCATGCTAGACTACATCCTCATTTTCTAAACTCTTGGCAAATCTTCCTTCCTGGGCACTATCCTGTCCACGATCTGCATCCCTTTCTCTAGAATCATGGTGCCATCAGCTGTCCAAGTAGGAGATTCAAATCAGTCCAGAGTCCTGCTGCTAGAGTCCACCCAGCACTTGGTTCCCTTGCCTGTTAACCGTCTAGTGAACACTAGAGACAGTGATAGTTGGACCATTGGTCATTCTTACGTAGCCTAGACCTTGAATTGGGTAGTCTTTCCATGGGACCTGCTTCTTCTTCATCCACACCCTTCCCAATTAATTTATTCCAGAAGTCTTGAAGCTGGACCTACAAGAATTATGACACAGAGAAAGAGTTAGCAAGTAGAGGTTTTGGGGACTTGGGAAGTCAGGGTTTTGGAACCAGGCAAGTGTCCTGGACACCAGGAGAGACTCAGGCCTGCTTGCTGGACAGTGGTCTCAATACTGAAAAGACCTGTACAACTAAAGACACTCTGTGGGCAGCTAGGAAGCTTTCCAGACTCTTTCTTCTGGGTTCAGGTTCAATTCTAGAGCATGCATGGTCCACTGGAAATCATGCAGGTAAGAGGAAAGAAAAGGGTCACCTGACGGCAAAGAGTCAGTGAGGGAAATGGAAAAGATGATGTGGACCTTGGCATTGAGTGGTCAACGTGTTGAAATGGTATTCATCAAAGCATTGAAATAAGTCAGGGAAATGATAGGTCCAAAGGACATTGCAGGCCTTAATTTTGTCAGATATTTTTACCAGAGAATTATTAGTTTGAATGGATGAATCTGTGCAGCATCCCAGCCAGCTGAAACTCCTGACCGTAAATACAATATGGACTCTACAACATAATACAGAGGCCAGAGGGCCTCAGAGTCAATATTGTGTCCTCTCTGACCTCTTCCCAGAGCAAAATCTTTCAACATCCTGGGGTTTTAAAGCCAAGGGTGGGAAGAGACATCTCTCAACCTACAGCTCCTTTGCAGCTCGCCCCCTGTCTGAATGTTTGCTTTCAACTTCCAGACTTTGTTTTGTTTTTAATTGTTGAAAATGAACATGGAATTAACTCAGTAAATGGTAAAAATTGGTATTTATTAAGTCAGACTTCCGCACTCTTCAGACAGGGCTGGAATTGGGATTTTTCTTTGTGGTATCTAGGAAAAAATAATTGAATGTATTAGAAACATAGGTGTCATTTTCTGATTTCAAACAATTTAGAAGCACTGATTTATTTCCTAATCATTCATATATGAGTCACCAGATAGTTCTTTATGTTTATTAAAGCAAGGTTTCCTTAGATTTGATTTTCCTCCCCCTCTTTCTCATCACCCACCTTTCTGCTCTCCTCAAAGCAAATGATTGTCATGCATTGCTTAAGGTTGGGGAGACATTCTGGGAAATGCATCCTTTGGTGATTTTGTAGTGTGAGCATCATAGAGTGTACTTACACCAACTGAGATGGCTACAAGGTTGCTAGGTGATATAATCTTACGGGACTGCCATGGTCCACATGGTTGTTGACTGTACATTGTTAAATGGCACATGACTGTAGGTTATAAACGCAGAGACCAACACTGCTCTGTTAATTCTTGTGCTGTGCCTGATACCTGAAGATGTGAATGATGGATAATTATGAACATAATAAGATTAGGCTGCTCAACAAACAAGAGGGTTTTCTGGAAGTTGCCATTGAGGGGGTCTGTGGCTGAGTTAGCTCCACATGCTGGATTCCTTGGTCTGCAGAGCAGACAGTTTTGGCCTCAGCAAAGGAATGCTGAGACAAAGACATCTTGAACCTTCAGACAAGATGAATTAGATGAACTAGACCTCTCCGAGGCCTGCCTCCAGCTTGGTGACCCTCTAAGCTGGGCTTCTAACACTGGTGCTTCATGGAGACTCTTCCCTTCCCTTGGAGGGTTTTGCCCAAAGGAGAGACCCTCCTGTGGATTTCTTGGGGGTTTTCTTTGCTTCATGGGTTTGCTGCAAAAGCACAGGCTGTTAGCCATGACCAAGGAGAGCAGTGATTACTTTTAAAGGTTAAAGAAAACGCTGGGGTCTTGGTTGTATGGTGAGGTCCGGGAGGCATCTCTCCTCCATTGTCTTGCATTGCTATTTTGCACAGTGGTTCAGTTCTTGACTGAATTTTACCTACTGCTGTGAGAGGTAGATCTGCAGTTGCTGTATTGTTTTTCATTCAAGGTTTCAGTGTGGATTGGGTTGTCCTCATTTTCTTGTCTTTCCTCCCTACGATTGTTCCTTAGGGACCCTGCATCTCCTCCCATGGGGTTGAAGAAATCTCCAGGAATGTCTCATGGCTTTCCAAATGCTTTTGGCTGGAGGGCTCTGACGTCTCCTTTAGAATGTCAGGGACACCTGCCCTGGGAGGCGCTGGGAGGCTGTCCCTCTGTACTCTTGTCTGTGTGGGAGCCTCTTCTAGCTGTTCTGGATTTAGGTCACTCCGGCCTGCTGCCGCACCCTGGCCTCCAGGTCCTTGGCTCTCGGTTCATAGAGGAGGAAGAACTGCTCGCTTTGTGCTGCCTTGGTTGTGTGTGTCAGTGTCTTACAGGCAGTTGTTCTTTTGTGTATTTTATTAAAGCTCTCTTCCCCAGGGCTCTGGCACAACTCCCTGGAGCCAGGAGCCTGGCGACTCCAGAGCAATGCACCCCTCTGCATTTGGAACAACCCTCCCCTCACTCTGAACCTCTGACCTTGGGTCCAGCTTGCCCAGTGACCCTTTTCTCAGGATGGATATTTCCCCTGTAGTCTGTTGGTCCTTGGTACACATAAACTTCAGGAAGGCCCAGAGAGGGGAAGAGCAGGTAATCCTGGAACGAGACTGCAGCTATTCTGAATTCCACTCAGCACTGCCGAGCTCTAAACTGCAGCTGCCCCGCTGACCCCCGACGTGCCCAGACATGTCTAAAGCCCCAGGCAGTCCAGGCTTTGGCAGCTCCAGGGGCGCTTGCTCTGTTTTTTTTTTTTTGGGGGGGGGGCGCTGGTATTTAGTGCCTCATTCATACACCTGCACAGACCAGGGCTGCACCAAAGATGATCTTAATTGATGTTAGTGTGGACTTTGGTCCTTGATCAGCTTTTCCGGCAATTCTTTCCTTTCGAAATATCAACTTCTTGAAATCTTTTAGATCCTTACTAACTTGTCTTCTTTCCTGCCCACTGTGGAAACCAGTGTTGATCCTACAGGGTCTAAGTAGGTGCCAAGCGCTGAGAGGGAGGTGCCAGCCTCTGTGGACTAGAGAGGAAGCTGGCTTCGGAAGCTGGCTACATTTTCAGGGTACCAGAAGTTTTTGAATCTGGCTGGCTTGGTATCAGGAAACCCACAAGATTACATCAGATGAACAGGGTTGATCGGAAGGTTACACCTGAGCTGGGAACCAAGGGAAGGGACACCCTGGGTCCTGTCCTCCCTCTCCGGGATTCTGCTTCTCCCTCCTCATCTGCATTATTATTGTGATGATGATGATGGTGGTGGTGGTGGTGGCACTGAGGATGAACCCAGGGGTGCTTTACCACTCAGTCCCTTTTTTTCTTTTAATTTGAGATGTCTCACTAGGCTGGCCTCAAACTGGACATCCCCTCTCCTCAGCCTCCTGAGTAGCTAGGGTTACAGGTGAGCACCACCTTGTTGGTTTCATCTGCTCTTTGGACCTAGAGTCCTCCCTGCCTGTCTCCCTCATAACTTTAACTTTGAGTTTTTGGGGTTTTACTTGCTTTGATTGTTTTCCTTGGTGCGGGCTTAATATCATGGCACACTGTCCACATCAGTTGTTTCTTTCAGTGTTTTGGTATATTTTCCTTTGGGGGAGGTTCTGGTCCAGTATCTCGTGCTGGCCTTATGTTGTGGGTGGCTGAGGCATGGTTGCTCTGTCCTCTAGGAGATGGGACTGTGGGAACTGTTGCAGAGGGGTTCTCTTGGTAACAGTGGTCAGGGAGAGGCAGTGCAAGGGCCTGTGGACGACATAGAGCTCATATCTCCTGAAACAGCTCCTTTGAGATGATGCTTATACAATGACTTTCAGTGCATGAATCCATACAGCTTTTGGGTTGTATGTAATGGCCAGACCCACTTTTATCTACCTGAATTCACTGGATTGTGGAGCTGTGAAGTCAGTATTATTGCTCTCATTTTACATATGAGGAAACTTGAGTCGGAAGTTGAGAGCCTTGTCAATGTTATACAACAGGCAAGTGGGAGACTCAGGCCTAGGCCTTCTGACTTTAGTCCTGAGCCTCTTCCTGCCCTGTGTCATGCATCTGCATGCAGAACATTGTGCTTCCCTAGGTGTTATGAGAGATAAAACAGAAATAAGCTTACATTCTAGTTAGGATAAGCTGCAAACACCATCCATTAAGACAGTCATTTGAGAGCTGATTGCTCTGCACTGGTGATTGTGACCTTGAAGTACTCACACAAGAGGACACACAGAAATTACAGGCTGCTTTGCAAAGTCTGGGATGTGCTGTGGATTGAAGATAAGCCTGCAGAGAATCAAGGTCACGTATTTGCCCAAACCCAGGAAACCCTGTAAATAGCTGGAGTTACTTGTTAGAAATATTGAGCTGGAAGGTGAACCTGGATCCTGCTCCCTGAGGAAGATTTGGGGCCATGAGACATGATTTTGAATTAGAAGGCAAGAAATTGGAAGCCCAAACTGAGGTGGTTTCTGTGTCTTTTGGAAAGTCAGGTGGTGAATCTGGCATAGCTCTGTAGATCTATCCTGAAGCCCTGTCTTATCCTTAGACAACATGGTCCCCAAGCACTGAGGACATCACAAAAGGTTTGCTGAGCTGTTTAATGTAACTGAGAATGAACATCAGAGGATGGGAGAGAATCCCTCAGACAATGTACTAGAACAGTGCCAGAGGGCAGAACCTGAAGAGCCATTTTCAAGAGCAAAGCTTCAGTGTGTTGGCCATGAGAGGCATCTTAGCAAGAGCAGAGCTTTCCCAACTGGTGGCAGGAGGGCCACCTGAAGGGCAGCCACTAACATAAGTCCACCTGGGCCAGCCCATCCTGCAAGACCATCAACAGCAGACAGAGCTCAGGATCTGAGGGACAGCCTGTTTACTGCTGGGTACTGTCTACTGCACAGGAGGTCTGGCCGCCAGTGACTGAGCTCCCAGGATTCATCTGGGGCCAGGAATCTGGCCTTGTTGGAGTCTGGCAAGGGAGAGGTGGAGTCCTCAGTTTGGAGGAACTGGGGGTTCCAGCTAATGTCACAATCTGGGCTCAGTCATGGGTGACTAAGGCAGAGGCCCATTTACCAGGACTGGCGAGCATGGGAACGAGGGTCCTGGCCCTACCTCAGTCTCAGACTGCACTTGGACTATATCAGCAACTCTAAAGTCTCTCCGGTAAAGGTCAGTCCTGCTTTTAGGCTGTGGGGAGAGGAGGGCTCTGAGTTCTGCCCTCAGAATGGCAAGGTCTCCACTAAGAACCACCAAGACACAGGCTCTATACAACTCTGAGCTTTAGAGAGGGTAAGGCTGCCCCCAGATCCTCCTGGGAGGAGCTATGACAGATGCTACCTTTATTTTTTTTACATGATATTAAATTTTTTAAAAATTATATATATATATGTGTGTGTGTATATATATATATATGTGTATATATATATAAATATATATATATTTAAATGATGTTAATTTTACCTTGTTTTGATTTTAGCATTATAATTGAATTTTTTTAAATACAGGCAATACATTTGTATAGTTCTCAAGGATATACATATTTCTTTCCTTCGCATTTTCCTTTGCCTCCCATTTGCCTAACCACAGACGGCCAATATTCCCTATGCTTCCATGCAGAGATGTTTTAAATATAGGCAAATAGATACCCACATCTATATTTCTATTATTTCTATCATCTCTTTCCCCCTTTTACTATATAAATGTAGTATATATTACATGCTATTCTGCACCTTGCTTGTGTTCACTTAATTTATCTTATAAGGCTTTTCATATCAGTTTTATAAAGAATTTTGTCTTTTTAAAATTGGTTATATTGGCTTTTATTGTGCAGATCTCCTAGAAGCTATTTAATCAGTCTCCTATTGATGGAAATTTGGGTTACTCTTTTAAACGAAGTGGCAGTGAATAACCTTGTCCATATGTCATTTCACACCTGTGAGATTGCATCTCTTAGACAAATTACTAAAAGTGGAATTTCTGGGTCAAGTTGAGCCTTTGTAATTTTGAGAGATGTTGATGAATTGCTCTCCAGAGAGGTTGAACAAATTTACAAAATTTGCACTCCAACCACAACCTGTGACAATGTTGGTTTCTCCATACCCAAACCATTCAGTGTGCTATCCAACTTCTGGGCCTTGGTCAAAATGATAATTGCAAATGGCACCACAGGGCAGATGTAATTTGTAATTCTCTTATGTTGAGTGCTCTTGAGCATCTTCTCATTTGTTTAAGAGACATTTTTATTTCCATGAACTATCCCTTCGTAGCTTTTGCTCATTGTTAAATTGGATTGGTTGGTAGTTTTCTTATCAATTTAAAGGTACTTTTTATGTTTGAGGCAAATTAATCCTTTGCAACACGAGCTGCAAATTTTCCCTCAGTGTCTTTTGATTATACTTATGGTGGGTTTTCTGTGTGAAATTTTGTATTTTTATTCAGTTAAATTTGTCAATATTTTCTTTTGTGGACTTTGGGCCACAGTTACAAATGCTTTCTCTAAGGTGACATAAAGACTTTCTCTTGGTTTCTTCTAATAGTTTGTGAATTAGCTTTCTTTTTTTTCCCCTCAAACAAATATTTGAGCTATTTTTCCTTGTTTAAATTGCAAAATACAACTTCAATTTTATTTTATTTTCCAGAAGGTACCTAGTTGAATATGATTTATTGAAGAAAACCATCTTTTCCCTTCCAGATTTGAGATCCTGCTATTACTCTCAGGTGTTTGGGGTTAACCTGGGTTTTCTGAGTTTTGGTCCAGTTCTGTACCACGCTGCTTTGCTCACCTCCTGAAAAACAGGGAGAGTGGATCCTGTTGGGAAAAGGAAGCATAGAGGAGCTGTGGAGAGGGGAGAGGCAGAGGGTATCAAGTGAGCAGGGAGGAGCCGAGGTCCGCTGAGATGCTGGTGAGGTGGGAATAGAACAGTAGGGCCAGGCATAGGGGGACACGGATGACATCACTTGGGGAAGGGAGAGACAGGGTGGCTTGTGCAGCAAAAGGAAGCCCTATAACAGATTTCCTGAGGCTATCTGGGGGCTGCTGCAAGTGGTCAAGAAGTAAAGAAGGGGGACTGTCCATGCTAGAGTCCTCATTCTTGGGTGTGTGCTTCGTCTATCTCCGGAGCTCAGTCGCTTTGATGGCTTGTTATCTGCTGCTGTATTCCAAAAACATCTCTGTGATGTACATATTGGAGTATCAACCCTCCAGGGATGGCATCTTACTATTTGATATTTATTTGTATTTAAAAAATTGTCATGTATGCTGTCTTTTCTAAGTAGGAAAAATAAAAGCAAATGGAAATTTCTCCAGTGTTAGCTCCCCAGGCTCTCCTCCACCTCATTGTCCCACCCTTGCTAACTCCCCACCTTCTGTCCCCCAACTCCTTGGCCAACCCTTCAGCCCAGCCCTGCCCCTAGGCTCCCCACCTCTAGCCTCTCCGTTGAACCACTCCTGCTCTTGGCTCTGCTTCCTGGATCCCAGGTCCCCTTGAGGAAGCTTCCTTGCCAGGCCGATGTGGCACCATTTCTGTTCATTGCAGCAATCGGAGTGGCTCCCTGAGGCCTTGCAAAACGAGATTAGAGACAGCTGTCTGTCTTATCTCTCTGCTGGCTGCCAACTCCAGTGAAGCCCTGATTACAGTTGCTAAGGGGCCTGAAGGAACAGGAACCAGGCTCTTCCGGAGGAGCTGGCTTACCCCAGCCAGATGATCCTCCTCTCCACTCACTCAGTCTGGATGCCCAGGACCTCAGGTACCCATGTCACCTCTCTGTCTCCTACACGCAGGAATTTAGAGCTGCTTTTTGACTAGCAGCAGCAGAGGGCAGGTTTAGTGTGCAGGAGACCATGACTGGGCCTGTCTCTGCAAGGGGCAGGTCAAATTCAAGGGGGCCAGGAAGCCACATGCAAAGAAGGGCTCTCATGTGTTCTCCCTGCCCACCTCTCCAGCTGCACTCAGCTCCCACTCTGGTGCCTGGACAGCCACACAGCTGCTGTCCAGGCCCCTCAATGCTCTGTCCCCACCAGCTATTTGCTGCAGTACTCCATCCAGCTCTGGCTCTTGGAGAAACCCCATTTCCTGTCAAGTCTTCACAGAGACCTCCAGGCTTTGTGGTCTAGCCCTGGGGTACCACTTCCTCCAAGCTGAAGTTCCCTGGTTTCGTAAGCCACCTGTGACCTTCTACCCTCATCTTCCCTGGCACATGCAGCACCCACCCTGTCCTGCATTCTCTTAGCTTTCCTGTCTCCCATCCTGCTAGGCATCCATCCCTCTAGGGCCACAACTGCACACCTAGTGGGCCTGGGCGCACATGGCACTAGGTGAGGAGTGGAGGGTTCTGAGGGGGCTGGTGAGAAGCCTTGGGAAGGTCAGGGGCCGAGAGTCAGTTCTGATCCCAGAAGCCCTTCCCTACCTTGAAGAATGAGGTTTTGATTTTGTGAAGGGAGTAAGTGCAGTTCTTTGGAGAAATGTTTGGCTTCTTTCTCATTGGTCCCAAGGGATCGCATTGTGTAGGAGAAAAAATTTATAATACATGAAAGTACAAAGAATATAATAAATACTATTGTACTTGCTGGGGAGATTCATCCCATGCTAATGTTTCTCAGCATCAAGAAAACATGGAGGCACAGTTGAAGCCTTCTTCGAGTACCTCTCCAGTTCCTCTCTGCAGGGATACTCCCTGAACCCCGTCCATGTCCTTCACATTCATGCTTCTCTCATAGTGATGTCCCCTTGAGCAGCAGATAGAGTTGCTTTCTCTGCTTGAAAATTAACATACACAGACTCTTTCAACCTGCCATCCTGTGTATTTTGAGGTCTTTCTGTGTATATTAATATGCACAGTTATAATTCAATTATTTAAACTATCAGATACTATTCTAGTATGTGAATATGACCATGGTTTTTTTTTTCTGTTTCCTAATTGAAAGACATTTGTTTTTCACTCTTTCTTTCAAGTAGGGCTATAGTGAATGTTCTTGAACACATTTCTGTGCACACATTCAGGGCTCTGTCTAGGAGTCTAATTTTGGGCCATAGTGTATATATTTCTCTTTTACTTGATTTTCTCAGGTGTTTGTAGCAATTTATATTCCAAACAGTGTCTGAAATTTTGTCTTCCTGTGTGAGCAGAGGACTAAAGACAAGCATAATTCATCTATTTAGACTTTCTCCCTTCTTGTTGTGATCTTTTTATTCCGTTCAGTTTTTGATAAGGCATCCAACAGAAGAGAAAAGAATCAGTCAATCTGAGTTTGGTTTCTCATATACAACCCAGTTTCCCCCAGTGTCTTTACCAAACTTTGATAACCCCAATTCTGTTTTGTTTGGAAGGTGGAAAGTTGGAAGGAGGTGAAGTTTCATTTGGTTTGGGTTCATGTTTCGTCAGGCTGCAGCTGGATTGGGGGCTTGGGAACATGTGTTCAATTACCAAGTATCATCTTTGCAGGTCAAAGGTCAGGCCTCCATCCTTCCTTTCCTGGGTGTGTCAAATGTCAAACCACACTTAGTGTTGCACAGTTGAAGTCACGATTCTGATATTCAAGGGGGTGGAAATGGGAAGGGGTAGTGGGCTCAGTCCTTAAGCCAGAAGCAAGGTTGGGGGAAGGGGAGATTCCTGAGCTGGGAGTGGGAAAGGGGAAAGATGTCAAGGACGGGGCTGAGAACGAAACTGAGAATCAGTCCACGGGTCAAGAGGAAGACAGGTGGACAGGAAGCTGTCTCCTGGGACATCCATTTCTTTTGTTAAACCAGCCAGATACATGCTTGCTGTGTGTGTTAAAGGACATTCCTGTGTCTGACATATATAACAAATGTGTGTGCTCTATGGTGGTGCAGTGTAACCATAGCAATAATAACAGGGAGTGCTCACCCTGTTTACCTCTGTTAATTCACAACACCCCTACAAGGATAGACACTCGTATCCACACTCCTTTGAAGTGAAGACACTTAGGCACAGAAGGGTTCATTCATTTGGCCAAGATCACACACCCAGAAAGTCTCAAGGCAGGATCTGAGCCCAGACAAGCCTGCTGTAGAACTCATGCTCTGACCCCGGCACAATGCTTCTTAGCACAGTAGGGAAACAGTGAGTGAGTCACCAGTCCTGTTTTCATTTCTGTTTTTGAAAGCAACTCAGGAATCAGGATAAGTTAACTCTTCAATTAACATCTCTAACCTAGCTATTTAACTTCAGCATGGAAGTAGACAATTTTGGGAGCAGAGGACTAAAGACAAGCATAATTCATCTATTTGGACTTTCTCCCTTCTTCTTGTGATCTTTTTATTCCGTTCAGTTTTTAATAAGGCATACAACAGGTTGAAGAGAAAAGAATCAGTCAATCTGAGTTTGGTTTCTCATATACAACCCAGTTTCCCCCAGTCCTGTCCCGAGCACATACACATGCATGTGTGTACTCTCTGTCTCTTTCTATTTTAATTAGCTGGTAAAAAAGGGAAATCAGTGTTATATAACTCCTTTTGCAAATGAAAAGTGGAAAACTCGGGAGTCTGGATATCTTTCTCCCCACTTGACATCAAGTTTGGTTGGAGACATTGGGGCAGCTGTCTGGACAACTCTTGGCCTCAGAGAGACGCACAGTGGAGAGAGGCAGGTCCCCATGGCCCAGCCGTCCACCATTGCATCTTTACCCACACCAGAGGCAGCAGGGGGAGAGACCATGGATCTGTCTCTGTCCTGACATCTGCAATTCTGGTGACTCATGAACCATCATTTTACTTTTGTCTGAAGAAGCAGGAATGACGAATTTCCAACTCTGTTTATCTTCTCCCCATACCTCCCCTTTAGGATGACTGCCTCATGCTGAATCCTTAATTTAAGGAAAATGGATGCTTCCCTCTGGCCTGAGAGCTGGGGATTCTTATCAAAAGTGACATTAAAAAAGTGCCAGTCTGGCCTCCCTCCTCTTCCAGGCCCATCCTTCATCACTCCTGCCTGCCTCCACCACTGTCTCCCCATCTCCAGATCTGTCTCCACTTCCTCTGTCCCTGGAGAGAAAGCATGAGCTCATTGTTTTCCAGTGAAAAACCAGATCTGGTCTCCTTCTCGCCTCGTTTGTCTGTCAGAGCTTGGAGATGGATGATCCTTCCGCCAGTGGAAACTGTACCTGGAGGAGCTGCAGACTCCTGCATTGGGTGTCTGAACGATGGTGGGGAGGGGGCCGCGGTCAGGGCATGGTGGCTCTTGGCTCTGAACTTTCTGGAAGGTGATTAGGGATGTGATGTGAATAAGGAAACAGATTATTTACTATACCCCAAATGGTCATTTTAAGTCATACCTCACTTTCTCATTCTTTGCCACAAAATCTGTTTCAAGCTGGAAAAATTCATGAGCAAAATGGGGAAAAGCAGCCAGTAGCTAGCTGGGACGATGGGGCAATCTCAGTGACAGCTCGTTCTTTATTTCCTTTTGTGAGGAAGCGACTATGTAATGACATTAAAAAATGTCTTGTTTAAAACATACAAAAAGACTCAGAGAAGGGAAAAGACATTCAGTATTCAGGAGTGAAGAAGTTAGGACTAAAAATGTTGTAGCTCCACAAAAGATGAGAGGATCTTCAGCACGGAAGCTTGCAGAATGTTACGTGCTGCAATATTTAGTCAAGGAAAGTCTCTTGGTAAAGTGATGAGAGGAGCCTGGCTAGCCACAGAACGAGGAGACAGAGGAGTGGACACGGTGCTCTGTGGCGTAATGAGTTGTTGTGAGAGAAATGCATGGTGGTCACCTGGAGCGGGCCTCATTTTGATTTCTTAGTTGGAGTGTTGACCACCTGATGATGTGGACAGACAGATACATGAGAGGTGGTTTTTCCACTATGGCCATCTTATTTATGGAGGGAGACAGGATGGTGAGAGGGAGCTGTGGACTCCCTGGGGCTGGGAGCCTGGAGTCAGGTCCCTGTGGCCTGAGTTTCCCAGAGGGAGAAGACTATCAGGGAATGCTGTGGACTCAGGCAAGCGGCCAGGTAGAAGGAACTGTGGAAAACCGTCCAGGGGGATTCTTCACCAGATGGCAGGTGAGTGCTCAGCAAGGAAGCCGTGATGCCAAGGGAACCAACAAACTATGCCACATCTCCTCGGTCCCTTTTTGGGGACCATGTCGATCGGGGTGAGCTATGTAGGCAGAGTCTCTCATGATATTTGTATGGACAAGATGGGGAAGTGGGCCCACAGGAGGTAGGTCAGGAGACGGACGCAAGGCAGGCTGAAGGGTCACACCCAGAGAGCTCTCTCCTAGTGGCGGTGTGTGTGCTTGGGCAGAGCTCTGCCTTCAACGCCAGTGTGTGGGAGGATGTAGTGATGGTGGAACGAGATGGGGATGGCCTGCTGATGCGGCATGTGGGACTAATTGCTAATTTGTAGAATGACAAGATCATGATCTAAACATTTCTTCAGGGGCTGGAACTAACCAAGAGATAAAAACAACCAAAAAACGAGAAAAGACAGTTTCCTAAGCACAGGATGGGGCAGAGTCCCTGCAAAGGGAACCACTGTGGCATTCTCGGCTCTGGGTGATGAGGCCTTGTCAGAGGGAGCCAGGCTGTGTCCCTAGAGCGATGCCACCCAGACCCAGGAGCCCATGTCTCTGTGGATTTGCACAGGTCTGACTGTGCATGGGAATGACCATGGCCAGTATCCTGTGTGACACTGGGAGAGATTGTGGCTCATGGTCTGAACCTTGAGAATGACCGTGTGATGATGGGTGTGACCACGTGACTGGGAGAATTTGGGAGTGTTCAGTTAGAGGAAAGGGAGATTTTGGGGTGGGGAGGTACACGACAGTTGTCTTTAAATATTTATGGGCTGTCACATGGGAGAGGTGTGGGACTCCAGCAGCATAACTAATAAATGATGTGAGCATTTATTGAATGCTCATTCTGGAGCAGGCTTTCCAAGGGTTATCTGTTACTCCTCATCAATCTTATGTGCTGAGTGCTATTATTATCTGCATTCTTGCAGATGAAGGAATGGAGGCCTGAGTGGTTGAGCAACTCCCTCAAAGGCCCCTGCTGTCCTGGGAGTGTGGACTGGGATGTGGCTGAGATCCCGGCATCCTGTGCAGGGCTGGCAAACACACTGTCAGCTGTCTTTCACTTCTGTACTTCTGTGTTACTACAGAGCCAGCTTCTCTCCAGCCGGTTGGGGAGCTGTGGAAGAAAACATCTTTGTCTTACTCTGAATAGAGCAGCAGAATCCGTAGATGCTGAAAATCCCTGCAGATGGAAAAGTTTTGCTTTGTATAAAAGGCGACATAGAAACCTAGGAAGGTCCCCCACTTCCCTTCAGAAGAGCTTGACTTTTCCCAATCTCTTTCACACATGCAATGTCATGGAGCGCGTAGAAGTGGGTCACAGGTTGGAGCCCCACCCTTGCCACCTCAGTTGTGCCACTCGTGAGCAGGGTACCTCACTAAACCTTTATGCCCCCATCTGTGAAATGAGGCTAATAACAGTGCCCAGCTTTTAGGATTAAGTGAGAACATGCATCATAAAAGACCTTGTGCAGTACCTAACTCAGACAACATTCATGTAACAGCAGCCATTGTTAATATGAGTGACAATACTGAAAATATTGTGTTGGCCATCAAGAGGACAAAGATGAAAAAGCACCTCTATCTCAAAGCTTTTTCTATAGATAGAAATACATGATTCATAAACAAATAACTATACTATTATAACAGCAGCCAGCAGAAGGCATTTAGGTGAAGGGTCAGAAAGGGGGTGGCAGTGCAGATGAGGGGTGAGGGTTTTGGAAGTGAAATTCTGTGCGCTTGATCTGGAGGGTCCCCTGAACACTACTCATGACAAACATTAATGTAACATGGAGTGGAAGGGAATTAAATATTCAGGATTCCATCTACGCACTGCATGCAAAAGCACATTAAAAGACCAGGCCGGCCGGTTCCATAAGCACAGACAACAACGCCCACAAATGGAGTGCCTCTGAAGGCATTAAAAATAAAAACGTAGCTAACACTTTTCCTCCAACTGAGGAGAAGAAAAACATTCTTTCTGGCTGGGCCTGCAGCAGCTATAAGCCTTGCAAATTTTTCATCTCAGAACATCTGGGAGGAGCAGAAGGCGCTAAAGAGAAGACAGGGGGAGGTGGCGGGGAGATTTCTTATAATGAGCCTTTGTGAAGAGTTGCCTCTTCAATAAGGAGAGCCCTTGCCAGAGTCCCTGGTCTTGCTGGTCGGTAGAGCTTGCAACCGCCTTCCCTGCCTCTTCCCATTTCGCCACCCAGGGGGTTGCGGGCTCTTGGAATGGCCCTGGTTTGCACTTTTCATCACTGACAAGATTTTGCTTCTAATCCCAAACCTTGAACCCCCTGAACGCCTTGCTCCTCCACCCCTCCCCCACTTTGTGGCCTTCTTGAGAATTCGACACAATGAGAAATGGCTTTCCTAATTTACTACAGAAAACTCTCCCTGCTTCTTCTCCCTGCTAAGATGTAATTTTGACTTTTTTTTTTTCCCCTTTGAGAAAATGCTCTTTAAAGAGGAGACAAAGTCGGAGTCTTGAAGCTCCAACGGGTTTCATCTCTTTTTGTTGTTGGCTTTCCATTTCCTTCCGTGGCTTCTTTCTGCTTTCTATTTAATCTTTCTTTATTAAGCACAGAGCACTTAGCCAGGCCTCAGGCTGCCAGCCCAGTGGGCGACACCGATGTGACGGTGAGACTTACCAGGCTGACCTGGGGGCAGGCCAGGGCCTGGCAGCGGGAGAGCCCAGGTGGGTTGGGGCACCGGGAAATGGGAGCCACAAGCAGGGCAGGACTGATGTCCCTTCCCTCCTCTGCCCATCCGCCCTCTTCGTCTTCCTCCATCAGTGAGAGGAGGGGTTCCTTCCGAGTGCAAGGGCTGTGGCTACAAAAAGAATCCTATTTCCCAGCGACAATTCCAGCAAGCGTGAATCCTGGCTCTGATGTCTGAGACCTGGGGTGAGGGAGGCTGGAATTGCATCCCTCCTTGTTGGCTGAGTGGCTTTGGGTAGGGTCTTCACCTTTCCAAACTCTCTCTGTTTTGCAGTCAGGTAGGGATGGTACTGTCATGCTTTCTTCCTGGGCTGTTGTGGTGACATGGGATGCTATGAGAGCATCTAGCATCTGCTAGGCATGGATTCATTTTTGTTGTTGTTGTTGTTGCTTCAAGAACACAACTTTGGGATGAAGTAAATACATGGATTCTCAGAAGTGGGCCAGTTCCTCGGTGTCAGTGAGTTGTGTGAACGTCAGAGGGGGAAAGAACACAGTGGAACTGAAAAGAAGGAGGGGGCCCTCCTCTCTTTGGTGCTGATATGACCCTTCAAAGTAACCCCAAGACTGAAATGCACCAATTCCTTTACTAGGTTCCACTCCCAGGGTTTTCACATATATGAGCCAAATCCGCTACTGTCCTCTGAGTCCTTGTTCTTAGTTTAGGTCCTCTAGACAGGGAGGGAGACTTGGTAGGTGCCGCCAGCTTGCCCCAGAGCGTCCACTGCAGCAGCAGCTGTAGCCGGAAGCACAGGAGGGCTGCGGGGCTGTGGTGCAGGCTCCAGTTCTGTCCACAGACACGCCATGCTCATTTCAAGGTGTCCTGCCGACACAGCTTGTGAGTGGACACCCTGGTGCTACTTTGCTGGTAGCTCCCAGACATGGCTTCATAGGAAAGATCAGCAGATACTTGGAGCCAGTTATTTAATTTCCCAGGTAGACCACATGATCAAGTAACAAATCCTGAGGTTCATTTTTCATCCATTCAGATGTGTATTGAGGACTTTCCATGTGCCTATTGCTGTGCCTGGCCTGGGGCGGAAGGTAATCAAGAGGCATAGTTTCCGATTTTGATGAACTCACAGTCCAGGGCTACAAATTGCTGTTTGAATGAAAAATGATTTGGGGTTAAATGAGTTTAGGAATGTCTGCATCGTGTAACTGTCCCTGTTTGGGGGAGTCACAATATATATTTCTTAGAATCCTGCAATAAGTAAACCTTTTACAAGTTGTTTTAAACAATTTTTTTCTAAACACATTTGATCACCACATGCCCAGCCCACCTCATCCCTTTTAGAGTGAGTGGGGGAGGGGGCGGGGTCCTCTGTTGGGTTCTTCCTCAGGCTGCCCAGGGCAGCCCCAGGTGCAGGTGTCTGTGGATCACCGTTTCCACTTCCTCCAGAGCCACCTTGGATCCTTCAGGCTCTGCTGGGCATCTCTTTTCTCTAGGGGTCCTCTGCAGCTGAGGGCCCCTCTGGCCTGGAGGAAGAGGTTTTAGAATCTCATTCACACTTAGAGGTTAGCAACTCAGGATTGCCCCTTCAGACTGATTTTTAAAAGCTTTGGAAATGAGAGGCTAAGAGAACAATATAGGACGCAGAGGGAGTGCTCTGTAGGGGAGACTGAAGGACCGTGGCCCCTGTCTAGGGAGGATGAGTCTATGTGGGGTGATCAGGCCCCAGCCCTGCCTCTCAATCCGCTCTGTCTAGGAAGGGCCTGCTTGTGTGTCACCCTCCATGAGAGACGCCTTGACAGTACTCTGACCACGCCTTGTCGAGAGCTGATGCAGGGAAAGGGGAAGGTGTGCCCAGCACCCAGGACCCTCTGTCCAGCACTCAGGCTCCTGCCCGTCGCTGGCCCCTCCCCAGAGCTGCTTCTTCAGAGCTCACGGCACAGATGTCTGGCACCTCCACTCGGCCCTGGATGGGGGCTCTCACGCTGGCGCCTGGGGTCTTGAAGGGTTGCAGCGGAGAAAAAGGAACGGTGGCCTCTCCTCACTTCTGCTTCCTCGTGGCTCCCCTGGCCACGAGGTGACCCTGAGAGGTGGAAGTTGAGGAAGCACTGGACTCCCGGGAAGCTGGAGGGATGCACTTGGAAGGGGTGAGGACCAGGGAGATGCGAGGGGAAAGAGCTCCGGCTGCCCCTCTGCCTGCCCTGCGCCTTCTGCACCTGCTCTGAGCACCTTCACCTGCGCTCTGGCTCCCAGGGGCTGCAGTCCTGGGCGGAGTGGGCAGGAGACGGGACATGGGAGCAGTGAGAGGCTGGGTGTTTCCTCCCTGGCCCCTCACCGCAGGCTGGCTGTGACCCTCCCTCCACATGGCCACCCCCTCCAGGTTCTGGCGACAGCTCCCTCCTCTGCCCTCCAGCCGCAGGGCTATTCCAGTAGCTGAGCCTCTGTTGCCAGCTTTAGGTCCCTTGTACAGCCCTTCTCTGGTCTCTTCATATCCTGTGCTCAGCTGTGTAAATTGTCCTCCACCACCAATGTTTTTTTTTTTTTTTTTTAATTGAGGAAAGAACACTTAACACGAGATCTGCCCTCTTAACAGATTTCTAGTGTGATGCCGTATTGTTACCCAGACACACACTGCACAGGAGACTCTAGAATTTACTCATCTTGCCTGAAATTTTATGCCTGTGTCAATACCTCTTCATTTCCCCTCCCCCAGTCCCTGGCAGCCACCTTTTTATTCTCTGCTTCTATGAGTTGGACTAGTTTAAACCCCTTGTAGAAGTGAATTATGCCAAATTTGATTCTTCCCTGTTGTCATGTGTGGCAGCATCTCCTTTTTAAAGGCTGAATAATATTCTTTTGTATGCACACACCACATTTTGTCTATACATTCCCCCATTTGTGGGTATTTTTCTTGGCTGTCGTGAATAATGCTGCATTGAACCCAGGAGTGCAGACATCTCTTTGTGACACTGATTGTGATTCGTTTGGTTTTACACTAGAAGTAGAACCTTGTGAGGAAACTCCATACTGTTTATCACAGTGGCTGTATCAATTTACATTCCTATTAAGAGAGCGCAAGGATTTCAGTTTCTCTACCTCCTTGCCAACATTTGTTATCTTTTGTCTTTTTTTTTTTTTTTTGATAGTAGCCATTGTAACAGGTGTAGAGTGATAGCTCACTGTGGTTTGAATTGCATTTCCCTGGTGATTAGTGATGTTGAGCACCTTCTGTGTACCTGTTGATCATTTAAATGTCTTCTTTGGAGAAAGGTCCGTTCAAACCCCTTTTCTACTTTTAATCAGGTTATTGTATTATATGCCACTGAACTAGGCTGTCATCTTTTAAAGCCTTGGTTACCTGTTTGAGTGTCCTGTGTCCTGCTGAGACCCTGACATGTGGTTAGGAGGGTCAACCAGCTCAGAAGGCAGAGCATGACTGAGGCGGCAGGAGGGGCCTATGCCCAGGCTCCCCACCCAGTTCCAGTTGTGGCTTCCTTGGGGCGGGGGGGCTGCGAGAGTGAGCTGGAATGCTGCGTTGGTAGGGGGGTTGAGCTCCTTTCCAGGTGAGGCTGTGGGCTTCCTCTTTGCCTTCCAGGTAACCCCTCTGCATCTTGTGTTGTAGGAAAACCTGTTTGGACTGGAAGCCCATATTCTGGGCACACGTATTGGGTGCCCAGATGGTCCTGAATTTACAAAAGCCCACCACACTGACAGGACCTGCAGACACATGGATAAATATTTTGCCTTTCTTCTTAGGCAATATTTGAGTCTTTCAAATTTAATTGCTGTCAAAGGCAGGATGCTTACCACCCCTGAGGCAGAGCGAATAGTGTGGGCCTCCAGCCGGGCTGCCGGGCTGCTCCCCTGGCCCCTGACGGCCCCTGCATTGCCCCTTCTTCTGCTTCTTGCTCTGGCCCAGAGTCCAGTGGCCTCTGCCCTCATTGGCTGGGAGGGCTTTGAGTGCAAGAGGCTAAAGGATCTGTCTGCAGCTCACCTGGAACCTGTGGTGACTTGTTAAGTGTGTTGAGGTTGAGAGCAAAAAAAACAGGTACTTTTCTCAGACACGATTGACAGGCATCCTAGAGGCTATCGAGAGTGGAATCCAGTTTTGTACTCCAAAGATAGGTCCAGGGACTGTTTTGTTCCATCCTGAAATCATTGCACAGAGGGATGCTGCTAGTTTGTATGGCACTTTTAAAAAAATTATATAAGGCAGCCCTTCTCCTAAAAGCAGCCTCCCACACCCCACCATAGTGCAAGGCTTGGCAAGCAGAGCAGTGCTAAATTTCAGCACCCAATTATCCCCAGGAGGGGCCCTTGTGCAGGGTACAACATGCCCAACTGTACATGTCCAAGGCAGTTGCTGATGTATTTTTGTTACTATTTCTACTCTTTATGTCTTCCTCTTCTTTTTCTTTTCTACACTCTCCTCCCCCCACACCAGACCATTGCCCTTGGATTACATTTGCCGCGTACATGAGACACTGTCTTGTGATCATACGTGGTTTTCTTCTACCTCAGTGTGATTGTTAAGTCAGCCAGGGTAGAGGTCTTTGCTACAGTCTCCTAGAGATCTGCGGCAATCACCTCCTCTTATTCACTACGTCCTAGCTGGCCTCGGTTATTTTAAATCCTTGCATGTAATGAAAGCAGGTGGATTCTTTGCCCACGGCGGTCTTGGCCAAGGGCACCTCATGTTTCTCAAGCCTTTCTTCCAAGCACCTGGTGTTGTGTTTACCTTGTGCGGGAAGATCAAGAAGAATGAATAAGACAACATCCCTGCCCTTGAGAAACTCACAATCGAGTAGGGGAGCGAAGTGCGTAGACGGATAAATCACAGCCCCTCCATGTGTCCCCTGCAGAGGGGGAAGCTCAGGGAGCAAGGAGGAGAACGGAGCAGCCCCAAGTGCATGCTGCTGTTGGACGCTCCCAGGTGCCCATGAGGAGCTGCCCTGGAGCCGCCTTATAGGACGTGTACATGAGGACAAGACCAAACACCAGTGTTCAGGGGAAGGCAGCAGGGAGGACAGGTGAGGTGGCGAGATGGGTCACATCACAGGTGGTGGGAAGGTTTTTCCAGCTGGATCCTAGGGTGTGTGGAGGTTGGGGCCCAATGGGAGGCTGGGGGTTTATGCCTGAGGAGTGTGGGGTTCATCCTGCATGCAGTAGAGGCCACCAGAGGCCTTTGAGCAGGGATGGTGTGGTTGCTTTTCCTTTGTGGAATACACTTCGAGTGGGAGGCTGTGGCATTAAAAGGTGATGTAATCTTTATGTGTGTGTATATATATATATAACAGCAGAATGAGATACAATTCTTATTACACACATAGAGCACAATTTTTCATATCTCTGGTTGTCTACATAGTATATTCTAGGTGATGTTATCTTAAGAGACTACCATCCTATATGCACCAGGCTTTGACTGAAACGTTATGCCACACGTGGCTATACCAGGACAACTACTATGTGGAAGTGAGAACAGAGGAGAGACTACACTCTGAAGTACAACAG
This sequence comes from Marmota flaviventris, assembly GCF_047511675.1. Taxonomy (NCBI): domain Eukaryota; kingdom Metazoa; phylum Chordata; class Mammalia; order Rodentia; family Sciuridae; genus Marmota; species Marmota flaviventris. The sequence continues at coordinate 14,120,268 of NC_092498.1, read as the reverse complement.
ACAGAATTTGAGACCAGTTGATGTCTCCAAAGGAAGCAGAGGCAGAATGGAGGAGGAGGAGATGTGGGGTCGACACAGTAGTCTGGATGGAGGTGATGCTATTAATGGAAATTTCTGAGAATTTGGAGTGTGCAGGTTTGAGGTGTGGATCTGAGTAGAGGAAGTGGGGATTGGTGGACACCTGTTCCAGAAGTTTAGCAAGTCAAGGAAGGAGGATGGAGGGACACAGGTGTGACAAGGTGTGTACAGGATAAATACCAGAGCACGTGAGAGGCTGCAGGAGTTTGTGGGCTAAGGGGACAGAGGTAGAGGGTTGAGAAACTGGACATAAGCAAGAGAGTGCAAACTACTTTCTAGAACTTTATCTCTTTGGATAGTGTTGTCCTATTAGAGGAATGTCTGCCAATAACTGGCAAGTGGGCGGTTGTCCAGCTATGATTTACAATAAGGCATCAGTTGCATGAGGTACTGTCTAAATTATTGCACCTCACCAATTGCCAGTTTCCTTGCTGACAGTGGGCCAGGGGGTCAAACAATTCAATCAGGTGCCACTGGTTATAAATTGAAAATCAGTGGGGTGCAAAATGGATTATCATCAAAATCCATTCAGGTGCAAAACCAAATTTCAAAAACCCCTAACCTTTAAAAAACACCCCTTTCCTGATTCTTCACAATGCCCTAACATTGAGTTTTAATATCCTTCAGATAAGCAAACGTCAATAGAAATGCTTGCAGGAGACCAAAAGTAACAAGGGAAAACTTCCCAGTTGGGCTTTCCTTTTGGAATTTGCAAACATGGTGGATTTTTGAATGAATGCATTGACAGTTCTTTAGATTCCCTGAAGTCCAAGTTCTCAAACTTCAGCATGCAACAGAATTGTCTGGAGGGCTTAAAAAGATTCATCCAGGTTTTATTTGGAGTTTCTGATTCAGTAGATTTGGAGTTGGGTCTCAGAAGTTGCATTTTTAGAAGCTCTTAGAGGATACTACTGCTACTGGACCTGGGACCACATTTTGCGAATCTCTGCCCTAAGATATGGGAACATTTTGATCATTTGACCAGCAAATCATGCTTTGGTTCATAACCATTTGTCAGAAAGTGGACCAGATGTTGAGTCTAAGGGCCCATAGATTTGTTCAAGAAACCTGAGAAAGGACTGATTCCAAGAGATACCGATTGATTTGAGTGCTTTGTTGGTCAGAGGTGAGGTTGAAAAGGAAGGAGGTAGAAAAGGGGAGAAGCCCCCTTAGCTCACTGTTCCAGAAGACTGTGTACCAACAGCACAAATAACACCACTGAGGCAGAGGCCTGGTCCCTGTGTGGAATCTGTTCCTGGCTTTCAGTGCTGATCTTCCTCTTTGGAAGGAAAGAGTTTGGTTAGACCAACCTTCCTCTGGGTGTTGTTTTTTAACAACTAGCTTCGAGCAGCCTATAGTCTGGCTCTTCCCACCTCTGCTTTGACCCCAGAGATACATTTTTCTGTCTAAATCAATGCTGTTTGATTGTGGTTACACTCTCTTGCTGTTTTTGAGTCCAGTTATCACTTCGTATAGACTCTAGGTATCACGGGGCACAATATAAAACAAATCTCTTTCTCCAGGATGGAAAAAAAATGGATCCCAGAACTGCTCCGGAAGTGGTTGCTGCCTCATTAACATTTGGCTTCCGTCTCTCTTTTCCAGGAGAAATTGAGCGCTGCACGTACATCAAGTACCACTATTCCTCAGCAACCATCCCCAGGAACCTCACTTTCAACATCACCAAGACCATCCGTCAGGACGAGTGGCATGCCCTGCGTAAGTACACCTGTGTCTTTGCCTGTGACTGTGCTGTGAGGTCAGTTTTGGAGGGATTAAAAGACTGGAGGGACCTCCTTCTGGGATCTGTGGATAGTCTCAGGTCATTGTGGGGGTCCTTACGTGCAGATATCTAGAGGTCAAAATTGCCTCAATTGGTTTTGATTGCATTTGAAATTTGGGGGTTTGTTTCTAAAATTAAGAAAAAAACCAAACCAAACCAAAAGCAAATCACTAGCAGTTAGACGGTGTCCTTATGTCCCTGTCCTGGTAGGCATCTAGGATCTCACCTACCTGACTGAACATGCTCTTGGGATTTCACTCCAGCATGTCTCCACGTTGCTTGGAACATCATTGTGGCAACCTGCTAGTCCCTTGTGTTATCATTTGTAAAGAGTGAGAGTGGCTAGTGGATGCGGGGATTTGCACCTGGGTAGGGTCACTGAGAGGTAGACCTGGCCTCATAAATTTCTGTCACATCCCTATTTTGAATGATAGACATTGGGCCTGGCTCACCTGTGATTGCTCAGCATAGGTCAGATTATCCGTGTCCATTGGTTAGGGAATTTCTTTGCCAGAGATACCCAGAGACTTAAATTACAGTGAGAGGCTGATGGCTGACTTAATGAGTAAACAGAGCTAGTTGGCTATTTTTACTCTTCTGCTCCATGAGGATCTGCTGCCTGTCTGTGGCAGGAGAGTTCTCCCTTGTCGCTGGCACATCTCTTCATGCCAACCCCTTCATCCTGTGAGTAGGCACTGTGCCACCTCTGTTCCATTTGTTAGACATTCCTATTCCATTTGTTTTTTTCTCACCCAAGGCCCTTAACCAAGGTTAAAGTTCAGATTGCATTTTTCATGAGAAGGTGCATTCTTTTATTGTTTCCTTGTATTAAGGATCGCTTAATTGATGAGATTTGAAGAAGGCAGCTCTTCAGGCCAAAGCATCTTTCTTCTCTTTATTGTTGTTTAGGTATCATTTGTGTGTGGGGGTGTGGGGGTCACCAGTGTTTGGTTTAACTTGGGGATAGAGAGTGGGGAGGTGGGAGAGATAAATAAAGCTAAAACAGAATGATCACTCATTAGTCTCAGGAAAAAATTGGGTGTCCAGATGATTGTTATTCAATGCTTCTGGCCTGAAATGACAGAGCAGTGCCAGCAGATGGGACAGCTTTACTGTTGCTCCTATGAGATATAGCTATTAGGAGGGACACTAACCAGCATGTGGGGACACAGAGCTAATGTTTAAAGAGCATTCCCATGTGCTAGACATTGAGCTAAGCATGCCACATACTTATTTCATTTTAATGTGAGATTTGCCTTAGAAAGTTTAGTAATTAGGGGTGTTAATTTCTTTTTGGAGGTAGACCTGTAAGCACACCCAAATAGAAATAATATAATAGTTGCTTATTTCCCATAATGCATTGGTCTAGTATAGCCACTTAATAGGATTCAAAATGCAATGTTCAAGAGACATAAGTCCTGATGATTAACCATCTAAAAATAACAGATTATGGTGTTCACAAGAGGATTCAGAATTTCAGAAGGAAGAAGTTGTTGACACTGTGGTTTCAATTCAAATGAACTCAGTTTAACCAGAGTTATGGAGTTTCTCTATGTACCAGGCACATAGTGGATAGCCAAGCCACAGGGAGCTCTTTTAAGAAGCTCGAGTCGGGGGCAGAGAAGTGGGGGGTTGGAGAGAAACATTCACAAAGCAAATAATTACAAGGCAATGAGATAATTACAATATAGTAGAATTGCTTCAAGCAATTAAGATAGTTTGTGGAATTTTTTTTTTCAGCAAGAGGTAGAATTATTTCAGTGTAGATTTCACAAATAAACTTCAAGGGAAACCTGGTAGAACTCTTTTGGCTGTATACACTGTAGATGTCTGGAATTCAGAGAGGTTACCCATGGAGGCATCACTGGGAACATGTCACATGGCATCAGCAAAGACAGAGAGCTTTGTGGGGTCCTCTTTGTGTCTCCAGGGTGCTCATTCTCCAGCTAGAGTGCTGTTGGGTTCTGAAAAGTCTAGTGTGCGGCTTATGCTGCGAATTGAGGTGCTAACATCTATTTTTAACTGATAAAAGCTATGTCAACCATTGATACATGTCAAGGTCTCCGGCACATGGCGCCGGGTGAAGCCCATGCTCCCCTTTGGTGAGGGATTCATCTGCTTCTTTGACAAAGTTGCCCAACAGGTTGTTAACCAGGCAGAGAACATTTGCTGTGTTTGACATCGATAACAGCTATTTTTAGCCAGAGGGCAGGTGAGCATCTGTCACAGTTGAAGTTGGTACCAAGCATAATTAGGAATGCTTGAATGATAGCGAAGCTCAGTGTGTATCCATGTTAGAATTCAAAGGTCAAGCAGTGATGACATGAGGTGGGAAATGGGCACAGAAGCTGGCTTTGAAATAAAGTGGAAGCAATTAAAAATTAGCAAACTCCTATGGTCAAGTATTGAAGATGAAAAGAAAACTGATTTCTTTATGTGTTTTGAGAGTCCTGTGCTCTTTAAGTGGGATCAAATAAATTCATTTGATACTAGGTTGGTAATATCACATTCTATAATTTTTCTCAGTAGATAATGTTTGCCCAAGGAAGGAAATTTGAGGGTTGTTGGTTTTTTGTTTGTTTGTTTTTTTGTGAAACAACTTCTATATGGCAAATGTTTGGACTTTGGTTAACCTTGGTTGCATAATTTTTTATCAGGAATTTGCATATAGTCTGACCACTATTGTAGAAAAAAACATTTTTAGATAGGAAAAAGCACATTTGGTTTTAAACTATGATAAAATTTTTGAAAAGTTAACCCCACCACTTGCAGTCTCAACTGCTGCATTCAATCACCTCATGCTCAGGTGAAGACAAGGTGAGAGAATAAAATGATCTGTAGGCCACTAGGCTTACAAATCCAAGTGTGCAGAATTAAACCCATGGGAACCAAAGGTCTGAGGATCAGAGCTGTGCACCTGTTGGGGAGGGTGGGAGCGGGAAGGGAGTGGTCTTTGTGTCCGAGGTTCAGATGCTGAGTTCTCTGGGTGAGCTGGTGACCAGGGGTTCTGACCCTGGCTGGGACGGGGATTGCTGCTGAGGTATCATGGGGGCCTGTTTGTCCTTCCTCCCTGGGAGAAGCAGAGTGTCCAGATGTGAGATCCATGTCCTCATCCGCCCAGGCCTGGCTGTTCACTGCTGCCCTCCTTTAGTCCTGGTGACACAGGTGTGCAGCAGGGATGGGTGGGTGCCTCTGTGGGGGGCTGCAGATGCTCTGATCTCCTTGCCCAGATCTTCCTAACATCTCCAGGGCCAGAGCAGGACAGGAGAGTATCACTGGCCAGTTAGGAGGGGACAGAAAGCCTCAGGAGGTGAACTTGGCAGACATCACACTCTGGCTGGGTTGTTGATTTGCTTCGAATGAGGAAGACTGGTCACCAGGGCAGGGAAGCTGGCTGGCCCTGCAGTGGCAGTGGAAGTGGCGCTGCTTCTCCTCTCACTAGCTGTGTCCCCACAGGCTTCTCATAACCTATGGTTCAGTTTGAGGTAGCAGCCCTTGTTTGGAGAATTCTATGTCCTCGAGCAACCCCAAGAGCCCTGGAGGCCATTCCAAGTGGCTCTGCCTTTGTTCAGGAAGCTGCCACAGCATCCTTTGGCCTGGACACTGGATCAGTGACAGGGCAAGTGGGAGAGGGGAGCCTGGGTGGCCTGTGACAGGGACTGGGCAGCTGTGGTGGGCTGACAGGGCCACTGCGACAGAGCCTGTCTGAGGCTGCAGGGCATACACCTGCTCTTAGGTGTGAGGAGGGTGGCTCTTCCTGCCCTGATCTGATCTGCTTGGCAGGGACACAGAGGGCAGCTGTAACTAAGGATCCCTGGTCAGAGCCCTGGACTCAGTCACCATGCTGTGAGCTCAGGGTTCTCACTCTGCCTGGTGAGGGCAAGATGGAGGTTTTAGCCCGCAGCTGATAGTGCCTGGCCATGAGAATCCAGAACCTGGGGCTCCACTTTCCTGCGGTCAGAGCTTCTCCCTTATCTTTTGAGAAGCTGCAAATAAAGGATGCTGGAAGTTCTTGTTTTTTTTTTTTTTTTAAAGTCTCTATCTGTCAGAATTGAGGGTTCAACAAATTAGATTGGGTGGTCACAGGGCACCTTTCCAGCTGGCTTGGGACTGGAGGGAGGGACGGGGAGAGAGAGGTGTGCTTTCCTCTCGTGACTTCCCTGGTCCCAGCCTGCAACCACACCCAGCGCAGGCTCACAGGGCAGACCTGCAGTGGTGCCTCAGGTGTGCCCAGCAGGAAACAGAACCAAGCAGAGCAGGTGCCTCCCTCTACAGTAAGGGAGTGGAGAGTCCTGCCCCTTTGTCCTGTTACCAGTGGGGCAGAGGATGTCAGTACCAAGGAGTCATCTTGAAGCTGGGTTAAAGGAGCATGGGAAAGTCTAGCTTGGCCAGAAGAAGGAGGAGCAGAAATTGGAGGGGGTGGGGGGTGGTGGAAATGGAGACTTTGTGGATGACCAAGCACATTTGAGTGGACCCACCACTAAGAGGGATAAGAAATCACAATCCAGAACCATCTTGCCTGCTTAGACACCTGAGTGACTTCTCAGTTCCCTGAAGTTCTTCATCTCTCACTCTTGCCTGCAGGTTAGCTCTGTCTTGAGGGCCCAGCACCCACCCAGGCTGGTGTGTGGTAAGAAGCCTGCACATTTGGCCTCTGCAGTGCAGATGGTGGGGCGGACTCTTATCCTGCTTGGCCAAACCCTAATCATTCCCTTAATCTGTCCTCTCCTATGTCTGTTTCCTTATCCTTTCCTTTTTTTCAGAGTTAAAGGGTCTTGCCCTGAACCCCAGTCTCTCTCTAGCTGCCCTAGGTCCTGCCCATCCCTTGGGCCCCAGGGGCTCCTTGTCCTACCCCATGGGCATCAGCCTTCTGGCCTTGTGGTTATGTTGTTTCTTTGCCTAATAGCACAGCCTTTCCTTTCCCAGGGAACTAACTCGGCAGCTCCTAGCCTGCACAGCTCATGTATGGCTGGCTCTTCTCTGGACTCTTTCCATTCAGACCTTTCCCCTTAGAACAGAGTAGCCTTGATTCCTGTCCCTTTTGTCCTTGCCATCCTGGTTATAAGATGAATGTTGTAGACCAAAGGACTTGGGATGAGACCACCAGTAATAATGACATGGCAAACCTCCTTTTTGTTCACATTGTCTGTAATCTTCCTGGAACTAGGAGGGTGACTTGGTATTTCCTCCGGGAGCCCAGTCTGCACTGTTATGGTTTGTTTGCAGATAATGTAAACAGGCCAGGGAGGAAGGGGCTGCCCAGCAATCCCATCACAACCTCAGAGGAGCCTGAGGATGAGGACTCAGAATGTAAGCCTGATCATTGGGCTTCCATCTATTTTTTTTTCCTTTCTGTTTTTGGCTGATGTTATGTAAAACAGCCTAATGAGGTAAACATTTCAGACATTAGGAGCTTAGGTCCCCTGCAGTGTCAGCCATTTTCCTTTTCCTGCTTCCGCTCTAAGCCCAGCCAGTGTGAGGCTCTCACTGTGTGCAATCTGTCATGAGCTGCCTCTTGCTTGCAAGACTGGCATCCATGGGGGTCAACAGTAGCAAGAAACCATCCCCAGAACCGGGAAAGCTTGGTAGCCCAGAAACTTCACCAACACAGCATTGCCATATGTTGCCCAGTAACCAAAAGTCTTGGCTTTTTGCAAACCATCCCACATCTCTCTGCTTTAGCTCCTATGGGGAACATTGTAAACCTTTGGGGCACTCCAACCGCATCCCAGAGGCTGCCCTGTGCCTGTCCTTCCCGAGCTCACTTGGTGTTCCTGCAGCAAGCCAGCAGAGAATACAAATCCCTTGATGTGATATGATACCTGGACCTGCCACCTTTGCTGCAGTGACTCTGGCAGGGACATTTCCTTTTCTGTGCATCTTTCCTTCCTCCCCAAACTTCCCTCTGTTTTGTCCAACTCCCCCAGTTCTGCTAGTGAATAGGTTCACTAGTTTGATGAACCTTTTGAGCTAAGGTGTTCATAGCTGATCCTTCTCTGGGTAGCATTTTTTTGTTTTTTGGGAGCTATGTCCAAAGAAATAATGGGGAGGTAATTGATACACAGAGTATAGAGATAGCTTAAAATCACGAACACGCATGCAGCTATTGATTCCAGCACTTAGATAGCTGGCCTGGCTGGGGTCAATGATGAAAATGGAGTGGGCAACAGGGAGAGTTTATTTTTGAGAAGGCCTTAGGGGCAGGGAAGAGAGGAGGCTTAGAGTAGGGGTGGGGTGAAATATGGTGCAATCTTTTGTATTAAAGACATTCATGTACTGAAAAAATATCTGAGAACTATGTGCTAGGGTAATTGCGCTCTTCAAGCCACAATTCATCTGAATGTGCAGGTCCAATTTTGTGCTGGGAATTAGTTGGAAGTCTCGCCTAGAGGCATTCTCTCAGCTTCTGCAGATTGGAAGTTGTTTTCTTCTGGCTGAGCATACTGATCTGGATGCCACCATGGAGAATTGGGAACAACCTGACTGGCCTCCTTCATCCATTTGTTCATTTATTCATTCAATATTCACGGAGTGTCTGTTTTGTGAAAACCCCCATGTTAGGTGCTGGAGGGGATATTAAAAGGTATTCTGCTTTCCAAATTGGATGATATATTTCTAGGTGCCAACCAAGCAAGGGATCAAACTGGTTGTTGCTTAATGTTTATTGACTACCCGGAGAGTACAGCTAATGCTGCCAACTTGTACACATCACGGGTCCCAACTTCCATACTTAAATCATCAAGGATGCATTATGAGGGAAATAAAAGCAAACAATAACACTAAACTGCCATATCACAGAGACATGCTCTGTTTTCTAGAATAAGGAAAAAGTGGGGATGTTCTGGGGGCTGCCTATCTTGACCCTCTAGGGGAACTGTCCAAGCCGTAGGTGCTGAAATGGAAGCTCAAAATGGCAGGTGATTCTTCTTTCCAGTAGTTCAGACAATCCAGAGCTTGACATCCAGGCAAACTGCTTCAGGGAAGAGGAGGAACAAGACCAGGAGCTGAGTGTTCCAGTAGGCAAGGCAGCTCATGGGCTAGGTGAGATATGGGTGTCTGGGTAGACATCAAGGCAGTGGGGCAGCAGGTAAGAGGATAGTAGGTGCTACTTTGGGATTCAGGAATTTATGGTACAATTCACAGGGAGGAAGGTTGGCTAAAGGAAGGAAGAAATATGGAGTATCAGGGAGGGGGAATGAGAAACAGAGAACAGAGGCTAAGAGAGAAGCCCCATTATGAGAATGGAAGCATGCAGGGCAGGAGTACTATGCCAAGAACAAGAACAAAATGGGATGCCATTTTGTTTATGGTCCGAGTATCCCTCCAAAATTGGATTCAGGATGGTCCTGGGCTTTGGGGTGGGGGTTCTCAATATGGGAGGGACTATGGAGAGGAAGGGGGAAAGCAGCTGGGAAGCAGGATGGTGTAACAGAAGAAGTACCCAAGTTCTACATTGTGTAGTAAAGGTCTTATGAGCATCAAGACCAGGGCTACTAACTGGTCCGTGGCCTAGTAGCCAGTATCATCTGGAAATTGTTAGGAATGCAAATTCTTGAGCCCCTGTCCAAACATACTGAATCAACATCTCTACTGGTGGGGCCCAGGAGCCTGTGCAAACTTTAACCCATTAAAGTTTGAAAACCCTTGATATGGAGGGCATTGATGTGGACTGTTGTGGTCAAAGAAGGCTCAGGGCAGGAGAGAGCTTGGATAGACTTTGGGTGAGAACCAGGAGATGGAATATTGCATTTAACACAACCTCTTACACAGAAGCAGAGCTTTTATTTGTTAATTGTTTCTATTTAGTTGTAGTTTTGGAAATTCAACTTTCATCCACATTTCTTCTTATTAGTTGAATAAAACAGCATGGAAATAGTGAGATGAATTTCCTTTTTTTGTGTTGTGTGTTTTAACCAACAGCATTGTCCTGTTACATAGCTTCGAATCTCTATCTTCTGAGTCCAATGTACTCATTCACTCAGAAACAGAGGACAGGGGACATTGGATTGAGTTTCAGCTCTTCTTTCTAGGTGTATGATCTTGGTCAAACTGCTTAAGTGTTTTGAACCCAGTACACTCATCTGAGAAATGGAGGTCACAATACCTGTCTTGGGAGTGATTATAAAGTTTAAATGGAATAAAATAATTCCCACAAAATTCTTGGTAACTCCTCAAAGTTTTGAGCCAACCAACATTGGTGCTAAAATATGCAATGCACGGGATCTGGGGGCAATGTCTATGAATTGACTCTTCATTGACTCAGGGACTTTCTTGTTCCTTTGTACAGCCCATGCAGGTGAGTTTGGCTTGTATGTGACTGTGTGTGTTGGTGGGCCTATTGCGGGTTTGCTGTCTGCACAGGTGTATGTGATGGGAGCTTGCATCAGGTGTTTATGGTGTAGGAGTAGAAAGTGGCTGAGAGTGTTATTTGCTGGCAACAATGTGGCATATTGTGAAAGGAGTTTCAGAGCAGAAAATCATCATCAGTGTTTGAGATCCTCAGTGGGATAGCAGCCGCAGAAGCAGCCCTCTAATTTATCAGTTATGTCCAATAAGAACACTGTTTAGACAATAACAGGAGTCTCTAAAAGAAGATTTATGTACTCAGTGTCTAAAATGTAACATTTCAGAGCTTTGAAGACAAATACAATGTGAATGCATTTATACGGAGAGTGTTGAGGGAAGTGGCGGAAGATCTCTCCTAACTGTTATAGCCCAGCCCTATTGGGAAGCCTGTGGTCTCTAATATGTACTACGAAAAGATCCTCTTCTGTCTAGAAGTGAAAAACACATCCCAAAGATGGGTCCTGGGAGAATGTAGGGGGCATATAGCAAGCAGGGTCCAGGCAGGGGAAAGCAGCTGCTGTTGGGGTAGGCAGTGGCAGTGGATTACGTATCGGAGGAAAGGGGATGTCTTCTTTTCACCTCCCATCAGGGGTCCCTTGGCTGCTGCTAGTTGTGGTCATGGATTCTACCCATTTTGTGTAGCTAAGTTAGAAGAACCAAGCATTGCAGAAAGATGGGTTTCCCTGAAGGATGCTTATGAGATATCCATTGGGGGAGAGGAAGGCTACAGCTCTGCCTGCACAGGACCCCTCTGCATTCAGGGCAGGACCCGAGTGCTATTGGGACTGCTGCAGCTGTAATCATGTGGGAGAGAAGGAAATTAAGTCCTTGTTCTAAGGAAGCAAGGTGAATCTGAAGTGCAGATCCACAGAGGGGCAGGAGGCCCAAACCAGATCCAAAGTGAATGAAGGTCAGGGGAGTGTGTGGTGTCACCTGGAGGGACCATGAAACACTGCTGAGGCTGCAGACTCGGCTGTTGGTCATCAAGTCACCATGACTGACAGTGCTGGCTTTTAGTAGAACAGGTTTCTCTGCTCATGAATGAGAAGACAGCTGCTTGAGTTTTCAGTGTGAAAATTTATTGGCACCATCTTAGTGATGGAGTTACCAGGTGGGGCTCAAGTGTTGGGGACATATCATAGGTGCCTCCATGGATCTTTCTGGGAGCTGATCTTCTTCTTGGGCTTTAGGACTGATGTTCTTTGCTATTCTCACTCTTTATCTTTCCCTGATGTTAAACTCTGTTGAGCTTGGAGGGCATAGTAAGCAAAGAGATCTTCGTTGTTCTGTGTCATCCTGACTATCTGATGTATTTCTCCATGGGATTTTGCCTAGGATTCTAGGGAGAGCTTGAGACACTGAAACCTTAGTGGCACTTGCTTCAATCTCCATGCATATATAACAGAGGAGCCTTCCATGAAAGGTCAGTACAGGATACATTTAAAAAATATTTAGATTTGTTTCAACTCAATGTTCCAGTTAGCACTGACCAATAGAAGTTCCTGTTATGATAAAAACCTGCACTGTCCAACATGGTGGCTACAAGACACAGGTGGCTTTTGAGCACTTAAAATATGACAACTTCAATAAAAAAATTGAATCTCAAATTTTATATACTATAAGTTAAGTTAAATTTAAATAGTCACACATGACCAGTGACTACTATATTAAACAGTTCTAAACAATCAATCTTCCTATTTCTTATATAGATTTGGCTTCCAAATTACAAACTCTTTATTCTTGAACATGTGTACATTAAAAATACAACCTTATAGATTATCCATACACTTGGGCCATCTTTAGGGGCACAGATGTGCACAATTCTTTAGATCCTCCGGATCTTTGCTTGCACCAACCAGAGCCACCTTGGGTGTTAGTAGGCTATTTTGGTAATTTGGTCCTGTGCAGGTAAGGAAAGACAGCAGGAAGAAGTTCTCATCATCTACCAGTAGCTAATCTAACCAGGCTGTTGAAGGCTGGGTTGCCTGGGGACAGCCTCAGGATCTACATTGTAGAAGAGAATGGGAGGGAGCAGCACTTTGCAGGTGGAGAAGCCAGTCTGGGGTGCAGTGCAGTTACACCCCTTGGAGGGCTCTGGTTCAACAGCCGCCCTTCAGAGCTTCCAGAGTTAGGCTGAAATAGTGAGGCCCTTATTTCTCCACTTTGGTAACTTCTTGCAATGTGGGCCATGAAAGTGGGTGACCTTGGATGTGTGGCTCTCTATTCTGAGTCATCCCTAAAGGGGTCGGCCACTGGAGGCTCACAGCCCTCCCGGAACCTGAGCAGCAAGTCCTTCCATGAAGTGAGGTTGCCCTATGCACCACGTGCAGGCCTATGCCGGAAGCCAACAGGTAGGGAGGTCATTGAGATCAAGAGATCTAGTATAATCTATAAGGTATAGGAGATAGGAATGGAACTAAAATTCAAGCTGTTGTGACTGTAGAATTCATGTGTTTTCTCCACCCAGAAATCCCATGTACAACTTGAGGTAGGTCCACTCTCCATCTCTTTTCCCCAAGGATCAGCCTCCTCTTCCAGCCCTCCCCTGCCATAGCTGCTCACCTCCATCCCATCACCTAATGTACAGGAGGAACCCTCCCCTCAGGAGCAGTCAGGCCAGCCACCCTTCCATCCAAGAGCTCTAGTGTTCAAAAGAAGTGAAAGAAGGCTATTTATTTCCCACTTCTATGTTTTCTTTTCATTTAATTACTGGTATCACAACAGGATTTTTTCTATTGCTTTTCATTGCAAATGTATGGTATTTCATCTACATTATGAGTTAAGTAGGCTTTTGTGGACTAGCCTAAAAATCCAATCATCATTTATAACCCACATGACTTCTCTGGAAATGGGTTCTGAATTCTAAATAAGTGACTCACAAATGAGGTTTTAGAATAGAACTCCTTTCAAAGCTGGAAACTTTACATCTTTCTACTTTCTAGGCAATGTGGCCTCTGAATGGACTTACCATTCCCACTCTGCCTATATTTGTTATTCTTAGGTTGGATCCCCCAAATCTGATACCCTCAACCCCCATGGTGAAAGCTGAGTCACCCTGTCTCTTGTCGTCGGCCCATAACTAGCTGCTGATACAAAATTAATGAATGTTCCTAATGTGCCTTGTGTAGGCTTGTATGAAATCCCAAAATCCAACCAGAGGACACCAAGCATCTTTGGTACTAGGGATCATTCCATCTCAGGCCCCAGCCTTAGTTCACATTAGTAAAATGAGACTAATTACGTAACATTTCCCTGAGGTTCTTTGCTTGGGCACCTGGCACCAAATTAGAAATGAGCAGTTAGAGGTGTGCGTGTAAACTTCTGAAGCTGAGAGGGTGCTAAACATGGGTGTGGAGGTGACACATTTGACTGACATTAGCATCTATATTCCATATGCCACCCCATCCCACTGCTTCGCTCCTGGAGCTTTGAGATGCTGCCCTGTTGCCAAGGAGACCAGGAAAAGCAATTGTATACAGGTTACCTCTTCTTCAAGGCTCACAGGTACATCCTCCTGGGAGAACAGGTAAAGGAGGAAGAAGGGATCCGTTTAGGCAGTTGTCGATAAGTGTAATGCTGAAACCAAGTGCCAGCGCTCCCATCCCATCCCTCTCCCATCCATTGCCTTGACTGAATGTCACATGAGCACTACATGCCACTATGCCCCATCCTGTGTTGCCATCAGTTCCCACCCTCAAGGGGGCTCTTCATTTTTAGGAAGTGAGCAGGGTCCTCTGGCTTATGGGTAAGAGTTGAAATTCAGTTTCTTATTTAGCTTGGCTGAGCTAACAGAAACATGCAATGAAAAAAAAAAAAGTGACTAACCCAGCTCCATTCCCTCATGAACTTGAATTAGAGGGACTGGGATTCTGAGTGTTTACAGTCCCGGTTAGAGCTTTGTGGTTCTGGTTAGTGAGGGGTTGCCTTTGGTTGTCCTTGCAATGACCTTGCCCTTCATTCCTGGTGTTTTCTGAGGATCTGGGTGTGTATCACATTGGGGATAGGAGTGAGTGAGATGACTGAGCCACAATCTCCTGATTCACAGAGCAGTGACACAAATTCAGGACTTTGGGGACCAATGGCAAACAAACAAACAAACAAACAAAAAAACAAGATGTGGAAAAATACAACGCTAACTGGCAGCTTCCAGAGAAGGAAGCAGGATGACAGGCAGGAATGGTGGCATTTGAAATGGACCTAAATACTTCAGTCATTTACTCAAGTGAAATGTGTTGAGTTCCTGTGACTCATTAGGAACTGTTTTAGGCAGTGAATGGAAATGTCAACAATCCCTGCCTCATGGAGCTTGTATTCTTGTACAATAATAACTACTACGTATTGAGTGCTGCTATGGTTTGGATATGAGTTGTCCCCAAAAGCTCATGTGTGAGAAAATGCAAGAAAGTTCAGAGGTGAAATGATTGTGTTATGATAGCCAAATTGAGTACATTCATCCACTGATATGGATTAACTGGGTGGTAACTGTAGGAGAGGTAGGTCACAGGGGCATGCTTTTGGGTTTATGTTTTATCCCTAGTGAGTGGAGCTCTGTCTGTTTCTTGGTTGCCATGTCCTGAGCTGCTTTCCTCCTCCACACTCTTCCACTCTGATGTTCTGTCTCAGGTGCAGAGCAATGAAGTCAGCCATTTATGGACTGAGACCTCTGAAACCATGAGTACCAAATAAATTTTCCTTTTCTAAAATTGTTCGTCAGGTCTTTTGGTCACAAAAGTTGAACTAATACAAATGCTTAACATATGCCTTGGGCTGTTGTAAGTCCTTGACACACATTATTTCACATTAACCACAACTGTGCCATAAGGTCCATATTAACTGTTTGACAGATAGGAAAACTGAGGCTAACAGAGGTTAAATAACTCATGGAAGAATCTCTTGCACGAGAAATAGGACTTTATTTAGGGAATTCATTTCAGCCAGTATGTATGGATGGATGGATGGATGGACAGGTGGAGGGGGCAGAGTCTGGGCTCTGTGAAGACCCGTGGTATTCTAGATGTAGGATAACAGTTCTGGCTGAGACTTGCCACAGTGGATATGTGTGACTTGATAGAATAAGGAGGTGTAAGTGTACCTTCCTCCTTATGCTTACAGATGAGTTTCGTGGGAAGCTGAGATCCTGATTGTGGATAAGGGTTGTTTTCAGTTTCTGTGGTTGTTTTCTGGCCTGCTCCTGTGTTGTCCTTATCTCTGGGAACAACACTTATCAGCATTAATGTGGATATGGAATATGGGAAACCCTCTAGAAAGTGAGAGCTCCTTGAAGCACAGGGAATAAATAACTATGTTTTGGTTGGGCTTACATTTCTCTTTCCATACACTGAAATAAGGTATGTGCATTTGTTTATTATTACATTAGAAAGCTATTTCAACCCAGGCATTTAGATATGGTTTGTCCCCTCTGACATTCTTGTTGAGATTTGGTCGCCATTGTGATGGTGCTGGGAGATGGGGGCCTTTGAGAGAGGATGTTAAGAGGGATTAATGTCTTTCTCTTGGGAGTAGATCAGTTACCACAAGAGTAGGTTGTTAAAAAGTGAGTCCCTTGTGTTTTGTCTCCTTTTCATGAACCCATTTACCCTTCCACTTTTGCCACAACTTGAAGCAGCATGAAATCCTTCATTGGCCTCTAAGTTCTTGGACCATGGATTAAATAAACCTCTTTTCTTTATAAATTACCCAATATTAGGCATTCTAGTATAGCAAAGAAAATGGAGTAAGATAGGCATCTAGTAAGTGCATGAAGCATATGTCATTTTAGCATATACATCTCAAGGCTAATCATCATTTTTATTTTATTATTAAACAAGTCCACTTTTATCATAGTCATTAATGCATAAAAGTTAGTTTTCATATATGTGTATATGTGCTATATTTAGTCATACCGAGTTCAAAGTCCTTACTTCTTTTTCTTTTTGCCTTTCTAATCAAGCCTAAAGTAACAAAATTATTCTTGAGAAAAAAAGTCACCTGTAACAATTCACAAACTCACTAATTATTTACAAACTCAGATTTAAGAAGACATCTTTTCTTCTTTCATTTTTAAAACTGGATTCTTGTCTAGGGGTCATGAGGAGGAGAAATCAATAAGTAGCTATCGCTTACTCTTGGAAGAGGGGTTCCTCTGCCCTGCTGGGTTGGAGTGGTGAATAATTCAATAATGGTCCCAGGCTCCTTTTTCCCTTCTTGAGGTTGAGCTTATTAAAATTGCATGGGCCAAGGATGCTCGTGAGGAAACGGTAGGTATGCTCCATGTCGGCTGTGAGAGCCTCCAGCACATCTTGGAACAACCTCAGCACTCTGCTCTGAGGCCACTGAGCTGCCAGGGGTGGGGAATGACCAGTGTGCGAAGGAGAGCCACGGAGGAGCAGCCGGCTGTCTCCTCTAAGTGAGGTCTCCTCCACTCCCCAGCTTCCGGCGTCCATCCTGGAGTGCAGGGAGACGGAAGGCCGCCCCCATGCTCACTATTGATCAACTTAGTCATCACTGTGGGCCTCATCATTAAGTATTTATGGTTGACTGAGTGAAAGGTAAGTGCTGAACAGATGGGGCACCCTTTTTAGAAGCTTTCCAAGACGATCTAATTCATTTCCCTCAGTGGGATGGAGTCTCCAGAGAAAGAATCTAAGAGTCAATTGATTACAGTCACTACTGTCTTTTTTTTATTTTTGAGAAAAATTTTTATTATACACTTAGGGATTGTTTTTTGAAAAATGCCTTAGTTCTTCTGAAACATTTTCATTTTTTCAAAGTATTGTTCAAAGATCCAACTAGAATTCAAGTTGGGGCCGAAAATGGTGGAACCAAGTAAGACTTAGAGTCCCATAGACTCAGACCAAGTTTATTTACAAGTTGCCAAGAGGGACATCATTACCCTAGGTACATGTATGATTGCACATATGATGCGACGCTACATCATGTACAACCAGAGACATGAAAAGTTGTGCTGCAGTTGTGTACAATGAATCAAAATGCATTCTGCTGTCATATGTACCTAATTAGAATAAGTAAATAAATAAATTTTAAAAAGAGAGATTGAAACCTAACAGTAAATCCAGTTAATTTTGAGATGAGGAAAGGAATTTGAAACAGACATCAGCAAGTGCTACTCTGGACAGCAAGCATTTGCCCATCGTCTGAATTCTTCAAGCCTCTGGTCTCAATCCCTCTCTAAAACCACCCACCCCAATCCCAGTTCCATGGAGCAGGGGAGACATCTGCTTTTCTTCCTCATTATATTAACATTTTCCCCTCTTTTTATATTATCTCTTCTTTTTCATCAGCCTATTTTATTTGTCCTGCTTATTAAGATAAACCATAATTATTATAGAAAAATCTGTCAGAAAAGCATAAAAGTACAGGGAAAAAGTCACCTAACTAGTCGCCATCAATAGATAAATGACCTAGTGGAGTGTATCCTTTGCATTTTTCCCCACAGTACAAATAATTCTTTACATATGATTTGGTGTCCCAAGTTTTGTTTATAATGATATGATAAACATTTCCCCTGTCATCAAAACTCTTAATAAACTATTTTAATGGTTTCATAATATTCTACCAAATGGATACACATAATTCAATTAACCTTTCCTTTCAACTTAAATATTTATATTAGCTAGTTCTGAGTTATTATAATATTATAGTGATAATTCTTGTACATAAATCTTTTATGATATTTCTGACAATTTTCTTAGGATAAATACCCAGAATAGGAACAATTCATTCAAAAGATATAAACATTCAGTTTAGATGATTCTTCTTCTTCTCCTCCTCCTCTTCTTCCTCCTTCTCCTCCTCCTCCTTCTCCCCTTCCTCCTCCTCCTTACCAGGGATTGAACTCTGGGGCATTTGAGCACTGAGCTCCATCCCCAGCCCTATTTTGTGTTTTATTTAAGGACAGGGTCTCAGTTGCTTAGGGCCTCATTAAGTTGCTGAGGCCGACTTTGAACTCTCAGTCCTCCTGCCTCAGCCTCCTGAGTTGCTGGGATTAGAGGCATGTGCCATCACACCCTGCCAGTTTAGGTTCTTGATAGATAATATCAAGTTGCTTTCTAGAAAAGTTGAACCAGTTTATAGTCCTCTTCAGCTTCACCTGCAATGAGAATCCTTTTCCTCTAAATATATGCTAATTTGATTGATAAAGAGGAGTTATTCATTTTTGAAATTTTCATTTCTATGATCATGAGAAGGGCTGAATTTAAGAGACGGTTGTTATGCATTTGCATTTCTTCTTTTTAAAGTCCTCCCTTCCTTTGCTTTGTCCTTGATTCTCTGTCACCTTGCTTTTGCCATTTCCGAGTAAATGAGTCAGGCTTCAGTGTGCCCTCTGACATTTCCCTTCCCCATTTTCTCCTATTTAGTCCTTTTCCCACTCTTTTAGATTTCCCCCTCAGAGACAAGGAGGTGCACAACCCTGGGTTAGAGGCATCAACCTTAACTGGTGTTGAGAAATAAAGCCCAGCAGGTGTTATGGCTCTTGAAGCTGTTTAACACTTTGGGAAACTCCACCAGGAGTGAAACAGTGTCTTGTTTGCATCTGTACCTTCAGCCCCTAGAACAGAGCTGGTGCATACAGAAGGAGCTTAGTGCATACTTGTTGTGTGAATGAACACAGCCTTCTGAAGGTTCCAGCTTCTTTGCCATGATTTGGGTCTCCTGACCCAGTGCCCCACCAGTGAGCTCAAGAAAAGAACAACAGGGTTGCCAAGGAAGTTTGAAATTAATCTACATTTTGCAATTTGTGCAAAAATGTAATTAGATTCCTTCTCCAGAGGTAATCCATTAATGTAATCAATGATTGCAGTTACTCAGTATGTAACCTTAAGAAAAATTGCAGATGCCTCGTAAAAATAAACACTTACTTAGTAAAATAATCCCACACTCAGGGCCAGCCATTTCTCTATTTTCTTTTTATAGTTGACATGGCGTCTCCTCTGCAGCATTCCTGTTTAGGGGTAGAAGGGCTGTTTCCTGAAAGCTCAAAGGGCCCTTTCACATGTGTCTGCAAGGTAGAGAGCTGCTGCTACCTTCTGGGATCTGCAGAGGAGCGTGGCTCTCATGGTCAGGCAGTTCTGTGGCTGGCTGGTGCTTTAGATAATTGACCACATGATGGAGTCAGTATTGCTTTTTCTATATAACTTAACTCTTAATCTTAAAAAAGTGAAAGTATAAATTAACCATAATGAACTTGTATGAATTTCCCTAGCTGTAGGGTGTTCGTGGACCTCCATTCACCCTCCCCTTAATGGCAAGCAGGTCCATACACCACTAGGAACCTAAGTCCTCTGCTTCAACATCCAAGGGGACTCACCAGTCAGGGCCCAGCCTGAGGAGCAGGGGTAGTAATGAAGGCTTCGTAGCCCAAATGAGAAAGATTGAGGAGTTCATCTGAGCATAGCTGTGAGCTGCCCTCCCTAATAACCAGAGAGGAATAGGTGATGTTGGTTTCTTTAGTTGGAAAATTCTTCTGTAACTGAGCAGATGGAGGGAGCTCATATTGATTCCTGGCTGGTAATCCTGGAGGAGTCTGTCAATTCTGAGATTGGGTCTCAGTCTTCCATCCTTCTCTCTCCCAGGTAGAGTGGGTTACCTCCTGTGTGTTTGGCTATCTGCATACTTTCTACTTAAGGTACAATTATTTAATGCTGTGCTTATCCACCCTAGGGCAAGGAACATGTCTTATTCATCGTTTAATCCCAAGGTCTAGTATGATGTCTGACACATAGTAGGCATAAGAGATGTTTCTTTAATTCGTTAAAAGAAATTAAAGATATGAGAATGTAGTTGATAGATACAAGATTAGCTCAAAGCACAATAGTACAGACCCAGGGAATTGCCAAAGGTAGAACTGATATTGCTGTTCTGAGGATGAATTTTCTCCATATTAACCCTGGGAATCTTTCTCCCAGTGGTGGAAAGCCACATGTGACCATAAGTTCTTCTTCCACTTTGGGCTGGTCTTTCTCAGGGGTTCCTATACATTTAAACACAGGCAGAATTTAGTCTGCCAGTTCAAATCAAGATCTTAAGCAGCCCAGGAATTTGCATTTTAACAAGTCTTGAAGACTTTTATGTGCTGGCTAAAGTTGGATAACTCCTGACTTAGGGCATGTCCTCCCTATAAGCAGTGGGCCTCTGTGATACTCCTAAAATTTCTCTTGCCCAGAGGCATCAAGAAGAGGTAACTGCTCTCTTTCTATGGCCTGCTTCTTGCTGGTCTGTAGTTTTATGTAATGATTATGATAGGCATGGCCTAGCAAAAAATATCAGGAAGATAATGCCTCTGTCTGTCCTCTGTTACTTAAAACTTAAAGTACCAACATTTATACATAAATCACCTCTGTAAAGAGCACCCTAAGGCGAATCACATGCCATAAAGGGTGGGAAGAAGGAGAAATCATTTTCCTGAGGTTAGGATGACCCAGTGAGAGTTTGATGGGAGGTGGGGGTCAAATTGGGTGGTCCTTGAAGAATGGCTGGCAATTCCCAGGCAGATGTGGGAAACAAAATATTCTTAGACTGATGTACAGCTCTAGTCAAGTCCTGGAGATGAGGAGGCTGGAAGGAGGGGTGCCTGAGGGGCAGGGAGGAGTCACCTGTGGCTAGAAAGGAGGATGCTGAAGGCCTCACCATAGAAGAGACCAAAGCAGGGGTAGAATTCAGACATTTCTCAAGTCAATATTTCCCAGCAGGATTGGATATCATCATCACATCCCCTGGTCCAGAACATGGTCCAGGGGCTTGACCGTCACATGTCCTCGCACTTTGTTAATCAAATCCCGACTCCCTTGTGTTTCCTCATACCCCATGTCCTCACAAATAGTTCTGTGGCATCTGTAGTCTTTTCTGTGTGTTGGAGCCATGCCTTGGAGAGAAAGAAGACAGAGAAGAGGAACAGTTTGGTCAGTTCTGCATTGTCTATGCAGACGTGGGAGGTGAATAATCCAAATCAGTGGGTGATACAAAGGCATTTATATTTGGCTTTAAAACTCACGACATGATTGCTGGCAGCGGGAGCAGCAGATTTACCTTCCTAATTAGGCAAATATTCAAATGAGTTGGCATCTCTAAACACATGCCACCAAACTCTAAGGCCATGTAAAAGAAAATCAGATGATCAATTTTCATTTTAATATTAATTACTTACATTAATACTAGTTAGAACATTCTAGAAGGTCAGAATTAAGTGATTCCCATCATGGTAGCCTTCTATGGCAAATGGGCTTCTATCCATACATCTTTTATTTTTAAATATTTTATTTTTTCTTGTAATTGGACAACACCTATTTTTTTTATTAATTTACTTTTATATGTTGCTGAGGATCAAACCCAGGGCCTCACACGTGCTAGGTGAGCACTCTACCATTGAGCCACAACCCCCACCCCCTCCCCCCCGCCAATCTGTACATCTTTATCATTGATTTTTCATAAAGCCGAGAATAACTGCTCCCAAATTTCAGAACCATTGAATAGGGCTTTTGATTTATTATAGTAAAGAATATGTTATTATGCTAGTAATGGTTTCCTGGTTGGTGTAAAAGACTGCTTTCTCAAAGCATAATTTCTATGGCCATGTTGTAGTGAACACAGTAGGCTAGGAAAAGTCGTTCATGTTTCTAATTCCCTTTTGAACTTCAGTTTCCAGTAAAGAACAGTCAGAGGTAAATTATGGCATGTACTCTAAGCCCATATGTAGACAGAACAGAATTTATAACCATCAATAAAAGCATTCATCTTTAAGTTATTAATTTAATCATGGAATTTTATAGCTGGAAGTGACATTTGAGATTATTTAATCTAACTTTATCATTTTAGTGATGAGGCCTAGAGAAAGTTAAGAAACTTGAAGATGAAGTGCTCAAAGTGTATTTGTAGGGCATGGGCTAGCCAAGGGGGAAAAATGTACATTGTTTACGAAAAAACCCCAACAAACAGAAAAACAAAAATCCAGAAAGTCCTCTTGGATAACAGTTGTCCCTCTACATGTTTTAGTCACTGTGCTTTATAGGGGTACGTACATGATGGAGAGGATGGATGTTCCTAGTCATTCCGTAACAATTCTTGACTGAGCTCTAAGAATTCCCAGCACTCCCAAGGCCTCGGGGTACAGTGAACGAGAAGGGTGTGGTCCTTGCCCTTTGGATCTTATACTGATCCCCAGGTACACAGTGCTTTTCTGTTGGCTGTGGGCAGTGTGGTCTGACCCAGCTCGGCCTTTCCGGTCTTAGGTGTGTGATGTTTCTTAAGCTTTTCCTCTGTTTACTCTTCTCATAAGAGCAAACAGAAGCATGCAAGAGGGATTTTCTCCTCCCTGCTATCTCCAGCAAGAGCTGGGGCAAGAGAAGCAGCCAGAGCTGCTATGATGTTCCTCGATTCCAGCTTCTGGACAGGGTGGACGGCTTCCCTGATCTCAGGGTGGATTTGTACTGAGTGGGAGAGGAGGTAGGAAGGCTCCCCAGTCCCAGTTACAAATGTTTAGTGCAGACAAGCAGAGAAAGGGACAGATAGGAAAGAGGAGGAAGCAAGTATTTATGTGTGTATGTATGGGTGTGTGGGCTCCCAGGGGCCCTAAGAAGGGTCTCCAGAAGCCCTGAGTAGTAACCCCTGTGCCTGCTCCCTCCTAGACTGAGGGCCACAACAGATGCAGTGTTTGAAGGCTAGGGTGCCCTGGGGCACTGAGCACAATACTGGAAGATAACAACAGAGCCACACCAACTGCCTGAAGCCAGCATCTTCCCCAAAACATATGAAGTCATTTAAAAGGAATTATCTCTATTCCTCCTCCTAGAACAATTGCAGCTCATGGGATGGGTGAGGAGCTGGGATGAAATAATCCAGAGGGAGGGAAGGCCAGACAGAAGCTGACCAGAAATGCCTTGGGAGTAAGAAGTCAATAGAAAACTATTAAAGTAGAAAAAAAACAAAACAGTCCTTTTTTCCCCCTGATACTTTGATGGGGGAAAAGATTTTCTAAATTTAAGGAAGATGACAAAGGAAAAGACTGATAAATTTGTTTGCTTGTAAATTAAAAATTGTGTGGGCCAAAAATTAATAAAAAATAAAAGGCAAAGAAACAGGGAAAATACCTACAACAATCAAGATAGAAAGATATTAACTTTCTAAATGTATTAAGAGGCCACGTAAATAAATACAGAATTCAGTGACCAAATTCCTAAAGGGAGTGAACAGGTTGCCAAGAGAAATTGACATTTCCAACAAACATGAAAAAAATTCAGTTTTACCAGGTAGTCTAATCTGCCAATTAATATATATTAATGATTTGTCTTTTTTTCCTAACAAAATTAGAGAACTCTCATTCCTTATTGTTGTTTTGGTGGGACATTAAATTGATAACCTTCCTTGAAATCAATTTGGCTATATTTATTGAGTCTTAGAATGTTCATACTCTTTGAGGAATTAATTTCATTTAAGGGCCTTTATCCTAAGGAAAGCACCTGAAATACACAGAAAGTTTAATATTCAAATCATGCACTAAAAGTTGGTAATGATCTTAGTGCTCAAAAATGGGGGTATTAGTTAAATAAATTATGATTCAGTTATACAGTAGAGTGTGCTGTAACCATTAAATGTGATGTTTGTGCAGAATTTTTAGACATGTAAGAATGCTTACATATTGAATATTAATTGAAAGAAGCAGAATGCAAAATTGCATGTAGAGTTAAATAACTAAAATTCTATAAAGAAATACATATACACATGCATGGGAAAGGGCTGCAAGGTAATAAACCAAAATGTCAACAGTTCTGAACAACTTTTAAGAGTTTGTTTGCATTTTTACCTGTAAGCAGGTGAGTCACTGCAGTAAAACAACAACAAAACCAAATTCCTTGTTTTGAAGGGAAGGACAGGGGGAGGTAGAGGGCACAGTCAGAGCAGAGTTGGGGATCAGGATGATTTGGGGGAGGGTCATGCTCAGGAGCTGAGTTAGCAAATCATGTCACTGTCTTCAGGCTCCAAGCCTCAAGAGAGGGGCAGGCATCGACAGGAGGAAGATCTTAGCCTGACACCTAAGCATCAGGTCTGAGTCCAGAATACAATGGTCCTACTATTCTCTATCAAGGCAATGGAGGCAGCAACGGAGGTGGATAGTATTGGGACAAGTGAGAATAGGATCCCTGAGGACCTGAGAAAATGTGCTGTCGGGGGGACCTGGAAGACAGTCTCTTGGGCTCACCTGGTCTGAGAGTGTGTAATAAAAGGCCACACTTGTATAGGTCTCAACTGTGTTTCACCTGCACCCCAAGATCCTCCATATTTTAGAGAAAATATCAGGACTGAAGCGGACCAAGTAGGGAAGTAATGTTCCAGTGAAGAAGAGCAAACACAGAATGACGGGGAACGCAGAAGAGTCACGCTTGGGAGAAAAATCTCTCTGTGAAGCCGCAGCAGGTGAACTAGAGAGACTGCAGTAGAAACACAGCTGGGCAGCCCCTGTGGAAGTGTGCCTGTGAGACGCACCTGACCTGGTCACTGTGTCCACGCAAGCTTGTGTTCTCACACAGCCTCCCTGTGACCAACAACGAGTGTGCCTAAGAATGCAGCCTGTGGTCAAAGAAGAGAATGAAAGTAATAGGCCCCCTTGAGATAGCTGGAGTTGACACCTTGGGCTAATTATTAGCAAAGGGTTGTAAATAGGTACCATGACCAGCTGCACAGGGAGTTAGCACTTGGGTATATTCCTTTCTCTGCTTAGCAGAGCAGGGACTGGCAAACGTACCACAGTCATCATCCCAACTCAGGGAGCCTGCAGGAGCTGGTAGCAGCTTGCTTTTTTGTGTGGTAGCTGGCCCAAATATCCTGACATCACTTCTGGGCCCCAAGGCTGAGTAGATAAAGTACCCTCTGTGTGTGTGCCTGTGTCTCCCACACACATGTGTGCAGGTGCGTACTCATTTGCTGTAATGTGTTCATCACATTTGGAAATATTAGGTGGTTTGGCCTGGAAGCAGACCTTGATACAGAGCACCACACGCAGGAGTATATTGGGGAGTTTCCTGGGGGAAGCAGGGCCAGGAGAGAGAATGCCTGAGGGGCAGTGGAATTGCAACGAAGACCACAGCCAGCCCAAGGGGCTCTGGAGCTGGCCTAGCTCTGAGTTTCCTGCATTGAGGCAAATGCCAGGCCTTGGACCTGTCATTGAAAGCAGGGTGCTGCTTGGAAAGGTCTAACTTGGTGAAGCTGCCATCTTTGGCTGGGGGCAATCCTACAGCTCAGCAGTCCAGTTTCCAGAGGTGACAGAGTTTCTGACTAATTGCAAAACCAACACATGGTGGCAACTGGACTTGATAGTGTTAGCGTTGCACCTTTAAAAGTCTCAGGATGTTAGATTAGGCTGCAAAAGTAGAAGATACTCTCTGTCTTCTGTAGGTGACAATATCCTCAACTTTCCCAAAGTAGAAAGTTAATGATTTTCCATGTTATAAATGAGGACAAGAATTCCTGTGATTACAAATATTGCTTTTACACATTTTTGGGACAAAATTTTTAATTGATTGGATTGTATTTTCACCCCAAGGAGAACACTATTAGAAGGCAGTTAAACTATCCCTGCCTTTGGCAAACACCAGGATGAGTTTTCCAGGCTCAAGCGCACAGCCCAAAGCACCATTTGGCCATCATTCATACAAAGCAGTGCTTCCTTGTTCTCCACTGCTCTGGGTCTCTTTGTGTTCTTTTTGCTTCTCTGTCTCTCTCTCTCTCCTCCTTTGGAAGGTGGGTGCTAGCCAAGCTGCACTTCTGGACTTTCTGCCTCAGTGGCTCTTCCTGGTGGGGCAGCCAGCAGAAGCCCTGCCCAGGAGTGGAGAACACTGTCACTTCTGGGCTCCCTTTTGATCTGAAGAAGTTTCGTATTTCCTGGTTCCTCTTAGCCAGGAGCCAGCATTGCGTGTTCATTAGACTTTATTTGGCTCCTCAGCTACCAAGGCTCCAGCAAAACCTGGGGTGCTGTGGTGATGTTAGTTTCTGTCAGACCTTTTAAGAGTAGCAATGCTGTCCAGTAGAAACATGTGAGCTCCAGATTTAACTGAAAATTTTCTAGCAGCCACATTAAAAGTAAAAAGGTATTACACTTAATAATGCATTTTATTCAACTCTCTATATAAAAAGGATTGGTTCAACAATTAATCAAGGTAAAAATTACTGGTGAGATATATTACATTCTCTTTTGGTACAAAGTCTTAAAATCTGGTGGTATTTTACATTTAAAGCACCTCTGAATTGGATGCAAATGTTTCATCAGACATGCTTGATCTGTAGAGTTCATAAAACTTAACATTGGAAATGTGGATCTACATATCCAAGTTGTTCCAAAAGTATTTAAAAGTTTTTCCATAACTATACTGATTACCAAAAAATAGTTTTCTTTAATATTCACATACATATTAATAAAACTAGTTTACCTTTTTAGAAGAATTGATTTGACATTGAAGCACAGCAAAAAATAAAGTCATGCTCAGTGAGAAAAGACTTTATACTGCTTTAATTTTAAAATTTAAATTTATGTTTAATTAAAATTTTAAAAATTCACTTTCTCATTCATAGTTCAACTACTGTATAGCCACATGGGACTTCTTTGGAATATTTTAAAGTAGTGTTAAATAGAAAAGAATTCAATATAAACAGAACAGCACTTTTGATCTGCTATCAATATTTCTCTATATGACTAGTTTTAAGGGGTGCGTGTGTGTGTGTGTGTGTGTGTGTGTGTTCACATTTGCACCTCTGCTAGCAGCCTTCCTGAATCCTTGTTTACTGTTTCTGTCTTTTTTTTTTATATTTATTTTTTTAGGTGTAGATGGACACAACACAATGCCTTTATTTTTTTGTGGTGCTGAGAATCGAACCCAGGTCCTGCCCATGCTAGGGGAGTGCTCTACCGCTGAGCCACAATCCCAGCCCAGGTTTCTGTCTTTTAATTGTGATGAATCTTGTAACCCACTTTCCTTTTTCTCCCTCCCTCTCTCCCTCCCTTCCCCTCTTTCTCCCCTCCCCTCCCCTTCCCTTTCCTTTCCTCTCTCATTTTTTTTTTTTTGTGGTACTGGGATTGAACCCAGGGGTGCTCTACCAGTGAGTGACACTTCAACTCTTTTAATTTTTAATTTAGGGTCTTACTAAGTTGCTGAGGCTGGCCTCAACTTGCTGTCCTCCTGCCTGGGTCTCCAGAGCCCCTGGGATCACAGGCATGTGCCTCTGTACCCAGCTTGCCGCCTTCCTTTCTGAGGTCACTTTCCCCTTCACCTTCGTTTAACCTTGCAGCTTCCTTTTCCTCCTTTCACAGCTGGCTTTCTTCATGAACTAATCCCCAGTCTGTATTTTTAAAAATCGTTCTTTTTTTATATCAGATATACTTGATGCATTTTAAATGTTGAATTCCCGATAATAAACAAAGAGAGTCAGTTTAGACTTTTCAGTCTAAAGTAAAATTTATACCAACCTAAACAACCAAACGTGTGTGACCCTGGATTGATTTCCTTTGCTTTCGGGTCCCTGACAGATGAAGGGGAAAATGTCCCTGCTGACACTGCTACATCGATGTTCATAGCAGCACAATTCACAATAGCAAGACTGTGGAACCAACCTAGATGCCCTTCAATAGATAAATGGATAAAAAAAATGTGGCATTTATACACAGTGGAGTATTACTCTGCATTAAAAAATGACAAAATCATAGAATTTACAGGGAAATGGATGGCATTAGAGCAGATTATGCTAAGTGAAGCTAGCCAATCCCTAAAAAACAAATGCCAAATGTCTTCTTTGATATAAGGAGAGTAACTAAGAACAGAGTAGGGTCGAAGAGCATGAGAAGAAGATTAACATTAAACAGGGATGAGAGGTGGGAGGGAAAGGGAGAGAGAAGGGAAATTGCATGGAAATGGAAGGAGACCCTCAGAGTTATACAAAAGTACATACAAGAGGAAGTGAGGGGAAGGGGAAAAATAATACAAGGGGGACAAATGAATGACAGTAGAGGGGGCAGAGAGAGAAGAGGGGAGGGGAGGGGAGGGGAGGGGGGATAGTAGAGGATAGGAAAGGCAGCAGAACACAACAGACACTAGTATGGCAATATGTAAATCAATGGATGTGTAACTGATGTGATTCTGCAATCTGTATATGGGGTAAAAATGGGAGCTCATAACCCACTTGAATCAAAGTGTGAAATATGATATATCAAGAACTATGTAATGTTTTGAACAGCCAACAATAAAAAAAAAAAGTGGAAAAAAAAAAAAAAAAAGAAAATGTCCCTGCTGTTGAATCCGGGGAGGTCAGCTGGGGACTCTGGCATTTTGCTGAGCGGGCTGCAGGGCTGTCACTTGTTTTGGTGTCAGACTCTAACAATTAGCTTCTGTTTGGAGATTTCCAAGATCACGGGAGGCTCTGAGTTCTTGTTCTTGCAAGGGGTAGAAGGAAGTCACTTCTCCCTCTTCTTGGTGGGGTTATGGCTGCCCTGGGAGGTAGCAAAAAAGCATTTTAGTAGAGGAGGTGAGGTGCTATGGGGCTGAGGGAGAGTCAGCCAGGCTGGGTGCATCACAGAATGGCGGCTGGAGGTGGGGAAGGGTGGGAGTGAGGCAGAGGCCTAGGTTAAGTTGGGCCAGTAGAGGTGGGACCCTGGGAAAGTGGCTGTCCCCACCAGGCCCCACTTTACTTTCTCCTTGTCAAGTGCACTGTGTTCATTTTCTCTACTGTGCTGGCCTCAGATCCATGGGTCAGAACTGCCATTCCCATTGCCAGGAAGGCACCCAGGGAAGGAAACAGTAGTTAGTGAACTTCCATGTTCCATTTTCAGTTAACAAATAGTTCTAGTCTGTATGAGTCTGTTTGGCTTGATCCGCCAAGACCCAAACATGTATCTGCCATTAAGTGCCCACGTGTATTCAAGTTCTCTAGAATACCTGGGCCAGTTATGACCCGTTAATGCTGCTAGCTTTCCATAAAACTGGTAGAAGAGACAGAAGTGGGGCTATAGATTTTGGAGGAAGCATTGTGTGTGTGAGTGTGTGTGTGTGTGTGTGTGTGTATGTGATCAGTACCGGAGATTGACTCTAGGAGTGTTTACCACTGAATTACATCTCTGGCCCTTTTAATTTTGACACAGGGTCTCCTAAATTTTCTGAAACTGGCCTTGAACTTGCAATCCTCCTGCCTCAGCCTCCCAAGTAGCTGGGGTAACAGGCATGCACTACTGTGCCTAGCCTGTGTGATTCCGTCTCACTCAATATACCAAGTGTTTATCATTACTTTTTCCAAGCCTTTAGTTTTAGGCTTTTGTTCTAACAGGTGACACAATAGCCATCTTACCTAGGTCAGCTCTTTCACTATGTGCTAGAGTTGGTGAATTCTTAAAAAAAAAAAAAAATCACATAGTGCCCGTTAACCAGAAGCTTGCAAGTATATACATATGTAAAGTAACTCACAATGTATATTTTCACAAAAGATTCTTTAAGAAATATCTTTTGGTACCAGCCCAAGGCAATGTTTTATTAAGTTCCCAAATGATAATATGGTGAATAAAGGCCCCTAACATTCACTGAAGGGAGACAAGAGACAATTTCAACTCTTAAAGACAGTCATCATTGGGATAAATGGAGAGGGAGGAAGGTAGCATTTTGAGTAAGAATAATATGGGCTAAAACTTTGGTTCTGGTTGGCCACAAAGGGCATAGAAAATAAAAGACACACATATTGAGTGAGAAAATGAATGACTCCAGACTTTCAAGTCTGGGGGACAGAAACAAGGGAGGCTGTTAGGAGGAGCAGTGAGAATAGAGATAATGAGTCAGTTGGGGCAGGTAGGGCTTGTGATGATGAGGTTAGATGCTCTGGGCTCCTGAACTGGACTGTGATGAAGAACTGGGTGAGGGGAGTTGTAGAATAGAGGGCATCACAGAGTGAGGGCCAGAATGGCTTATGTGCACATAGGCTACCGTGTGGGAAAGAGGTCAGCAAAGGGCACAAGAAGGATTGGCCAGAGAGGTTGGAGGAAAGGAAAGAAGCATCATGTAGAGGGGTCCGGCAGGGCCAGTTCTCCATGTGGGCAGCTTGCTGGGGAAGAGAGGAAAACCAGAAGCATAGACAGGCCCAAAGCAGAGCCCAGTTTGCTTCTGCAGGAGTAGGAAAGGACATTTGTGGATCAAGATGTGTTCATGTTATACTTACAGATAATCTTGCTCAGAGGCTGGATGTTAAACTTTTGCTATAGAGGTTGGGTCTTCTTTTGAGAACACTCTACAAAATAGAAAAATACCACAAAAAAGTGTCTGAGAGCCTATTGAGTTTCTAGCAAGGAGAGAGATCATCAAGATCTCAGAATGGCTTCCCTTCCCCTTGGAGGATCCTCTTCTGCAAACTCTCATTTCTGTAATAATGCTCATATGTTTTCACTTGTCCTCAAGCTCAAGTGCAGCCACGTTGTGTATATAAGCCAGCTCCCCTGTTGGAGCTCCATGTGGTTTGGGAATGTCTATACATTTTCCCACTGAAATAGGGACAGAAGAGTCAGCATGTGGTGAGTAGGTCTGCTTCCAGACCTTTCCTGTTTAAGTTACCTTTTTTTTTGTTGCGGTGACCAAAAGACCTGACAAGAACAATATGAGAGGAAAAGTTTATTTGGGGGCTCCTGGTCTCAGATATCTCAATCCACAGATGGCTGACCTCAATCTCCCAGACCTGGGGTGAGGCAGAATATTATGGTGGAAGAGTGTGGTGGAGGAAAACAGCTGGGGATTTGGCACCAGGAAGCAGAAAGAGACTAAGCTCAGTTCACAAAATATCTACCCCAAAGGTCCCACCCCCAGTGACCTGCCACACCCTACCTTCCTGAAGTTACCCCCTGTTAATCCCTATCAGGGGATTAATGCACTGATTAGGTTAAAGCTCTCATAGCCCAATCATTTCACCTCTAACCTTTCTTGCATTGTCCCACACATGAGCTTTTGGGCAACACCTACTATCTAAATCATAACATTTCCCGAGTCCCATGTTCTTTGCTTTGTAAAAATTATCCTCTGAATTTCATTATGATCCATGATAGAAAATACTATATGAACACAGATATAAATCTACATGACACGTAGGTAAGCACTATTTGGACCACACTCCAGAAACCATCACTAGGAAAGATTTTAGGGGTAAGGATGGAAATAATAATTTGGCAATTTTTTGTTTGTTTGTTTTCTGAATTCTGATTAAACCTATAATTTCTGGAGATATCTGTGGACTTAGTAAAAGCATGTTTAGCTTAGGCCTAACACAATTAGATCCTGTCCAAATCTGTCTCTGAGGAAATGATTCTGGGTAAGAATCAGATCTCTTCCAAGTCCTGGACAGCTACTGAAGAAAACAGTAAATTGGGTTCATTTTTGTTGATATTCTTCCCAATGGAGCTATGCTTATTTTAATTCAAATCAAATCATATTATCAAATATTTATTATTCCCTGAGTAAAATGGAATTGAAAAATTCTTGCAGGGTAATGACCCATTTCCCCACATTGATGCAAGTGGCAAATCTTTCATTCATAATTCCTTTCTTTCTTAGACTCTGTGCATTGTGAGGTGTTTTTGAAACTAGAAAAGGGTATTTGGAATGGTAACCATTCTACAGGAAGTTATAGGTAGATAGATAATATCTTGAAGAAAGGATTTTGAAATAATTAATCCAGACATGTAAGGCACTTTTGCTGGAGCCTACAAGCTAATAATTCAGAGGAGGTTGAATATTATTAAGTGACACAGTGACCAGAGATGGCTTTCCGGAGGAGGTGGATCATGGTGTGGATCCTGTAGGGTTAAAACTTGAAAAGATATTGAGGGTTGGAAAGATGTGCATGTAGGCCAATGACCATTACCTCCATTACCAAGCGTGGCTTCTTTATAGAGCTTGTTGCTCTCTGAAATAAACAGCTGTTCATCTGCTTACTTCTTTTCAGATTCTCTTTGTTGCTAGAATGTGGGCACCATGAGGTCAGGGACCTTGTCTGTCTAATTCCCTGTGTGACCCTTCCCAGCATCTGGAACAAACCCTGACAGGTCACCTCTCCCTCTCCGCCTCCCTCTCAGGGATTTATCCATCCCTGTGAAATGCGCATTTGCACATTTTTGCACATAATGTAGATTGGCCAAATACCCTTCGATTGTGTTGTGTTATCATAGCAGAAGGCCACAGACTGGGTAATTGATAAAGAAAACAAATGAATTTATTTTTTCACAGTCCTGGAGGCTGGAAGTCCAATATCAAAATGCCAGCATCTGGGGAGGCCCTTGGGCTGTGTTATCCCGTGGTGTAAGAATGAGAGAGCATGTGCACATGCATGAGCACATAAAGGGGTAAGAGAGACAGGAGAAGGGAGACAGTGGAGAGAGCAAGTGCACTAGAAAGGGCTGAGCTCATTCGTCTCAACAAACTCCATCTTGTAGTAAGGAAGCCACACCCGTGATAGCAACACAGGGGGGCAGAGCTTAGTGCCTGATCACCTCTCACAGGTCCCATCTCTCAACAGGGCTGCACTGGGGGTTACATTTCCAACACATGAGCTCTGGAGGACACATCTACCCAAAGCACACCCCTGCACCCATGCCCAGACCCATGAAAGACCCTGAAATGCGATTAAAATCACATGTTCTGCTCAAATGGTTTGAATTCCGCTCTCTGGAGTGCTGTATCCTTCATTTCTCTCTCTGTCGTCTGGGGAAGGGTTTTTCTTTAGAATCTTTATTCTTTTTGTCTGTGAGAAAAGGGAAAGAGGACGGGAACATGCTTTATCTGCCTTTTTGTCTCCAGTGGAGAATGCACTGGAGGAGTGATTGGGAGAGAACTTCTAGCAGCTTCTCCAGAGGGGGGAGCAGCCAATACGAGGGTGTAATCAGAAGTGTTGTTGCTATGCTGTACAGGATGTCGAGTGAGATTTGAATTGCAGACAAATGACAAATAATCCTTTAGTATATGACTCAAGTATCCTTGGGACATAGATTTTTGGTTGTTATCTGAAACTCAAAGTTTACTGCATTTTCTTTTTTCTCCTCTAAATCTGGCAACCTTAATCCGGATCTCAGGACCCTCTGAAGGGTCTGCGCCTGGCACCCCAGAGGCACCATCACATGTACTAACTCAGTCCTCTGTTGACATGCATGTGACAGTCTTCTGCCTTTCCTTCCTTTGAACCCATTTCTATAGCACACTGCGAGTTGTTTCTTAGATCATGGGAATTTCACTGTGTGCACAGAGCTGGGATCTCTTCTTTAGTGGCTTTGGAGCTTCTTCTGAGATTTCTGAGTTGCATATAATGTTGGGTATCAGTGGTTCCTTGTAGAAAAAGAGTAGAGAACAAGCCAGGCCGCAAGGGCAAGAGAGGCTTGATGCTAGAAGGACAGAAGCAAGCCCAGTTCAGGGAAGGTGCAGGCTGGACACTGGTGCTGAACTCTGTGCCTTTGGTGATCACAGGGGAGGAGATGAGAAATGAGCCCCCTTGGGATGTGCCTGGCCAGGGGAAAATGGCAGGAGACTCCCACTTACAGTCCTTTCTCTGCTCTAAATGGGAAGTTCACCTTCTTCCATTCCAACAGTTGTTGATAGCATTTCAGCTTTTCCCTGGAGACGCATTTCAGAATAGCAGAATTTTAAAAAGAAATTGCATGTGGCGGTATTAAATCTGAGACTTAACCTCCATCTAATATCATTATGATAATTCAGAGGCAGGCTCCAGTGGAAGTTATTAATTCAACATAGGTGTGTTAGTCAGCTTTTCACTTCTGTGGCGAATACCTGAGAAACTCAGTGGAAACGAGGAAAAGCTTTATTTTGGATCATGGTTTCAGTCCGTGGCCACTTGGCCACTCACTTTGGTTCTTTGAGGCAGAACACCCCGGTAGAGAGTAGAGAGGGCGTGGAGCAGGGCTGCTCACCTCATGGCAGGAGTCTGAGAAAAAAAGAGGAAGCGTGAGCAAGATCAACCCAGGGCACGTCCCCTGGGGCCTACTTCCTCCAAGTAGGCCCACCTCCCACAGTCTCCACCACCTCCCAATAGTGCATTCAATTAGGAACCCATCAATCGATTACTCCATCGATGAGATCAGAATCCTCGTGATTCAATCACTCCCACAAGCCTTGCCCTGGACATTGCTGTGTTAGGGAACCAAGCCTTCAGCACACGAGCCTTTCAGGGACAATTTCAGGCTTTAACTACACATGTTCTAGGGCTGGGGCTGGGGCTCAGTGGTAGAGTGCTTGCCTAGCATGCATGAAGTACTGAGTTTGATTCTTAGCACCACATATAAATAAATAAAATAAAAGTCCATCAGCAACTAAGAGACAAACAAATAAACAAACAAAAGAACAACACATATTCTTTGCTTTAAGGAAGCAAAATTTAAACTTACCAGAACTCTCTTAGTTTTTCCTTTTCTTTTTTTTCTTTCTGTTGCTATGATAGAATACCTAAAATTGGATAATTTACAAAGAAAAGAGATTTGGGGCTGGGGTTGTGCCTCAGCGGTAGAACGCTCGCCTCACACGTGTGAGGCCCTGGGTTCGATCCTCAGCACCACATAAAAATAAAAAAAAACCAAAATAAAGGTATTGGGTCCAACTTCAACTAAAAAATAAAATTAAAAAAAAAGAGATTTATTTTGACTTACAGTTCTGGGGGCTGAGGAATTCAAGACCATGCTGTCGGCATCTTCTCAGCTTCTAGTGAGGGCCTCGTGCTGCATCCACTCACGGTGGGAAGCAGAAGGGCATGAGGCAGTGTGTGGAAGAGTAAAACATGAGGGCTGGGCTGGAGGGCAGCCTCCCTGTTCCTTATAGAAAAAGAGTGGAGAACAAGCCACGCTGGAAGGGCACGAGTAGCTACTGTCACAGTAACTGGCCTAGTCCTGGGAGAGTGGAAACCCACTCATGGGAGAAACCCACTTCATGAGGGTTCACCCCCATGACCTGGACACCTCCCTCTAGGCCTCACCCACACTGCCTCATTGAGCAACAAGCCACAACATGAGTCGTGTTGGGCAGAGCATGCTCGAATCATAGCAGGAACCAATGCCACAAGCATTCTTTTTAAAGAAATAAAACTCCCCAAATTAAAGACTTTTCAGGCCCAAACACTTAACAGTTGGTAAGATACTAGTAGCTACTATGCATTGAGCAACCACTGTATGCCTAGCATTTTACACTGGATCTGTTCATTGCCTTCAACCTTCTAAAACACTCTGCAAGATGCTGCTATTAGCTGGCCAGTGGTACACAACTTCTCTTGTGGAAACTGAGCTTTGAGGAGTTGCTTGGACAAGTGAGCTTCCAAGCCACTTGCACAGCATGCATGTGCTTGTTTCCTGACTCTTCATACAAACCCTAGGAGGAGGTACTCTCATTATCATCCCATTTTATTGAAGAGAAAGTTGAAAAACAGGGAAGTTAAATAACTTATTAAGGTCACAGAGCTGAGTGGCAGAGGAAAGGTTTAAACTAAGCAGTCTAGCTCCAGAAATAGTGCTCTTTCCCACTGCAGTAGGCCCCTGCTTGCGTAACTGGGATGGGACCAGAAGGTAATGTATCGCTAAGGAGGAAAAACATGATGGAGTAGAGAGAGCCACTTCGTTCCAGAAACTCAAAGGAAAGTGTAGGATGAAGTGTTTGTCGCACTCGTGGGCAAAGTGGGAGCTCTGCCCTGGCCTTCCTTTAATCTCCTTGAGGCATCTTGACATTTATCACAATCAGCCTCTCCCAGCAAGAGGCTCCTGCTGAGCACCTGGCCGCACTGGGCTCGTCCCTCATCCCCCCTCCTCAAGATGCATTGAGTCAGTTTTTCTGTCCTCATTACTCTTACTATTCCCACCAAGTGGAGCCCGGATCAGCCCCATCCCATCATTCCCGCCAGCTGGTTTCACATCCCACAGGGTCCAATATCTCACACAGCACCTCACTCTAAAGCGTTTCTCAGAACTCCAAGCTCCCTTCCTGGACCTCGACTTTGCATTCACCTCTGTTTCCCTGAACGCTCAGCTGGGCTCCATGTGACTTAGAACTTGGTTTAGCTTAATACACTTTCTTTAGGCAGGCTCTTGCCTAGGCCCCGAGGACAAGTGATGGGTAAGAGAAGCCCTTCATCTCAGAGGCTCACAGTCTAACTGGTGTGAGGTCTTTGATTCCTTAGGGGGATGCAGTCTTTTTGGCAGAAACTTCTATACCAGAGGTGAAAACAAACAAATGATCAACATGCCTACAAGAGTCAGAAAAGTGCCTTCAAAAACGGCAGACAGAAGGACCTGGGTAATGCACGTGGACAGATGTGCAGAGACACATAGAATATGTGCCTCTGAGGATGGGCCACAGAGAGGCCGTGCACTGCACAGGGCTGAGGGGCACAAGAAGTGAGGAAAGAGCAAGGCGCTCTCAGGGCCTCTAGAGATCCGCAGCTGCAAACGTCACAATTAACACTTTTTGCCAGGACCTGCTGGGTGCATGATGCAGAGTCCTCAGGTGACTATGTTAGCCCTCAAGATTCCTGCACAAGTAAAAATTGTCAACCCATTAGGCCATAATTATTAAGTAAAATAATGGCACTAATAACTCCATAGTAAACTGATAAGACAAAATTTGAGCTTTTATTACCCAGGTATATTTTATCTGTCCTACATTGTACTTAACTGTTTGTCATGGTGTGTCCTAACCCAGGGCCCTCTGTGCAAGCTTAACAGGCTGTCATTTCTTTAACTTAGTAGTAGCCTTGGCCTTTAAACTGTATTTTCTCTTTAGATACTCCCCTGGCTTTTCACCTGAGGTTTTCAATAGTACCTCACCAGTCACATAAGGGAAAACACATTTTAGTGTTCCTGGGGGACAAGGGAAATCATGTCTCTGAAATTGTATTCAACATTTGTTTCATCACTTATTTTTTTTTCTCCTTAAAAGAGAGATTTCTCTCAGCTCTCTTCAGGTTTAAAACTATGGGATCTACTACTTGGTAGTATACCTTCCCAAACTGCTTTGAGATAACAAGATAAATATTTTATTGTAAAATTATAGAACTGAAGTTGGAAATAAGTAATGAGACAAGGGAAAAGCAGAAGGCCTTTTGTTAGAGGTAAGGCCTTTGGTTAGAGGTAAGGGGTGTGACCCTCTAGGCCATAGGATTCTTTCCCTGCTGGTTGGCAGGGGACAGTCACCAGTCCACAGATGAAAAGGGTGCAAGGTCCTGGGAGCTTTGTGATGGCAGGGGCTGTCTGTGACGTTTAGGACTGGACCTTTAGTCCCTTTCTGTCACTTTGGGGGTCTGAACCCTCTCTCCTGCACACACAGCCTCAGGGGTTCTGGAGTCTATGATACCTCTTCTTTTAATAGACGCAGATTTGCTGTTTTCAAAAGGACCATGGGTCACATGGAATTCTGGACTCTTTGATGGCTAAAGGGAAGCTAGTCAAGAGTTGAATGTAGCTCTGGTGACAAAGTTGTTGAGATGCAAGAGATGAGA
Organism: Marmota flaviventris; assembly: GCF_047511675.1. NCBI lineage: Eukaryota > Metazoa > Chordata > Mammalia > Rodentia > Sciuridae > Marmota > Marmota flaviventris. The sequence continues at coordinate 14,082,560 of NC_092498.1, read as the reverse complement.
TCTCCTTTGGCCAGTATTTCTGTGCCCATGGATTTGATATCTACCTAGATGTTGGAGATGGTAAACAGACTGTTTCATAGATTGAAGGGCTCTGGCTTAAAGCCTTATGATAACTATGGTAGCTAAAGTGTCACTACTAATTATCCGTATCTCTTAGATATGGATACTCCTCAGATCTACATCATTTCTAGGATAAACCGACTCACAGGTTGTGAAAACTGAAAGAGACCATAGACACCGTCTAGTATAGTCTCTTTCCTAAAGGTCTAGCTGTGTCGAGGGCTGTCCAGACTCAAGTCAGTAGTGGTGAGTGGGACCCAAGTGTCTGGGCCCTCAGTCCAGAGCTCTTTGTTGGTTTTGCTGCATTTGCCTCTGCTCTGTACTCTGTGTCTGGGGAGGCTGGACTGCATTGCCTGATCTCCCCTCTGTGTGCCTTCCACTTGGTTTGGTCCTTGAGGGGCACCACCAGAGGACCAGAAGACAGGTTTAAAACTATGGGATTCTACTACTTGGTAGTATACCATAGGTCAATGATATTTCTTCTTCTTCTTTTTCTTTTTTGGTACTGGAAATTGAACCCAGGGGCACTTATCCACTGAGCTACATCTCGGGTACAAAGATAGGTCATCTTTATCTGCGTCCCTCTGCTCAGTGTGGCAGTGCTGTGCTCCTGGGGAGGGCCCCTCTACTGCAGCTTTGGGTCTTGCCAGGCTTTGGGCACACACCATTCCTTCTCTGTTTCTCAAGGGCAGAAGCAGGAACAGTTCCCCCTTATTACCAAAACCTGGGTACTTCGCCTCCCTTTTTGATTCCTTTGATTTTGCACAAGTCTGCATAGCCTCTTCTTTAAATTCTGTTCATTTAACTCTCTGTACTTCATGATCCTAACTGACAAACGCTTTTCCTTCCCCAATAACGCATTTATTAGCTGAGCTCCTATTTTTCTATTTTCATTTCAGATACATATTTTTCTTTCATTTTTGAAGGCTCTCCAATGAACAGTGGCTCCCAAACTAGGAACCTATAATCCCATCTTGAACAGAAAAAAAGGGCCTCCTTCTAGAATAAGACCTATCTTTGTACCTGAGCACAAAGTTTCAACTCTTTTGGTAAAGGAAATTATGCCTCCCTATTCCTGTTCCTTATTCTCTCCCCCTCCACCTTCCAACTTTTTATTTATGTTTGGATTTTTGCTTTTCAAAAAGATTTCCAAAAGGGGGCTTAACTGGACTCTTAGCAAAATAGAAAAGAATGTTCTCTACGGAAAAGAAAAACAGTTATTTAAGTTTTCTTTGTTTCTTAAGAAAGAAATAACCAGTTTCTCTCTTGCTTGGATAGCTTCTCAAGGTAGGTAATCCCACCAAAGCACAGAGGCAGTATGGGTGGGCAATGGGCAATGATATTTCTTTCTTTTCTTCTTCTTCTTCTTCTTTTTTTTTTTTTTTGGTACTGGAAATTGAACCCAGGGCACTTACCCATTGAGCCACATCTCCAGCCCTTTTGTATATTTTATTTAGAGACAGAGTCTTGCTGAGTTGCTTAGGGCGTTGTTAAGATTCTGAGCCTGTCTTTGAACTCACAATCCTCCTGCTTCAGCCTCTCAAGCCGCTGGGATTACAGGCGTGCGCCACCGCCTCAGCCAAGCAAAGCCTTTTGGAGATAAGCCCCTACAGGTGATGTCAAGGAGACTGCCTGAGTACCAGTCAGCTCCATCACTGAGATGACTGCCACTGCCTGCAGGTACTACCTCCAGGTCCCCCAGAGAGGCCACTCAACTCCCCTTGTCTTTTTTCAAGCTTGTTTACTGCAAGCAGAATTGAAAAGGAGTGATATCGTGTGGTGATCTTCAGTATGCAGAGTCCTTAGATTCCAGAATCTAAGGAAAGGTGACCCAATTTTAACAGCAGCTGATAAATCACAATGTAGATTGATAAAATATATGAACCAGAGTGCAGTCTTTCTCCATATGAAACAATTTTTCACTTTATAATATGAAAAGTTTCTTATCTCCCTGAGTGTTTCAAACCACAGATTCTCAGTAGAGATGAGAGGAACTTAAAAGTTCGCCTATTAGGGTACACGGACTTTTGAAATGCAACCCTGAAAGAAGAGAAGTAACTATGTGGTCAATGGGAAGACAGGATTTTATATACAAAGGCTTATTTTACACACAGTTTTCAGGAGCTTAATGTCAGGCTCCGCCTGCTTTTTTTCATTTTCTCTGCTCTTATCAGGGTCTCTAGTAGGAGGAGGACAATCTCAGAATAAGGAGCAGTTATAAAACTTTGCTCAATGGAAAAATCCAGCACATTGTTCTTATTATTTTTCTACCCTGCCCCTACCCCCAGGGTGAGGGAAAACTTGATCATATACCTGCATGGATCTGAAGGCTGGCATTTGGGGACTTTAACTAAAGCAAAGGTTTTGGACAAACCAGTCATTGAGGAAGCTGGGGTCTCTGCTGATATTACTTATATTTCCTCTGCCTGGGGATGAGATTGGCCAGCTCTTCATCCATTCATCCATCCACTCAGCCATTCATGTATTCATTCAGTGAGTATTTAATAAGTACCTACCTGTTTTAGGGTTTATTCTGAATGTTGGGGATTCCGCTGTGAACAAAATAGACATTTTTAGCTTTCCTATGTTCCAGTGGAAATAGAAGACCAAAATCAAGTAAAAAATTAATTAAAGGAGTAATGGGGTTCTGAAAAAAAAAACTAAAAGTTTATTCACAATTGATAGAAAACCCTTCTAAGCTGAGATGAGGGAAATCAAATGGGTTTTGATAGAAGAACCTTCCAGGTAGAGCAAAGAGCAAGGGCAAGGCCCTCAGGCAGGAGGTGCTTGGAATATGCAGTAACTCCAGGGAGACGAATGTGGCTGGAGTGCAATGGCTGAAGGGGACAGAAGAAAGGAGCAGGTTTGCTGGGGTAGCCAAGGTCAAGATCATGTAACCTTAAGCCAAGGTCAGCCTTCATAAGCATTTCAATTGTGATGGGAAAGACCTGGAGAGTTCTGCATGAGGAGCTGACATCAATGCCTAAAAGTCCTACTCTGACCACTAGGAGGAGAATTGAAGGAAGAGGGATAGACATTTTGGAGCTACCGTACTTAGCCAGGTGAGAGATGGTGGTGATTTGGACCAGGCCGTAGTGGAAATGCTAAAAAGAAGTTGGACTGGGGATGTATTTTCAAGATATTGCTAACAGGATTGGATATGGGGTATGGAAAAGGGATGCTAGTTTCTAGGATGTGCAACACCAAGAAATGCCTTTTTGACATCCAGATGAAGATTCTGAGTGTAGATGAGCCACACCTGAGTCAGTAGTGTGGCATGGTGTTTGGTAGTAGTACTGGTGCTGGTTGAGATCCCCTAGGAAGGGAGGTATTATGGTTTGGATATGAAATGTCCCCCCCCCCCCAAACTCTTGTGTTAATGCAGGAGGAAAAACAATTAGATTATGAGAGCTATAAACGATTAGCTTGTGAGAGCTGTCACCTAACCAGTGGATTAATTGGCTTCAGGGATTGATAATTTCAATGGATTATTGGGTGGTAACTGTACACAGATAAACCTTTCTTCCTTTAGGTTGTTCTTGTTGGGTATTTTGTTTATAATAATGGAAAACTGACTGTCTCAGGAGGGTACCAACAGAAACAGAGGCTGAGATGCAGGAAGAATCCAAGAAAAGGGACCAGGAAGGAATGTCCAGTGATACAGGAGGAGAACCAGGACATTGATGGTGCAGAAGCCCAAGAAGGCATTTCAAGAAGTGGGGAGGGAGTGGTCGAGTGCTTCAAATGGACAGAACCGCTGGGAAAGATGGAAATTCAGGACCAGAGAATTCAGCCCCAGTGAATACTCTCCTGATGACCATGGAAGTAAGCCCCACACTCCCTTGCTTCCTGGTACCACCTTCAGTTTCAGGGCATACTGTACTCCAAATACCTCTTGCTATAGAAGTTGACCAAACACGTGTAGGATTTGTGTTCCTGAATATCTGGGTTCAACTTACATCGTGTTTCTCAGGAGTGTCTCTTGGGACATGTTGAGGTTCTGCAGTTTGCTTCTTTCTAACAACCAAATGACATTGAAGTCTTAAAATCCCATCCCCAGATCATAGAGCACTTTATAGTTATTCCAATTCTGATGCAAAAGCTCTTTCTCGGTTTCCCCTTTAGTCCCTCAGCTCCTGATATGTGTGCTATAGGAACAGCAAAGCCAGAACTGGAGAAGCAAGATGTCCGCAGGGCAAGATGTTCTATTCGTGCTTAAGAAAGTTAGGGGAAGACCTTGGTTCCAAGGCTTCTTGTCCTGTGCTAGGTTTGGGAGCCTGGTGGGTAGTATATCATTTTCCATATTTTTATTTTCAATCTGTTTATGTCTTTGAATCTAAGGTATATCTTTTATAAACAACATATAGTTACATCATTTTAAAAATTTAGTCTGTATCTGCCTTTTGATTGCAATTTTTCATCAATTCACATTTCATGTAGACATTGATATGGTTGATTCATGGTTGCCATTGTGCTATTGTTTTTCTGTATGTCTCCTATCATTTTTCTTTCTCTGTCCCTCATTTTTGTCCCTTTTTTGTGTGTGTGTTAAATAGATTCTTTTTTTATACTGGGGATTAGATCCAGGATCACTTAACCACTGAACTGCATCCCTAGCCCTTTTTAATATTTTATTTAGAGAAAGGGTCTCGTTAAGTTGCTTAGGGCTTCTCTAAGTTGCTGAGGCTGGCTTTGAACTCAAGATCCTCCTGCCTCTGCCTCTAGAGCGGCTGGAATTATAGGCATGGGCCACCATGCCCAGCTAAGTAGATTTTTTTTAGATATTTATTTTTTTAGGTGTAGATGGACACAACACAATAACACAATGCCTTTATTTTTATGTGGTGCTGAGAATTGAACCCGGGTCCCGCCCATGCTAGGCGAGCGTTCTACCGCTGAGCCACAATCCCAGCCCCAAAGTAGATTTTTTTAATGTACCATTTTAATTCCTTTTAAAAAACATTTCTGTATCTTCCTGTGTTATTTTCTTAGTGGTTTCTCTAGAGATAACATTATGATCTTGAATTTATCATAATCTACATAAAATTAATACTGATTTAATTTTGGTAAAATGGAGGCACTTTGTGCCAATAAAACTCCATTTTTTCCTCTCTCCTTTGTTATTATTGTCATATATATTCCATAGTCACATTTTTAAACCCCACATTTTTAAATTTTTATTATTTTTTATTTTTATATTTATTATTTTTATTGTTTAATAAATCTTATGCCTTTAAAACCTATTAAGACAGACAATTAAAATAGCATTCATATTTACCTATGCATTTACCTTTATGTGCTCTTTTTTCTTAATGTGGATTCAAGTTATATTCAATAGTATCATTCCCTTTTAGTCAGGAGGACTTCTATTGTTTCCTATAAGGCAGGGTTGATGCAGTGAAATCTTTGTTTAAATTATCTGGAAATGTCTTTATTTTGCCATCAAGTTTGAAAGATAGTTTTGCTGGATATAGAATTCTTCATTAAAAGATTGTAGTTTTTTTTCATTTGAATATGTCAGTCCATTACCTTCTGATCTCTGCTGTTTCTGATAAGAAGTTCACTGTTGCTCAGATTATTGTTCCCTTATATGATGAGTCATTTTTCTCTTGTTGCTTTCAAGATTTTATCTGTGGCTTTCAGCACTTTGACTTTAATGAGTCTGAGTGTAAACATTCTTGTGTTTATCTGACTTGGAATTCATTGAGCTTCTTGAATGTTGTGTTCAATGTTTTCCATCAAATTTTTGAGGCTTTGGCCATTAGTTCTTCAGATATTCTTTTCTGTTTCTTTCTTTCTCTGGAACTCCCATTACATGTGTGCTTGATGGTATCCCACCCATGTTTGAGGCTCTCTTCATTTATATTTATCTTTTTAAAAAAAATATTTATTTTTTAGTTGTAGTTGGACACAATACCTTTATTTCACTTATTTATTTTTATGTGGTGCCACAACCCCAGCCCCAATATATTTATTTCTCTTGATCTTTAGATTGGATGTTTCTATTATCCTAATTTCTAAATTTGTTAATTTCTCTGCCACCTCAAATATTCTTTACATTTTCTGGTGAAATTTCATTTGTTATTGTATCTTTCAATCCCAGAAACCCCTTTAAAAATATTTTGTGTTGTTACTATCTGATGAGTCATAGTTGTCGTATTTTAAAAAATTTCTTAGGCATGGTTTACATTTATTCTTTGAACACATTTTAAATAGTCACTTTGATCTGCTAATTCCAACATCTGAGGCTCCCTGGAGATATTTTATATTGACTATTTTTCCCCCAAGTGTATGTCACATTTTCCTATTTTTTGCATGTCTCATGATTTTTGATGAAAACTTGAGAATTTGGAAAATGTAGCACCTCTGGGCTCTGATTTTCCCCTGGAGTGGTGGTTGTTGCTTTTTGTTTGTTTGGTAACTTGTCTGGGTTATCTGTCTCCCCTACAATATATAGCTGCTGATATCTCTGCTCATTTTTTTTTTTACTTGAATTCTCACTTTAATTTTTAAGTCTAGTTTTCTAGGTGTCATCTCTGGATTGGCACAGTCTAGTGGTCCGTCAAAGATTGGTCAGAGTTTGTCCTCAACACCTCGATGTGATAAAGCTTCCATCTATGCATGTAGATTGGGGAATACCCTTAAAGTTCAGTCAGTTTATGAGTCTCCACAGCTTTAACTTTCCCATAGGCCCTCTTGTGTCTCTTCTGTATGGGTACAGGCCTCATACTCAGCCAGGGATATGTAGACAGCTAGGCTCTCTCCGAACTCTCCTGGGCTCATGTGTAGGTTTGCAAATACTTACAAGCTAGAAATAAAACAAAGAGGTCTAGAGAATAAAGCATTGATGGTGATTATATGGGCACATACTAAGGTTATGTGGGCACATACTAAGATCTACCATCAATGCTTTATTCTCTAGACCTCTTTGTTTTATTTCTAGCTTGATTTAATTGCTTGCCTCAACCAGGATAGCAACTTCAGGCTACCTTAAATATTGACTTTCCTCATTTGTTACCAAGATTACTATAGTTATGGACAATCTTCAGGGGATGATGTGCGTGCGTGTGTGTGTGTGTGCACGCACGCATGTATGTGCATGCTCATGTCTTGTACACCATCAAGTCAGCCACTTCCATCAGCCAAACTGATGATTTTCATGTCTTGCCTACTTTAATAGAAATGCTGCATCTTTGGATCTAGAGGCAGGAATGGGACCATCCCCAGGCCAACACCTGGCTGTCTCCCATGGTTCTGGTGTTGTTTTTTATTTTTATTCTTTTTAGTGATACATGACAGTTGAGTATAATTTGACTTATTTATATAAGCATGGAGTATATCTTATTCTAATCAGGATCCCAGTCTTGTGGTTATACATGATGTAGATTCATTGTGGTGTGTTCATATATGTACATAGGAAAGTTATGTCAGAATCATCCCACTGTCTTTCCTATTCCTGTCCTACCCACCTGCCCTTCATTTCCCCTTTTTCTAATCCATATTGAACTTCAATTCCTCCTCTCCCAAGCCCCTTTGTTGTGTGTGAGCATACACATATCAGAGAGAACATTCAATCTTTGTTTTTTTGCCTTATTTCACTTAGCATAAGAGTCTCCAGATCCATCCATTTTCTGGAAAATGTCATAAAGTCATTCTTTTTATTCCATTGTGTATATATGTCACATTTTCTTTATCCATTCACCTAGGTTGGTTCCATAGCTTAGCTGTTGTGAATTGAGCTGCTATAAACATTGGTGTGGCAGCATCATTATAATATGGTGATTTTAAGTCCTTTGGGTATAAACTGAAAAGTGGGATAACTGGGTCAAATGGTGGTTCCATTCCAAGTTTTCTGAGGAATCTCTATATTGCTTTCCAGAGTAGTTGCCCCCCAATTTGCAGTCCCATCAGTAATGTGTAAGTGAACCTTTTCCCCCATATCCTCACCAACATTTATTGCTACTTGTATTCTTGATAATTGACATTCTGACTGGAGTGACATGGAATCTCAGCATAGTTTTTTTTTTTTGATACTGGGGATTTAACTCAGGGGCACTCGACCACTGAACCACATCCCTAGCCCATTTTGTATTTTATTTAGAGACAGGATCTCACTGAATTGCTTAGCACCTCGCTTTTGCTGAGGCTGGCTTTGAACTTGTGATCTTCCTGCCTCAGCCTCCCGAGCCACTGGGATTACAGGCATGCTCCACTATGCCCAGATCAGTGTAGTTTTAATTTACATTTCTCTAATTTCTAGATATGTTGAATATTTTTTTCATATATTTGTTGACCATTCATATTTCTTCTTCTGTAAAGTGCCTGTTCAGTTCCTTTGCCCATTTGTTAATTAGGTTATTTATTTATTTATTTATTTTGGTGTTAAGTTTTTTGAGTTCTTTATATATCCTGGAGATTAATGCCTTATCTGAGGTATAGGTGGTAAAGATTTTCTCCCATTCTGTAGGCTCTCTGTCCACATTCTTGATTGTTACCTTTGTTGTGAAGAAGCTTTTTAGTTTGATACCATCCCACTTACTGATTCTTTAAAATTTTTTTTTTTTGTAGTTGCAGATGGACAAACTGCCTTTATTTGTTTTTATTTTTATGTGGTGCTGAGGATTGAACCCAGTGCCTCACGCATGCCAGGCAAGCACTGTGCTACCGCCCCAGCCCCGATTTAGTGATTCTTGAATAAATGTTTTTTTTTTTTTTTTATCTTGCTGTATGTCTTTGGTTGATGACCCAAATGCTCATACTGTTGCTGATGACCATTTTTTTTTAAAATTTTTTTATTGTGGGTTGTTCAAAACATTACAAATTTCTTGACATATCATATTCCACACTTTGATTCAAGTGGGTTATGAACTCCCACCTTCACCCCATACCCAGGTTGCAGAATCACATCAGTTACACATCCATTGATTTACAAATTGCCATACTAGTGTCTGTTGTGCTTCGCTGCCTTTCCCGTCCTCTCCCCTCCCCCCTCCCCACCTCTCCCCTCCCCTCCCCTCCTCTCTCTCTACCTCCTCCACTGTATAACCCTGAGGGTCTCCTTCCATTACCATGCAATTTCCCTTCTCTCTCCCTTTCCCTCCCACCTCTCATCCCTGTTAAATGTTAATCTTCTTCTCCTGCTCTTCATCCCTACTCTGTTCTTAGTTACTCTCCTTATATCAAAGAAGACATTTGGCATTTGTTTTTTAGGGATTGGCTAGCTTCACTTAGCATAATCTGCTCTAATGCCATCCATTTCCCTGTAAATTCTATGATTTTGTCATTTTTTAATGCAGAGTAATACTCCATTGTGTATAAATGCCACATTTTTTTTATCCATTCGTCTATTGAAGGGCATCTAGGTTGGTTCCACAGTCTTGCTATTGTGAACTGTGCTGCTATGAACATCGATGTAGCAGTGTCCCTGTAGCATGCCCTTTTTAGGTCTTTAGGGAATAGACCAAGAAGGGGAATAGCTGGGTCAAATGGTGGCTCCATTCCCAACTTTCCAAGAAATCTCCATACTGCTTTCCAAATTGGCTGCACCGATCTGCAGTCCCACCAGCAATGTACAAGTGTACCCTTTTCCCCACATCCTCGCCAGCACTTGTTGTTGTTTGACTTCTTAATGGCTGCCAATCTTACTGGATGATGACCATTTTTTCAACTGATTTTTTGGGGGAAAGGTTTGCTAAACTTGCTACTGACATTCACCTTTTGGTCATCTTTGAATCTGCCACGGTGTGTAAACCCATGCCTCGACCTCATCCTTAGGAAGCAAGCAACAGGAAAAAAGAATCTTTTTTTATGCTTCACAGGGAAACCTGGGTCCCATCTGGGGCATCACAGAATAAGTGTGTGTATCTTCTAGAAATATTCGTTCTGCTTGAAGATTTGGAGGGAAGAATTCAGTGGGTGGTAAATACTTTTAAAAACATTAATTTTCAAACTAAACACAGATATAAAGTAGAATGTAAAATTCACAGAAATACTGCATCATTTCAGGTAAAACCATAAGACTTCTGAGAAATTTTACATATAATGGTTACACTTTGGGCGCCACTATACATGTATAACTTCATTTCCAGGAGTATTTTCATTGAAAAATCACAGAAAAGCTATAGAGACTCTATTTTTAAAAGTTAATAAAAGATCAGACAGGCTTTATAGTGAGAAATCTTGGAATTTATTAAATTTTAAAAGATTATTTTTAATAATATAAATGCTTACCCTGGTTGAGATTTAGTCATTGACAAAGAATCGTAAATTCTCCATGCAATTATATTCTTATATTTAAAAAGAAATCCACGTTTAAGAAGATCGCTTGAAGTAAAAAAAAAAAAAAACAGAGTTGGGGCCTAAATTGAGCATAATCATTTTGTTTGGGGCACAAAGCTCGGTTTTATGGTGCTGGAGATGGAACCCAGGGCCTTGCGCATGCCAAGTAAGCTTTCTACCTCTGAGCTTCACATCCAGCCCACAGGCACAAGGTTTGTGAAAACTCCATTTGAATGACTTGTTTGTGAGTGTGTGGGGTGTGCTCTGCTGAGCTCTACCCTATTGCTTCAAACTGGGCAACCTGACATGTTTAGTTTTCTTGATTGTCTCCCCAAACCATTTGAATTTGCCGCCTTGAATTTCTAGAATTCTAGGTGAGGTCTAGGATGAAACAGAAGTTAGAATCTTTTCAGGACAAGTGGACTGTAGGGCATGGGAACTTTTGGTTGGCTAAAAATGGGACTGGGCAAAGAAACTGTGGCGTGGACTGGAGTCTCCAGGGCAGGAATCTCCATCTCACGTTGTTCCAGAGCTAACACACCATCAGGACAGCGAGTCTGAGACCAAGAGAGTTTCTAGAGTGGCAAGTGAATGTGGTTATCATCAGGGATCCCAGAGATTCAGCTCCTGCCTGGTCCAGGCTGTCCCCTGGTGCTTCAGCCCCCGTCACAACTCCCAGGAGCCAAACTGTGACACCCATTTTGCTCTATAAGCTTCACTAGAAAGAGGCCCGTGAGGGCACGTGTTCAGGGCTGGAGTCCCAAGGTGAAAAGGCAGGGAGACAGAACGAGGGCTCGGTCCTTAACCCTTGCAGGTACCAGTGGCCTCTGTCATCTGTTCACAGTGGAGATGACCCATTGTGTTGTCAGCTTTTGTTGCTGTGACAGAAACACATAGTAAGAACAACCTAGAGGAGGAAAAGTTTATCTTGGTCTAGAGGTTTTAGAGGCCTCGGCCGACTCCATTGCCGTGGACTTGAGGTGAGGCGGAGCAGTGGGGCAGAAGGACACGGCAGGGGAGAGCTGTTCCCCTCATGGCATCCAGGAAACAGACAGAGGGACCAGGGACAGGTTTAGTTCCCAAGGCCATGCCCTCAGTGATGTGCAGTCCCCAACGGCCTCCTTCTTTAAACAATGCCTAACATTTTCACTGCCTCCCAGTAAGTCCGTAGAAATTATTAATCCACCATATGTATTAATCCACTGAATTATAGGTCAGAATCCTCACAATCCAGTCTTTTCACCTCTGAACATTGTTCACTGCCTGACATATGAGCTTTTGGGGGGACATTTTGGAGCCAAACCGTGACACCCATTTTGCTCTATAAGCTTCACTAGACGGAAACTTGTTGAGCTGTCAGGCCCATCACCACGTCCAACATAATAAGAAGTCATCCTCAGTGCCACGGGCAGTTCAGGACAGAAAAGAGCTCTAGGGACTTTGGATAGGAGGAGAGCCATGAGGACCTCATAGCTCATCCAGGTCCCTTCTCTACTTTACAAAGGAACTGTTCACAGCAGCTGGGTTATCCCAGGAGAGAGGATAATAGTGCCCAAACTGAACCATTTTGTAAGCCAAGGTTGTTTGCAGCACACCAGGAGCCCTGGGCCGTCTTTTAAATATACCCTCACCTAAGGAATCAATTTGATTTGCATATTTCTCTTTGAGGTCAGCAAATGTCCATTTGTTCCAACTCTGATTTTGGGTGCAATCCATAGGAAATCAGAGTTCGGTGCCCTCTGCTGGCTCACTGGCTAATTCCCTGAATATTTGGGGATATTTGAGTCAAAAAACAAATTTCAAATAAAATGGAGGCAGGCATTTGGGTTGCTTCAGAAACAAGGGAGAAAGCTATGGCTTTTTTCTTAAAGAGGCAAAACCAATCCAATGGAAGCTTGAGAAAAGAAAAAAAATGTATATGTGTCTTTCCTGGTTTCTCTTGACTACACACAATGGCAAAGCAAAAAATGGAAAACTTGAAAAAAAAAAAAAGGTGACAGCATTTCTATGATTCAGCTAGCAATTTGCTACGGTATCCAGGGAGACAGCTTCTCACATACATTAGCATAATGTGAAATGGCAGCTAGAACCAGAATTTACTGTCTAAGCAACTCAGCCTGAACAGCCGTTGACGACAATGCAATTTAAAGGAAATCCAAATATTAGGCTTAAGTGACTGATACAGCCCTGAAACCTCTTCATTTTAAACATATGGGGTTCAGTATGTTCCCTCAATTTACTCGCTATTCTTGGGGCAGTTGACTGGGATTCAAGGTTAACAAAGGAAGATATTGTGGTTAGTTCAGATCCAATATAGCATTCAGCCAGCCTCCGCTCACTGTAGACCCACTATCACCAAAGTACATTTTCTTTCCTTTTTGCTATTTTTGAGATTTTCCATTTCTATTGGTACCTAAATGCTGACATTTCTTCTTCCTATATTTTCCCCATGAGTCTTGACTTAAGAATATACCTCTTTGCTTTCCAGCTATCTGGACACCAAACCATTCCAGATAGCACTGTAACCTCAAAAAAGAGCTTTGTTCCTGAGCAGAGGGGCCTAGGAACCTAGGGAAGGTGTCCTTGTACGGGCATGATTCCTGAAGATTCTGGACATTGGTGTGATGGCACCCTTGCTGAACTCTGGTTTCCCCATGCATTACTCCGACTCCTCTTTTCTCTCCCTCTGTCCTCTGGGTTGAGGATTAAGCTCAGTGGAATGGTGGCTGTAACGTTTTCCAGGCAGAGGGGATACATGGACACAGATGGAAGTTTCCCATGTACAGTCTTCCATATGACGTCCCTTCCAATCTCACCAACTGTGATATGCCAGACTTGCAAATCTCAAATGACCCAGAGGCAGGATCTCTCCCACATTGTGCATGGAGGTTAGAGGACAGAGAGAGGGCCAGGTGAGGGAAGTCCCAGGTGCATACATCAGTTCAGGGAGTGTCAGTCATTGGTGTTCCTGCCTACTCCCACCCAGGTCTTGAAGTGGATATAGAGTATCTAGGCTTTGAGGTTTGCTATATGATGACAGGAACTGGTCCAAAGCTGTGGTTGTTCAATTCCTACAGGGTTCCTTAGGATGCACTGGAACCTGGCTGCCTGACTGCAGAAAGTTTCCCACGTCTGATACCGATTGCAAGTTCAAGAATCCCCAAGATACTCTTACTTTCCATGATTCACTTGAACGACTCACAGAATGCACTGGAAGCAGTTATGCTTATGGTTACCCTTTGTTTCAGTTAAAGAGTTCAGATAATACCAGCCAAAGGAAGAGGCACAAGTGAGTGGCAGAGTCTAGGAGAATTCCAAATATAGAATTCCTTTCCTTTTGGAGTTACAGAAACCATACTTTCTTTTAAAAATTATTTATGTATTTATAATTTTTTAAATTGGTGCATATTAACTATACTGATAGGGGGTTTCACTGTGCTATGTCCATACATGCACATAATGCAATCTGATTAATTTCACTCACCAATACTACCCCTTCTCCTCCCATCCTTCCTCCTCCTGATCCCCTTCCTCCACCCTAATGGTCTTCTATCTGGAAAGGCATACTTTCTTGACATCAAAGTATGACCATTTGCATAGAATCTTATCAACCAGGGAGGCTCACCTGAGCCTTGGTGTCTAGGTATTTTCTGGGGGGTGTTGGTTAGCAAGCTCCATCATGTAGGAGAGGTTGACTCCAATCTCCAGCCCCTTCAGAGGTTGAACTGACCCAGGAAGACCAAATCCCCTACTCTACATCAGATTGTTATACTCTACTTCATGACTCAAGGTCCCCAGACAACCATAGACACTCCTGTGAGGCATTTTCCTTCCAAGGACATAGTGATGACTTCTCAGAAGCCCAGGGAAGAAGCCAAAATCTCTTGGGCAAGGTTAATGCTCTACACAGTCTCTCTCTGACTGCCTGTATCTCCTCTGGGACTTCCTTCACCAGCTGCAGGCATGTGTTCTGTCAAGTCAGGGGGTTCTGGAGTTGGTAGAGTGGAGGTGGAGGTGAGAGAACCACAAATGAGGGAGGTGGGGAGTGAGGAAAAAGCTGTCGTTGGCAAGGAAGGGATCTCTGTGATGTGTTCTGCAATAGTGTATATGAATGGAGCAGGAGATGTGAAACCCAATGCATTTGTTGGTAAGTGAAATACTGTTTTAGGTTGTGATTTATTCTTCCATTTTGTCCATCAAGTGGGTATTAAACCAAGGATAAATAATGTCTTAACCTTCAGGGCTGAGCTATTTTTGCCAAAAAGGCAAGATGAATTGGGGTCCATGAATTAGGTTAGAACTAACTTGCTCTGCAGTCAATGGAAGTTTTGCTTTCTGTAGACACACACACACACACACACACACACACACACACGTAGACATAGATATCAAGGGCATGGGATGGAATGGGCTGTTTTGTGAGCATGTCAATCATACTGTTAAAATTGTAAATAATGATGGCTGCCGTTTACAGAGTGCTTCCAAGTGCTAAGCACTGTTAAGTACTTTACCAACATTATCACGTTTAGTTGTTTCACTATCACTGATTGGTAGGTATTATGGACTGAGTTCAATGAATTGGAAAATTGGGCTGGACTGGTCCATCAGTTAGCTGGGAGGTTTGCAGGTGATGAAGCCAAGATTCAAACCCAGATCCTTGTGACTTTCATGTTTATACTTAAGGTGCTGCAAGTCTTTATGATGGACATGGCAATAGAGATAAGCCTTTGACTTATGGTTTAGTACTCCTCAAAAATGTCTTCAAAGGGTAGGGCTTCAGCTAAGCCTGAGGCTGGGTGCACCAGGACCCTCAGCTTTGGGCACAGAAAGGATTTGAAAGGACCACAATGAAGGGTGGGGTTGGGGAGGCTGAGTTTCATGGCTTCACAACAGTGGTGCAGACTTAACTGCAGGGGACACACTGGCTCACAGGGTAGAGTTGCCTACTTAGGCCCTTTCATCTACAGCAGGAAGAGACAGTGTATATTTGCTCCTGAGAAAAAAGATCTTGGTGGGATGGGACTTGCAGATGAAGAATATACAATGGTCATTACCCTAGGTGCATGTATGACTGCAGATATGGTACAACTCTGCATTGTGTACAACCAGAAAAATGAAAAATTGTGCTCCATTTGTGTACAATGAATCAAAACGCATTCTGCTGTCATGGATAACTAATTAGAACAAATTAAAAAACAGAGAGAAAAAAATATACAATGGAGGTGGGAATAAACAGTGTTGGAATTCTCAAGTTGTGCCCCCTGATGGCAAGACAGAGGTCTTGTTACTGTTCTGTCTCAAGCATCTAGCACAATGCAGGGCACTATGGATGTTGTTGAACGTTTGCTGAATAAATGAATGCATAGCTATGTAGGGCAGTTAGCTGCAGGCATATCTTTTCTGGGATTGGGTCAGATGAAGACTAAAGCAGCAGAATCAGCTTTTCCACCCCTCGGTATGTTTTCAAAAGGCTCCCAAATACTTTCAGAATAATTCTTGACATTTTTGTGGCACTTCATAGTTTTAGGGTGCTTTCATTTGATTCTTACAACGTCTGTGGGAGCTAAATTTTATTGTATCCATTTCATATCATTAGATGAGGCTTGAGGTTCACAGGTATTAGGTGAGGGCTTGCAGAAGGCCACATAATGTGGAGGACAAAGATGTTGTGACCACAGACCCAGTGCTCTCTCTAGGACCCCAGAGATGGTGGCAGGTACAGGTTATGATGATGTTCCTCCAACTTTGAACATGGTTGTTGTCATGGCCAACAACTCTTCTTTCCTGACTGTAGGATTACTTTGATTGGAAGGGTGTTGTTGGGACAAAAGGTCTGGGTTTCCCCCAGCTGAGGATTCTTTTCTGGTTGGACTAAAGCTCACCAGAATGCCTTGGTCCTGAATGCGGTGCCTGCTGGGGGTTGGGGCCCCTTGTGAGCTTGTCCTGGGGAGTCTGGGGCTCCTCCATTCCATGCAGTTCATCCTGTTCCATAACCCAGTCTACTGTGGAATGTGGCCAGGGCTCGTGATGGTGGAGACCTTGACCACAGAGGACTAGATGAGATAAAGTATCCCAAAGGCTCTCTTAAGTTCCTTAAGAAAGTACTGGAACTTGAAACCCCAGGGGTGCTCTAGCCTTGAGTGGCCTCTTTTATGGTGTGACTCATCTGAGCTTTCTTCTGTGGAGAGGATCATTTCATTCATCTTCCTTCTGAGGCTGCCTGGACCACATTCAGTAACTGTTTTCCTGACCAGTAGGGGGCGCATCTGAGAGTAGACACCTCTTAAATCACCCGCACTGTGGAGTAGAGAGAGGAAACTTGTCTGGGATTTCCATCAGTTCTCCGGGTGTACTCCTTTCTCAGTAAATGTTGTACACTCAGAGCTGTTCGTGAAAACCCTGCGTCAACACAGTATTCCTTGTGGGTTTGGCTCTTTGTACTCCTATTGTAGAGGGGCAATTGGAGGGAGGTTCTTAGTGGTCTTCCGTGTGGCGAAGGCCTGGAAACTTCTAGTGGGTGAGGGGCTGCCTTTGCTGATTGTGAAGAGGACTTGCACCATGGGTCACGATTCCTCTGTAAGCCACTGCTGCCCTTAGTCTCCTCAGGAGACTCGAGACTGGCGATGAATTGGATAGGGCGAAGCCCTTAAGAGGTGGATATTATTTACAAGACAGTCTTTGAGAAAGTACTGCGTTTTTGTTCACTGATGATGTCTAAATTGTCAATTACAGGAGAAATTTGTCTATGAACTGTGATACAGGAGCCCGAGTTAGGGTTATTTAAAGTTTTTAGCACACACAGTGTTTTCTGAAGGTGTGGCTAGCCCAGGCTCTCTCTCCAGAATGCTGTCCACAAGTCCATGGCACCTGCCTCTCATCTCACTGAACCCAGGTGATGCTCCTGGGAGCTTTTTCCCTGGCCAGGGTAACAGGAGCAGGACCCCAGGTATGTCACCTGCCTTTCCTTGCTCCCCAAAGTGGTGAGTACAGAGTGGAAGGGCAACAGAAAAAATTCCACCTTGATATTTGACCTGGAGTAAAGGTGTGGTCAGCCCAGGCCAAAGCGGCCAGGAAGGGAACCCTTTTCTGTCACTTCCCTTGGCCTTTTCATCTGGCTTCTGGTCCCTCCACTTACCTCATGTCTATGCCAAAGGTTTCCCCATCTTTATGAACAAGGAGTTGAATTATTTATTAGATTCATTCGCACTGAAGTAAGAGGGTGATTCCTATCTACCTAAAGCATTACGTAGTGATTTCCACTCACAGTATAGTTCTTGCTTTTTAAAAGAACTGAAAAAGAGAAGACAGTGCTTAACTCAAAATAAGGACCAGCCCCCCGTGGGTTTGGAGGCCGTGGAGATGGGAAGACATTTAGGTGACCCTCATTAGCCCACCCTATTGTCACTTCCCCTCAGCCTCCTGTCCTTCATGCCGGGTTGGCCCTGGTTTGGAACCAACCTCCTCTAGGGCTCTGGCCTAAAGGTGGGCCTCCACGCTTTCACTGACAGTCGCATCAGGCTGGAAGCCGAGCCCATCTGCAGAGATGCTGGAGTGGTGACAAAGCCCAGAGACAGGCTTCGCTGGCACTGCCACACTGTTCCCTGGGCTTGGCCAACTTTCCTGCTCCAGCATTTGGGATATCCTTATATTTAATTCATGTCACATCCTTGACTGGATGAAGCTTTTCTGTAGAGACCACCTATACTTTTCTGGCCTTTTCTTTACTCATCACCTATCTGTGGCAGGCAAAGGAGGGGCCAGGCTGATAGCCATCTCCTCCTTGGCCCTAGCTGGTGCTTGTACTTGGCACATGCTTAGTACACAGTCTCAAAGTTGACCCTGAAAGTCAGTGTCCCTGATGAGGAAGCACAAGGCTGATTTCGCCCCATTTCAGGTGCTGCCTGCCACACCACTGTTTCTATGGAGCTACAGAATCACTTTGGACTCAGCTTTTCCACTTGTCAACAATATGAAACCAGTGACAATATGAAACTAGACTTTCTGGTAAGGCAGGTTCATCTGGCATCAGTGGCTTTGTGTCTTTTGAGTAGAGCACTATGGTACCTGAAGTACTATAAGAATTGTGTGGTGTTAGGATCTAGCAGCCAGAGTAAGACCTTTGGGAAGGCACCTGGTTCAACCTGTGAGTTTTGCGTGGGCAGTCTGTGACTCTGGGAGGCATGTGGTTCAGGCTCTAGAAAAAGGAGACCCTGTGACAAAAAGAAACAGCATTCAGAGATTTTCTTTGGGTAGATTTCTCTTTGATGCTGAAGATTCATGCAGTTTAGCAACAGATATATTCAGCAGAAATATTCAGATATATCGAGCACATTCCTGTCTGTCAGACGTGTGCACCAGGGGTCGTTTCACTACTCTCAGTGATTTTCTTGTTGCTATTATTGCCAGCCTTGCTTGAAGCATCATTTCTAATTAAAACATGGACTTTTTCAGAAACACTGCACAATTCAAGTGGAAGCTTATTCAAAATGACACAAAGAAAGGCAAGTTGTCTTTATAAGCTTTCTAGAAACCAAAGCCACAACTCCTGCTGGCCCTCGGTGTGGAATGTTCCCTCCTGCTCAGGAACCTTGCCATTGCATCTCTAGTATCAGAAAAGAAGATGTCACCACACTTTGGCCACTCGGCTACCTGCTCAGCCCAAGCATGGTCAGCCCCTCAGCCCCCTGTCTGTGGTTCCTGAGCTTCTGGTTCTCTCCGTTTCTGTATGTTTCTGCCATGCCCTCTTTATCACTGAGGCTCTTGGCCCTGGTCAACAGGCAGCTACATTGCAGGCTTTCTTGCTTCCCTCGCTCTAAGCTAGACACAGCAGATATGGGCTCTTGAAGCCTCCCCTTGAAGGGACAGCTGTCTCCTCAGCTTGCCCTTTGCCCTTTGTATCAGAGAAGGTCCTGCCCCTGCAGTGGCTGTGGATGAAACAAGCTGCTGTATCTTGTTCCCTGAGTGTCTTTCCTGTGATCCTGTGTCTCTGCCAGAGGCTGGGGCTGGGGTGAGGAGGTCCGTGCTCCCCACCTTCCAGCATTTTCTCCCAGTCATCTTTGCTTTCAATAACTCTGGTTTCCTGTGGACTCCTGAGATGGGGAGTGAAGAGTGGTGCTCGCAGGGCACCTTTCCCAGGGGTCTCTCTGGGCTGGTTTCCTCCTGACATTCCTCTTGCAAGCTCCTTTGGTTTAAAGAGTGTAGTGGTTGAGGATCAGGGTAAGAATGAATGGACTCTGCTGGCAGGTGGCCCCAGTGCAAGGCAAGTTAGATGGTGTTGACCGGGACCCCTCTCCCTGTGTGTCATTCCCTCTCGTTCATTTCCATGACGGGCACCCCACAGCTCTGTGCCCATTTACTCTCTCTGGCCATAAAGTGGATGTTGTAAAACAAGGTCCTCTGTTATTGATCTTGACTCCGGTATAGAGTTCAACCCAAGATAACAAGAGTTAATATTTCCTGAGGGCTCCCTCAGTTCCAAGTGTGGGGAAACCAGGTACTGCATTTGCATTATCTCCCTGATGCTCCAGGATTCTGTGAGCGAGGTTCCTCTAGAGTCTCACTTTTATAGGGAGAAGAGAAGGTCAAGAAACCCAAGGTCACACAGAACCTAGGTGTCAGGGTTTAAATTTGCTCTCCCACCATGCAGACTGCCCTGTGCTGCCTCACCGTCATGTTCTTGTACATGTTGTCCCTTGCTTGATGTGGCTACCTTCTCTCTGCACTTCACGGCTCAGCTCAAATCCCACCCCTTCCATCAAGACCTCAGACAGAAGTCAGCTCTTCTATGGACTCTGTAGAGCACGTAGCTCCAACTACTTGCCATTCACAGCCCGATGTTGTAGTTCATTTCCACGTCTCTGTTTCCAGTTGGGGGGCATGTTTTCAGAGGCCAATTTCAATTTTTGCATCTCCCACAGTGATGACTATACATTCTCCTGTGGTATACGTCCAACAAATCTTGGTTTCTGATTATGTTACTTTAAGTTTGGGCCATTACCTATGAAGGCAGGAATCCATCTCACTGGATTGATGTTGTGTGAAGCAATTTGAGAGTTTTGCTAACATAACTCACTTTTCCAATCCCTCTTTATTTAATAAGTAATTTGGCTCTAAAACAAAGAAGGAATAATATGTGGCTAATTCTATGAAATGATCCATTGGAAATAAGAAAAATGGTTAAGTCTGCTCAAGTCAAAACTACAAATAACACCCAGTCTCAACTGTACTGTTTTTTTAAAAATATTTTTTAGTTGTTGATAGACCTTTATTTTATTCATTTATTTGTATGCGGTACTGAGAATCAAACCCAGTGCTTCACACACGTGAGGCAAGCACTCTGCCACTGAGCCACAGCCGCAGCCCCTCAACTATACTATTTAACAGGAAAAAAACCCCAATCCCCATTTTGAAGCCTACTTTTGGGTTGTTCCACCAGAGGTCCTGAGAGCCCGGTGCTGGGGATTATATAAGAAGGTATAATATATTTTCTGATTCAAACCCATAGATTCTGAGATCTCCCTTCCGTCCAGCAGCCAGCAGGCTCCCCTTGCCACCTACCCTGGGCAGCATATGCATCTTTAAAAACGATTTTCAGATAAAGTAACAGCATCTTGTATTTCAGCCATATTGGAAAAGAGCATGGAGAGTCCTTGAAAAACTAAAATTAGGAGTGTTATATGACCTAGTAATCCTACTTCTGTATCCAAAGGAAATAAAGTCAGTATCTCAGAGAGATATCCTTATGCCCGTCTTCACTGCAGCATTATTTACAATAGCAAATATGCAGTGGAGACAACCTATGTGTCTGAGAACAAATGAACGGATAATGAAAATGTAGACTATTATTCAGCCATAAAAAAAGAAAATTCTGCCATTCATGACAGCATGGATGAACCTGGATGGCATTAGGCGAAGTGAAATAAGCCAGACACAGAAAGGCACTTATATGCGGAATCAAAAAAGATGACAAACTCATACAAGTGGAGAGTAGAATGGCGGTCACCAGAGGCTGGGGAGCCCGAGAAGTGGGGAGATGCTGATCAAAGGGTACATACTTTCATTAGAAAGTGAACAAACTCTGGTGCACTGATGTACAGAGGGGTGGTAGTGGGCGTGTAAGTTAGTTTGGTTGTGATAATCACTACACAATGTACACGTTGCCAAGCCATCACATTGTGCACCTTGAATATATACAGTCTTTATTGTCAATTAAATTAGAAAAAATACTACAGAAACATTTTCAAACTCTTGGGATCCTTGGGACATAATAAGTGAGTGAGAAATAGAGGCATTTTTGAAAATACATTAAGGCAAATGAAAGACTGACTTAAGACATAATTAAAAACCCAAACAAAGCAGCATTCTAGAAATAACAGAACAGGGATTATTAGCCATCTAAACTGATACTATTTCAGTATGTTGAGCAGTAATTATAATTATGTTTTCGTTCCCTCATTAGCTCCAGTTATAAGCAAGCAAGTAGGTCTGCCAAAATTCCTGTGCCTGGTCTGTCCTAGGAACTGTGAAGGGTCCCAAGAAGCTTCTAGCCAAGTACGGTGCCTCTCCCAAGAGAAGGCAAGTTCAAAGCAATACTGGAATAAATAAAGGTACACGTGACTAAAGTTTTTATGACATATGCCACAAGGCCTCCAGATTACTTTGTTGTAATGGAATGTTGAAAAATTGAGTAGTTTGCCATGAAACACCCCACTTGTCTATGGAAGCTTTAGATGAAGGGGGACTGATTTCCAGCCTCTCCTATGAAATACTAATTGGTAAGAATCTTTGAACTCTGTAGGGGAAGGATGTGAGTGCCAACTTCAGCTTCCACAAGGGGCGCTCACAGGCGCTCACAGGCTCAGTTCTTCATTGAAGAATTGTTAGTGATGCAGATGAGTGCCATCTTACAATGGTTCAGCATGATTGTTCGACTTCACGATGGTGCAAAACCATACAACCATTCTTTTTAACTTTCGGCACAGTATTCAATATGTTACACAAGCTAATCAACACTTTATTATAAAATAGGCTTTGTATTAAGTGATTTTCCCCATCTATAGGCTGATGTAAGTGTTCTCAGCACGTTTGAGTTAGACCATGCTGTGCTACGGTGTTTGGCAGGTTAGGCATGTTAAGTGCATTTTCAACTTATGATGGGTTTGTGGGGACATACCCTATCATGAGTCCAAGAGCGTCTGTAGTTGTAAACCCCAATTCTTAGTTCTGCTCTCCTTGCCTTTCATGTGCATACTCAAGGTCCCTTCTAGATATAAGACTCTATGGTTTCTTTAATTCCCTGTGAGGTTCATGGGGGGAAAATGCCATATTTTGAGTCCAGGGAAAGCACTACTTACTTACATCCATAGTTATTTGTTTTACAGAGTTCATTATACTCAATCAATGACAGCATGTTCCTCAAGGCCATCGGCTGGTGTGTGAAACAGTATTGTTGCAGGGAACAATTATTTGTGATGGTCCAGAGACTTCTTCCTCTACAATGGATGTGTTCATGGACAGCTGCACGTTAACCACATATGAGCACATCAAGTCATATTTCAAATACACTAAAGGGGTCTTTCATAAAAATAAATTCCATGGCAAATCCTCTTGTACAGAGAGAATTCCATTTTAAAGAAAGTGATTTGTCCTCTGTTTTGATTAACTAAATGTTTACCTGTGCTGTTTCTTGCACATGAACTGTGCTGGAGAGGCTGAGAGAACATGGGGCGGTGCTGTGGTCAGGCTCAGTGAGGTGGGTTTGAGGAAGGGACGGTCACACAGGGAGGGCAGGGCATAGGTGGGTGGAGGCGGCCACCACCCTAGGGCATCTGAGTCCTATGGAGACAAGCAGGAGTCCTAGCTGCAGTACGCGGGTGGAAAGGGCAGGTGACACATGGGTTCAGGTCTAGCTCCTGGGACACAGGTGTGAGTCTTCACAAGTTGAACATCCTGAACAGAAGGATACTAGGATAAAAGTAGAACTCGATGAACCAACAAATATCTATTGTCTGTCACCATGCTGAACATTTATGCTTATTCCTACTATAAAAGTATATAAGATGCTACCTCAAGAACCTTATAATCTAGTTGGAGAGCTGAGATAGGAAGATGGGAGAGTAAGATGAGAAGGGAAGACACTGAGTTTGCAGAATAACAATGAGAAACACAATAGGGGTAAATGTGAAAGACCTGATCTTGGATTTAAAATTAACAGATCCAGACTTGGGAACATCCAAGAACTTCAGTTAACTACTTTTTCCTAGGAGCTGGAGTGTGAACTGATTTCCAGAAAAGCAAGTACAAACTATCTCAAGCTTCAGAATAAAGGCTGGTACTCAGGATAGGAGGGCCCAGGAGCCCTGGCATGCCACACAGCTGAGCCCATCTGGCCCCTGGCACAGTTCTGGGCAGGGCACCATAAGAAGCATAAAGCTTGAAATGCCGCTTGAGGGGCGTGGCCAGGGAAGTGCAGGGTTTCCGAAATCATGTAGGATGAGGAAGGGTTCATTGCCCGCTCTTTTACAAACCTTTCCTGAGTATCTCCACTGTAACCCGTGCTGTGGAATGTGTTAGGGTTCAGACAGAAGCTTACCGTCCTTGAAGAAACTCCAGGAGGAGCCTAGTGAGTCTGGAAAACAGCACTTAAGGGGAAAATTCAAAAACAACCATGCAGCAGGAAAGTTCCAAAGGATAAAATAGGGGCTGAAAAGTGGACACTAAAGCGAGGCAGACCTGGCCCCCAAATAAGGAGAACTTTGTGACAGAGCAGTCAAGGGCTTTAGCTTCCCCATCTGTACAATAGTCTTGTAATGGGAAGGGAACAAAATTAAATGAGGGAAAAGCATGTATGAGTGCTTTGTAACCTTAAAACTTCTTACCAAGGCAAGATTTTGTTGCTAATGAGCAGAGTGAGGCCACACAGCAGTGGACCCTTACCATGGTGGGGCCAGAGAATGGCCACGGTGAGTAGCTCAGAATTGCTGATCAGGCAGGCTGGGGCCGGTCTGAGAGGACTTCTCCTCTGGTCCAAACCAAAATGAGATAATAAAATAGGAGGAGGAGGAAAGCAGGAGGCAGCAAGAGAGACAACTTTAATTCATTTATTCTGAGATCATCTTTCAGGTGGTTTTTATTTTTTTTGGTATGAGAATGTCCTTTGATGGGATGGCATTAATGAGTTGAGTTGTATTTTTAAAACCATGTTACTTATTGGGAGACTGTATTGGCAGTCTCTCATGGGATTCTATAGGCCTGGGAAATTTTAAAAATTGGGAAATAGTGTGATTGGTTCTCTTTCTGACTTGAAGGCTGTCGTAGATTTCAAATCAGAGCCAAATGAGTGGTAGAAAGAACAACTGCTGTGGAAATTCATAGAGGGGAGAGATGGCCACTCCCATCCCGGGCAACAGGACATGTTCCCTTAAAGAGATTGAGGCAGTGGGGCTGGGGTTGTGCCTCAGCGGTAGAGCGCTTGCCTAGCACCTGCCGAGGCCCTGGGTTCAATCCTCAGCACCACATTACAAAAATAAGTAAAATAAAGGTATGTGTCCAACTACAACTAAAAAATAAATATTAAAAAGAAAAAAGGTTGAGACAGAGATGTGCACTCTAACTCGGAAGAGAGGCTGCTCTGGGCCTCTGCAGTGGGCAGGCCTCAGCAGGGTGCTGCTAGGGAGGCCCCCAGCCTGAGTCTCACAACAGTGATCAACTTACCAATAGTCCCTGGGGCTGGGGAAGCTGGCTGTGAGCAAATAGCAGGGTCACCTCTTCTTGGGTGGCCACTTTCAGCCACTGAAGGATTCCCATTGCGTTACACCGCCATGGCTTTGTTCTCATTTGATTCGCTTCTGAGATCCTGGAAGTCGACACTCAGATGGATTCCCGTTTAACTTGGGTAACCTTGCGTGATACATAGGGTTTTCTTGGTTGCAAGTGACAGAAACCAATTTTGGGTAAACTCAGTCAAGTCACGAGCTCCCTTTCCACAGCATGGGAGAGGAAGGTGGAGGGTGTCTGGGGCCTTGCCCACCACTGTCCTGCGCTTATCCTGGAGCAGAACGCTCGGTGCTGGCTGGAGTCCAGTGCCTTTCCTTCCACTATGATGCTGCCTGCTGAGGAGGGCAGGCCAGCTGTCCTCTCTCCTTTGTGCTGTGCATTTGGGTCAGAGATAAGGAGAAAGGAATCCCCCATGTTGGGAGAAGGGGAAGGGTCTGGTATTTCATGTTTGGGGAAGTTCCTGTGCAGGCAGCATTGATCTGGTGGACTTCCTGCTGGCTGAGGCCAGTAATGAAAGCATGGTGTTTTTCATTATTGAGTTGAAAGAAACAAGCCTGGTTCTTGCTGACACAAGCAGGCCAGGGGCAGGGCTGTGTCTCTGGGCACCCGGCACCCAACTCCATTCCCTGAGGCAGTTGTCCCTGAGCAGGGACTCGCTCTCCAGAAGACACTCTTTCCAGAAAAGACACTTCTTCCTCCCAGCAGAGGTCTGGACTCCTCAGGACCAGGTGGGACCTGGAATTGGCATTTGTGCTCTGTGCCCGGGCCTCAGGTGCCTGTCACAGGTGGTTTGTTGGCCACGCCGGGAGGATGCGTGTCTTGCTTGGTGTTTTTCTGTGTTCCTCCCAGCATTCTCATCTTCCCTTCATTCTGACAAGGAATGGTTAAAGGTACCGAGAGAGCTCTCTCCCAGTGTCTCGGAGTGAATGCTTTTGCAGAGGGAAGCACAATCCTTTGATGAGGAGCCTGCTTTTGTTCGCTCTCTACCCTCTCCTGGGGAAGGGATACTGGGGTTTGTGAAAACTCTGTAAAGGGCTTTTTTTGGGGGATTCAAGGCGCCCTGTTACTGCGGGAGCCTGTGATAACTCCAGCTATTAGTATTACTTTATTTTAAGTCTCAGTTTTAAAATAGCTGCAGGGCTGCACCTGGAATAAAAATGAATTAGAAAGAAAATCACTGAGTGGAATTTAAATAGCGCCTCAGGGACAGGCTTGTTCTTCTGGTGCCATCAGTTAGGCCCACAAGGCTTTTCTTCCTCCTGCAGGCCCTGCCGAGTGCCACTCACGTGAGCAGACACAGGGCTTCTGTCATCTTTTCTTCTTTGGGGTTTAAAAATACCTCTGTGGAGGGATACTTGTCTGTCCTCACAGTCATTTATCATGGCTGTGGCTGGGTACTGAGCAGCTTACACGCACCATCTGCCTGTGAGGGACCGAGGACTTCAGGGCTTGACGCTGGGTGCACAGTGGGTCCCACATGGTCCCCGGCCTGCAAGCCTAATGTAAAGGTGGGAGAACAAGCACAGCAGGGTCAAGTGTGGTTCCTGGTGGCCATGCTGGGGAATCACTTTGGAGCTGAGCCTTCCCCCACCAGTCTGAGTTTGCCAGTGGAGAAGAGGGGGAAAGGTGCCTCTGGAAGAAGGAACTGCATGTGCTCAGGGGAAAGACATGGCATTGTGGAGAGCTGGTGGAATGGGAGAAAAATGTGGGGGAGCCTTAGGAAATGCCACGGGGGAGCCTGGTGGGGCTAAATCAAGAGCAGATTTTTTGGATACATGGAATCAACTGGATGTTATTCTGTAGGTGAACAAGAAATAATGATTGGATTTGCTTTGGCAAATGACCAAAGGGTTAACGAGGAAATCTGTTCGACAAAGATGGCAGTAGTCTAGGTGAGCAGTGAGAGAGGTTTGGATGAAGTTGGGTCACCAAAGATGAGATGCTTTAGAGGTACAAGAAAATGAGACACTGTAGATCTAGAAGGCATGGTCAGAGGAATAAGAGAAAGGACCAGGCACCAAGGGAGGAGAAAATTTAAAGAAGGAAATGGTTGTAAGTCTTGAAAATTAGCCATGGGTTTACCAGTTACAGGGCCTCTATAAGCTTGCCCTAAAGGACAGTTTTCAAACATCTATTGGGGTTGGGAGAAGCACATCGCTGTGGCTGAACAGAAGATGAAGGGAGGAAGCTAGGATTACTCAACCAGGAAGAATAGATTGTGGAATTAAATCACCTGCCTATAGTCAATGGGGCTTTCCCTCTTTATGCTCTTTGCCCATTATTTCCGCACCATATTCTTGAGGGTGAAAGACAACTCTGAAGATGCAGAGTCAGATAAATCTGGAATAGAGGAAAATAATTGGAAAATTCATTAATTATCATCCCATTAGCAATTCTGTTACCTGAGTCCAAGTGGTAGTTTACAACACCAATTTAAGCCTTATCAGATAAGAGGTATTGACTTAGCATGAGTCCCTGGAGAAGGATGCTAGTGAAATTCAAACATACTTGTGAATGTAAATTCAAACCCATGTAGGACTGTAATCAAGGCATAGCCTTTTAAGTCGAGGAATGCCTAAAAATGCAGGAACAGCAGACAGCAGATAGTCTAAATGTTTTCTCATTGTACATTCATCTTCCTGAATTGAATGGAGATGAGAAAGGAGGAAAGGAAATGACCATGAAGAACTCGAATAATAGGTTAACATATCGTGTGCTTAGGTGGTGCTGGACATTGTGCTAAGTACAGTTTGTGAACAATCTCATCCAGTGCTTCCTACAGCTTACGAAGGAGGAACTGCTATTATCTCCATTTTGGCACTGAGGAGCTTGGAGGCTGGTTCAGAGGATGTCATGACCCCTGGACTCAGGCAGACCTGACCATGTCAGAAGAGCCAGGCTTAAATTCAAATTAAATATAGTGACCCTCTGCTTATTTATCAGCAAATGGTGGAGGTTGGTTCGAAATACCATACAAAAGCTCTTTGGCTGTAAAATTCAACAGCTTTTTCTTTCTGTGCTTGCCTTTGTACCTGGCCCGGGAACCCAGCTAATGTGCCTTATGACCAGTGGGACTAAAGGTGATCATACCAGTCTCCCAAACCGGGGAAACAGAAGGCAAGTTTCAGGGCACAGGTGTCCACTGTTTGGGAGTTGCTTTCCTGGCCTGAGGTAGAGAAAGAGGGACCTCAGCCATGGTTTCCCTCTCCTTAAATATTTCCTACATTGTCTCTTGCAGTGAGGAGGGCCATTTCCCCAGCATGGATACTGTGCTGCTATTAATTTTCCATCCATTTGTCTAGAAACCTTTTTTTCTTATTAGTCACCTTTTAATTTTTTATCTTTCACTTTTATTATGTCTCATGTCAAAAGATAAATGTCTGACGTGTTTTTATTCTTCCCAAAAACATTTTCTCTGGGACCAGAATGATCTTGACATTGCAAAATTTCTATGTCTGGATCATCTTCCTAATTGTCAAAGGGCTTTATCTGGAATGCCCAAGAACCATCCGAAGTATTGAGCCAAGAAGGACCTGACAGCAGAATCTGATTATTGAAAAATGGCAATTGTGGATGTGTTGGAGACAACAGTGACTCAGCAGAAGAACTGTTACCTCGAGTGGGATCCAACTTCATTCAGTCGAATTACATAATAATTACGGCTACTGCTGCCGCTTTTTATGAGTTTTGGTGTACTAGGCACTGAGCTGCACACTTTTGCACAGATGATTCTCGCAACACAGGGGCAACACAAAGTCTTAAAGAAATAGTGACTCTTGTAAGCTGCAACAGTTAGGAGAGCTCAGCTGTTGGTGGTGAGCTGAGCGATATGGATTTGAACTTGTCTCCAT